>NW_027269261.1:101559380-102759380 GCF_023055355.1 Agelaius tricolor | reverse complement strand
TTATTGTAGTATATGCTTAGTAATATGCTTATGCAGAGTTCCTAAGGCTATTTCAGGTAGACTTTGCATCAGCTAAAAGTATGTCAATTGAGAAATCCCTCCATTAAGGTCATAGGTCTCAAATTAGTTCATTTAAGGCCAGCACAGTGTAAAGTATTTGAATTAAGATGACCTCAGTTACAGTTTTCCGTGTTAAACCTTTTTTAGTTAATGCTCCCTAGGTCTTTTTCTTCCCTGCAGGACACAAACTGCCTCTATTTAAAGTCAGTAGAAATTGCTGATATTCTGCAAGGAGGAATAAGGTCTTGAGATTAAGAAGCCTGCATTAACAACACCTCAGTTAAGATGCTTTTCTTTCAGAAACACCTGCTAAAAACAGCTTCCAAAGTGATTTAGGAGCACCAAGTGCCAGACCCTGTATTTGTAGCAACTCTTAAGATGTAGGTAAAGCAGTCCAATAGCTGAGATTTAACAGTGGGAGACTCGTTTTGTTTTCACTTTCTGACTTGTTTTTAGCTTAACATTGGTACTGATAGGACAAAGGACAAGATATGGAACTAAAATAGATATGAGTTTATAGCATTCAGCTACAAATTGAGCATAACCTCCTATTAACTGAGGTTACCAGATGCAATGTCCCAAAATGATGTCCAAGGAATTACTTTTCCAAGATACGTCTTGACTACTCCTCCCTTCTCCTTTTTCGGATGTTCCTAGCTGTAATCAGCTGGTGGTTTGTTTCAGTAGTACTGTAGAACTATGTAGTTTGTTTCAGTAGTACTGTGGAGCCATGACCCTTGTTGAGCTCAGTTGTTCTGACAGGAGAATGGAGGCATAAATGGTGCTCAGCATACCTTCAGCATAAGTTGTGTGTAGTCATTTGGCTTTCAATTACTATGACCTACGAAAAGATAAATGCAAATAAAGGAAGGACCACTCATAGTTCATTAGACTGACATTTCAAATTCAGTGAGTTTGTTCTCACTTTAGTTAAGTTAGACATTACTGTGAGTTAGCAACCACAGTGTGTATTAATATTGTGTGTGTAAGAACTATTACTTATGTAAAAATTCTGATGAGCTTGGTAGGTTGTAGAAGTAATATTAAGTGTTCTAAAGAGAAGAAAAAGCACATGTGTAAGTGCTTTTACTTCATTGCTCAGTTAGGCCATTACTACACAAGGAAGATAGGTCATGTCTTAAATGTCTTAGAGGACATCTATTTATTTTTAATCACTTTGCATTATGTATGAAGACAATTTGAATCTGTTAAAAGCATAAAAATATTATTAGAAAAAAGCCTTGTTTAAAATAATTTAAAAAAATTGTTATAATTTAGAGTCTTACTCCTCAGGCAATGCTACAGTTACTGAGGTACTGAGTTTCTGGTTGCCTGGCTTTTAATTGCAGCAAGAGGTATAGAACTTAAGTATAAAAATAAGTATGAAATTCAAGTTTGTCCTATAGTTGTAATTGGGGTATAGCTGAGAAACAGGGCTGTGCCTGTGTGTACACCTGATGCACTCAAGTCATTAACTCCTTGGGTGATCCAGAAACTCCCCGTGTATACATCTGCATAGAGGAGATAATGGAGTAATTTAGACAATAGACTGACTTGAGACAGTGATTGACCAAACTTCTAGCCACCCTTTCAATTAAGGATTTGACTAATTGGTGCAGAAGCTCTCCTAGTGGAAATTTGAGACTGCCCTGAAGATTTCCCCCAGGAAACCCTACAGTGCCTAGACCAATTTCTGCGCTTAAATATGTTGATTAACAACCTGGGTGGAAAAATGTGCTATCTCAGAGACTCTCAGGAGGTTCCTGCCACAAAATTGATCAAATTGTATGTAGAAAAGTCCAATGGGGCAGTCTCTTGTAGACAGTTAAGAGAATTAGAAGATGTTTTGTCTGCAGCTTGAAATAATCTGTTGCAGTGGAGCTTGCTTATGGTGGGGTGATCACACAGAAGCAGTGCCGGAGGAACTGCAGGAACTGAGCAGAGCAGTAGGTTGAGGAGTCTCAGGCAATCCAGCTGAAGACATTCCTGCAAGGATCCTTGCAATGGGGGTGCCCATCTCTGTCTGGAGAGCCACCTTTTGTCCAAGAGGTCTGATTCCCCACACAAGACTTACCCTGTGCTGAGATCCTAGTGAATAAGATTTTGGCAAATGGTCCATTTGTGAGTGTCTTTGCAGCATAATCATCAAAAAGCTATTGGCCTAGTCTAAACTCAGGGGAAGCAGTGTCACCTCCACAGCATGATATACACCAGCTACATTTAGACAGTTAAAAACATGTAATTCTTCTCTAAAACCAAGAGTGCTGTACTAATCACACTGAGATGCAGGTGTGCTTAGGGCACTCAGGTTCACCATTCACACTCAATAGCTGTGCTGTCTCCTGCATCCTGTGATGCAGCTGTGATTACACAGCTGCAAAGGCTCTTTCCCCCACAATCACCCTTTTCCTCTTCCCTCACCTCCATCTATGTCAGGGTTGGAATCATGTGCTTGATTTTCTGAGATTCAAGAATAATACCTCACCCAATAACTTTTCTTTCAAATATGATTACTTTAAAGTAAATACAAAACATTAAGAGAAATTTAGAGTGGAAAACCAAGGAAACTTTACTGCACCGTGTTAGCTAATTAATCCTGCAAAATAAAGCAGAAAATGAATGGAGAAATGAAAGAAAGCCACTCAGTAAAAAAGAGAACACTCATTTGAAGCTTGACCTCCTAGTAGCACCCTGAGTTACCTAGTCCTGTCAGTGCCAGATCCTCCCTTGAGCAGGCATGACTTCACAGTGGCAGAACCAAGAGCCATTCAAATGAAAACTTCCACAGCAGAAGGAAACAGTTATTTTTCAGCTCCATCAGTTCTCCAGTGGGGTTCATTGCACAGAGCTGAAGTGAGAGCAGGTGTGGAAGGTAAGCATTGTTTCTGGCAGTGATAGCATATGATAGCTAAAGAACTTATAAACACCAGCTTCTCATACCCAATGTGTTTCTTTATAGACAAACCAAGGAATCATTCCAGAGTATTTAAATGTCTATTTAATTTCATATAGCACAGCAAGAGGGGTTTATTTAGCAGTTGAGAACTATATCTGTAAAACTGAGTGATTTAACAAGTTCTTAACCAAAATATGCATATTCTTAAAAATAGAAAGTTTTTCACAGAATCAGAATATCCTGTGTTGGAAGGCATCCACAAAGATCATTATGTCCAGCTCCTAGTCCCATGCAGGACCATTCCCAGTGTCATATCATCTCCCAAATGCTTCTTGAATTCTGTCTGGTTGGTGCTCTGACCACTTCCCTGAGAAGCTTGTTCCAGGAACCTCTGGATGAAGAACCTAAATAAAAGCCCGCAAATCTATGTACCAAATAATCCCGAGCAGATTTCTCTAAGGTCATAGAAAGTATCTCAGTATAAATCTAAACTAATTTTGTAAAGCTTAGGGAAAAAAGAAAACTTCCATAGCAATTTTGTGCTCTAGAATGAGATACAAAAATTTCAGATAAAACGCTTACCAAAATGCTCAGATATGGAGAATGCACCTTTAGGTTTTGATGTATGCAATGTGTCTCTCATAAAAATAATCGACAGCTGTCATCTTCACAAGCAGCACAGAGATGCTTAAAACCCTTGTCCAGCAATGATCATCATCAGCCATGACTCCATTATCTGAGATTTAGACTGATGACAAATGATTTATTATCCATAAAGCTCAACGAGGCCAAGTGCAAGGTTCTGCATGTGTGTTGGGGCAATCCCAAGCACAAATACAGGCTGAGTGGAGAATGGATTGAGAGGCAACTCTGCTGAGAAGGACTTGTGGGTGCTGGGGGATGAGAGGCTGCACATGACCCAGCAATGTGCACTTGCAGCACAAAAAGCCAAATGTATCCTGTGTTGCATCCAAAGCAGTGTGGCCAGCAGGGACAGGGAGGGGATTCTGCCCTGCTCTGAGAACCTCCCCCACCCCCTGGAACCCTGCATCCAGCTCTCAGGTCCTCAGCACAGGAAAGACATCATCCTGTTGGAGAGAGTCCAGGGGAAGGCCACCAAGATGATTGGAGGGATGGAGCACCTGTCTGTTGAGGAAAGACTAAGAGAATTAGGATTCCTGCAAGAAACACAGAGACAGACAATTTACAAGAGTATGTAGTGGCAGGACTAGGGCTTCAAACTGAAAGAGATCACATTTAGATTAGATATTAGGAAGAAACTCTTTACTGTGAGGGTGGTGAGGTCTGGAACAGGTCACCTTGGGAAGCTGTGGGTGCCCCATTCCTATAAGTGTTCAAGGCCAGGCTGGATGGGGCTCTGAGCATCCTGGTCTAGTGAAGTGTCCCTGCCCATGGTGGGGGATTGAAATTACATAATCTTTAATGTCTCTTCCAAGCAAAACCATTTTATGATTCTTTGATCAGTTTCAGTGATTCGTCCTCACTCATTAACTCAAAATCTTCATTGCAAAAGCAAGTCAGTGTTTTCTTGTGTACCATTCAAGTTGAAAGACACTCCTGTTAAAATCCTCAGAGCTAGCACTTAAAATGTAATTGTAACAATATTCATAGTTAAAAATCACCAACATTAAGAAAATGTCAGAAAATTTATTACCATTATAGATTCTGTGTGATTTATTACCAAATTATAGTAATAAAGATCTCAAGATTAAGGTATGGTTTCAACAGTGAAAAGCAAAGAGAGAAATAAAAAAAATTATTATGCTCTGTATTACATTTTTGGTCACTCATTTTTGCCTACTCACATTTGTCAATGCAACACTTTGTTCCTTCTACATCCAGTGACTGAATTTAAATTTGAAGATATATCACCTTGCACTGAAATCTCATGATATCTAGCATGGTAAACAAGGCCAGCCACTGCTTTTGTTACATGGCTAGGAAGCTTCTAAGAGCTATTTAGAGGTGAAATCCAATTAAAGTCAATAAAAAATTCTATTGACTTCATCATGAACTGATATAAAAAGGATGATATTATTGATTCAGTAAAAAATGCTTTTACCTCTAAATCAGGATTCATCCAATATCATATCTGGGACTCTAAATTTAGTATTTTGGGCAGCTATATGGAGTTGCATTAGCTTTTAAAATCTGAAATGATATAATCAGATAACCTTTCAGAAACAAAAATTTGTCCTCTGTTTAAATAAAGTTTAAATCTAGTAACCTGGACATTTGCACCTGTAATCCAAAGTATTTCTTAAAGTATTTCTTATGGAAGGGTTTCTATAAAGCCTATAATTATAAGTAGGTTAATTATATTATATAACTAAATTCTGTGGGATTTTTTCTTTTTTGCATATGCACAATACTCTCTGCTTTCCATTCAAAATTAGTCTATTTTTTAGTATATTTTGATCAGTTCTACTCTGCAAGAGGGAGGCCAGGGAAAGTTCCTATACAAATGAGGAACTGTTTAAAAGGTAGTAAAAAAAGAAAAATTGAAAAAAAAATTAGAAAAATTAAATATCAGATGTTAAAGTATATAATATTTTTGAGTGGAATCTTAGTGAACTCTTTGTTTGGACGAAAGAAAATTTAACCAAAGACCCAGAAAGGATTGATAGTGATTAATCAATATCTGCAATTAAACAAAGTTATCTGGTGCAAATGAAAACCAGCTGTGAGGACTGAAGAAGTCTCATGCTATCAAATACTTGAGACACCAGTGACAAACAGAAGTCAGTGAAGATAAATGTAAAACAAAGCACAGTATCAAAACCAATCAGATTTTCATAGATGGAATCAGAGCAGCCTGTTAAAGCAGCAGAATGCATCCTTGGGACTCTACAGATAGTTATATGAATACTTTAATGCAGTGACAGTCAAGAAAAGTAAATAGAGTGTTAGGAAAGGAATCAAGAGCAAGCCAGAATTTTCCTGTGCCAAAAAGAAATTTTTTATGCCACTGTATCAACTCAACTTTTCCCCAGATCCCAGATCTTGAATAATGTGTTGATTTTTCACAGATTGCTTTGATTTTGTGATTTCGGAAATAATATAATAGGACTGGAGAAAGGCAAATGTTCAAGTCACTTGTGAAAATGTAAAAAGGGAGCTACAGGTCAGTCAGTCTCTCTCTTATCCCCAGGGGAGCTCTCCAGGGGAGCAGATTCCCTTAGAAATATTTCTGGTGACTTAGAATAACCCATATGTATTTATCAAAGGTAACCTATTCTTATAAACCCGATTTACATCTATGATGAGTTTCCTAGATCTGCAGATGTGATGGAAAATGCTTATTTTGAATTTAGCAGGGCTTTGAATCTCATCTGCCACAGTTCGTTTGTTGGAGAATTATGGTCCAGATGAATGGACTACCAGGTAAGTAAAAAAAATGGATGAATGATCATGCTCAAAAGGTAGTGGTTCATAATCTATGTGGAGACTGGTTAGAGGTAGAGTTCCTCAGAGACTAAATAGGGAATTTGTCATGCTTACTATCTTTGTCAATGACCTGTAGGACAAGATGAAGTGTGTCTTCATCAAGTTTGTCGATAACTTTGAGACAGGGCCTGTAGTTGATATGCTTGAGACCAAGGCTGCAATTGAGAGGCATCTAGAAAGGCTAGAGAGGTGGGATAACAAGATCCTTATAAAATCCAGCGATGACAGCTGCAAAGTCCTGTGCTTGAGGCACACTCACCTCCTGCTGCCAGGGTTTGGCCAGGGACTGACTGCCAGAAAACTGTTCTGCTGAAAGGACATGGTGGGCAGTAGGCCAAATATGAGTCATCTCTGTGCCCCAGCAGAAAAGCTCATGGCACACTGAGCTGTAGCAAAAAGAGCACAGCCAGTAGATCAAGGGAAGAGCCCTTTATTCAGCAATTAAGAGACTCCATCAGGAAGTTTGCAATTGTTTTTCAGGACCTTGGTACAAGAAATGTTTATAAAGAAGATGGTAAAAGGTCTACGAGATGTGGCTGAGGCCACTTGGTTTGTGCAGCATGGAGAAGAGGAGACAGAGGGGAGACCTTGTCATGGTTTACATCTTCCTCACAAGGGAAAGCAAAGGAGCAGGCACTGATCTCTTCTCTCCAGTGACCAGTTATAGGATCAATGATAGCATAGCATGAAATTGTGTCAAGGGAGGTTTAGGTTGAATATTAGAGAAAGATTCTTCATGCAGAAGGTGACTGGGCACTAGAACAGGCTCCCCAGGGAAGTGGTCAGAGCACCAAGCCAGACAGAGCTCAAGAAGCATTTGGACAACACTTTCAGGTGCTTGTGATTGTTGGAATGGTCCTGTGCAGGGCCAGGGCTGGATTTCTATGGTCCTTGTGGGTCCTTTCTAATGCTGAATATTCTATGATTCTATGATCCCATAGTAAAGTAGAAAGAGTATAACAGAGTCCAGAGCCCAGAGTCCAGCAGAAGGTGACCAAGATGGTTGAGGGTGGGGTGCTTAATCTGAGAGGAGATGAGGCTCGTTCAGCCTGGAGAGAGAAAGTAGCAGCTTTCTATTACATAAGAAGAGGCTACCAATAAGACAGAGCCAAGTTTCTTGACACCATGAACAGAGGGAAAAGAATACACAATCATAATAAATTGAAACAAGACAAGTTTGAGAGGATATAAGGAAAGGGATCTACTCTATGAGGGTAATTAAGCACTGGAACAGAATTCCCAGAGAGGCTGTGGGATTCCTGTGTTTGGAAGTTTGCCAGACTCAAATGGACAGTGGAAACCAAGCAACCAGGTCTGAATTCACTGTCCTCCCCTCTTTGATCAGAGGCTGGACTAAATGACCTCCCAATGTCCCTTTCAACCTCAATAATGTGGTGATCTTGTGTTCACATGTTTCTAGGACCCAAGTGAGCTGTCAGGAATAAATCATTCATAGCGAATTTATAGAAGATGGTGGTATTTGAATAAGCCTGGTATAGATTGTGATAGGAAACCTTATATAGAAAGCAGAGACAGTTAAGAGTGTAAAATGGAAGGATATGCTTCAGCAGAGATCTAGTACTTTTCAATACACAACAAATTAGACAATGGAAGCAGAAATGAGATTTATTAAATTTACATAACATATAATTTTCAAAGTTGTAAACATAAATTGCAGGACAGAGTCCAAAATCAAAACAATTTTGTCAAATTGAATAATTATTTGGGAAGGAGGAAAAAAATCAATGAACATAAATGCAATGCTCTGCCTTTTGATTAGAATATTTCTTAATCCAGCTGACTACCTAACTATAAAAAGGGAGCTGGGGAACATTAGCAGAACATACATCAAACATGTTTTGTAGTTTTAATAGTATAGAACAGCACAGTGAAATGCATTAACTAAACATGAAATATAGGTAGCAATATTTTCCTTCTTCTACTGCTAGTACAGCTTCTGCTGGGTCTTTCACAGACATCAAACTACATGACCCCATGTAATAAATTATCAGAAATAATATCAAACCTTACTCACATGACCTGTGAAGAAGGTTTGAAAGAACTATGTTTTTTTAGTCTAGACAGGGAGACAGAAAAGAAACATTATACCACTTCTGAAATATGTAAAAGGCTTCTGCAAAGTGAAAAAAACCAATCTGTTTTCTATCTGTGTGGAGGACAGGTCAAGAAGACATGAACTGTAACTGCAGCATAAGAGCCTTGTATGACATAAGGAAAAATTTCTGACTTTAAAAATAGCAAATCACTGAATAGACTGATAATGAAAGTGGTAAGAGTCTGCATAAACTGTGGACTAGGGAACAGACTAGACAGACCCCTGTCAGTGCTAAAGATATAATTGTTTCAGCCTAGGCATGGAGAGTTGGAACAGATGACCTCCAGAGAACATTTTTAACCAGAGGCATAAAATCATGGTAAGAGATGAACATTAAATTTTTTTTCCTAAAGGAATGCATAATTTCACAGAAATGGAAAATTTCGGCCCTTGTGAAAAAAATTTCTCATACAGTTGTGCTTTCCAGTGGTGAAAAGCAGCTCCACTCTTCTTAAGGTGAGGAGCCCTAAGGATAAGATTAGTCTCAAGCATTTCACTATTTTGAAAAGCTGTTCCTGCCAAGCGCAATTAACAAAGAATGGATTGAAAGATAGAAGTTTGAAGGGGATGTATTTAACAAATGAATGAGTGACCAAATATATTCAAAATATGTGATCTCCAAAAGCCTATGAGTCCTGTTTGTTGAATGAGCAACTGCTTATTTCACAGAATCATTTAGGCTGGAAAAGACCTCTAAGATTGAAATCATAATTTCCAGCTGGAGAAGACCACAAGCCACTACCACAAAGGATATGGCCCCCCAGTAAAAATTCTGGTGTTCAGAAACTTTGGAAGTTCTCACGTGATCCCTTCTTCCTTGATGTTTCACTATGCAATCTGACCCTTCAGAACAAACCCTAGAATAACATGTCAGCATTCAAATACCCTTGGAAATGGATGGGTCTGTCAGGAGACAGGAATGTTATAGCATACACTACAAGTTACTTAGAGTTTGCACTCTAGTTCACACAGAGCTTCTGTAAACACAAGTCTTAGTAACTCCTTTTGCTTTCTGATAAAATTGGAGGGTTGTGTTGGTTCTCTGCACAAGTGTTGCTAGAGTAATTATTATAGAGCAGCTGAGACGTAAATGTTAGACCCACTGCTGATGATAATCAACAATCACATTCACTTCTGTGGAAATCTGACAGTTTATTATATCTATCAGGTCAACAATGCCATGTATCCAAAGAAATGAATCCATTTTTAAAATTGAAAGGCAAAATGTCAATAGGCTTTTAGTTTTCTAATTTGTTTAGAAAACTAATTTTAAAAAATCAGTTTATTTCTTTATCTCTCTAATTAATAGTCTTATTAATATGCTATTCTTTTCAAGATAACCTATTAAAAATATTTCTCTTCTTAAAAGGGTTTCTTTTTAGGCAAATTTATACTAGAAATGTTACAACAGTATAATTTCAAAGTGGAAATGGCAGGTATTGTTTTAGCCAGTGTGGTGATCCAGAAAATTTTAAGGATTAGGAGTTCTGTATAGGAAACAATTATTCTGCCTTTGAGAGGAAGGGCTAGAATTAGTTGCTCTTTCCATTGGAAAGTGAAAAGTGGAAGGAGATCTCTGGGGCACTGAATATATTCACCAGTGCTGAAAATGAGAATCATTCCCTGTTGCTGAGGGATAGGAGGAATAGCAGCTGTAACTCTCCCTTAAGGTAATGACTGCTTTCCCACAGTCTTTGATTATTCTTTCAATAAGAATAACAAGAGTGGTTTGGCTGAAGTTGTGGCATAGGCAAAAGAGGTTGCAGGGACCACAGTGATTTTATCAGGCTGCAGCCAGGCATTGGACTCCCTGTAGGCATAGGCATCTTTTGGATCAAAAACCCTGCACATTTCCCTCTTTGCCTAAGGATTGTAACCAGGGCTTTTTAATTATTATTGTTTTAAGCCTCAATCTATAAAAGCTTAATGCTTGCACAAGAAACTACTAAAAAATTTGAAGGGATTTACCTATATGCAGTTGTGCATAACAGCTTGCAAGATGAGACCTTCAGCAAGAGTTCCAAAATCATCTGAGGAAATTAGAAGCTGTCCTTTCAAGTGTCCTTGAAAATGACAGTCTCAACCTAGACCCCTGTAGTCATGGTAGTTTGTTCAGTCTATTTCCATGTGAATATCAAACAGGCAATTTAGAAGTCTAATTTTTACCCTCCCTTTACTGTCAAAAAGGAATTAGACCATATGAAGTCATCAAGGACTATCTGAGGATTTGCTGTAACACCCATCACCATGGTATCTAAGTACTTCCTGAAAAGACCTATTAATCACTGTGACTAAGTGTTCCCTCCTACCTGATCTGTCAGCTGAACGGCTGTTGCTTGGGATTCTGATTTATGTTCTCATGATTTAGCTTAAATATGGGCATCAAGTAGGACAATGGATAAATTCTCTCTTTTTCAAATTATCACAGAAAAAGGCTCAATTTAACAGATGAATTTGTTTCTCCTAGGGTGATGGGATAAGATTGGACAAAGAATATAGATTTTCACAACAAAACTGGGAATTTCAAAATTTGGCTGTAGTTAACAAAGGAAATGGCACTAATTGAGTTACTAGTGCATTTTCTGACAAAACAATTTTCATCAAACAGTATTATATATTTTGTAGGAAAATTAAGGTACAGATTATGAACTGTTTCTCAAATGCCATTGAAAATTCTCATCGTAACTTCTATCACAGGCTTAGAAATCAATCTGTTGATCTGTTTCTCTAGAAACTCCAGATCAAACAGATCATAGCTATTTCAGTAACCTCACAATCATTGGGAGGATCTCATGTAATATTTTGACTAGCCTTTTCTACATGCTGCTTCTTTCCCATATTCTCCTTTTTTAGAACATCATTGTTATTTGTTAGGCCTTTTTAGCTGGTCTCTAACTGATGCTTCTCTGAAGTCACATAGCTTTAAATAATTTGTTTTTAGGAATATAGTTTAAAATTGCCTCTAAAAGATGCTTTATAATATTCTTTAAGCTTCAGCTAAGGGTCTTAAATGAATCTAGTGTACATCTTGCACTGACTTTTACACTTCACTAGCATAAAATTTTAAGCCTTCATCTTCTCATTGTATACCTTCTCATAATCTTTAGTAATCCTTATTCTGTATTATATTTATGCATTAAAGAGTGTTCTCCATCTCTAAAAAATGCACATATTAAATTCTGTATTCTTCTGATGAAAGAACAGAAAAGTGCTCCCTACTGCTGAGAAGTGGGTGGGGATTTCTTCATATGACTAATTTTCAGTTTAACTAATTTTGTTTGTTACCTATTTTTCTATCTGTGTAAAAACATAAATAAAAATACACATAATTTAATAGAGGGTATGAAACCTTGTTTCTTCTCAACACCAAAGCGGGTAAATTGCAGAAAAAGGCAGAGGTGTAATTGAATGGAACTGGCTAAAATCCCCATATGTTGGGTCATCACCTATCTTGCCTCAGTTTCCCCTGTGAGACAAGGTTTTCTGTGTTAGAGGAGTATGTGTAACTCAAGAACTTGGGAGTGCAGTATGAGAGCAATTACAGTTGTGTTAAAAGCACTAGTTTCCAATATCTGCTGGGAAGAAGAGATGTCTACCAACATCTCTAAAAGTTTTTTAACAACCCAATACCCTAAGCTTCCACTTTCTCTGGGGATTGATAGTAAATATGTTGCAAACAAAGTTGAGGGCAGAAATAAGGATTATGGTCTGAAAAAAGTTAATTTGTAGTGGGCAGATAAAGTTTGAATTTTACCAGAATTTTCTGCTGAGCAGCTTGGTTTCCACTTGGATCAGAAGTGAATAAGCTTAGAGCAATACGTTACAGGGGTTATTTTGACAAGTTAAAGGAAGGAGAATGGGTTCAAACTTTCAACTCCATAAACTTTCAACTCCATACTCTGTCCATCTTCCACTGAGTCACTTTTCAAATATTGTCTAGCTTTCCCACCTTCTTTCCATCAGAATTTAGGGATAGAGCTGCTCTTCCAGTGCCAGTGTGCAAGTTGGTTCTATCAGTGAGTACTTACAAGCCCCAGAAGAGCTCGACTCCTAGGATCATTTAACATTCCTTCATTCCTTGGCACTGGTGTTTAATTAGAGAATGTTTGAACTCTTTCAACTGCTAGTCACTCACAGTTACTTGCATCACCTTTTCAAACTTTTCAACATTTATTTTTATTTTTAGAAATGCTTAATCCCCTTTTTAATAGAAGAGAGTGAAGAGGATTAAGCCAACGAGCAGTGAACTGAATACTAAACAATCTGAGGAAAGATGTTCTGACAGCAGCCTGCATAGAGCCTTTCAGAGAGGCAGTTGCAAAACAGGCAGAAACATAGAGGACATTTTAAATATATGTGTTTCTTACAAATGGCTGTCAATTCCTATGCATACGAAAAGATTAAAGATTTAGGTTAAGACAGATGTTCACGTGAAATATGAGGGAAATAAAAAGGAAAAGATCTGGAAAATAAAATTAGTAGGGATTGATTGAAAGGTAAGAATATACCTTCCCACATATGACAAATGTATGGCTAGTCAGCATCCTGCACAGACAACCATCAATTCATTGCTATGCAGAGTGCCAACAGCAGGCTTCCACATCAGATGTGCCTTTAAAACAAGGGGGAGATATGTGAGAAACTGCTAGCAGAAAAATTTGCCATCAATTTCTTAAAAAGGATAATTTGTGTTAAAAAGAATATTTGGAATTTATCTGACATTTTCTTTCAGTAGGGCCACACTCAAAGACTTTTGCTTCATTGGAGACTGCATCCTATTTTGTGGTGTAGACTATATTAGGTATCATAAAGATCAGTTCTTTGGCAGACCTACATTTGCTTCAGAATATAATTCATCCAACTTTTATGTAGTGATTATTTAGACTTAATGTAGAGATATTGGAAATAGATTATGCGCCACAATTTGCCAAAAATAGCCACATAGGCAAGATAAGCACAAATGTAAGGCAATAGGCATCTCTGATAATAAATATATATTGAAGATTTTAGGAGTCTGAATCACAGATATACAGTCTCTCACAAAATCAGTCAGTTTTGCTGAGGGCTTATGAGAGATGCAAGATATAAATAACAATTTAGGCACTTTCATAGTTACTTTGGATTATGTTTTTTCTAATGCAGAAAATTATTAAATAGTAAATATCAGGTAGGCAAAGAAGCTTCTTAAAATTTAGTATTTGTTTGGCAAATATTTCAGAGGTTCTATGGTTCTGTAAGTAGCTATTTATCTGTGTTTCTGAGCTTTTTGCAACATAAAGCTTTAGCAGTGATAATATATGGTTTGCTGTGTTTGAGTCAGCTTTGTCCTTTGGGCATCAAAATTGTTTCCTTGTAGCAGATCTTCAGTTGCCAGCAGTCTGTAAAAGTGGGCCAGGTTCCTTGGTGCCATATGGGATTCTTTAGTGAGATTCTCTGAATTTTGTGCAGCCTGAAGAGAGCATTAAGGAGGCCATGAAGCCCAGGGCACACCTTGTGGCTGAATATGCAAAGAATGGTAATGAGTATGAAAGCTCCTTTAGCTCAATGACATTCAAAGTCCTTGCTCTCACAATGCCTGACCACTGGAGTTACTGGAATGGAAAAGACTGTTCTGTCACTTAATCAGTGCTTTCCACTCATTGGGATTCAGCCCCAGTCTCTAGTGGCAACTGTGCTAGGATTTCTGCAGCTTTAGGGCTGCAACAACTCACTTAACCATAAAAAGGGGTGGGACAGATGAAGAAGATTAAGAAATGCACTGGTTTGTAGAGGTTTGCTCATTTGCATATGTTTTCATCTCCCCCGTGGATGGGCTGACATTCTGGCACTCACGCTTTTCCCCTCAAACAGCAACACTTGTTTGTCACAGAAAGCCCCAAGATCCATCTTCTGTATTTGTCCTAGATACACACATTATACCACAGAGAACAATAAACAGTATTGATTGTTTCCTATCATACTTGGGTGACCCTGACTACATTTCAATAATTTTTAAGATCTGTGTTGCTTAGGCAGAATCCAGGAGGCTGTTGGACTTGTGGTTCAGCTTCTGAACATGCTGTGTCTCCTTAAGAATGAGATTTATATTGGCTGCATCCCAGAGGTGAATATAATGACCTCTTTCACCTTGTCAAAAGGGCAGCCTTGTCAAACTCGCAGTAGTCAATATCCTACAGCGCATCCATTTAGCACAGGAGCAGAGCCCAAACTGGGACTTAGGAGTGCAGGTACTCAAATGCATAGGTCTGACAAAGACAAATAGCACAGGGATGCACTAACCGAGCAAGGACAAAGGGACGCCTTGCCTCCACTGTTTGAGAAATTGAAGCCCACTTAGATTTCTCCCCCATGCATCTTATGATATGAGAAGAGGTTTAATTTTTTGAAGTCCCTGATTTTAAAATGTCAGATGCAGAGGAATACTTCTGCTCAAGCCCATGCATTTTCTTTTATTAATTTTTCTTTTCCCTTTTTCCCTTCCTTGTTTTTTGTTGTTTTTTTTTTTTTTTTAATTGTCTGGAACTTTTTCTTTTTCATAAAGGTAGATTGGCAGGGGCTCTTAAGTGAAAAAGTTTCCCTGTTGTTGCCCCCAATGCTCTCTGATGTAGGTATTTATTTAATACCTTCTGCTTATTAGAGAAGCATGGTAGCAAGCAGTGTTCATATCAAAAAGGTCAGATCTGATCTTTTTATTGACTCTACTAACTAAATAAGTCATGTTGAAATTCTGTTGTGTAAAAAGCCTGTAACACAGAATGCATTCTACAGGATCAGATTTACTAAATCTAGGAATACATTTCAACTCGAAAAAAAAAAAGAACTTTGGGTAACACCTATGAAAAGAATGAAGATGTTCTAAATTAATATTTTTGTGACCTTTCTGTAAAACCATAAGTAAATTTTTTAAATTATTCTATTCTTGCATAACTTAAGTTTGTGTTATATGTGCCCCAATTACCCCTCTAAATACCTCTGCTGTCCAAAAGTCTTTTTTTTTTTAATGTAAATCTTTTCAGAGATCTCAAATCTATTTAGAATTAGAATTGTGTGCCCCCTTCAGATCATAATTTTCTGACTTTAATGCAAATCACAACAAGCAAACTTAGTGGAGCCAGTTAAGTAAATTCTGTATAAAATCACTACCAGTCCCCAATCCTACAAACACTCCACATGTAGCTAATATTAAGTCACATTGATTTCAACTGTACTACTAACAGTGTGAAAATTAAACACATTTATAAGTCTTTGCAGGATCAGGGCTTCAGAGAGCTCACAAACTGGTCTTTGATGTCCATTTATAAATCCCCATTATAATTAACAGGAGTTTTACAGGCACATCAATAGCAAAGTATATGTAGAGTGCATTCCTGCTAGCCAAATAGTCTGCAGATGGAGTCCCAAAATATTCATTGACTCCCTGCTGACAAGGAAATTATTTATTATTACTACCTACATGATACAGTACTAACCTTGAAAATTCATTATATTCTAATGAGGCCAAAGCCACTTAAACTAACAATCACCACCTCAAAATCTGTATTAATTTAAGGAAACATTACAGCTACCGTAGAATTAGAAATTTTCAGCATCCTTTTTTTTTATGTCACATAATGGAGGAGATAAAGCTCTCTAGAAACCAGGACAATGTTTGCCACACTGAGCTCTGTTCTGTTTTCTACAGTAGGAAATCAACATCCAACTACATGATGGGACAGAAGGGCACATGGAAAAGAAAGAACAAGTTTTTTAAGCAAGGGAAGGAAGGGTCAGTGGGTGCTTCAGCAGGAAGACCAGTCCTCCTACATCTTGTCTTAATGGAAGAGCAATCAGATGTGTTAGACATCTAAGAAAAAATATACCGCAATTGTAGGTATTTTTACTATATACTTACAAAATCTGCAGGGGTATGTACTGGAAAGTACATACTATTAAAGTTACTATTTGCTTTCTCTTTTATTTACATTATTTACCCCATGGTCTTGATCCATTTCTGAGTTGGAGGAAAAAAAGAAAGACACAGAGGTGGGAAATATTTTGCTTTGTTAATTTCAAAAGGCAGCAGAAGTTTAGTCTGTATAGGTAGGGTGAACTGTTGAGGAGATGTGCAGGTATAAGGATTAAAGCACAGAACAACTACTACACTTTTCTAATTATTTATTTAAGCAAAGGTAGTGAGTAATATTGAGGAAAGGGATCTGGGAAAAAGTAGTATGTACTTGTATCTAAGGTGTTATGCAAAAACTCAAGTTCAGAGTCTGATTCTTATGTTTTGAAAGGGTCACAGCATAGCATATAGAATAAACATCTGTCTTAGGTATGTGGGAAAACATATATTTTATAAAAGAACTAATAAAAATCTTATTTTACTGGTTCTCTGCCTTGATCTTCACAGACCTTTGCAAACATTTAATATTTCATCTCATACCAACCTCTCTTAACCCAAGGAGGTATCAATTATTTGGCTGAAAAATGTTCCCCATATGCTAAAGGATTCTACTTTGTCTTTACACTGAATCTGGAGCAAGCTGATGTATATTTAAAAAAGCAACTTAGTTTTTCATGATAGCACTGAAAAGCTTCTGTATGTTTCATTGAAGTATAACAAATTAACCAGAGAGAATCTGACCTATTCAGCAAATGTCGGGGCTGTGGGGGTTTATATTGTGTTATAACAAAAAAGCAATGCAGTCAAAAGTTCAAGTTTGGAATGAGAGTAAACAAATTCTGAATTTTGTGTCTGAGTCGCAAATTCACCAGCTGGTGTTTTCATGATAAATCAAATGATATAGTGAGTGCTCTGAGGAGGTAGCATATATGCTTTTTGTTCATGACACAGTACGAACAACTATTTAGAGTTCACCATAAACCTTTTTACAAAATGTTCTGGAGATTGGAATAAGTCTATCGTACTGTTCACTAGCTGTAAATATGTGTTCACTTTCTTTGTCTTTTAGTATAATTACTGCTTCAGGGTTTTGCCGAAAGATCGATATGACCAGATTGTAAATAAAAACCTTCTCAAGGGAAATGTACACTCACACTCATTGTCCTTCAAAAGAGGAGTGTTATTCTCTTAAAACCTCTTTATTATCTTTAATTGAAATATAGGTAGTGGAGAATTTTGGCATTTCCCCTTTACTCCATGGTTTACTCTTAGTTTAACCTTTTTTTTTTTTTTGTAAAAAAAAAGCCTAGGTGAGTTCACCTTGATTTTTGACATGAGAAATTTTAGAATTACTTAACTCCTGAATAATTCCATATCTGGAAGAGCTATTGTGCTATGGCAGAAACAGGATCTTATGTGTTAACTTGGTAATGGATGTCAGAAGATCACCATATGTTATATTTTAATATACCCTTGAGTTTATAGTGCTTGTTGAGATACTAGTTGAAAAGTCAAACATCTTATGTTTGTACTTAAATTCAAGTAGGTACAATGGGAAAGGAAAAGTATGAATTATCATTGTAAAACATGTCTTGGGTGCCGTGTGTAAGTCCGATTACCATATCCAGGAAACACAAATTCAGTGAGGAATGCCTAGCAAAACTGTGCTTTAGATATGTAATCAAGACAGACAAGGCCAAAACAGTCAAAACATCTTTAGGATGATGCTGATGTTTTCAGGCCTGCACCAGGTATTGACAGTGTGATATCAGGTTGCTCAATTCATCTGTTCTGGGTTTTTCCTTGCTAGCAAGGGAAAGTACCTCACTCCATTGACCCCAGCTCCTCTTGATCGTGGCAGCAGAATTAGCATGTGTTATGGTTGGAACAACTCAGCTCTATTGTCCTCCTCCAGCTGCAGTGAAGTACAGGAGATATCCCTGGACATACCCAAACACATCATTTATGTATTTTATTGCCCTTTTTCCTATTACTTTACCATCCTCTTCACCATCATTTCTGCGCTCCATCACTATCCCAAATAATTACTGATAATTATTTTCTCCACTGAGCTTAGTCTTGCTAGAGAAAGATCCATAGTTAAATTTGACAGTTCTTTTCTGCTAACTTGGTAATCTCAGCATTACATGCTCAACTAACAAGGCAGTCTAAGTGTTACTATAGGACACGAAAGAACACAAGCTCACACCACTGTTCTCAAGGTGAAGAAAGTTTATTTTCTGACTCCAACATTTATAGTTTTCCAAAACTGACAGCGGATTGAAGGGTGACAGTGACACCTCTCCAATGACACTGGTCAAACCAACAGTCCATCAACTCTCTCCTCCTCCATAAAGGAATGCAAAACAATGAGTTATTTACAGAAAGTGTGTGAGAAAGTTCACTACAAGAATGTCAGCATCAGAACACTTAGAAAATCTTAAAAAACCAGGGTGACAATCTAAGTGCTGTTTATCTTTGCTGTCTAAGTGTGTAAAGCTGTCCTCCCTGAAAGGTTTACAATGCTCTCCTCCAGTTTTCCATGATGTTTAGCTTCAGGTCTCACCTCCTCTTTAACCACCTCTGAAACCCAGACATCCCTCAAAGTCCTCACAGTGCTAACTGTAACCTTTGGCATCCTCCCACATTGTTATCTGTTGTGTCCAGTGATTTCTCGTGTCATAGTTTCTCATGTCCTTTTCAGTTTGCCTAGCCCTGGACCAGAGCTTATTCAGATTCCTTGATACTTGCCTGTAGCTCTAACATAAAAAAGGAAATGAGACTTGGCCTCTTTATCTTTGCAATATGAAGACTGTGGTCAGATATGAAGTAAAATCTTGCAGATATCAGTTTTAAAAGTACAGCATGTAGGGCTGAAACCATTGAAAAGAAAAATTTTAATAAACAAACTGATATAGCAGCAACTGAATATATGTACAGGGATGTATCAGACACCTAAATATCTCTGTGATGTTTATAACACTGATAAGCCTGGTCAGTTTGAACTCCAAAGAAAAACTTAACTAGATTGACATTCATTGATGCCCTTCATACTAATGCTTAGTCAGTCATTTTTAGTTGCTCTCAGTAGACTTTATAAGTAGTGAGTGTTTAGCAGCCACATTCAACCCCCAGTGTGAGCCCTCAGTCCTGCAGTGCTTGTCCCCTCAGCAGTCAGCTTCACCCTAGCGTAGGGAGCAGGCTCCAGAGCCCTTCCATGGGCTACACTGATGTGGGCAAAATGCCTGGGATCTTTCCCTTTTGTAAAATGTCTGAGTTTCTTGACATGTATGAGTCCTGGGCCTCTGGCAGTGGCAGAGGTTCTATGGAGTGCTCAAGGAGATTGCTATGGCGAGTTCCTTCCCTGCCCAGTGGCTCCTCATTTTCTTAAAGGCTGTGTATTTTCAGTGAGCAGTAATTGTCCATGTGCAGTTGCTTATAGTTCTGGGGACTTTTCTTTGAAGATATATCCATATTTCAAACATTTAAATACTTTGTGCTTTCAAAACTGTACATCCTGGCAAGAAATACCACGTAACAAATTCCCATTCACATCACAAGTTCTCATGGAAAATTGGTAATGCTCCTAACAGACGATAACTGGGGCCGTGCAGTGTTTGCCTGGGCACATTCAGCTGAAAGCCTGAAGCTTATTTCCTAAAGCATTACAATTTTTACAGGGCTACAGAGTGCAAAAATGTTTTTACACATTGTAACTTACTGTTCTTATGTCTAAGTTTAAAAGAAACTTAATATTTCTTAAATCCTGCTTAGTGTACTTCTGGTTTTGGGGGTGCAATAGACCTTTGCTTTGGCTGCAGTATAAGCTGTTCATCTACTAGGCAAGTCTTTCTTAATACTGGGTAGTGAAATTAAAAGGCAGCCATCCAGGGGGGATAGTAGATATAAAGAGAAGGTACAATGCCAAGGCAAGAATACTGTTTTCTAAACCAAAATTTAACAATTATGTAGGGAAAGACTCTGATGTGTTTCCTCAGAGTGATCAAGGATTAGGCTTCTCAGTTCAGGAACTCACTTCCCACTCCACCATCCAACAGCAGATTCTGTCTTGGCTTCTAGCTCTCACTCACATCACTGAGCTCTGTCTCTGGTCCAAGGCAGATTTACTCTCCACTGTAAAGTTCAGTCCTGAGGAAAAAAGGACAAAAGGACATTCACTATCCCATCAAAAGTCAATTTAGAAATCAACAGATGAAGTACCTGTTGTCCAGGAACTGCAATAATCTCATACAAACCCTATATTACAGCTGATGCTCCAATTCAAAGAGTATTTTCAGTGAAAGTACAGTATCTCAAGGTATATGCATGCTATCCTCTCTTTTACTAACTCCACTTCTATGCATGCATTCATTAGCTTTTAAAGACAATTCTTAAAATGAGATACAGCCACTTACATATAAAAATACAGGATTGAACAGAAACAGAATTAATAGATCAAGGAACAATGCCAGAAACAAAATTTGCAGCTTCTTCCTTGAAAATAACAATTAAATCCTGTGGGTACTAGCAACTGACTTCTTATTAATTTTGTCTAATAGCTGTTATCATAAATGCATGAATACATAGATTAAAATTTTTTATACACTAGCAATCTACATGTAGTAGTAGAACAATTATGCCAGAATTGCTATTTAAGGATGAGTGTAAGAAAAGGTGGGCATATTTTCAAGTATTGAATAGAAATGTGATAGCTGTCTCACTTGTGTTTAACATACTGTATTACTATTTCCTTGTTCTCCATTTAATAGCTCATCATCTTACTGTTCTGTCAAGAAAAATATCCTTTTAAATTAGGACACACTGTCTTGTCTTTATTTATAACTGAAGTATAAATAGGCAAGAGATATTATGGAGTCAAGAGAAACTTTTGTAAACTCATTTTGGTCCTTCTACTATAAGAAATGAATAGGAGAAATGAGGTTCTCATTCTTCAGAGTGTGAGACAATGGGAGTTCTACATTCTGCCACTGCTCTGAACATGAGATTGACTTCTGCTGTTGCCTCTGTTTTCAAGTTTCCAGATATAATAGTGCTATTATATTATCTAAAATTTTTGAAGCTTTTTTCAGTCAAATGTTCCCACAGCATTTATACTTTGAATCAGTTTGTCATTTCCCTACAGTGAGTTTTCAGACAAATTTTTGTACTGCCCTTTTCCACTTTTCTGTCCTGCTCCTAAAATCCCAGTCTTCCCTGCCAGGTATCATGCCATGTCTACCTTATTTCTATGGAGTTTTAAAATGCAACATAGCTTCTAGTGTTTTACATACGAGGCAAAAAAGAGGGCTTCTATTTCTAGTTCTTCAAGTCATGATTATCTCTTCATTACTCCCTCTTTTTAATGTGTTGCTCAATGCTGGGAGATACTTGGGATCAAATTGGAAGTCATATTGGCTAAGTACCCAAAATGACCCTTTGCCTGGTGTCCAGCTGTCTATCCTACTGCATCACAGCTATATCCCTGCCTCCAAGCTCAGTTTCCCTTCCAGAAACAGGACCAAAGGTCAGCATTTTTCTTCTCCCTACTTACAGATACAGCACTATCAAGGTTAAAACAAATATCTGTCTAGGCTGCTTTTAAGTATTTTGCATATTTTGCATCTTATTCTACCCCAAGCCTATTCATTCATCACAAGGTCTCTGCATACACCAGAGCACAGCACTACCTGCAGACAGTGCTCCAGATTACAAATGTCTTCCTGGACTGACCTCCAGCCTGTAGGTTCTAAGAATTGAAGAAGCATAACAGTTGTCCCCCATGTTTCCTTAATTAAGGAGATTGCTAATGAGGACTGTTTCTTTGTGGGGCAGTTCAGATGAGAACAAAACAGTCTTGTCAATCTTGTGGTTAAATATAGGTTTAGAAGATGTTTTAAAGATACATTAAATAAAATATACTCTATCATCAAGCATTCATAATGTAATTTCAAAAGCTAAAGTGAGGGTGAGAGAGGAGGATTGATTTAAGTAATATTTTTATAAAATTACTCCAGAAATTAAAATATCCCCAAACACAAAGTTAAAGATTCTGCAGTCAAACACCAGAGGACATAACTTCTATTTAGTTTTATGAAGCATAATTACCATGCTATGCCCATGATGTGCAGGGTGAAGCAAACATATTAAAGATAGATTCATAATTAGATCTGAGGTACTTTGCTAATTAACAAAATGGATAGACAAAATCTGTATTTCATTAGGGTGAGATGTATCAGTTTCCTCCTGTGCTTCTACATTTTTGATGTATTATACTGCAGTGAGCTATTTCCAGTGGATCGTGTTGGGATGTTGTGATAAGTCACATGCCAAGCAGCATCATAAAATAATTTATGATCAACCAGAGTAGAAATAATCACTTGGGGGATTCTCTGTATTTAATGTTTCGTCGTATGAGTTCATCACATTTCTCTCAGATTTTCAAGCTGATGCTGCTTCTGATATTATATGGACAATCTTCCTTCTCTCTCTCTCTCTCAGCAAATGAAAGAATTAAAGTTCCTAAGTGCATGTATACACCTAGTAGAATCCTATCTTCTCACTCTGAATGTCTTATAAATTTTGTTAGGACTTAAAAGCTTGTTCATCAGCTAAAAGCTTGCTGGATATATGTCCCAATGAAAACTGATCAGGTGTATACAGGTAAAGAGAGAGTTAATTCTCACTCTCTGTTTATACTGTAAAGTGTAAAGAAGAGGAATGCACCTGAAGAATCACAAAAGAATTAATCAATTTTAAAAAGCAATATTACTTTTTTCCCATCATTTTCTTACTGTTCTCTAAAAAGATTTTAAAAAACAAACCCAGTGCTTTTCTACAGCCAACCCTGCACATAGAAGAAAACCTTCCCTGTTACTAAGACCAGGATTATATATATCAAAAGATTTTCTATGTGTCTGTATGCACCTCTGTATTTTTAATGTTTATTTTTATATATGTATGATGCTGTCCTCTTTGCAGATGTTCTCTCTGCTTCTTGCTATAAGGTAATTCTGTTTGTATTCTATCTTCCAATAATAACACCACTGCATCTTTTTGTCTCATCCATGTACTTCATCTATTTTCTATACAGGTCTTACCTGAAACTTGCTGTAAGTAATGTTAGTGAAAAAGAAAACAAATCTGTTTAACTACAGTAAAAGACAAACTAACATCTTAGACATGGTGGTATGACTTTTTCTTGTCCCACTTCCCCACACCAGCTCAGGAGAACTCTAACACTGGCAGCATAAATATGAGTATTATTATTAGCATCACTGAAAATAGAGTGATATTGAATGCTTGCTTTCTTCACAGGTAGTTTATATGTTAGTTTGTTGTATTGAAACACTAAAGAATACACAGAATTTCTCAGTTGTGGGTGTGTTTTGTTTATGCAGTTTTTCAAATGAATACATTTTAGACGTCCCTGTTCCATCTGTAGCAAATGATATAAATAATAATCTTAGGGGTAAGGATAACATAAAGCAAGATCTAGTGAAGACTAAAATAACTGCAGGGGTTAAACTCCTTGATAAAACCTTTACTGTTTGGGTGTAGCGGTAAAACAAAATGAGGTAATAAAATCACTTACTTCCATCTATACAAAGCTTACTTGAGAAATCCAATAGAAACATAAAGACAGTCCTTTTTCTTAACATGAATAGTTCTGGTTAAGGGTATCTTTTATGTTAATTAAGCTGAAGAAGATCTCTAAGATCAAATCCCACCTATGACCAAACACCACCTTGCTAACTAGACTACTGCACCAAGTGCCACATCCAGTCCTTTCTTAAACACCTCCAGGGATGGTGGCTCCATGACCTCCCTGGTAACATTTACAATATATAATCACCTTTTCTGTGTAGAATTTCTTTCCAATATCTAACCCAAACCTCCCCTCATGCAGTTTAAAATGATATTCTTTCATCTGATTGCTGGTTGCCTGGCAGGAGGGGCCAATCCCCACGGGGCTGCAATCTCCTTTCAGGCAGTTGTAGAGAGTGATAGGGTCACCCTTGAGCCTCCTCTTCTCCAGCCCAAACACCCCCATCTCCCTAAGTTGCTCCTCACAGGGCTTAAGCTTCATCCCCTTCACCAGCTTTGTGGCTCTTTGAACAAGTTATACTATCCTTCTGCAGTCCCAAAACACTCAGTGTCATCAAGGTTACAGCTGTTTCCAGTCATTAAATACTTTATTTAAAATGAATTTTGCATGAGTCATACTGTTGTATCTTGTAAGTATTAAATCTTGTCTTAGTAGTCTGCTGCATCCTCCAAGATTTCCCCCTTTGAAATGTTATAGATTTGTTCATAGACAATCTATGCCTCACGTTTTCTTCATCACAAGTTTTACAGACTAATGTTTGAATGGCAGCTTCACAGGTTTGGAAAAAATGTGATTTCAAGCCCCAGTGCATCTGATGTTTGACAACTCTTAGTAGTATGGCATACTGACATGGTAATTTTGGCTAAATCACTAAAAAATGAGACTAGGATTCAGCTATTTAAAAGCAGTTAAAAGTCTAACTTCACTTGAAAACATTTATTTTCTCCAATGCAATATTTTTTGTTATTGTAAGCTTTTATAAGGATATTGCAATTGCTCAAATAATACAATCAATGAATATTGGACTGTTTTGGATGGTCTTATGAAGTGAATTCATGTTAAAGTAATTGATAACAACTGCTCTTGTCTGCCCAACAGACAGAAGTATTGCCATCCTTCAACCAGTCTGAAGAATGACATTCTGATTTATAGGACATACTTCATTATTTTTTTTAATCTTCCACAGAAGTACTTAAGCTCAGATAGTATTTTTTTCAAGAAATGCTTGAAAATCTGCAGCTGAAGAATTACAGTATTAGCTTGTAGGAGGTACGTGTAACACTGATGGCAGTAATTAAAATGACATCTGCAGAGAAAACATGCAAAAGCAGCTGTCATTTGATTTGGGTCCTTCTAGATGACTAAGATCCATCAGACTGCTTGAAAAGCTAATAAAAACCAGTTGATTCACTTACCATATTACTTGCTAAAACTCATCTGGGGATTTGGATTTACAGGCAGCATATCCCTTCCAGACTAGAGAAGAGATGCCACAGAGGCCAATTAACCTAGGAATAGCTGTTAATCCCTTTTAGGTCATCTAGAGGAACAAGTACAGATGAATACACGGGACAAAAGCTCTCTTGATTCCACTAAGCTTCTCTTTAAAACAGTTATTAGGCAGTTCTTGTTGCACTTCACATCTTCTCTGTTCTATACAAACAGCTCATTAGGTCTCAGAGTCAGTCATTGTTCTCCAGACCTTACGGGCAGAAAAACTGAGGCACAGAGCTGGGAGGTATCCAAGGCCAAACACTGTGCCAGGAACCAAGTCAGGATTACAGTTCTGGAACAGCTACAATCAAGACTCCTGCTTCATTCACCCCATGCAAAACAACATTTCCATTCACAAGAAGGGCTGTGTTCTGAGAATGAATTTTCAAGATCCTGCACTTTTGAAAGCTAGTTATTGACACTGATGGGCTCACCCTAGGTGATAAACATCCAGGCCCTGACCTAAGACACTACTTAAGCACCTACACTAAAGAAACAAATGAACAAACAAACAATATTTTTTAAGTGTTTTAAATCAACCTCAAACAAATAAACATGAGATTTTTTTTTTTGTTGTAGTTCTCATCCCAGCAGGAATAGTAGCCTTGGCTGACATCTTTTACCATGAGTAGCTCTTTGCAATTATTATGGTCACTTATATCTACTGTCCAACATAAAGAGAATGATTAAAATCAAGTAACCACCTTTTACCTCACTATGGTTTTTTGCGTTATTTTTTTCACAGGCGAGATAATTGCTCTTGCCTTGCAGCCAGGTCATGATAAAAATGGTCATGATAAAAACAATTTTATACTAGCATAATCTATCTGAAAAAAGGTCAGAACTGAGAATTTTGGCATAGCAGGTAAAACATGAAACAGAATATTCTTGGTTGCTTCTGTTTAGATTCAAATATCTATGATGTATGCTTACTCTACTGTATTTAAAACAAAGAAATCAAACAAAAACTAAAACAAAAACCTCATATAATGTGCATTTAGTGTTTCCTCTCATACCTGGATTCAAAATTATGTCCACAAGATTATTTTGACATACAGAGAAGTGAGCGAATATTATATTTGTATTTATTTTATTTGGTGTGTAGCTTACCCAGAAGTTGTGATGATCAAGGATCAGCAAATCCATAGGCAGGCTCCATCTTTTACAGTTATAGAACTCCTGTAAGTCTCTTGCAACAGACCTTTCTAAACAGTAACAGGGGTTTTTTTTTTCATTTTCATACACAAAAAATTCTTGTTACAATTTTTTTTCCTCATCTATAGAAGTCTAATGGAGAATGAATACTAAATCTCATTTGAAAACACTGGGCCCTGGATAACACTTACATCGAGTCTGCAGTCAACAATGAGAATAAGAGATCCAAAGTACATGCCTCTGACTGGTGTACACCAATGCACAGAATAAAACAATGACTTTTTTTAATGCCAATGTACACAATATATTTAATTTTAGATATTGGGATTCTATTTATGGAAGTCTGTTGATACATATATGATTCAATGACCAGATGGTTCCCTCCTTCTCCCCCAGTTCAAATTCCAATTTAATATTTTTAAATTGGTTCCTCTTATTTTCAAAAAGCCAGGGATCAGTTTATAGAAGTTCACATTTTACCATAAGTTTTATTGAAAATCAAATATCCTGGGTTTTTCCTTCTGCGTAACAGTATTTCAAATAGAGATGCTGATTCCTTCAATCCATTTGGTATTCCCAGGGCTGGATTGAAGTTTGTTGAAAATCTGGTGTCAAAGAAAATGCACTATATTAGATCAACTTGCATAAAAACAGAGAAAAATTATTTTGATATTTTAAGTTTAGCCATGGAAAATATATGCACAGAATTCTTAAACAGAATTGAATAATGAGCTACAGTAGAACCAATTCATCATTGTCTGAACAAATAGAAATTCTGAGCTTATATCTAATTTCTTCCCTCAACTGTAACCACTCTAACCTCATTGACTTCAGTTTATAATTGCCATAGAATTTACATTTGGATAAAGATGCATTCCCAAGGACCAGCTATGCTGTTCTTACATGTTAACCTCTCTCCTTCTTCAGACTGAAAAAGCCACTTATGGAATCAGATGTCTCACCTCCTCCCATGTTGAGGATGCAAGCTCTCCATGATTCCAGACACACTTGCGTTGTCTGTTGTCTCTTGTAAATATTGCAGTTAGAAATGGTGGTGTTTGTTCAGGGGTTTGTTTTGGTTTGCAGCAAGCTGTCTCTGCAGCCAAAAAGAATTCACATCGGATTTTTTTTATTGTCTTTTTTACTCTATTTCTGTGAGAAATACCTGTCCTTAATTCATGATCTAATATACTGATAAGATTGCCATCTTGTGTTCCTCTTATTGAAAACTCAAATTAATTTATATCTACACATGCTTACATCCTATGTGATTGAGGTGGTGAGGCAAAAAGTAAGATCCCTATCTATACCTACAAATATTTGTTCTCAGGAACCTTCTCCACATCTTTGTCTCTTCTATAGAAAGCAAACTCTTTTCTTACACATTGCAGCAGGATAATGATCAAAGGGAATAATATAAAATTGGGTGTGAGTGCCCATTGGAGGGATTAAGCTTATTCCCATGGACTGCTCACCTCATATATGAATGCATATCTATGACCACAACTTTTTCTATGTCCTGTCAGAAGATGCAAATAATTTTTTTTATGGGGACCAGTTCTGTCAAGTGTGTCTTTCCTTACCTTCTCAACCACTAAGATTTCAATATTTCTGACATCAGGTCTTATTTAGTAACTTTTCCTCTTCTTTGCTGAGCAATTTATTTCTTCTGTCCTTTCATAAACAGTCTACAAGTTGTAGTTGAGGTTTTCTTCTTTTTAAGTTACTATTGAACATTTTATTAGCTTTTTGTCTCAGGATGTAAAGTTACTATTAATTTGTCTAGAAATCTTTCTTCTAGAGAATTTTGAATTCTTCAGAAAGATTGATAGACAAGCTCTACTGACAAAAGTTTCCGATACTTAAATTCTCCTCTCCTTTGAATGAGGAGGCAGTGTCTGCAGAGATCCTAAATAGAAATTTTCTTGCTACTCCAGAGCTTTCTTTAGATTATTCTAAAATACTTAAGAGAAGGAAAGGGAGAAGGAATGAAGGAAACATCCTTTATTTGAAATATCTCTAGTACAGTGTAAGACAGTGTCTCCTACATAAATTTGGACAAATTGTCCATTTATTTACTTCAAAGTCTGATCTAACACATCTTATCTAGCATGTTTTCAGGCAATAATGTGTGTTTTCAGGCAGATCACAGAAATCATCAAGCTGGTTGCCAAATCTAGGGTAGTCTTTCAGCTGGAAATTGCCTGGTGGCTATGACTAAATATTCTCACCAGGAAAAAAATTACTGAACTGAAAAACTCACTATTCCCATAGCACTCTGACACTTTTCCTAACCTCAAATCTTGCAGCTCTACCAGGCTCTGAGCTGTAAGTTACCACCAGAGCACTTAGAAGATGTTTTCCATCAAGTCCCAGATCTGCCCCTGTTATTGTCTCATCTTTATTATTTCAGAAGAAAGAACCTGCAGGGGTCCAGGAAGGAGTAGATAATCAAAATAGAATTGGAATATGTTCATCCAGTTGTGCTTTAGGGGAAGTATAGCTGAATTTGGGTGACTGAAATGCTGAGGCGTGACATCTGATTGATGTTGTTATCCCAGTGCAGATCTGCACGTCCTGTGAAGCCCTGTTAGTGCTGGCATGAAGAGAGGAGATGAACACAGGAGCCAAAAAAACTCACACAAGCAAGAAGTAAACCATGATGTTTAAATTATCACTTACAGAGGCTATTTAGCAGCTCCAGAATAATCAGACTGAAATACTTCTTTAAAGGAAATCTTGCATCTTAAAAAATTCATTTCAAATGATGCTGAGTTCAGCATTACTTTAAGTTGCTTTAATATCTCTGTTTCAAATTCATGTACAAAGAGATAACCTTAAGTTACTTAAATACTGATGGCTATTAAATATGTGAATGAAACACAGATTACTGAGAGAATAATTAACCAGTAATTAAAGACTAATTAAACTGAGAGGCTCTGGAAAAAAAATTACAACAGTTAACTCACAGTACAAAATGTCATCTTTCTATTTCAAACAGAATCAAGAAAAGAGAGTTTTTTACATAATATTTCAATATCTGTAGAGTGTAGAGTTACATAAGAATCCATCATTACTGAAGAATGATTATTACTGCAAGTGTCAGTATTCAGGAAATGGATAAAAAGCAAAATTTAGAGAGGTCAGAAGTACAAATAAGCTGAGAAGGCCATGTATTTAAGAAATCCTGAAAGCTGTACTTAAAGTGTTGCAAGCTAGTTGTCTTCTAGAGCAGTGAACAAGAGAAGAATACTTGTGGCTTCTCAGAAATATTTCTGAGGGGTAGTGATTTCTTAACAGGAATTAAAATGAAATCGTAGAGCCCAATCCCTAAGTGTGTGTATTGCACTGCATTAACCTAAAAGGAGAACAAACACATAAATAGTTCAGAAGGAAGACTGGATTGTTGTTTTATAGAATCACAGGCTGAGGTTGGAAGGGACCTCTGCTTGTCAACTGCTCTGACCTCCATGCTCAATGTATGCTCTGGACCATGCCCAGATAGCTTTTGGATATTACCAAAGTGGAAGATTCATCTCCTCTTCCGAGCAACCTCTGCCAGTGCTTGGTCACTGTTAGAAAGTGCTTCCGGATGGTCATGAGGGATCTTCTCTATTCCAGTGTGGGGTCTCAGCAGTGCTAGGGGGAGGGAAAGGTTCGCATCTGTCATTCATCCCATAAGTTGTGACACATCTTTATCAATCATTTTGAACATAATAAGTAAGTTTTAAACATCTTTAGCTGAACATTATTTTTCTGAATCTGTAATATGGAATGTTTGCTAAATTCCATTCAATGAATTAGTGATTTTTGTAAATCTGTTTTTTAAAATTAATATTTGGTTTAAACAGAGTTTATAGTCTATGGTTTTTCTACTTGTTATAGTTTAAAAATTGTTTTCTTCTTTTGAGGGACCTGTTTTATTTTGTATTGTTTTGCATAGTTTTAAATAAGAAATACATGTGGAAAAAAGGCATAGGAGTATGTCGGGTTCGGCTGTCTGTCTCTGCCCCGACACGGGTAGAGTGGTTCTTGGGTGGCACGTGATGCAAAGGACGAGTCTGGACTCTTCAGCTTTTCGATCTTCAGGTTGTTTATTATTTCTTATCTACAAAATTTTCTGTCTGGCCAACAGAGGTCTGATCTGCAAGCAGTCACAGGCACTCTCTGACCACCCACGGGGCGGTCATGTCTTTTTATACTAAAATCTACGTACACAATATTTACCTTTATTTCCCAATGCTTTTCACCCATGTTAACAAGTGTACCTTCACCAGAAACCAATCTCTAAGTGCCAACATCATCACAGGAGATGGAGGACAAGAAGAAGAAAGAAGAAGGACGAGACACGCCCTGATCCCTCCATCTTGTCTCCATAACCCCCCTGTACCAAAAACCTTAAAGTCTATATCTCACCCTCTAAATGTGTCTCTTTTACACCTTTTACTCTAAAGTGATTCTCTTGTCCTCAAACTCTTGTTACTTCTGTGGATGGATCAAAATCAAGCCACCAAACACTCTTGGCAACATTCCAGGATTTTCGAGACCCCCAAGGGCTCTCTTGGCATCTCTGGACATCGGGAACGATGTGCTGAGATCCCACAGTAGTATTGCAGAATGGTTTAAAAAGGATGACTCATTCTCAGCTAGTTACATGCAAAACCAGCTCTTTCAAGAAAATTATTCTGGTCCCACACATAGCTCAATGTCCCAAAGTAAATTGATAGCTAATGCAAGAGTTCATGGCAGTGAATCCCTGGATCTGACACTTAAAATTCGAGGTTAGAGACTGCAATTCTTTACATGAAAAAAAAAGATGAAAACCCCAAACTAAGAAAACCAAAACCAACCAACCATAACCAGTTTAAGTACCCTGGCTTACATTTTTTTATCACTGACTGTTGAAGAAACTTATAAAAAATCAGTAACACATGATTTATAGTTCCTGTTTGTCTGATTGCCTCTTTGGTTTTTTCTCTGGATTGGGTTTTTGGTTTTTTTGGGTTTGATTTGGGGTTTTCATTTATTTGGTGGTCGTTTGTTGTTCTTGTTGCTCTCCTCCTCAGTTGATTTATTTCAGTCAAATTTAGGAGAAGTAGGTCTGATTTTTCTATTGCATATGGACTATGTATGTTCCTATGATACCAGAACCTCAGTGGGGAGAGGAAGCCAAATTAGGGGCCCTCATCAGAGTAAAGTCATAGCTTAATGTAGGTAGCCATTTGATCTGCTTGGCTTGGTGAATATTCCATTAGAATATGTGTGCAAGTAATCCAGTCATCTTTGATTTAACAATGGTAAGGGTTGAGTATTGCATTGTCAGTTCCCAGAAAAAAATGGAAGTGACCTAACTGAACTTTGCAGGTGTAAAAACTAGAAAGTGAAGATACTTTGGCAGAGCAGTCATAAGGCAAAGGAAGAGGCATTTAGAGACAAATCCATACAAACTCAAGGGTGACTAATGTTTCATCTTACTTTCTTTTAAATTCTATATATTTAAATTACATGTACTGTGTATGCCTGTGGTAGTAAAACTCATTCCTATTCAATTGGCATAGGAGATATTACAGAAAATATCTTGGTTTGTTTATATTCACAAAGCAGCTAATTTTTCTGTGGAAAATTACAAATGAACTTGTTTGGCATGCTAAGTATGTTAAGATTGTGAACTATGAATCTGCTAACTATCATTCAATAATCACCAGTAATTTTTAATGGAAATCAATACTACGTTGACACAATGAAAAAGATTTACCAAGTTCCAGTTCTGTACTTCATTATGAGCTGTTGACATCAAATTTTAAAGGCAAAATTTAAAAAAAAAGTCTATTTTTAATGTATACAAAACGGAACTATTTAATTTAAATAATTTCTGTCATTTATTAGCTATGTGTTTCTCCTGTCTGTAAGAAGCTGTCTTTGGTATTCCACTAGTGCTTTTTCTGAATATAGTTGAAGGCATGGATATGTATATAGAAGTATTGAAATGGCTCTCCATCACCAGCTCAGGGTTTTTTCCTTAATATTTCTGGATCACTATCATTAATAACAGTTTCAGTTACAAGGGAATGATAAATCCCGAAGTATTTTCCAAATGCAGTCCAGCTGACATTAGAAAATTCCATTCTATTACTTAGTTTTTAATGTACCTGTTGAGTGTTTTAAATAGTGACATTTTAAACTTGAAGAAAAAAAAAAAAAGAGAAAAAACCAAAAAGCCAAGGAAGGAAGAAATTAAATTCCTTTTACACTTTGGTTACTATTAATATTTTGCACCTAAAACACAGGTAATCAGTTGTAGCATGGGTGTTCAATGGTTTTACATATGTTTTTAACAAAAACTGCAGAATATGGTTGTCTATCACAGCAGGTTCCCACAATGTAATGTTACTGAAAAACATTTATTTCACAGACATAAGCCAAGTGGGAGGAAGGATACAAATATCTTGCCATCTTTCCATGCTAATACTAGATGAAATTATCTATATTCAACATGGAGGATTTTGTCAGTGTTTTTGATATTCCATATGAACAGACTAATTTTTTAAAGCTAAAATAATCAACTACATATGTTTTCCTATTCTTTGTGTCATGTATGTTGCTGTGCTTTATAGTATTTCCATTACAAATTCCATGACAAATCCTGAGCTCATTCAGAGCAGATAATGTAGTCCTGAACTGACAGGAAGATTGCTGTCTCATTAGTCTGCAGTCCCACATGAACTCACACATGTTGACCCTAAGACTCAGCAGGCAATTCTGGAAAAACACCAAAGTTGTTCTCAGAGCATAAAGATAAACAGATGAATGAATATTTGTAAAATATGGTTCTTGGAAGTTATTCCATTTTTGGATGACATGACAAAGTGATATCCTTTCTGTGCAGTCCCACAGAGAAAGTGTCAGAAACTTTCTGTGAAATTGACTGATTCTGATTTTAAAGTATGTCTCTGATACTCTTTAAGAACATAAGGGCAGTGCAGAGATGAATCAAAGCTGAGTTTGTATGATATAAAGAAAGGATCCACTCTCATCAGCAAGAGCACTGCTGATGTTCCCTCTCAGCTCACACTTCCCTACAGTGAGTTACCAATATGTACTTAACACTTTAGGAAGCAGAAGATATGGGGTTTAGGGTTATTTTTTCAGTTGATAACAGAAGAGATAACTGTGCATGAGGCTGAGTTATTGGTAGGACTATTTAGGAACAAACAGAACTAAAACAAATTTTCTGACCAGTGTTTCCAGGTAAGAGGAAGTGGAAGGAATTGATCCCTATCAGACAGCACTCTGGAAGAATTATATTGTCTGGACAGATTATGTTGGCAAATGAAAAAACATAAAACTATACGTGTGCAAGTGTCCTTGTGCAATCCCTGACAAGCCTCTACAAAACACAAGGGAATAGTTGTCCTTATTCTTCAGAACTTAAAGTAGTCATTGAATTCTGTTTGCTGTTAAGCTTTTCTCTTGACCAAGGTAAAACTAGGCATGGGCTTCTAGAAAGAGGAAAGACAGATTTGGTGACATTGGAATGTCACCAATGTTATCTAATGCAGTGACACTATTGACATTAGTGTATGACAATATCTTGTGCCAGGAAGTTAATAGCACATTGTGGAAAAAGAAAAATTAACCAAGCTGTATATATTGTCTCTACCAGGAAAAAGGATCAAGAAAAATGGAAGAGGAATCTTTAAATCATTCAGTTTTCAGTCTGAATTTTCATTTGACCAAACTTTTCCATAGATTTTGAAACATTAAATGAACTGAAAGTTACTTTTCCCCTTTCCCTGCACATTGCTGCTAGTCACTCATATAGTGGTACTTGGGAACCTGTGCAAAATAAACAAATTTTAATTGAAAAGATTGAGATGTCAAAGATAAAAGAATTCGGGAAGGAAACAGTGGATTACATTATGTTGCCTCAAATTGCTTGGAAAATGAACAAAATATTCTAAGTTGCTGCTTAGAAATGCTTTTTTATTTCATTATCAGAAGAATTTCTTTTAATGTTGAAATCCAAAGGCATTCTGAAAAAAAAAACCAAACTTGACTTAATCTCAACAAAGATTCATTTGTGTTCAATTTGCTTTAATTGCTCCTTTTTTCTACTTTTAGATTTGGTTAAGGATGGGAAATAATGCAAACCTCCAGATAATTCATAAAATCAAAAGCATTAATTCTTGTCCCATTCTTCTTATTCCAGCCTATGCTTTCTTTAGCTCTGTGGTACAAACATTAGCACTAACTTGTTCCAAAAATTCCTGGGGTAATCATATTTCAGCTAAAAGAGAAAAAACCTGCAAATATTTACTCTCCAGTGGTGTAAACCAGCTTATCTCCTTGTATTTGCAAAGAACTATAGTTTTACAACTGAAGATACACACAAACATATTTCATTGGATTGGTATTTAAAATCTTCCCTGAGCTGCAGTTATGTTTCTGAATTCAGAATTTTCCCCCAAAGTGCGTAGTATTCCCTGTGTGGATTTCTCTAATGTTTATTATTCACAACTTGTACAATAGCATAGTATGTGTCATATTATCCAATGTTTGGGATCTAACCCACATCACACATGAAAGTGAATCTTGCTAGGAAATACTCCAGCTCTCAGAGGTGCATGTCATCTTTCTTCTTCACTTCAAAAGTAAATAATGAGGCAGGCAAAAAGGCTGAGTGTTTCAGAGGCCATGCAGTCATCTACATATTGAAGGGAGATCAGCTTAGGATCCATTTCCTTAGGTTGTTCACTACAAAGTGAAACCCTGACACAGCAACTGAATTCTGACTCAGAAAAGCAAGTATTATTAGGTAAGCTCTGCAACCAGTGAATTCTATTTCTTTTTTTTCTCTTTTTTTTTAGTTTTTTTATTTTAGGGGCTGAGAGAAGCATGTTACTGTCCAATTTTAGGCGCAATTTAGCACTAAGAATATTTTATCTTCATTACGTGGGCAACCTCTAATATGAAAACAGCAACAAAAAGCAAAATAACAATCGGAAACTCTGAAAATGCACGATGCTGTTGTAAGTCATCAGGTAAGCTACCCTCATGTGGTGATCTGAAGAGTTCAAGTGAACTCAAACTAACCTACAGAAACAGCTCCATGAGCCCCAGCTTACAGGAAAGAAAGGTTGTGTGGGGAAGCCTCCTGTAATACCTCCATTATCCAAAACATATGTGACTCTTGTTTTAACACCTTTTTAAAACAATGCCTCTTTTAGGTGTCATGCTCAATAAAACACTTGTTCTCCAAAACTCAGAATGAATTGGAGAAAGAAGGAGAAATAAAAGCCACACTTTTTATCATTACATTTTTATTGAAATTTAAACACCCAAGTGAAAGAGATTTACATAAAATAATTTGACCTACACGATATAACATACATGATTGAAAATTGCTTTGCCATTCTTTATAAAGTCAGTTTGACTGGCAGATAGAATGTAAAAGCAATATATGAGCTCTGCTTTTGTTTAAATTTGCACTCCTATGTGTCAAATACTGTTATATATTCTTGCTTAATATTTTACAAAAGCAAGGACATTGGTTCAGCATCCTTCTAAAGAATAATTCAGCATGTGCCAAAAAAGGCAAATTTTGGATTCTTTACTTAACCTTTTGTGTAGTATTGCTTTTAGGACTTAAAAAATAAATGGAAGTCAATGGTGATACTTTTACTAAAAATCAAGGAGACTTGGATCATAATTTTAAATAGGGTTTTATTTATTTAATGAAACTTTTAAAGTCACATATTTATCTCTCTATTGCTTTCATTGCAATAAACATTAAAAAAAAATCAAATTGGCCTAGGATTTAATTCATAATGACTGATGTTTTAAGTAAAATAGATTCATTTCCTTCAAAACATGACAGGCTCGATTAGTTTGGCATTTTTGTACAAGTGATAAAACTGGAAAGAAGTTCAGTTTCCAAAGTTTGCCTTCAAAATATGCAGGCTACAAGAGTTTCAGTCTAATTTCTACATGTAGTAAAGATGATTACCAGGGTAAAGCTGAACTTCACTGTTCTGAGATTTCCAAGTAACTAGCAACAGCATAAAAATATAGGAAGGAATGACCCAAAGCCTTGTTGGAACTTCCTGTAGACCTGGATATATCCAGAAACTGGAATGAAAGGTAAACAGGTAAAACCAGAATAAAGAAAGAAGTATATTGAAAGTGGTTGCAATGAATGAAGTACAGCATAAAGCTTCACTTGATATCATAGACAAATACAAGAGTCCAAAATTCTGTGGGAATTCTGCACCAAAGTCTTTGCATCTTTGGCAATTTAGTCCACTGTCAACAACTCTTTTATCCATTTCCGGCTTTATAAGCTGGCTACTGAAAGCAGTGAAGAGGTACTAGAAGAAGTTGTGAGAAATTATCCCAGGGGGAAAATAAATACTTGTGTAAGAAACTCAGTGACGAGCCACAAAAGTACCAATTACCATTTCTAGGGACAGGGCTGGAGAATGTGAGGATAGGGCTGGACAGGGTACAAATGTGAGCACACAGGGACAGAAACCTACTTGTACATTGTCAAGTGTCATGAGTAATGAAGTTGGTTGGAGGTGAAACAGGGACAGAGGGCAGCAGAACTTATTGCAAAGAGCCTTTAAGAGTTGACCACCTCAAGCACAATCTCAGGACTAAAGCTAAATACAGACATTTTGTAAGAGAGCAGATAAAAACTAAAGGCGCTGATGGACAATAATAAAAAAGAAATATAGCAAAATATTTTGTATTTTCTGAAATATCAATGTTGAGCCACCATGTGTTGATTGGTGTTTTGCTATTGAAAGCATGAATATTTTAAATTTTACAATTTTGCACTGTCAATCTGATAAAATAATATATATGAAGTTCACCAGTACACTATAAAAATGATAACACAGAAAGAAATTAAGTTTAAATATTTAAAAAACCTAACATCAGAATAAAAATATCTTCATATCTTCATATTTTCGTTAACTTGAAATAATAATCCTAAATACTTGAAATTACTAAAAAGAAAGAATTCTAATTCTTTTTACATTTTCAAATCCATTTTAATGTAAAATTGCCTAATTTGACCAAATATTCTAGTGAGAGTAAGACTGCATTTTTTATTGTATTTTTTTCACTGTATGTTTTCAATCCCATTAGTAATGTCTTTTCTTAAAGTGGTGTGCACTTTGGAGGTCAAATAGGGATGTGAATATATAATAATGCATTATGTAGTTCAGCATTTAAAGTCAAGGTTGTAGGAAATCTCTGCTAAAAGAGGGGAGTAGCTGAATCCAGTGAACCCTGAAATATCTCATTTTCCCATTACTTAAAAGTTCCAGATTTACAGTTCATAAATGGACCCTTTGAATTCCTGTGGGTTTGGTTTTTGTAAGCAGGGGTAACAAGAATTTAGAGTCTACTGAAAAACAAATTCCTCCATTCAACACTAAAAAAAGCAGTCAAGACACTTGAGTGCAAGTTGAGTGCATCCACATAATTATATTTTTCTTTTTCTGTGGAGCTCACAGCTACCATGCTAAAGTGGTGCACACAGAGGTTAGAGTCAGCCTTCACAAGGTCCTTTCTAACTAAGCCTGAGACAGGAAAGTTTGACTGGGTTCTGTTTCTTTTCTGGGTATTTTATCAGAATCTTCCCTTTTGAATTTCCACATCTTTTTCTGTTTGTTCCCTTACTCTTTAAAGTCATTGTTTGGAGTATTTTTGTGGGTCTTTCTGTGTGAAATATTGAAGGATATTGGGAAAGCTTGTGTTTAGAAAAAAAAAAAGTATTATGCCTAGTGTTGTCTTTTAAACAGTGAGTGCCTGTGTCTGTCCATCATAGCCAAGCCCCTATAATCCCTAACTCTTTATATGTGTTTCTTTTCTACTAGCCCTTTTTTTTTCTTGTTTTGTTAGTTGCTGTGCTCCAAAGGATCAAAGCTGTCTTGATGGATCACATATACAAAGCCATATCTAGGTAAAAAAATTATGAGAAGCTACATGATGCAGGTCTAACCCACTTGTTTGTATGCCTCACAGGTTCTCCTGTGAGCCACATCCCTGGAGGATATCTGCTTCTCATGGTCTCAGCTGAAAAGCTGGGGATCAAATTGCTGAGACTTAGGCATTTAGCTTCTTAGATTCCCTGGTTTGTATCCCAACCTGTCAGCAAATATTGTAGCCTTCACATAAAAAGAATGGATCCACATTTGAATTACTGTGCCTCTCACATGCTAGGATCTGGCTTCTTTTGATTTTGGGAAATAATTAAGTCATTGTTTAATGCACTGTAATCAGAGAGCATATCTTATAGACTGCTTGTATTCTCACATACACCCTCATGAAACTCAGTGTGTGCTTTATAACACTGTTTCCTACAATCTCTAGCACGTTTTCCAAAAAGATGTCTAACATTACAGAAGATCAATAGCTCAGTGAGAATGAGTTTTGCATATTTCAGTGGGGTAGTTGGTAAGGTTTGACCTTGATGCGCTGCTACAAGACTGTCCACTGCCAGTGCCTCTCTGCTATTCCCATACTTTCCTTACTCTTTCTATAGTTCTGTATCATTACTGTTACTTCTCTACCATTTTTTCAGTATGGAAAAATAGAAAGTATTAGGAATCAAACATTACATTTTCCCTGAAGTTTACTTTTTAGTAATTTCTCAGCCATTTTTGAAGAGGCAAATAATGAGAAAATGCCTGGTGACATCTGCTGAAATAGGCATTTTCCTTCTGAGATTTTATCAGGCCTTTGCATCATTTGATCTCTGTACAGATGGTGGGATAGAAGATTTACCAGAGGGAATCAGAGGGTTAATTTTTCTTTTCTCTCCTTGTCCTCTCCTAGTAACACCTGTGTGTTTCTTTCCCATGTCACTTCTGCTGCCTGCAACCACATCACTGTGCAACTACCTCCTTTTAGGTCAAGGACTTGTCTGCCATGATATAAATATTAATAATTTCATTTTTTTACAAGGAATGATGTATATGTTGGTTTTTTAAAAGCCCTTCTTCTCAAAAACTGCTGATCCTAAGTGACAGAATGTTGTCCAGTAAAAGGAGTGGAAACTGGAATACATGACTTCTAAGCTCTGCCATTGAATACTTCTTTGACAGAGAAGCAATTTAATTTCTGTGATTCAAGCTACACACTTATAGAATTAGCCTAATAATAATTACCTGGTTTACAGCTTGTTCTAAGGCTTCATTAAAGTTTATAGAGCACTTTGTTTGTCAGGTTTGAGTTCTTTGCCTCAAAATTCTACATAGCAGAAAAGCAACCAGTGAAACTGTTAATAATTACCAAGTAACTGATCAACTAAAGCAGAGTTCCTCATTCATGGTAATAGCTTTCCTCTGTTTATCTTTTCATGTATGCATGTGCTGCATTCTATCAGATCCTGAATTAAAAAAAAAAAAAAAAAATCAAAACCTTCATCACAAGGAAGTGGAGCTGAAATAATCTCAGAGACCTCAGTTTTGGGATGTAAGGGAGAAAGAGAAGGGATTGATGGAAGGAAGTTTTCCTGATAAAGAAGGAATTTACTCACTAAATTTGGTCACCAAAATTACCCTTATTCTTTTGATCAGAACACCAGGATGATAATGTAACACAATGTTCTGACATCATCTAAACCTTCTCTGGATCTTTCCTGGCATTGCTTAATTTCCTTGGGACACCTATTTGTTATCTCATTGGAGAATCTAATCTGAACCACACTAAGTATTTGCAGCAGCACAGGTCCTCCAGCCTTTTCTCCACAGCTGAAATCTCTGTATCGAGGAGAAAATAAGCCGGGTTTTTCCACACATGCATTCTCAGCTAATTCTTACATTGAAAAAAAAAAGCCCTTTAAAAGCTACATACCATGGTCTCATGTGCCTCATTGTTCTCTTATTATATAATTTTATTTAAGAATCTCCTCATTTGTTTCACTTCTAGAATCGAATTGCAGTTCTGGAGGTGATCTGGTATCAAGAGACAATAAAAACAAAACAATTCACAAAATAAATGCAATGAACAAGGACAAAAAAGGAAGAGACGCAATTTAAAAGACACAGTTGTTCTCAGTTTGTAGGAACAAATTTTGCAAAGGGACTTTGGACCAGCATATATCCTGTAAAAGTACATAAAAATATCCACTGGGATATCTTTAGCAAGGCAAGGATTTTCCCTGCTCATGTTAGTGTGATACCTACATTGATATGTTTTATTACTGTAACTTTAATTCTTAGGAGTCCAATTCTACCCCCATGTTATTTGAACTGTGAAAGCTATAAGTATTTTGGGTGAGTATTTTGATTTTGATTCACATTGTTAAGGGATTTCAGGGAAATAAGTGGGAAAAGATAGACAGTTAAATATTAATATTCTAGAAACAGGTAGAATTAAAACAACTTTCAAAATAGCTTATGTATAAAAAGAGATGAGATAGTGTTCAGAGTCATCCACATGTTAAAATGGCATGAATCTTTCAAGTCTTTCTGGAAACATATCAATGCTTGTGTGCACAACAACTAGAATGACAGTGGTCTGAAAGGATTTTTGCAGTGATTCCTCTTAAGCATAGACAGTTTGTCAGCTGTTCAGGTTTTTTAAAATACGTATGTAATCTCAGATGGAGACAAGATTTTGAATTAGGTAATGTCTTTGCAGGGGTAAAAAAACCCCAAACAACTGTCTTGAAAATGTACTGGTAATATAAACATAATTCAAAGAGATGTATAATACATGCATATGTAGGTAGCTGTGTAGATGAAAGACAACTAAATCCATTTGGATCTAATACTTCTGTATCTGATTTTGGCAGGAGGTTCCTGGATTTTTCCAGTGTCTCATCTACTGCAATTTCCAGCTGTCTCTCAGTTTTGATATGTTTCCTGTAAGTAACATAACCATTTTTCAAGTCCCAAACTCACAGCTTCCTATTATACTTGCAAATAGTCAGCTACAGTACATCTGTTCCTTAAAGAGAAATGTGGGTTTACCTCTTTTTTTTTTCCATAGCATTGACTGTGGCATACCAAAATATATATCAAATAGTCTGAAAATAAAATATTTTTTTACTTTAAATTCTGTACATTACAGTAAGAAACACATACACATAGATATGCATCAGTCACTAAAATATTCTGCTAAATAGAAAAATAAAGGGAAATAAGTGTATGATGCTTTTATATTACATTAGGCTGCTTGTTTTAAACCATGTTGGTATGCAACTGACATTGATGGAAAACCTTGGAGGATGTTTCTTGCTCACTAAGCACAGATTTGCATGATGGCAAACAGTTTCTCCATTACTGCTGGCATTAAGGGGCGGTATTCATCTACTTGACAATTTTGTTGCCTCCCTGCCCCCCTCCTTGTTTTTCAATGTAGCTTGCTGGACTGGAGAGTTAAGATCCTTCATTTAACTGTCACCCAGGCCCAGTGTTTTAGCCCAACACTCCAAGTTAATTTAAAGGGATAAGATTATTGCAATGCAAAATAATTCTTAGTATCTGCACTTATGGTATGCAAAATGTACTGCAATTTTAATGGCTCAGTTGCTCACATTTTTCTTCAGCTGCTGCAGAGCACACTTCAAAACACATGTTTTAAATTACCTAAAAATGTATTTTATTATAGTGCACTGAAAGCAAGGCAATCTGGAGGACAAAATTTCCCAAAGCAACAAATCTATCTTGGTGTAATTATTCTTATATTCTGAATTTTGGGTTTTTGCTTGTTTTTGCTTTTGTATATTTGTTTTTGCAGTGGAAAAAAATGAAAAGGGAATATTTTCTATTAAAATAATGTGTCAGACAAAATAAGGAGTAAATCAGAATTTAAAATTAAGCATTCTTTATTTTTACCATTAAAAAAAAGTGGGAAAATTCTGATGCAGAAATCATTAATTTCATAATATACACTAGATTTAGTAGCTTTTTCTATTCATACAACTCTGGCACTGTTAAAGGCTTTACCAATCAGTATATATGGAATTATGAATGAATGCACTGAAAATACTCTGATATTTGATATGTCTGTGCATTCATGCAACAGAAATTTACCTGTAGTTCTTCTGAACTATTTATTATGTCACTACAGAAGCCCAAAGGGTTTCCGAGCTAACCATCCTAACCTTTACTTTTGTGTGTTTGTGCTGAGCGTAACAACCTAGAGGCTACTCATTTCCTGGAAAGGAGACACCCAAAGGGATCTTGAAAACCATGCCAGAAGATGGGAGACGAGTTATGTTCCTTTGTTATTTTGAGAGGAAAGCCTACTGCCACCCACAGATGGTTTATTTGCCATCAGCATCCAGCAAGATGTTCAGTGGTAAGAAATGCTCAATGGCGAGAGCAACTGAATCAGAGGACTCCAGCAAGCAGTGTTCTGCAGTCAGAAAGGGCCCAGCAGAGCCCTGCTGTGCTTGGAGGAATTTGCCTCTATTCCAGTTTAACAATGAGCCAGAAAGGACATATTTGAAGCAATAAAGCAAGGAACAGATGGGTGAGCCAAAGGTTAGTGTCAATATGATCCTCTGAAAATTAGCTGGATGGTCATCATTACCACAGAGAGACACAACAAGAAATGTCATTGGAAGAAAAGAGGAAAGTAGCAGGAGCACAGAGGCATAAATCCCCACACACCCCCATAGCCTCCAAGAGCATGAACATATTAATTCATTAAAAGAATTTCATGCACCTAAAAATCTACTAATTGGTGATGTAGGTGGTCTCCAAAGTTATAGATAACAGAGACATCTTTAGTGAGGACACCCTAATTGGAATTCCCATCGAGTTAGACTTGCTGAAACAGACTCATAGGTTTCAGAGGATATTAGTTGCCTTAGGTAGAAATGCATTTTGTTAGACAGCTCTCCCCAAGAATGCTTTCCCCAGCTCTCATGTGCTTTGCCTCAGGGTTGTGATATGCATTATCATAGACAAGCACAGTTGTCTCACCAATTCATAGATTGTAGTGGGGGCACGATCCATTATCCTAATTACCATGTTGAAAGAAGTATTCAAGAAAAATATAAAAAGATGTCTTTTTAAGCTTCATCCACAGAAATCTATGTCTAGCCAAGTGAATTATTGCACTGATATTTTCTGGAAACCACATATTATACTCATTGGCACAGATTATAATTCCAGTGAAGTCTATGGAAACATGCCAAATTATAATAGGTGCAAAAAACTAGATCTAGCTGCACATTTTATACTCTTTCTTTCTGTCACTTGAACTAACATATCATTAAATATATACACCGGCCCTATAATAGAAATAGCAGTCCCCCTTTTTTTTTTCTTTTGTAACAAATGACTAAAAAAATTTGTTCTTGGCAAATATTATAAAGGATGAAATATAAATCCACACAAATCTCCAGAATGCAACACATTTTCACAATGAAAAAACAAGTATTCACTATCAGATGGCTTCTGAGATCACTAAAATTTGATAGTGAAAATATTACAGAAATAGACCCTGTTAATGTCATGTTGGTATTTCAAATAAAAAGAATTGGCATAGCACTGGAACCACAGTCTAGGAAGTGAGAAAATTATGTAGTTTCACCTAAGAAAAAAAACCAAAACAAAACAGAACAAAAAAACAGGAAGAGCAAAATTACTAAGTCCACCTTAAAAAAGAAAGGGACACAGAAGTGTAACTAGCTATGAGCAGGAACAAACCTTTGAAACTATATCCTCCCTGAATTTTTACTCACTGCACCTTAAAAAGACATTGGCTTAAAATCTTCCATCATTCTAAACTGAGCCTAGCTCTAATCTTGCTTGTAATCTTTGAACAATCATAAAAATGCTTGCTGGTTAACAGCATTTACAAACATTAGCCAAAAATTCTATGCCAGTTGGCCACCCAGTATCATATTTGAAAAGTAATGCATATTTCTCAGTGGAGTATCTGACATAATAAAAACCATTTTTTCACTGTCTAAAAGAGCAGAGAAGAAGGCAGGAATGTCTCCATTTTCCAATGCAGTTTCTATATTCTATGAACAATTATTATCTTAATTGCCACCCACACCCACGACTCACAATCTGCTCAGTCGTTTATAATATACAAAGAGAAGGAACTATACACAATGTTACTACAGCTTTCAGAGAGAGAAAGAAAAAGCATTTTTCTAACTTTCCTGCTAATTTATGAAACAATCCAAATCTAGATGGCAGTGAAATTATTTTCCTCAGAGCATCATTTAAAGATATTAAAGGAATTGTATCTAGGGAAAAAAGAGACAAAACTTTCTAAGTCTTAAACGACTGCATTACTTTCTGATCATGTTCTTATTTGTTTTAGCTTTATGATATAAACTTGTATTCTTAAATAAGTCAGAAGCAATTATTTCCTATAATTCTGCAAGAGTAAGAGTCATATCAGTCTCTATGAGCCAACACAACATACCTGAACAGACTGTAGCACAGTCGAGTGCTGAGGACTCTTTCTTTACATTTAGGATTCAGGATCCAGAAGAATTTGGGGCAAATAGAAGACCTCTTCCATTGGGTTCTTTTCCATGGGAAAAGTCTTTTGTTAGTTTATATGGATCTTTTTACTCTACAAAGTGAAGGTGCCTAAAGGATCTACACCATAAATGCACATACAAACATGCCTTTCAGAACACATTTATTCCCAAGGGGTCTCTCTTTTGGAGGTTACATCTATATACAGGATACAATTTCTTCAACGTGCCTGTTCTTTTGAATGACTTCAACACTCATACATATATATGAAATACAGCCCACTAAGCATTTTTCAGCTGAGATGAATACTTTGTGTCCCCTTTCACCTCCTGCCACTGAGATCTAAGATATTTCACCAAAATATTAAAAAATTGTTAAATGGGTTTTGGAGAGTGAAAAGGACTCCACTCAAAACTTTAAAAACATAACAGCAGTGTTCTGTGCTCACTCCAAAATTCTTTAAAGTACTCTTGAACTTCTAAAGAAATTTTTTAAAATTAATTAATTAATTAATTAATTAATCAAATAAAAAAAACAAACAACTGTCAAAATTTGAGGTTGCATCAATTTTAAGATTCCTTACAAAACCATTTTGCCTTTTTGGGAAGATAATTTTTCACAAATGTGCATCTTGAATATACAGTCAAACCATTTAAAATTCCTGAGAGCAATTTGTCTAAGAACAGCCAAACCTGGTTATTTTATAATACTTTCATCTATCATGGTTCATATAGCATACATAGTGGAGTTTGTCTCTCCACAGGTGAGAAATCTGGGGAATAGGAAGGAAATGGTTAATCTCTTTTCAGAACAATGAGGCCTGGAACTGAGGCTGACCTTGCTTGTAGTCTATACATTGACCTGAATGTTCATGAAGTTAAATCTGCATTCTGAAGTCTCATATATATACTCAAATCAAATATTTTCTTTAGTCAAATAGCACTGACTTTTGGGAAAGCTCCTGGGGCATTTAATAAACTAGAAAATTCATGTCACTCTATGTAAACCACGCTTTCTAGTGCTTGAGTCCTATTTACAGAGCAGCATAGATGCAGTGAGACTTGATGAAAGGGATAAAGCCAGACAGCTGCTTCAGCCAAGACCCAGTACTCTTTTTCCCCTTGCCATTTTCAGCTTGGCTTTCCTAGTCTCTGGGCTGCAGTGCAGTTGTACTTGTGGTATCCATGACAGCTTTACTGCTAAGTCTGTCTCTGGAAGCAGCCAGCACAACTTACTATGAATCAAATCTCACATGCTTGCACTTCATTATTTTACTTTATTCCTTCACTTTTATTCCTCTACCTTCATTCCTCTACAGCTCTGGTAATTTCTGAACAAGAAGCATGTGGAAAACAAATTGTGTATGCATGCATGTGTGCTTTATAGACATGGATAAGTAAATACAATCATGTACTCCTTTTTAAAGCAGGTGATATGTTACAGTAAAAATGCATCACTGCTTTATAGCATTTTCAGTGAGGGAGAAACATATAAGAAATCTGCCAAAATTATGGCATCTGTTTTCTGGAGATATTAGCATGTTCAGTTTAACTGCATTGGTTTAGAAACAGTTTTAACTCTGGGCTGTGACCATAGAGAATGATACGCACATTTAAACCACAGAACAGAGAGGGAAGATAAACAGTGCCCTTCCATCCCAGTAGGAGCTAAAAGGAGCTCAATTTCAGACTTGTAAGGAGTTGGTCAGATGGTGTTATCAAGTGTTTTCTAAGACCATCTATAAAGAGACCATTAAGGCAAAAGTAAAAACTTTCAAAGTGAGCAAAAAAGCACTTAAATGTTTGAGATTTTTTTCCTCAGAGCCCAAATTAAAGGCATGCATAATAATAATAATAATAATAATAATAATAATAATAATAATAATAATAATAATAATAATTTTTTAAAAATGTGGAAAAAAAGGAAAAGCCTATAAGTGTGCTATTTTTTTATTTGGTGTGTTCCCCACACCTCCTCCTTTCCCCATAAATATTTCTGTGACTGGCTGAAAATACCTAAAATTACCCAGATAAAAAATGTGCTCCTAGAGGCCAGTCTAGCCAAGTCCCTTCTCCTTTGTGTGCAAAGCAAGGATGGAACCTTAACAATAACTCCCTATTTAGCATGCACTTTAAAAACATGAGATGAGCAACAATGTTTACAACACAACACTGGTGGTTCTGGAAAGGATGGCTCAGGGCACTTCATTTTTATGTTACTGCTGCTCTGCAATATCTCTGTAGTTTATGAGGACTTGTGCACCAGGACAAAGATTAATGATCTTAATTATTTAGCACCTACACTTTGCACTATATTGTTTTGTTTCCAGTTTTATGTGTATACTACCTGAGCAGCCTAATACACCCAAAAGTTTGAATATGATACACACAGTTGCTTTTGCTCTTTGGAGATTTATAAGACAAGACAGTAAAATATCTAACAAAAGACTATCCACAACAAGCATGAAGTGAAAATGAGACAATTCCTTCTTTAAAAGCTCCTCTGAATATAATTCTTCAACTAAGCATGCAATGAAGAAATATGACCACTTGTCTGTGTAGCAGTCAGGTGTAGTGATCCAGATTAGGTTTTGACCTGTATGAATATGAAAAAAAAATTTTTGTGGCAAGAATTTTAATGAGCCCTAATGAACAAAAGAAGTTTCTTCCAAACACTTTTTAGTAGTTGTAGGAAATATCCTGTTCCCAAATCCTAATTACACTGCCATTTACATCTTGTCCCCAAATCCCTTACAGTCTCTTGCAAGCTAAAGGAATATTTTAACATTAAAATGATGGGTAATTTTGTTATATTTCATTATTTTCAGGTTTAACTAAGCTAGAGAGCCAGAGCAAATGAAGATCACTTTGACTTGGACTTTTCCTGATTTAAAGAGAAGGATGTGGCAAAACAAGGAATAACCTGTAGGAATATGTTACTTCTAGACTATTTTAGGATGTGCCACATTTTCCTCTGATCTATTCAAAATTCCTTCTCCTCAAATCCATTTAATTTTAGTTTCTTTGAATTTCCCGGTCAAAGCAATATTTCAGTACAAGATACACTCTTCTAAGCTCAATTTATACTTAGAGTAAGTAAAAAATTACCATTCAGAACCACTACATATCAACTTTAATTTACATATTCCTTTGAATCAGTACCCATTAATTGAAACCAGCCTTTTTTGCCAAAAGATAATGTACTGAAAGTAAAAGCAATCACCTTTCTTTTTAAATAAGTGTTTGTTGTTACCATTGCAGTCAAAATAGTGAGTTATTTTATGATTTGAGAAATCACTGCACATGAAAGTTGTTATTCTGTTTGGTTGCTTTTAAAATGTATTACCCTTGAATTGTGTAGAAATAGACCATCAGCAGAAGAACATTCTTAACTGTCAGGGTATAGGTATGGTTTTAATTCAAAGCATGGTTTTATGCCCTATTTCTTCTGCCTCAGAAGATAAGCTGTAGCAGCCTCAAGGCCAGAATATAACCAGTAGCTCATTTTTATATTAGCACATTTTATGTTCAAATAGATTAAGGCATCTCCTTATCATATCAGAAAGGTGCTCAGAAATGCATTTTTATGTGTCCAAGTCCTTTAAAGGAAGAAGTAGAGCAATGGAAGAGTATGACTGTGTAATGCACTGGAGGGAATAGCAGCAGCATGAGAAGTGGCTGTGCAATAACTGGCTCTGCCACTGGACATGGTGTCCTCATACAGCAAAATGTGGGTGGTTTGTAGCTAACTTTGTTATGCTGTGTGCGTTTCTTTGATGCTCACTGGCACCTTCCAGTTCCTGTAGTGACAGGTGATCCTTTACCATATTTTCTTCTTTGCTAGATTTTTAGACAATACATCTAGAAATACTTAAGGCTTTCTGACACATTAATATTTACCATTTCTTAATATCATACAGCAAGTGTCTCTAGTCAGTGGACCGAGTACAGTAAAGCTATTGAGGCTTAAGGAGTTGCTATGAGTCCTGCTACAGAAATCTGGCATAATACAAAGGATTTGAAATCTAGGCTTTTAGTTTGGATCCTGATATTGTCCATCCAGAATAAGCAGATCTATATCTCCCCTAAGAAATGGTAGGTTCTGGTGTGTTCCCTGGGCCTTGTCTTCATAGCTTAACTTTCAGAAAGTTAGTAAAAGATTTCTTCCTAAACAAGAGTGTCCTTCAGTTGTGAATTCCATTGCAGACTGCACTGGAAGCTTGCAATAATTTCAGTCTTTATAGTTCAGACACTTCTAGGTACTCTGTAGTTCCAAGAATTAATATCAAGGTATCAAATCAAATGAAGGAGTAGGTACGTATGTGGTAAGCTGGACACACATGTGCCCAAAACATTTTTAATTTAAACTTGTTTTAACTGTATATATACTAATAAGTTCTAAATATATGCACTTTCACCCAAACTAATATAACTTAATACCAATGCATATTTATTGTTATTAGATTTTTATAGCATTTTTCCTGTATGGCACCTCATAGGTGTTAAGTTAGCTGGATTCTCTAAAATTCAGGCTGTTTAGAGAACAATAGTTCCATTCACAAGCAACATTAACTGCTTAGCAATTTATAGCTCTTATTTACACTTACCTTGTGCAATATAGGTAGCATAAATCTTCATTGAAACCAAAAAATTAATCTATTTGGATATAGTGAAACAAGAAAATATCTGAGATGACTTTATTGTGTTTCATAAAAATGGTCTTTAGTGTTGGGTGTAGGCAAAAATATCCATATTGAATATAAAATGCAATTTCTGAAAATAGTTTTCCACAATAATGTTTCATTTACCCTTTTGTTCTGTCTTCTCCTCCCACTCCCTTCATTTACTGCATTTAACGGTGAAAGTGTCCAATAAAGATGAGCAAAGAACAGAAGAAAAAAATCAACCTATTTTGTCAGAACACTGATGCTGACAGCGCTATAAATGATGGCAAGGCTCCAATTTTTAAAATTGTTTCATTTAAAACCTAAACATTGAATCCCTGTACAGTGTTTAGAGGCTTTTCAGCCTTCTCTGATTCAATTTAGAGAAAACATTTATGGTGTCTAAATTGTTCCTGGCAGTTCTGAGTTCGGTTGCATTTTAAACAAATATAATTTATACAAAGCTGTGCCATATATAGTCCCAAGAAATCTAAAATATCAATCAAATTTCATTTTCAAACCAGTTTTACTAATAGTCAGTGTTTCAATTGCTCTTCCCTTTTGTAATAAAGAGTAGTTTAAAACTGATAACTGTGAAATACAGAGTTATCTTCCAAAAGCACTCTTTCTCATACTAAATGACTAAAAGACTTCTATGTCCAAATCAAATAAACCCTTCAAAATAACATGCAGATTTCTTGTTCAGTTATTATACATCAATCCAGTACATTAATCAAACATCAGCTAAGTTCAGAATGGCAGTGTTGCAGTGTTTGTATACTACAACTCTCTGTTTTCTTGTTTATTAAAAATAAAAATGAGCACAGAAATTCAATAGCTGTGTCCTTCTGCCTTTGAGATGTTATAATCAAACACCAGGTAGACTAGTCTCAGTGTGTCAGCTATTTATTTCTTCTAAGATTTTTCTCTTCTCTTGGCTGCTGCTGTACTATTCTATATACACATATAGTTGAAGTGACATGCCTGTGGTGTGTCCATCTTGTTTATCCTTCTTTTTTGAACTTTAGCAAAGATAATAGATCCGTTCTAAATCAAGATATAAAATGTATACTTGTATACACAGATTAAAATAATGCCTAAAGATTGAACACAAAGTAACATGGTCCTATTTTCAATGTTTCCTTGACAAGTCTTACACTCACATCAATTCTAATTATGTAGTGTGCCAATACCTACACAATATTCTGAAAATGTTCCATCTTCCATATATTTTTTTAAGTCTTTACTTACTTTACCTTTTTAATGTTTTTCTTTTCCTTTCTAAAAGGTCTTTCTCTTTTCTGACATTTGCCTACCAGGTCAATTTTTCCTTTTTAGTGAACTAATTATTATAAAATCCAACTTTAATTTTATCTTCTCTTTCATGCCTAACTATTACAATTTTTTTCTTTTCTTCCTGCTACTTTGAATTCTCAAACCTACAAAGCAGCTTTTCTCTGTGGGTTTTTTTTTTCCTTTTCTTCCTTTTTTTTTTTTTTTTATTTAAACAGTATAATTGCCTATTACTTCACATTAGTCCCCTCAAGGTGCAGATTGTCACTTTTGTTGGTTAGTTGCAGTTTGATTTTCAAAGCTGATACATTCTTTCAAAATCCACCAACTTCAGCCAGATTGAATATTTCAGTGCCTTTCTGGAAATCAAGTTCAGAGTTCAGTTTTCATCTTAATTTACATTTTCTGCTAAGCAAAACTTTTTAAAGTATTCACCTTCCACCTTTTTCATTGTGTGAGAACTTGGCAATTCTTTCAGCTCAAACTCTACCACTGAAATGACTGGCAGCACCTTCAATTAGCGTAGTCTCAACTACTTAGGTGAACAGTTACAATTTTTTTAACTTCATAAAACTGATTAAAGTTAAACCAGTACATCATTTCTCTTCCTAGAAATTTAAAAGATTTACACCAACTGTTTAGAGAAAGCACATTTTTGCTTGCAGCTGTCAAAACAGCCTGTCAGTTCAATTATCTGGAATGCCTATTAGTCAATTTTTAATAAAGCTTCAACTACTTCTCTCTGCTGTTTAATGAATAAGGTCCTTCTGCACACCTTTTAAATATGTGTTTCATGCCCCCTGTGGAATTCAGAAATTATAAAGAAAAAGTGATTTGATTTACTCATAAGATGCATTATAATTTCACGTGTTGCATGAAACTGCCATTATTTCTGCTTATGAGACCTCCTGCACTCTTGACATTATTAGGCCTTCTGCTGGAAAAAGCATGTTGTGTTGGTAACAGCACTTATAAAAATATGACACTGCTAAGATGTTTTGTTTCAACATTTTCCCATACACACTCAGTGAAACAGAGAGGTAAACTGACTGCTTGCTCACATAGTAATTGTATGAAAGGGTTGTGACATCTTATTTTTCTTTAAACATTATTATTATTACTAAAAATAATTATTACTAGTGGAGCAGCAGAGGGGAAAATGGGGACGCATAGAGTACTACACATAGCTCTGGTTTCTGTTTATTGGATTTCCTTCATCTGCTCCCAAAATGTGTCATGCCTCCTGCCAGAGGACTGGGCAAGCCAGATGTTTGTTTTCTTGTTCTTATCCTGTATGTTCAGAGTGCTGTTCAAGGGAATACAGCACCCTTTCTTCCTCTAGTGAAACATTATCACAATTTCTTTGCCAGAAATCATGTCCTTTGCTGTTTAGCTATGGTATAAATGAGGCTTCAGAATTTGCCTGGGTGGCTGCCCTATGAAGATGGTCCTGTCACCCTCAGCAGCCCCCAGGTTTCCTTCCTAGAAGGGTCAAAGGGATTCAGCCATAAAGTTGTTGCAATTTTGAGGAGCTGAAATGACCATTGCTGCTTGGCCTTATGTTTCCTGGCAATCCCTTTCTTGACACAGGTTTCCATGGGATGTTTTCTTTCAGGCTGTCTTCTGTTCAATCAACAGGATAACAGTTTACTCACATTTCTAATGGGAATGACTTTTGTGTCTGTTTTATTTTACACAGCTAATCCTCCATGTGAAATGATGCTAATGAGGTCACTGATGACAGTGGATATTATTGCCTGGGTTAAGCACATGATTCAGGTGTTCAGTCATTAATTTTTTATTGTCTTGTTTTGTTGGGGTTTTTTTGTTGTTTATTTTGTTTTGCTTTGCTTTTCTTTGCTTTGCTTTTCTTTGCTTTGCTTTGCTTTGCTTTGCTTTGCTTTGCCTGGGGGTGAGGGGGCAAGGTGGGAGGTGGCACTGCTTTCCCCAGTGTGGAAACTCAAGTCATTTAAGTACACCTGAAGTCTCATGATAGGCTTTCTCATCTAGTCTTATCTGAACCTTTGGAATGCAACAAGTCAAAAACCTGCCATTCAGTGAATATCTACAAATGTTTTAAAATAATAAAGAGTTACTGAGTGATACTTATTTAAAAATGAAAAAGAGTTTGAATAAGAAACACGTCTGACTCTGATATGTCTGCTAGTGAATGTGAGATTTGAGATTACATTACATGAACATTTATATAAAGTGAGCATAGGACTTCTAAACTGAAAGTTAAGTTTCTGTCAGCATTATAATAAACAACAAATCCTAAACTTGTCCCTTAGGGGAAAAAAATCTCCTCCCTCCCATGTATAATGTCCTCTAACCCTGGTCCTCATCTTTGCCAGAATCTTTAGCAGTTCCTCTGCTTCCAGCAGCCTCTCTTCCTTCCCTGTTCTGAGAAAAAAATCTTTTCCTTCTTATAGCCTCTGGGAGGCCTGGCTGTGTGCCTGCTCACTTATCCTCTCTGGGGCTTCCCAGCCTCTTCCTGCTGTGGACCCTCAGCTTGCTCTGTGTCCTTCACACTCTGCTACTCACATCACATCCTCCAGAATGTATCATACTCTCCAGAAGCTTCTCCCAGCTGAGCAAGGTCAGCTGCTGTCAGGGAAAGCAGCATCTCCCCTTTGTCCAGAGGATTTCTCCTGACCCAGGCTTGAGCTGTGTTAAAAATGCAAAGCAAATATTTTTCCTCTCTGCTGCTCATCTAGGTCCCTAAAATGGAACAGAATCTAAAACAAACAAACAAACAAATAAATAATAATTGCACACAGAACAGACATGCATCCATTTTAATGCAAAGTAAAGCCTACCTCTTACAAATAGCCTCTAATTTTCAGTGTTTGGAAGCCAGAGAACTTGAAAAGAGATGCTGGTTTTAAAATTATAGCCCACATCAGATATAAAAGGGGTCACTGGAACAGGATATTAATGTAACCTGCTAAGGGTGAAACAAATCAAAAGGATTAAAATGGGTCTCTGATACTGTGCAACATTTTAGGTGGTATTATTTCATATCATTTTTATCTAACTTCCTTGATGTTACTATTATCATCACATTAAGTCTGTATATCAATTTCACCCTGTAATAGCTGCAGACTACTGAGAGGAATTATTGATGGTGTACTTGGAGAAGTTGTAACACTGACACACTAGGGATGAGATCTGGTACTGTTTGTAGGCCTCTAAAATAACCTTTATTGCAACTTTGGTCCTTAAAGTAAATCTTTGTTAAAAATTAATCCTCTTTGGTGCTCTAACCCTGGAGGTGCCTAAATTTCATAGACTTCCTAGTTTTTCAATTGTAGGATTTTACTTAGGGTTCTGAGCTACTCAAGCATAGATTGGTACAAATTTGGGTTTCCTCTGAGAGTCCAGGTACAATGCCCAAACCCCAGCTTAGCCTGTTGCAGAGTTTTATGCAACAGCAACTTGTCAGTTGAAATGCAAAGACAGTTTAGGTTTTCTTTAAAAAGGAAAGGAGACTGCTGGTACCCTTTGCTGGCATTGTTTCCCCTTTCTTGTTTTGTAGGAGATTAAACATTTCCCTGGGGTGTAAAGTGGGCTAATTCCATTCTCTGTCTCTTGGAATTTAAATACACTGTTTTCCAGATAAGTGCCCTCATCACCAAGACCATGTTTCACCTACAGCCCTCATGAGCTTTTCTCTCTCTGCACAGTGACTTTGATGGAAGGGCTAAACAGCCTTTTTCCCTGGAGAGCTGAGCAACCAATCCACTTACATAAAAATCCATTTAAAGAGAGCTTTAAATTCACGTCTTTCTAGGGATTGCTCTAACCAACAACATGCTGCAAAGGGCACATTGGGGAAACACCACAATCAATGCAATCAAAATTGCAATTTGTTAATGTTTTGATTGGTGTTAATCCATAACTAGAACATACTTATTTGATCAAACTCCTCATAACTAAATGCATGGTACCATCTAGTTTCTGAATATCAAGAGGCTTTTGTAGAGGAGCAGAATATGAAAATTATATGAGTGGTCATGAAATCCCTGAGATGAATGAGGAGACAGCTAAAGACCTGTAACTGGCTGCTTAGTGGCTGCTGAGATCATAGTTTTGGACTACGTGCCTAACAACTAAATTTGATATTCATATTTTCTTTTTGATGAGGTTGCAAATTTGGAGCTTTAATTCTTTATTTTAGCAGTCCCCAAAAATCTTAATTTACTGCATTAAATTTTAACTGCAAGCCACAAGACTTTTCCAAAATGCATATGGCATATACTTAAAAACATAGACATTCAAAACAAATGCAGAAAAGACACACAGTTGTATGTTGAATTTAATATTGCCATATCTTGACCTTTGATACCCTAAATGGTGACTCTTTTTGAATGGAATACTCTCGTCCACTCCATCTGTAACATCCCAGCCTGACATTCCTAGGACTTCAACCAGCAATGACCCCCATTCCAGTGAAGACAAAAATGATTGCTAAAGATGAAAGACAATAACTTATTCTGGTTCACTTTTTTGCTTTACTTATGGTTTAACATTTATTGAGAAAAACAGCACAGTGGAAACAGCATTCCTAATTCACAGTCCTCACACCCTGTGCTTTTTATTGTTTGCAAAATACTGCTGTCGTTTTCATCTATAAAAGATGTGACACTAGGGGGGAAAAAGTGATTGTTCATTTAAGTAGAATGCTCACAGGACAGAATAAGGATCTATATCCATTGGTTACCAGGTAAATTGAGATAATTCTAGTTCAAACAGAACCTGTTCCTCCTTATTCTAAATTTGCATTACAAAACTACGAAAGAATCCTTCAGGGAGAGCAGGGAGAGTTGTAAGGGAACAGTTTTTGGACAGCTGAAGGAAAAGATGGGCACCTGCTGTTCAGTAAGTTGAGGGAATTGGTGCACATTGCAAATTTTCTGTGTGTTACCAGGACAAGCAGATGGCCAGAGACAGCATTTTCTCCTTATGTGTAGTTTATCTCCTTACATCTTCTAATGGCCTATATTAAGGTTTCCCAGCATTAAATTCAGTTCAATTTAACAGAGCTAATATACATTTAAGCAGTACCAGTTGCTGTCAAAATTGCCTACTTGGAATAGATGACTCTTTCAAATACTTTAGCAAGGATGGCAGTAAAAGGGAAACACAGTTTGGATGTAATTTTGGGTGCTAACTCAGACCCCTGGGAATAAAACTGCTGCCTCATTCAAAACACATTAGCCACTTGTGTTTTTCAAAAAATTGTTTTGCCTTGCTGAGCCTTCATGGGGAAAAGGATATAACAGCATTTGTCTCCTGAGAATTATTGTGAGGTTTAATCTATGCTGACAATATGCAGGCCTGGTCAATGCTGGTTTTTCTTTAATGTCACACCAACTTTTCTTTTTTGAAAATGTTCTTTTGTTCATGAAGTTACACTGTTACATATCTTTGTGGAAAAATTATCCAGGCCTTTACCTGGATAAGGTAATACCTATTGCTGTTACATACTATTAAATGTTATTGTCACGTATATTTAAATTATTAAAGTACATTAAAAAGCAGTGGGTGTTAAGCAGGGAAAACAGAAGGAAGTATAGGGAGTCAGTAGCATTCAGTAGTATCTGAGTATATTTATCAAGATGCAGGAAAAGCTGAGATTGCTTGTTTTCTGATACTTTTTCCCTGCTTGGACTGCCTCCTTTCCAACAGCTGATAAAATTAAATAAACAAAAAAAAAAATCTCTGAAAATACAGGCTGGGTCCCAGAACTCCTTTCTATTTCTTATTTTTACTCCATTTTGTATTTTCTTGAATGCTATACTCTTGTCTGTAACACAGTTTAAACAGCACAAGGTTTAAGTTTGTGGTCTCCAAACTGGTGTAGTTTCACTTTCAGTCTAAGACTGAAAATATCTAACATCTGTGTTGGACAGCCATGTCTCTTTTTGGAAGTAATAGTTACCATGCAGTTGCAACCACAACCACAAATCGGACAAAAGACTCCATTATTTTCACTTCAGTGGGATCCCACACACAAAATATTTGCTGTTCCAGTTTTTCCAGTACACATTCCAGCTTTTAGTTTTAATTATCTTTTTTTTTATCTGTTAGTTTTTTATCATCATTTGTAGTGAGATCTATTACCTAGACCAGATCAAATGACCAGAGAATACAAGAAAAAAAAAATCTCTGAGATATGGAAATGCATTTCACTTTTTTTTTCCTTAAAGGCAGTGTCAGCTGCTCAAGGCAAGATGATTCCTGAGAAAATGCTCTGTCAGAAACCTTCTGGAAAAAGACTAAGAACTGGACACTAAAGCACCACCAGCCCCATTGAATCAGCTTTGACTAAGGGATTTTTATTTCCAGACAGAATCCTGTTAAATTTGAAACAGTGATAAGTGAAAAATAAATAATTTCCATTTCCAAAACAGAATTTGAAGGAAAATTTGTGTACAACATGCAAAAGTGCCACCTCCACAGCACAGTACAATGAAATTTTTATCCCAATTGGCTGTTTCAGGTTACAGAACAGTTTCAGTTATTATAAATGAGTTGTATTTACCAAAAAAAAAAAACAAAACAAAACAAACAAACAAAAAAAACCAAAAAAAAAAAACCAAAAAAAACAATTAACCATGCTTGAAATCACTGGAGATAGATTTCATTTAACCAGCTCTCAAAAAAGTACACATGACGTATGTTTAGAGTTGTGACTATATAAAATAACACAACCATGTAAGGAAATACCCATTTAGCTGATTCCTCCCTTACACCAACAAGGTGGTAATGTCAGGTAAACAACTGAAGTGCATGCACCTCTATATAAAACAAAAGACATTATAGAATCATATGATGCTAGTGATGCCCGCCTGAGCCACAGAAAAACCTGCACATTATAGCACTTGTGATGGAATAACAAACCAAAACAAATCTTCACAAAAGCAAACCAACTTCTAAATTACTATGGATGCTCATTCTACTGAAACATTCTTCTGTGATGACACAGGATTTTACTGACTTTGGCTCACTCCATTATTTTTAGTGTATTTAGGAATAACAGTCACACTTTAAAATATTAGTTGGCTTGGGTTTGATAAGCATCCAGAAGTCCTGCTGCTCATTTAAATTTTGATGCTGCAAAATTGCTTTCATTGCATTCTGTCATTTTACATTGATTTTATATCTCAGGGTTGTGGGTTTTTTTTCCTTTGGAGAAGGTCTGAGCATATCCTCGTTATCACAAGGGTCAAATGGACAGTAAAATATGCTGAAAATATCAAAATGTGATAGAGAGATATCTTTTTAATGACATCGATTTGAATTCCACACAAACTTCAGCAAATAGACTGAATTTATAGTATCTTCATTTCTGCAAGAAAAAGTACAGAGAATATTTTAATTACTTGTTTTGTTTCATTGCTAAGTGATTTTTAACAGAAATGTTGAGTTTCTGGTAAATAATTATTTTTATCACTTGAACTTCAGTGATTATTTTTAAGATATACAGCACTCCAAGGTCTGGTGCAGTTGGAGAGAAGGAATTCCACCCAGAGGCATCCAGGTTCTGCATTTGACTGGGGCAATCCCAAGCACAAATACAGGTTGGGCAGTGAATGGATTAAGAGCAACTCTGGGGAGAAAAATTTGGGTGAGTTAGTGAATAAGATTATCAATATAACAGCAATTTGTCCTTGTAATCCAGAAAACCAGCCATATCTTGGGCTGCAAAAAAGGAGAGTGACCAGCAGGTTGAGAGAGATGATTATGGCTCTCTGGTGAGACCTCACCTGGAAGGTTTTGTTCAGCCCTGGGGCACCCAATGTTAGAAGGACATGGAACTGTTGGAATGAGTCCAGAAGAGCCCCACAAATATTGTCAGACAGCTGCAGCACCTCTACTGTGAAGACAGGCTGAGAGAGCCTGGAGAAAAGAAGGCTCCAGGAAGACCTTAGAGCAGCCTTCCAGTACCTGAAGGGAGTGTGCAAGAAAGACAGAGAGGGACTTAAAAAGTAGTGACATGGGGGACTTGATTGAAACTGAAAGAAAGTTTGAAACCTAGATCAGACATTAGGAAGAAATTCTTTACTAGGAGGGTGATGAGGCACTGAAACACGTTGCCCAGAAAAGTTGTAGGTGCCCCCCTTCCATAGAGGTGTTCAAGGTCAGGTTGGATGAGGCTTTGTGCAACCAGGTCTAGTGGAAGGTGTCCCTGTCTGTGGCTGGAGAGTTGGAATTAGATGACCTAGCATCACAGAATCACAAGGTTGGAAGAGACCTTCAAGACCATTGAGTCCAATCCATTCCCTGTCATGGTTTGACACTGGCACAATGCCAGTGCCCCCATGAAGATACACTCTCCCTGGTTTCTGCTGTGAGATGTGACCAGGAATAAGCAAAACAGGCTCCTACTTAGGAAAGAAAAGAAAACAGAACTTTATTAACTACTCTACAACTATAGATAAAAGGAACACACACAGGGAAAATGAAAACCTTACAAATACATTTCCTCCTGCCCCCACCAAATTCCCAACACAATACATCTATTCCTCAAATCACCAACTCTCGGTCCAGCACCACCTTTTAGACAATCAATCCTCAGTTCATCAAGAGGAGAGGAGTCCTTCTTGTGCCATGGGCTTCCCCTGGAAACACAGTTGATACCTCGTGTGTTTCTGTGTCACTTGTGGCACTGCCCGGAGTACATCTGCCGTCGTGACCTCTTCCTTTCATGTCCAGTGCTCTCACCACTGAACATGGACCAGAGCTGCTTCTAGGGTTGTCTTTTTTAAGGATGCTGTGTCCCTATCCAAAAAAGGCACAGTCTCTTCTTTGGGACACGTGTCCCCACAATCTCTCCTTTGGGACACCTGTCCCCCCCATATTTTTTCACCCCCTGGGGCCGAGGGGCACCAACACTGAACCCTCTTGGTTCTGTGGCCATTGCCTCCTCCTAGAACGCAGTCTCTGGGTCACAAGGAACATGGTTCTGTCCATGGCTGTACAAAAAGAGTCCAGCAAAAGCCACTCCATCATCTCTTCCCACTAGGATTCTTTTCTATTCTTCCACTATTTCTCACTCGCCCAGACCTCTCTCACACTTGAACATTTCCTTCCTCATCTTCCACTCTATCTTCTAGGAAAGGTCAATGTTCTGTGAAGTTCTCATTTTCCAAAAAGGGGTTAAAAGCTCCTACAAGCGGCCGGCTGAACCTCCCCCCTCTTCTCCGTCCCAGCCGTGCTGCCGGCACAGGCCCATGTTTATCAAGCTTCAAGGTTACAGTCCCAGGCACCGGCTCTCTCTCTCTCTCTCTCTCTCTCTCTCTCTGTGTCTCTCAGCGGGGGCTGCCCAATGGCTCCCGGTGTCTCTCTCTCTCTCTTTCTCTCTTCCACCCTTCCACCCCCGGGGCTCAGGCCTACCTCTCCCAGCCTCATGGCTTTCCCCTCCCCCTGCCCAGCCAGCAGCTGGGCCGGGGCACAGACCCGAACTCTTTCCTGGCGGAAACCCAAAAAGACCCTCCCAGGGGAGAGCTCTGCTTTTAACCCCATGTTCTCAGAGGCGTGTCCAATGTCCCAATGGCCAGGTTAAATGCCAATATTAAAGCCTGAATATCCATTGGCCCAAAACACAGCATCCCAAAAAACACATTTCCTGTCAAACCACCACATTCCCTGACACCTCAACTAAACCATGGCACTGAGTGCCACATCCAGCCTTTTTTTTAAACACTTCCTGGGATGGTGACTCCATCACCTCCCCGGGCAGACCATTCCAGTATTTATCACTCTTTATGTGAAAAAATTTTTCCTAATATCCAACCTATATTTCCCTTCAGGCAGCTTGAGACTGTGACCTCTTGTTCCATCAGTTGCTACCTGGAGAAAGAGACCAACCCCCACCTGACTACAACCATCTTTCAGGGAGTTGTAGAGAGTGATAAATTCACCTCAGAGTCTCTGTCCCTTCCAACCTAAAGCCATTGTAACAGTCAATGATTGTATAAGGTGTTTGGTGTAAGATTCCATTTCTCAATCCCAAATTCTGGCAGCAGGAATGTTGGCACTGTGCGATGTTTCCTTTGGTATGCTATTTCCAGGTACAGTATCCCTGGAGCAGTTTGCCTCATGGCTCTCCACACCCGAGTCCTGACCCTAATGGCAGCTTGGCGGTGAGGCTGAGATTCTCAGCATCATAGGTGGCCCAGATCAGAAATTTCTTCTAGCAGAGATGTCTGAGGAGTGCCATTCCTCTTTGGAATGTTTTTTTCCATCTCTCCTGTCCCTGAAGCTGTAACCTTTGTTGCTATGTGAAGGCCAGCCCTGACCTTGACTCTAAGCATAATTTAACCACGGGACACAGGTAGCTCATCTTAGAAAGCCGTGAAGGCAATGATGTGGGCACAGTGCTGTGCTTCCCTTGGCCTTTCTCTTCCACTCCTGTGTCCCTGGAGTTGTAGGCATTGCTGGTCTCCAAATCCTTACTCCAACTTTAATGACAGCTTGGGGCCCACCACCAAGGTTGGTGCAGATTAGAAACGTGTGCAGGCAGCAGTGTTGGTGCAGTGCTGTGCTTCCCTTGGCATGTCTTTTCTCTGCTCACTGTCTCTGGACCTATGGCTTTGTGGCTCTCTGGACCCCACCCCTCACCAAAAGTGCAGTGTGGGTCTGCAGCTGAAACCCCCAGTGCCACTGGTGGTCCAAATTAAAAAACTCTGGGAGGAGTGCTATGCTGCTTTGGTGTGCCATTCCAGGTACAGCATTCCTGAAGCTGTAGGCTTTGTGGCTCTCTCAACCCCAACCTAATGGCAGCTTGAGGCTGCTGTCTGTCTATGTTTATCCAGCCTAAACCTGAGTCAAAAAAATTTCCTTTGTATAAATACAATTGACAATCTCTTTAGTAATATATCCCCCACCACCTAAGTCCAGGAAGGAGAACCAAGCCTTAGTATTGTTTGGCTTGAAGTCCAAAACATCACAAAAATTATCTGTGGGTTTGGCCTGCATTTATCTAGGGGATGAATAATACCCATATGTTCACCAGATGACTACAGAGCAGAATTGTTTGAGTCAAAGTTCAAGGCCACAACAAAGGACAAACTGTTTCTTCAGGACTGTTTTTGATTAGATTGTTGTTTACAAAGAATTTTTTTAAAAAGAAATATTCCAAAACATGTGGGAGGATCATTGTTCCTTGTTATCTCTTTATTTTTCAGTTATGTTCTACTAAAGGCAACTGTTTTATGGGCTATTTTCATTAAGCATTTATTTCCATCACAGTGACTCACAGTTGGAATTACAGCATATGTAGTTATCTCAGTTCAGAAGCCATAAAGCTGTAAATTAATTCTGAATATAAATATGAGGGAACGTGTATGCTCACTCTCATGTTCAAACTCTGTATACATATATGGCCATACATGCATACAGGGGCATTAAAAAAAAAAATATATATTAATTAATGCACACATGCACACACAAATATATCCCTACATATATACCTAGTGTTCATATTTACATGGTGATTTTTACAGGTATTGTAGGGATATTTAAATACATAAGGATTTGTGTATGTCTGTGTGTGTGTCTGGGTCTGTTTGTGTGCAAACGTGCATGCAAAATTTCGATTTCCTGTTCTTCATCCATTGAGTTACTTAAATTTGGAAAAGAGATGGCATAAGAATCTGAATGTGTTCTGCATCATAATATCCTTAAGCAAAACCTTAACATTCTCTTATGCTCCAGTCTTTCTCTAAAACAGCTGCAGCAAAAACATTAACAATTTTTCCTTGACTAATGTGTGCTTTGTACATCCCAGAAATAGTAGTGATCTGGACTCTGAACATAATTCTTTTATGTTTATGTAAATCGAAATAATGCAAATATAAATCTCCTTTATTCTTTTGTGCATGGCTATTTACACCTTGAATTTAATGGAGTTATGCTGTGCCTTGAATAGGAAAGGAAAGACTTAGAGGTAGGTAGGAAACATGTCCAAAATTTTTGCTGTTTATCTGCAGATTATTACAGGCTGAGAAATACCTTTTCCCACTGAGATAGAAGGATGCAGTGTAAAATCCTGTTTCTATGTATCAAATGCCTTCTGAAGGCTGCACCTGGAGTGATATGTTGAAGGAAAAATCTTTCCCAAATAGAATAATAAAATTGCAGAAACTGGAAGAAAGCCTTGTTGTAACCTGAATGCACATATTGGTAAATTTGCTTTACCATTACCAAAGGTTTAATTAAATAATTGTTTTTCTTTGGAGTAGAATAATTTAATTGGTTAAAATAATGTTTATTTAACTAAAAATGAAATTATAGTCCATTATATAATGCAGTGCTGCATAATGCAAATAATCTAAAAAGCTGAGAAGAAAGGGGGTAAGAAAGCCTTCAAAGTTTGAGAAAGACACTTTGGTGATGCTCACATAATACTCAGACATTTTTACAAGATCACAACATATTGCAAGCTAAGTGTATAGATGTCTGAGTAAAGAAGGAAACAAAGTATTTGCCATTTGCAAAGTTGTATTTTTATACCTCTGTTGATATGAGAGGGACATAACCAAATTTATTGGAAACACAAATATCACAATGAATGATTTTCTAATATTATAACAGAAAACCCCCCTACAAAATAGTGTGGAAAAAAAAGCAACAAAATCCTAGTGACATAAAAATATTTATTTCTTGGAACATGGGAAATTTAGTTGCACATTATGATTTTTTTTTTGTTATTATTGTTTTTATTTTTTAACCATGAGAACAGTAAAATCCTGTAGCAAGCTGCGCAGAGGGGTAGAGGAATCTCTGTCTTGGGAGGTGTTTTGCAACCTGCTTGGATTAAACCTGCTTTGAGTAGGGAGTTGGACCAGGTGACCTCTGGATACCCCTTCCAACCTTCGAATCTATGACTCTGTAATTGCATCATTTTGATGAACCATCAGAAGATTTTAAAACCATACTAAAATAATGAATTCATAATCTTAGCTGTCTTGTGTTGTTCGGGCTGTTTTTTAGCGGCAGTTTTATTATTTTTATTCATGACAGTGCCATAGGCTATGTTGCCTTCCCTGTTTAGCTGCACCCCTCAGCTGTGTTTGGATATCACCACATTGGAGCCATGTATCTATTTGTCCTCTGGGATCTCAGCTGACTCTTGATTTTAAGCCTATTCATCAGTACAGGATTTGTCAGCTATTACTTCATGAACATAAAACCCAACATTGATCATTCTTGAAATACGCTGACTTTGTAGTAAATAGTTCTATCTGCCACAGGACATGTCAGATTTTCTACAGTTCTTTATATATATTGCAGACAATATTTGAATACCAACAATTACTTGAAGTACTTGAAATAACATTCATTACTCTTTCCAGGTATCTTCTAAATGAGGAAAGTAAATAAAATTACGAATATTTTCAGTCTTTTGCAAAGGAGAATAAAAAAAGAATAAAGGAAGTTGGAAAATTTGGAAAAGAAGTTTCCTTGGTCTTATGCGAAAGAGCACAGACTCCAGGGAAATATCATTCCAAATAATTCTCAATATCAACTTTAAGGAACATGTAGAGTTGTGCTTATATGAGATATATGTCTGTGTACACATACACACAGAAATGCATGGGTCAACAGTGAGTTTTACCACTATACCAGTTCTTTTGGGATGATTGGGAGCAGGTAAATGACCAAATATCAAAAAAATAATCAGTTAGATTCCCCAGTAGTTCTTTTTCTACACGTTGGTTGTCTTGTAATTTTTCTCTCACTTCATGGGAAAAAGATCCTCAATCTTAAGTGCACTGCAACCTTCCAGGTTTATCAGATTTGAAATAGTGTTTCACTGCCACTTGAAAAAAATCATTGGTTGGAAAAGCTATCATCAGGACCACAAGAGGAAACTATGACAAAAAACAAAAACAGCAGAAATTTATTCTGAAGTCTGACTATTGACAAAATGCCTGAACAATGAGATACATACGATACTTATCAGCCTTCCTAATACATATAATTCATTGAATTTCTTTGACCTAATTACACAAGTTTTGCATCATTCAATGTTTTTGGTATTGGAAGTTTTGTCCAATGAAGAAAAGTTTTCTTCCAATGTTCCAGAAGTCCAACCGTGAAACAGGAATTTTTTTGTTATAGATTTATCATGTTGTACCAGACTCCTACCATTTTTATTTTTGTAGGGGGGTATACAAAAAATATCAGCTGAATGATAATGGGGAAAATAAAATTATGGAATTGGATTAGCCTTGTATTTGCTTATCTATACAGGGAAAAAAATATATCTTTTAAAAAATTGAAAATAGGGTATTTACTAACTCAGTTAAATTTGATTTGGAACTAATCTTCAGTTAAATGTGTATAAAATGCATGAAAAAATATTTCAGTGTGTTTTGACCTTCTGCCACTCCAAGGAAAATGTTTCTAAGATGCACAGGAACATGAGAAACCACCTGAATCTTGTGCAACTGTATAGACATGCACAAAACAATGAACTCATGCTGGCATGAATCACAGAATATCATTGACTCCACAAACATCATTGACTCCAGTTCCTGGCACCATCCCCATGAGTATTGTCCAACTGCTGCTTGAACTCCACCAGGGTTGGTGCTCTGACCACTTCCCTGGGGAGCCTATTCCAGCGCCCAAACACTCTCTTGGTCAAAAACCTGTTTGTAACACCAATCTTAACCCTCCCCGACACAATTTCAGGCCATTCCCTTGAGTCCTCTTACTGTTCTTGTGAGTGAAGAGATTACTACCCCTCCTCTTCTCCTCACAAGGAAGTTGTAACTGCATTGAGGTCTCTCTTCAGTTTCCTCTTCTCCAGACTGAACAGACAAAATGACCTCAGCTGCTCATCATAATGCTTCACCTTGATGTTCTTTACCATCTTTGTGGCCCTCCTTTGTATTCTCTCTGATAACTTAACATCTTTTTTGTATTGTGGCACCCAAAACAGCCCCCAACAGTCAAGGTGAGGCTGCAGAGCAGAGAGGGACAATCCCCACCCTTGCCCAGCTGGCCATGCTGTCCCTGATGCCCCAGGACAGGCTTGGCCCTCCTGGCTGCCAGGGCACTGCTGGCTCATGTTCAATGTGCCATCGATCAGGACTCCCAGGTCCCTTTCTACAGTGCTGCTCTCCAACGCCTCCTTCCCTAGTCCGTCTGTACATCCAGGGTTGCCACATCCCTGGTGCAGAATCCAGCACTTTCCCTTTTTGAACTTCATATGGAGCATGACTGCCCAGCCCTCTAATTTGTCAAGGTCTCTCTGCCTTCCAGGGAGTCGATAGCTCCTCCCAGTTTTGCATCATCTGTGAACTTTCTTAGTATCCCTGTGTCCAAGTGATCTACGAAGATGTTGACAATGGCATCATAAGATTACTACAATTTGTTTCATCAAATAGTGAGAGGATTTTTTAAAAAAATAATGTAGTTTTTTTTTGTAGTAACTGTGATTTTAATTTTTTTTGCATTATCTGCCATTAAAATGCAGCAGAGTTTAAATCAAAGAAAACAATACCTGATTTGACAATTGTTGAAATAGGTATTGCTTTTAACCAGTTTATTTCTTTTTTTTTTCTCCTCTGAAACAAAAGAAATGTTCAGCTCTCAACACAATTTCTAGTTTCCTCATTTAAATGAAGGTTGCTTTCATCAAAACTTTTTCAATATGCAAACTGTTAAATACACAATTAAACTCAGATCCAAAGGTCACATGAAGGAAGCAGCTCTTATTTCATGCCATCCATATGAAGCATCACACCTTTTCAGGAAGTAATCATCCAATTCTTCCCTTATAGTTGGTGAATAATGTCATCTGAATAAGCAAGATTTAGAGAAACAGTTTCAGGAATGTTAGTTTAAGCCTAGGCTCAGGACAGGTATCACCTTGCCTAATAGGAGCACCGCAGTGTAGACTTATACTTCATATGTCCTCCTCATGGCTGATGGAGACAAGTAAACAGGTTCAGCATACTTCAGCATGGGAAATAAATTGCCATGTCTTTAGCTGGAGCACCTGTAAAGGATAGCAAGTGGAAACTTCAAAACCCAACCATCTGCATTGCAATTCCAAGAAAATAAATATTTAAAGCAAGCTGAATATAAAAATAGAATACAAAGACATTTTGCAATAATAAGACCTTTCTTACTTTACAATCTGCCTAATTAATATGAATGACATATTTGACTTATCAAAAGCTTGAAATTATGTTTCCATAATCTATTTTCAATTCTTATATTAAATGTACAGGTCTACTTAGCTTCAGTGTATGTTTTATATTTCAAACATACTTTTAATATTTTTATTATTATTAAAGTTATGTTTACGATCATATATTATTATAATATGAATAGCAGTTTGATAGAAAATTCTGTCAATCTGATTATCTAACACTTAAGGGAATAATTTTTCAGACCTGTTCTATACATACCAATTAAATTCTATAGTTCAAAAATAAAAAAGCATATGCATATTTTATTTTATTTTTCCAGTTTTCAGTTCTTAATGACCTCAGGACAGAGTATTTTGAAGGGATTAATGATCTGCTAGAAGATGTTCATCGCCCAAGGTATAGAGATTTAGGCTAGTCATTAATACTGGGGAAATATTTTGTACTTCGATCATTGCTGTCAAGTTCTTTAATGTATTCAGACTTTAAATAAGCTCTTAAAGACTGTGATAATGCAAATTTCAAACTTGAAGCATTTGACAAGACTCACATTGAAACAACCTCTTACAAAAAAAGTCTTCAGAATATCTCTTTCTAGCCCCTTATCTATTTTTTTTTTTCCTTTCTATCTGACCTACTTTTCTCCTGCACTTCTCCTCTGAAGTCCTTCAGTAATCAGGTTGTACATCTATCTAAAGCCCATGAGCAAAGTTTTTGGCCTTTGGCTGAGAAACTTTAAATAGCAGTACTGTCGTATAGCCCACAAAAAGACAAATAGGCATTGTGTGAACTGAACAAGTTTGTTCAGAGCTGGATATATGTAAGCACACACACACACATTGATATGCATAAGTGCATGAACATAGACAAGCACACACATTTGCCTTTTTGCTGAGACTGCTGAAAAAACATAAAATATTCAGACTAAGACTTTATTAAGGGTAAAGATCAGAAAATCCTTACTTTGTAGCTCTGATTTCCATTAATCTGTCTGTGATAACTTCACAAGAAAATGCAAATTGAATGAAAAAAAATGTTTTTTTCACTAAGACTTTTTTTGTCATGCTAAGTAAATCAAATGGAGTATAACAAGAATTTACTATTTAATTTACTTCTTACTTTGAAAGTATCCAAAATATGGTGACTCGAGCGTTTTTTAACCTGACTACATTTGGAACTTTTTATTCACATAAAAGCAAGTTTCTTGCTTCTGTCTATTTGGTTTATTTGGTTTCTAAAGGCGGGCTCATATTTTTACACATGCTGCTGTGGGAACACCTCTTCTGGATGATACACTGCAACACAAGGCAATACCTGCATTGCCATCATCATTCTTGAATTTCTGTGGCAGAGAGTGATACAGTGATACTTTACAGATACTTGACAGATAGTACTCCACTGAAGCCCAGATGTGGACTAGCCTCTGACTTAGATCATGCCTGAGTTGTCCTTATACAGTCTCTACCTTCTTCAATTTATATTCTGTCTCAATGCCTTTCAGCACATTAGTCTTGTCTCTCTGAAGTGAAGAAAGCAGGAAGACATCATACCATTCTGGCTCAATAGTTTGCTCAAGTCTATGGCAGAAGAAGTTCAACTTTACCCAAGTTCTCCTGCCTGATTTCAAAATTGTTCACATGCATTTCAGATCAACTACAAAGGATGATTTTTATGTTAGGATCCATTTAGATTAAAAGAAAAAGTGCTTTTCCAGATGCTTTCAAACCATCTCCAAAGGCACCAAATTTAGCCTGGCTGTGTGATCATGAAAACAGAAGTATTATGGTTATAATCCTTATCTGTTGAATGAGAATTTACCTCTTGGCTTGAAGGCTGCTAGTGGCCACCTTTCTGATTCAATTATCTAATTCAAGAAGATGAGTAAGAAAGAAAAAGTGGATGCAAGGCTGAGATGTAAGTGCTTTATTAATTTAATGAACTTACTTTGTCAGCCTTATTAAATCTTCGATGATCTTGCAAGTATATGTGGTTTAAATATATACAGCTATGATAGATTATATTATTGTTACCATAGTTTGGCAGGTTTAAAATATCTACCTAACTGCTAACTTGAAATTTGTCCTCTAGTTAAATATACCTGTATGTGACTTCATATTTGTGTCTTGGAGCCTACCCGGATGTGCTGAGCTCACATGTAGGAATATATTTAAATTTTTTAAATTAAATTATTGTAACTCATCTTGAAATGAATGCAAGCTGAGTTGAGTCTTTCCTCATCACCATCAGCATCATCATCATCAGTACCATATTTTCTGCTGGTCACCTCCTCCCCTCCACAGAATCACCAAGCCACAGAATGATTAAGGTTGGAAAGAACCACCTCCTTGCTCAAGCAGGGTGTCCTAGTGCATGTTACTCTGGATTATGACCAGAGGCTTTTTAAAAACCTCCAGTGAGGGAAATGTCCCAACCTCTCTAGGCAACCTGTTCCAATGCTCAGTGACCCTCAGATACACTCCAATACCTCCATCTCATGCTTTCAAATTACCTTTGAAATCACCTTTAAGGTACTTATTTAGAAAATAAGACTTGGTGATTCAAGTCATGATTTGTGAGTCAGAATTTTCTGTCTTGAATCATGTCAAGTGTAGAGTACTAAGAAGGTTAAAAAAAATCTTGTTTGCTTTTAGCACAAGCAGGTATTTACAATATTAAATACATATCAGGAGCACATCTGTTTTTAAAAATACTACATATACATCTGTCAGAGAGATGCTCATGTAGGTAAGCCATAAAAACTACGGCTCACATAGGTAAGCCATAAAAACTACTCTGGGATAGAAAAAGCAGTAATTCCCCATAGAGTAAGAGTGTTCTGTATGCAGATACATGCTCCCCACTTAGAGCAGGGGGATCTATTTACATGTGAGTCATATGTATCTTGTTGGGCCATGATTAGCAGTCTGAGATAATCACAGCAAGTCAGGTTAATTAAAGTAATAACCCATGTACCACTTAGCACATCTTAGCCTTAAGGCTGGGAAAGTGTTGATATTCATATGTAAGGTTTCTGCTGGAAGCTTAGAGTTTGCTTAAGCTTACAATTCTAATACCAGGTATTCAAGGAAAAAAAAGTAAAAGAAAATAGAACAAGGAAAAATCCTACATCTGCTTATAATTTAAGGATCCTATACAGAAATTTGATGTGGGATTTGGTTTATCTAATTTTCAAAAAGATGCTGTGTAATAGAGGCATGTTGTCCAAATTGCCTGTTGATATTTAAAGAAGAAAGCCAAAAATCTTGAGAACAGTTTACCATCAGTTAGACAATTAAAACAGGTGAGGATGTATGGTTCACTGGAAGTGTTCATCTTTTGCTATTGACTGAATACAATAGGACAACTTTAGTTGTCTTTAGACTAAAAGTCTGGGACAACTTTAGACTGGAAGGAAACCTTTTTTTACATAAAATCTGAGGATAACTGCCTTCTTTCTAAATGAAACTGATGTATCCAGCTGATTGCAAATGAAATTAGGAGAATTCCAAAAACGATGTGCTTACCATAGAATAAGGATGATTGCAAACCAAACAGAAAGAGTTTTCTTTCTTTTTTTGTCACAAATAGATTTTGAGAGTTGCTTTTTTCTTCTTTGTCTGTAATTTTATATTCAGATATTATTTACACAGTTAATTGGTATGGCCTATTGAAATGCAAGATAGAGACTCTATTCCAATACAGGCTTTTTCATGTTCAATACTGTGGCTTCTTTGATGTTTTGAGCTCTTTTTTTTTTGTGGTTAAATGGATAGCTCAATTTAAGTTGAGAGGCACCTCACTGGACAACATGCTCAAACACTGAGTCAATTTACCAACATACGAAAATGGTGAGTCTTTCATAGAGGACCAAGTAAAGGCAAACAGTTCTCAATATAATGATAAAGGAATGCTGTCCACCTGTTTTCTGTGATGTTTCTTGTATTACAAAGGTGTTTTGCTGTTGCTGTTTCATGTGTCTGTGTTATTCATGCTTCATTCTAACCAAAGTGGATGTTAACATGGCACATGTATCTGATGCCTGCCAGTCACCATCAGAAAACAAGATGATCAAGTAACAGTAATGGAAGAAACAGCAGATGTTAGTGAACCCAATATCCCTTACTTTTTGATCCAGTTTTAAATATTCTCAGCTGTTTGAATTTGAGGGAAATATGCAAGTTGGACCAGAATTTGCTTTTGCTGCCAGAGTCCCTGCTTAGTGGTTGTGGTGGTAGTGATGATGATAGCAGGCCCAGAAGCAATGTTTTGAATATGCATGCCCCCTTCTCATCACAGAATCAAAGAAAGGTCTGTGTGCTGTGACTGAAAGATATGCAGTTGATTTAGTTCCTTGCAAGACTATTTGTTTCTCTGAAGGCATTCTGTGCTTTGATCAGTAAGTTACCATAAATAAAAAACATAGCAGTTGCATAAAAGAGTCTTTTTCTTGGGAAAGAATAATGTATCCTCAAAATTCGGCAAGCCCATAATCTCTACAATGTGGTATGGCTCCAGATCAAGAGCAATCCTCTCTGCTATTTCCTGGTGTATAGATAATGCGGTTGGATGATTTGTGGGATGTTTTGTCTTTTTCTGGGAACAGCCAGTGTAGCAAAGATTTGGTTGGTGTCTGGTTTTTTTTTTTCCCCCAACTAAGTGTAACCTCTTGCTTCAGCATAATAATGACAGTTCAAAGTCAATTATTTAATATTGGATAAATAAAATGTTGCATTCAAGGCAGAAAAAAAAAGAATCCTGATTTATATAAAAGGAGTTTAAAGGACATGTCCAAGAACAGTTCAAATAAATGAAAAGAGTGCAGATTGCTGGTGTTTGGAATTGTACAAAATAGAAGTAGAAACAGAAGAAAGTAGAAATCATCTCCCTCCTCAGTAGTGCCCTGAGACAGGAACACAGATAGATAAGAATCTATTTCACAGAGATTGGAATTATGCAGAAATATAGTCTTCCATCATTGTCCATACTATCTTCCCTTTACTGGAAGAGAAATTTTATCTCATGGATTATAATTCTTCCATGCACACAGCACAACATGTGAGTGCAACAAGTTGAAAAAATGCAAATCTGTGTAACTATTTCATTTTGTTGGACTGTATTGGTTGATCTGAGGTAAGAGACTGAATTATTTTTTTTGTTATGTGTGATAATACATCTCAGAGCAGCATGTCTGTGATCATCTTACAGAAGAGCAAAAATTCTTTTCTCTTTCTCAGCCTCCATTAGGATGTTCAATTACTAGGAGATGTTTGCATTCTCTCTGTATCCTGGATGTATCTCTTGCACCCTCTTGGAGTCAATAAAATAAATCTGTGCCTCTATTCATTAGAAAAAAGTTCCTTAAGGTGTAGAATGGGAGAATTCAAACAAGTATTAAAAGTTCCACGCTGGATTGAAATTTTCATTATTCTTTGGGATTTGAGAAAACTTTTAGGGACATCTCCTATAATTTATAGAATTAATAAAACACTAATTAAGATGTATATAGCTATAGTTTGGGAAGGCTAGCAGCAGGACTTACATAAGCAAAACAGGACTTACATAAGCAAAAATAAAATAAGTTAGGAGGAAAAGAATAATTCATGCTTTACATAGCAGCAACTGTAGTCTCCTATGGCACTAAGTAGTACACATTCTACAAGATGTAATCCATTATGCAGAGTTAAAATTTAATTCACCTTTCAAGACAGGTCCACACAAGGAGATAAACTCATTCAACCACGTTTTCTGTACACAGGAAAGTAACAAAAAATTTTGCTCAGCCAAACGGAGGACATCCTTTAAATGTGAGATTACATTACATAAAACATATAAAACATCTGGAAAATATTATACAATACTTTGATTCTATTTATGAACTGTTTTGTCATAGATGGTACAAATATTGTGTAGCAGCAATAAATCTTTCCATTTATTTCTTGCAGTTATTTCCAAATAAGCACAGTACATGAGATAAAAATTTGTTTTATTACAACAAGATCTTTGACATGAGACTTTCCAGTTACAGTGAACCAAAGACACTTTTCTCTTAGACAATTCTCACCTGAAGCAAATGAACAAATAAGAAACAAATGTAATTTTTTTTTATAGGTGAGACAACATCATGTATCTTTCAATATGAAATACAGAATATCCTAAACAGTTTGGGATTAAATTATGTTGCAGTTTATGGTTGTTTGATTGGCCTTGCCTTAGTCTTCCACCAGTTTTAGTCATAACTCCATGGAGACAAATTATTCCTCTCTGCTTCATTTCATAATTCCTGAATATTGGGAACAAGTTGTTTAAATATTATTAAATTCCTTCAGCATATTCTGTCAGTAGTTAGTCCTTGCAAACTAACATAATCACACTCTTGAAGAGACCAGCACCTTGATTAAAGATGTAGATTTTTCTGGAAATGCCACTTTAATTATATTAATGAAAGATAACTACAACAGTCTCAACTCTGACTTTCTTACATAGAAGATTAAATTCCTGAAAGAGATGACCAATTAAAACAGTAGGCTACTCAAATGAGATGAAAAATTACAAAAAATATTGTTATTCTTGAAAATAATTTGTATATTGATTTGTATATTGACTATTCCATTACACTCCAGAAACACTAATTTTTCAGAGTTTAATTAGAAGTCTTAATTCTTAACTCCATAAAGCATACAGGAAGACCATGAGTCTCATAACCAATTAATTTATTCTGTTAGCTTCTTGAAAATAAATAGCAAGCAGGAATTACTTGCAGCAGCTCTGTCAGGACACCTCCTTAAAAAAAAATCTGTAAAAGAATTCTGTGGCCTTTTTCTTCTTCTTTGTAAAGGAGGATAATTTTCTACATGCATGCTAAAGTAAACAGGACTTCCTATTTGGAGCATTTTCCTGGAATAATTTCAGTTTCCTAGCGCTGTCAAGAATCAAAAAGTCGGAAGCTATTTTCTGGGACATTATTTGAAATAACCAATCCACACTGAAGGGAAATCCTAAACTTCCGTGGGTGCCCACCCAAGCAGCTGCATCACTCCTCTCTACAGGTGGACAAGGGAGAAAAAATATAACAAATAGTTTGTGGGCTGAATTAAGGACAAGGAGAGATCACTCAACAGTTGTCATGTCATCACATTAAAACCAGACTCAACTTGGGAAAATCAGTTTAATTTATTAACAAATCAGAGTAAGACAATGAGAAATAAACCCAAACCTCAAAGACACTTTGCTATCACCCTTCCCTCCTTCCCAGGCCTGAATTCACTCCTAAATTCTCTACCTCCTTTCCTGCAGTAGCAGAGTAGAATGAGAGTTGCAGTCAGTTCATCCGCTGCCCAGCCTCCTCAGTGGGAGGACTTGTAACACCCCTCCCCTGCTTCTGAGTGAGGTCCCTCTCACATGAGAAAGTCCTCCACAAATAACTTGTGTGAGACCTCATGAAAGGGCTGCAGGTCTTCATGACTTTCTCCAGGACAGGCCCTCTCCATGGAGCGTGTCTCTTCAGGAAGAGGCAGCTCCGGTGTGGGTCCCCTATGGGGTCACAAGTCCTTCTAATCTGCTCATCACAGATGGGCTCCTCTCTTCATGGGCCACATATCCTGCCAGGAGCCTGCTCCAGCATGGGCCTCCCTTGGGATCACAGCCTCCTTCAGGTACACCCAGCTACTCTGGCACGGGGTGGATCGTGCCTTTGGTCCTCTGTGGGATGCAGGGCCACTCTTCCCTCACCACGGTCTGCACCAGGGACTGCAGGGGAATCTGCTCCAGTGCCTGAAGCACCCCATCCCCTCCTTTTACACTGACCTTAATGTCTGCAGAGCTGTTTTTCCCACATTCTCACTCCTCTCTTGGGCTGCAGTTGCACAGGTCTTTTACCCTCCTTCTTAAATCTGTTCTCCCAGATGTGCTGCCACCATCACTGACAGGCATGGGCTTGGCCTTGGCCAGCAACAGGTCCATCTTGGAACAGCTGGCGCTGGCTTAGATGGACGTGAAGAAAACTTCTATCAACTCCTCATAGAAGCCACTCCTATAGCCCCTCCCATAACCGACCACCATGACCATCCCACCCACCGCTGGACATGGAATCTGGCCATGGAAACCAAATAAAACTTCTAGCACTTCTCTTTTCAGAATGACAATGTTACAGATAGGTAAAGAAATATTGTCTGCAACAGAACTGTCTTGTGAAGCAAAGATCTAGAAACAAGCAGCTGAGGACATAAAGACTATTTGAAAAAAAAACCAAAAACAACCAGTGTATAAAATCAAACAACACAAAAAAAACCCTTTTGATTTATTTTATATTTATACTGCAGGTATTTAATCATGCTTATTTTCAGTGAAACAATCAACTTTTAGCAATATCACATTTCCCTTCAAGCAACATTCACAATAATATTTCACTTTTTCTTTGGACAATTATTTCCTTAGTTTTTCAACAAAGTAGTTGCAGTGGGAGATCTACCATCCATGGAGAATTTCAAAGTGATTCACCCAGCTGAATAGAAGCTATTATTTTATGCTTGATAATGACCTTGCTTAATTACAGCTGAAAGCACAACCTGACTTCACAAAGCAAGCTGGTAAAAAAGCAAAATATCAGCTGTCTACCACACCACCTGGTATCCTCAATCCTTCTAAGGCAGTCCTTTAATCTGGGGAATAGTAAAGAGTCAGTACTTGCTGCTTTAGCTTCTAACTTCCTTCTATCCAGAAACAGCGAAGTTTGTCATTTCTTATAATACCAAATTTCCCTGTGGTACTTGGTGCAGGAAAACCTCCAGTGCTGCTGTCCTGCCTCCCAGAGATGACAAGGACAAATTAACATGCCCTTCCAGTCAAGCTGAACTCCTTGGCTACCTGGCTGTTGCCAAGGAAATGTCCCCTCATAGCTAGTAGCTCACATCTGGAGGACAGTGGGGCTCAGTGGCACTTCCAGCCTAGTCCAAAGCCATAGGAGGCTGACGGGGGGAATGGCTGATGGCAGCAGGAGAGGCTGAGCGCTGTACATCCGCTCTGTTAAGCGTAAATAGCACCACCTTGTGTTCCCGGCAGCACCGCCTGCAAGGCTGCCCTACTGTAAATCACTCCTGTACACTCCTTTCTGTAGTAATTAAAACAACGCTCTTTGCTGTGCCCCTGGGTTAATACAATTTGTTTTATTCACAGCCTTAGTCATTTGCCTCCCTGCAGCACACTGCTATATTATGTCTATCCAGCAGTGTTGAGGGAGCAAGTAGAGTACGTTTCAAGGTGTATATAAATCCAGTTCAGGTTATCTCAAATGAAATAATAAGGTAAGTGCTATGTGCTTGACTCCCATAGGGAAAACTCATAGGAAGATAAAGAAAGACTCAGTAAAATCAAAGCTTTTCTTCAGGTTCCTTCATTTAAAAAAAATGAGGAGAGGGAGAAATACAAAGAGGAAAATAAAGAACTAGGCACACTGGAAATGCCATGAAGGACAGGGCTATGGTCACCAGTGGAATTCCAATCTCTGTTTTGAAAGTGGGTACCAGTATCATACCCTTCTTTCCAAGATTATTGAAGTAAAAAAATCCACTTAAAAATATTGACACATCAAAATCAGAGGAAATCTCTAAAGAACTCTAAAAGGACCTGTCTTAGAAACCAAATATTAGAGAAAAAGCCACAACCAAATAGTCCAGCTCATCTAATGAAGGGAAATAATAGAAAAAGTACATTTAATTGTGATATCCTCTCAGCTTCTGACAATTTCCCATTTACAGATTTTCCTATGTACTTTATGGTCCAAATATAGACATAACAGATCTTACAAGTATTTCTAGTAGTTTACACAATTTCCTGTGGAAATTAATTCTATCTCAAGGGTTTGGACTTGGCTTTCAGTGATGTAATTTGATGGTCACTTTCTCTTTTAGTCAAAGAGGCAGAAAGCAGTCACTCCCTGTCATGCTCCTTCATGCCACTGATGATTTCTATAGAATTTCTAGTGACCTCTTTCCAAGCTGAAAAGTCTCAGCCTGTTTCATTGTTCACCATCAAGAAACTGTCATTAAAGACCTTTGGCCAACCTTGCTGATCACTAATTTATACAGCTGCTTCGTGGGCTTTTCTGGTTGGTTCTCTATTCCTTTCCTAGTAATTTGTAACATTTGATTTGAAGTTCGAATGCTACCAAGACCTGAGCTATTTTCACACAGTCATTTGTCATGACTCCAAACACTTTGTGTTTGTCAGCATAGTGTTCATTATTTTATACAAGAAAATAGTTCTCTTCCTCCCCACACCTATAACTTTACATTTACACTGAATACCATCTGCCATTGACAAGTCATTTAGTCCTTCTGAAATATTTTACAGGTGTCTCTCAACTTTAGTACACTGAGAAACCTTGTTTATTCTGATTTAATTTGAGTAAAATAAGTTTCTGTGTGAACTCTTAAACAATGGAGTTTGAAGTGGACACTGAAGTCAATAGGGAAGATAAGAACCAGCTGAAAAAGGAGCTGTAGTAGTCATAAGCCATTGAAAGTAGTGCAAGAGGCCATATTTGGAACTGAGATGCCCCAGCTTATCCCTTTTTTTTGATTCACTTTACATTCCAAATAATTATGCACTGCAGTCTAGAAAATATTTAACTGGTGCTCTGTATCCTGGGAATGACTTGTTAGATTTTAATCTGAATATTGACAAGATCTTAGTGATAGCATTGCAATGAAGTCATATGTTTTGTCTCAGTAAGATCAAAAACCTTCAGTAATCAAGAAGCAAAAAGTATCTCTAGCATGACAACCATTCTGAAAAAAAAGAAAAAAAAAAGAAAAGAAAAAAGTAATAATTTGATGAAGGCTATATCTGCATATTGTTCAAATTCTCCCTGGAGTTCCATCTGAACTTTTTTGGGGTGGAATACTGCCCCATGGTAATTCACCCTATGAATAGAATGGCATGGTTACAAGTATTGGAAGTGGTCTCTGGATCATTCAATTTAATCTATCATTTTCGCATCTCCAAATTATTTTATTTTTCTACTTTCAGCCCCTGTGAATAATCTTTGTAACCCAGTGCATTTGTGAGCACGATAATGATAGTTATAAAATAATTTACTATATGATGAACTAGTTTATTCCCTGTTGTTTGTTTATGAAGAATAAAGCATCTAAGGAAGTAATTAAACAGATGTTTATTGACATGAGTTTTACCACTTTGGAGGAATGTGAGTAATGAGGTTTAACTCAGAAGGGTATTCACTAATAGCAGGAGAAAGTTCTAAATCTAGATCAATAGGGACCTAGAAGCTTTAGGAGCAAGTGTTGCATTGTGCTTACATCATCTTCATTTATTTAGTGAAAACACTTTTGTGCTAAAGGGACAGCATCACCTTACTGCCTTGAAAAAAAATGATGGAAAACAACCATAACTAACATCAAGAAGTCATTTCTTCCCAGGCAGCACGGGGAGAATTACCTGTCACCTATGACTCATCATCTGCTATATCTTTTCAAACAGATCCTCTTTGTTACTGACTAATTGGAAGAACAATAGTGGGCATGCAAAATATTCTGAGCAAGATAATGAAAATCCTGGATTCTTATTGTTCTATTAAAGATGTAGCAATTCATCACTTAGCATCATTAGTGGCTGATAACTGGAACTGTGTCTATAATACCCATTCAGCATTTTATTGTGCTTCAGTCAACATAAAGCATAGGTTAACTGTAATAGCTGTCTGTATTAAAATTTAGACACTGCCTGTTGAAACCGGATAGTAATTTGGTGATTATTCATATTTTTAAACATTCTACATTACACTAATTTATTATGCAAAATTAAATTAGTGTGCATGGAGCATATGGATTTTTTCCATTTTTTATACTTATTTGTGGCAGTGATAAATGGCAGATAATTTATAACACTAAAGTTTAATAATTAAAATTACTTTTATTATTCTGTTTACTAGTTTCTTCTTTCTGCAGTCTCTTGTAATTTTGCCACATGATTAGCAACAAATTCTGCACAGCAGCACCTTCTAATAGAACACAGCATGGACAATTTTCCATGCAGATTCAATCTCCGTCTATATTCCACTAATCCCTTGATTGTTCCTGGGGAAAATAATCAGATCCCTGTGGTGTTCCTGATGCAATGAGCATTTGTAAAGATAATAACAAGATTCAGTGCATCAAAGAACTCAGAAAATGCATCTGTTCTTTGGCGTAACTGAAAAGGGCCACACAAGGAGTCTGGTCAATTATTCTCTGAAGATTAATTAATACAGCTTCACTTGTGGACTGTTTCTTCTTGTAGTGGAAATATGGTGGTGTGGTGGGTTAATCTTGCCTGGCTAACAGGTGCCCAGCAAGCTGCTCTCTCACACTCCATACTCAGCATAAGATGGGGATAAAATAAGATGAAAAATCTTGTGGGTTGAGATAAGGATGGAGAGATCACTCAGCAATTGCCATCATAAGCAAAACATCTTGACTTGGGGAAGATCAGTTTAATTCATTGTCTATTACTAACAAATTAAGATAGTGAGAAAAGAAAACAAAACTAAATATACAACTCCTTTTTCCAGGCTCAACTTCAATCTTGACTCTTCTACCTCCTTCACTGCAAGTGGTGCAGGGGGAGAGGGAATGGAGGTTTTTTTCAGTTCACGTCAATCTCTGTTGCTCCTTACTCCCTGCTCCAGCATGGTTCCTTCCCACAGGCTGCAGTTCCTTGAACTGCTCCAGCATGGGTAGGATGCAATCCTTCAGGAATGGATTGCTCCAGCAGGGGTTCTCCAAGGCCTGCAGTTCCCACCAGAAACTCTGCTCCACCATGGATTCTCCAAGGGTTGCAGCTTTCTTCAGGCTACAATCACCTGTTCCAGCATGGAGTCCTCCATGGGATGAGGTGTGGGTATCTGTTCTACTGTGGTCCTCTGTGGACTGTACAGGGGATAACCTGCTTTGCCATGGTCTGCTCCATGGGCTGCAGGAGAATCTCTGCTCCCACTCCTTCCTACATGACCTTGGTATCCCCAGTTGTTCCTCAGAGTTGTTATGCAGCATTTTTTACCCTTTCTTAAATAAGAAAGTGTAAAATATAATAATGACATCTCTGGTATCATTGACCAGCTCAGCCTTGAGCAGTGGAGCATCTCTTGGAGCCATCTGTAACTGAATCTGTTCAGTATAGGGGCAGCTCCTGGCCTCTTCTCTGAGAAGCCATCCCTGCAGCCCTCTGCTGCCAAAATCTTGCCATATAAACCCAAGTGTCAAACTAGCCAGCTAGCCAGAGACACCTCAGTTGAAAAGGAACAAATATCTTTTCACAGAATGCTTACTTGACCTTCACTGGGACCCAGCTGACCTTTCAGCAGATGCAGCTGACGTGATTGCCAATTAAAGACCTGGAGCAATGAGCTCTATTCAAGTCTAGATGATCAGCTCAAGTTTTTTGTTATCTATAGCTGTCATCATAGAAAAGAAGCACTTGACTAGGGATCTCCCATCTGGTTTTACTGCTGAATCAAACTCGATTATTGGAATTTATCTGTTCATCTGGGTACATTTACTAGAAGTAGTCCACAGCAAGGTGCTTCTTAGTCTTGCTCTGAAACGAATAAACAAGCAAAGCAAAGGAAGGAAGGAATTCCCTGCTTCCCATGGGCAGGTAGGTGTTCAGCCACCCCCAGGAGAGCAGGGCCCCATCACACCTCAGGGTGACTTGGGAACACAAACGCCATCGCTGCAAATGTCCTCCCCTTCCTCCTGCTTCCCCTGCCTTCTATACCCAGCATGATGTCACATGGGCTGGAATGTCCCTTTGGTCAGTTGGGGTCACCTGTCCCAGCTGTGTCTCCTCCCCACCTCCCAAGCTCCTCCAGCCTCCCCATCAGCATGGCAGTACAAAATTCAGAAAAAAGCCTTGGCTCTGTGCAAGTCCTGCTCAGCAAAAACAAAAACATCTCCACAGCATCATCGCTTTATTTAGCACAGATCCAAAACACAGCCCCATGCAAGTCACTGTGAAGAAAATTAAGTGGACCCCAGCTGAAACCAACACAATGTGGTAACACCACAAACAAGAAAGAGCCCCTGACACCTTATTTCATTATGTTCACCAAAAAGAAAGCATTCTGATATTAGCCCTCTTTATTATCTGCCCAAAGCATAAAAAGAGAAACATCCCTAAGGAAGTACCCTGTCTGCCATGAGCAACATCAGTCTGAATGTTTCACTTTGGCCATCTAAAAAGTTTATTAATTAGAAACAAAAAATATGTTTTATTTTTCTCTCTTAAAAAATTAACAGCTTCCTTTTTCTCTTTTAAGTGATGAAAATTGTACAAATGTACAAAAGGTTGATGTAATACAGATTTACATGATTCTGCTAAAGATATTTTACATGTATGTGCTTGTTAAATTAAAAGTAAATTGCACAATGTTGAAATATAGGATTTTCTTTTACAGTATAATTAAACTCAGATATCAAATATTTGTATGAAGTATATTAGAAACACAAGTAGAAATTGAAATGTGTAGCATTCCCCATAAAGTATCTTACCAAAATGTGCTTTGCAAACTATCAGTATTTTAAGTAACTGCAAATAAGATTGTCATTTTTTTCATCTGGAAAATTAGGTATTGTCCTGACAATGGTAAAATAATTTGAAATTCCAACTGAACATACAGTAAAGGCAAATTACAAATAACTTTATCTTTTCTAAAGAAAGGTGAAATGATAATATATTTCTGTGCTCTGTTAAGGGGTTTTTGTGTGTCAAGATGCTAAATCACAATGACTAAAAAAACTGAAAGGAAATTTTAAAAAATTGTTTTAGTGATTCTTTAAGTACACAAGTAATGCATGACATTAATTTAAAATATAAATTTAGATTTTTTTTCAGTACATTTGCATCTCACATGGAGAAAGGTGCTTAAAAACTCAAATTTAAAATGTCTTTTTACATATCCTCAGGAACACCTTCCTTGATTTGGAATGCTCTGTGATGGTATGTCAGCTTCATTTCAATACTGTGTGAAAAAGCAGCATGTGAAAGTATACTTGGAAAAACATTGTTAAGTCAGCATTATGGTTTTCTTACAAATTGCAGCTCAGTAATAGCAGTACTACCACTTAGAATTTGAAGGTTCTTTGTGAACAACTTTTTGTAATATTGAATTTTCATGAAAACTCTGACATTAGCAAGTGAAAGAAAGGTGACACTGCATGCTGTCTCTTGCATAAACTACAATATCAATGATCTCTACTTTGCTTAGTTGTGGATTCTCTGAGAGCGTACATCACATTGTTTTGTTCACAAAATTTATTTCCTAATTCTCCTTGACCCAGCATTCATGCTTTTTGTACATTAGAATAACACCAGTAAAAAGAAGGAAGTCATGGTGCTCTTTAAAAGCAATAAACTGAATTTAAAATCTTTGCGATAGTTATAATAAAACACATATATGGTATTGCTTTAAGACTTTCAAATACACGTTAAAATGGAAACATCTCACACAGTTTAAAGAGCTACTTCTGTTTCAATTTGACATGGTGAACTCAACTAATGCTGTTATAATGAATCAGTACCAAGGTGGGCTGAAACATAAATTGCATACAGAAAATATTGAAGATAATCAAACAGAAATTCTGTTTCCAAAAATTATGACTTTGCATACTGCTGGAGAAAATGGAAGCCCTGAGTGAAAATCTTAGATTAAAATATAGCCATACATCTTCCAGAGACATGGCTCAATAGCATACTGACAGTTTTACACACTATATGTCACAGCGGTCTCTCATTCTACATTTTCCTCTATAAAGTTCACCAAGGAAAACAAACTGTTTATCACCTCTTCAAAAATTGTTTTACTTGTTCAAAGAAGCAGAGACTAAAACTGGCACAGTGCTGGTTTCTCTCATAGGTATGTGTCTAGTTGTCTGCTCTTGAAAATAAAATACACAAGAATATATTGTGGATTTAACCCACATATGAGTATTTTAGAGCTCTTGACTGTCATTCAGGAAACAGCATCCTGTGCTTATATACCACATGTGTTAATGCTGATGTTTTACTCTTAAAACATTGATATGAATTAAGAGTACAAATCCATTAGGAAGTGGCAAATGGGGTGTACAACTATTTTATACTATTTTGACAAGATTCCAAAAACAAAAAGTATTTTATTATACAACTATATGAATTAGGGTACAAAATAAAGCAGTATTCATAAATAATACAGATCTGGATGATATATGGTAGTGATAACACTGAGAGCTCTGAGATGGCTTAAAATGCCTTTCTCGTATTAGTTACCATAAGGCCACATGCAGAAAAAATTTCCTTGTGTGAGAGATAAGCAATTTTCTGTTGAAATATACTATATTTTGACATCAGATAGTCCCAGAACACCCATAAGGAAAAGGAATGTTGTTTCCTCCTTAAAAAAAAAAAAAAAAAAGCCATAGGAAAAGAAAAAAGAGGCAACACAAATGTAAATGATGGTATCTTAGCAGAGGAAAATGGAAATTATACAACAGCAGTTTTCCATCAGTGCAAAACCAGAATTCTATTTCTGTTCATGCTATTCCTTTGGGTTTAATTTTTAAAATCTTTGTTGAAATTTTAAACATTACATTGAGACTGGTTTTTTTTTTTTTCAGATATGTAGCACTGAAGAATTCCTAAAATGCACAGTACAACATTGGGAAGTAACAGCAGAGGAAGGTAAGTACAAGAATTGTTTAAGGAAATAATGACGCACAATATGAACATTTTAGCTCTGCAGTGGCCTGAAGATCAGCTATAGAGTACAAGAGGCATTGCTGTACAGATGGCAATGAGGCAGGCAGCCATTCATTAGACGTGGGACTTATTCAATCTTTACTCCAAAGAGGCTTCTTCTTGAGACCCTACATGTGGCTGTTTTTTAAGTAAAGTTGTTGAACTTGCATGTGATATGGTATATGAGCTTTTTACTCATATAAACCTCTCATTTTGCAGCGTGAGGAAAATATGTCTATCTGAGAAAGTAGACATTGTTCAGAAGCAACAATCACTATCGAAGAGGAAACAAGCAAAAGGTAGGGAGGTTGTTGTTTCCTGATGGCTTGTGTGTGTCCAGTGTATTTGTAAAATGGCATTTTTGCTATTGCCTAACTTATCCATGAGGTTCTGTGATGACTTATAATGTCATATATTTAAGGAAAGAATGTTAACAAATACCAATAAATTATCTTTGCTCATTGACCTCCCAAATTAAGTAAAGGGTTGCTCACATTGTTTAAGTGCTCTGTACCTCCAGAGCAAGAATCCAGCCCTAGCTGGACCACTGAGTTTGAGTGTATTAGATGTCTAGGTGTCCAGGATCCTTTTCCAATAAACAGCTATAAAATCAACAATGTGTATATGACAAATATGAAGAACTAAAAGAACACAGTACAAGAATAAATATTACTTTGGTTTCTATCTAGAACTTTGCTGTATGATTGTAGACTGTATATTAAGGTATTACTGCTCATTTAATTTTCAGAATCTGAGGGGTTTGTTGCTGTAGTTGTGGTTTCTTTCCTGAACATAGTATTTAATTGTGCAGTGATTATTCTTGAAAGACTGAAAGAGACAGGCTGCCCACAAAGTGAGAAATTTAAATTCTTAAACATTTTTTGCCTGAGTTTACAGTTTTTGCACTCTCCTAAAAGGTGGTAAACATTTTAGCCAAGGCAGGTTTGCTTTTGTTGTGCAAATAAGATAGCTAAAATAAGATCACACACTTTTATTATACTTTAAAAAGAAAATCAGAGAAGACAGGTAGTGGCTGTGTTTACACTGAAAATATTATTGCCTTCTTTTCTACTGAAAATAAGCCATTGTGATCTCAAGAATAAAAGAGGCATGAGGCCAGTCAGAGAACAAATATCTAAGCAGGCATTCAGAGAGCTGACTAGAGAAGTCTTTTACTTTTTCTTTTTATCCAAGGACAGTCTAATAAACAGGTATTGCATTGCACAAGTCATGTTTCCAAATCCTGTGATTTTGCTTGTACCAAGTATCTGCTAATTTAGAAACATAAGAAAAGCTGAAGACAACTATCACATAACTGAATAGGTCATCAGTTTCTTAGGTACATAAGTCTTTAGGCAGTCACATAGTGATTTAGAGACAATTTAGAAGATTGTGCTGTATATATTAAGCAAATAATTTGCCAGACAGGAGTAGATATTTTCTCTTTCCTACTTCAGCTATAAAACTGAGCAGCTATATTCATATCACCACCCCTGTCCCTCTCTACCACAAATAAAAACTCAATGATGCCAGATGATACCATCTACTTCTGAAAACTTCAGAGGAGACTTGTAATATTTTGCACTTACTCAGACACCTAGCTGAAATCAGGTGAAAAGTGCAGCCCTTGAATAACATCAGAACAGTGCTAATTCCTACCCCTCCTTCCTTCCCAAGGAAAGCAGTTTTGTGTAATCATGTTCAGTGTAAGCCTGCCTATTAGTTCTCCCCTAGGGACATTTTAGACTGCTAGTTTAAGAGAAAGGGGAGATGCAGAGATAGTATCATCCTGCAGGAAAACAACAAAGCAAGTTCCCTGGGAATTAAATCCTTTGTTTGGTCTTCCAGGCACCAGGACATGTTCTGCTTGCCTCACACAGTGGCAGGAAGATGCAACCAGGCACTAAGCAGATAATGCATGTTTTCCAACCACTCAAAGTCTGTATTTCCAAACCAACCAACCCATGACTGGCTAAACACCCAGCAGAACTTCAAAATTGTTAAAGGAAAAAACAAAAGAGTTGGAAATATCACAGTGAGTGTTCTTGTGGTAGATATAATTTTAAGGTCATGTCAGTTTTATGATGATAGGGAATAACAAATGCATTGCTCTTTTACTGCAGGCAAAAAGCCAAAAGAAGTGTATCTGTTGTTTACACAAGTATTTAACAATTTAATGGTAGTGACAAATATTAGATTTGCACATCTCTACCCATAGCACAATCACAAAATATTGATAAGATGCAGCTTTGCACAATGACTCACCTGCAGATCTCAGTCTCGAGTCTGCAAGAGGATATTTTACTCACAAGCCCCCCCCAGAGAATTGCCCAAAAGTCTGACTCAGGTACAGTGGTAAAGGAAGGACATGCCAGAGTAGTGCCACATCACACTTCAGAGAGTGTATGTTGTACTGTGCTTCATAGGCCACTCTTGTGGACGTTCAAAATTAATCCATATGCCTCTTCAAATTTTGGGTGGCACTGAACCAGAAGAGTTTAATGTTACCTCTTCTTGATATCTTCTGACTTCTATAACTTTTTGTGCTGTACATACCACAAAACCTTGACCCCTCTACTAAGATTTATCAAAACTGTTTATTTGCAAGTTGGAGTTAGGACCCTGATCTAAATTATTCAAATACAATAGTGATACTCAATGTTATTTAAAATGTTGGGTGCTGACTTGTTTCTTTTAGGATTAGCACAAAACCATCCTACAACAACATGCAAATGGAGTTTGAGTACCTTGCAGGAAGATATCCAGAGGATCTCACCTTTGAACAAAATGAGGGGAAATTTTGCCGTTCAGAGCCCCTCCTCTCCCATTCCCCCACAACAGAGGAAGTGATACCAGAAAGGACAGAAGAGACAGAGCCTAGAAAATAGACAGATGGGTATCAGCCTGACATAAGGCCTGGAATATGCAAGTATTGTTCAGGCAGTCCCAGGGGATTTGCAGTGGCACATTTTTTGACATTGAGGAAGTTACAGTGAGCTCAGTGACTTATTTAAAATCTTCATTGCATACATCCCTCTGCTATGCTGTATTCAAATTGTAATTTGATCCAGATCACACCCTTTGGTAAGACAAAAGAAAACACAAAAACAAAAGACATGGAACAGGGATGAGAGGATTTTGCTCACACTGAATATGTACCCTTGCGATGTGGTACAAGTTTATGAGCAGATGTTTGTACGAGGAGAAGCAAATTAGGAAGATCAAAATAATTACAATATGGCTGAGAGGCTGAATTTAAGTCTCTTTCATATAATAAAAGATCATTGGCTGTCAGAGAAAAATGAAAGCTTATACAAAACAGACGAATATATGAGCAAGACAAATAACATATGGGAATTTTGAATCAGGATAGACAAAGCTTTCAGAATTTATTCCCTGGTCAAACCATAAACAAATGCTTTACAGTTTGTTGTAAGTTTTAAGAATAATAGAAAAGGTTTTTTTGAGGTTCAGGTTGGAAAAATGAAGCAAACTTGCAGCTCAAGGGATATGCAATATCCATTGGTTTCAAACCTGGGAGAATAGTTGGAAATATTAATGTACCTTTTCAAGTTCTGATTCCAAATCCAAAAAGTCTTTTCAATAAAGAAACATTTAGAGATGCTTCAATTTTTTTCATGAAAATATTTCTTTATTTAACTCCAAGTATAGTTAGATTCTGATTGCATTAACAAAGACATAAATCCAAAGCCCCATTAAAGTCAGTGGAAATAAAGTATTATTGGTTATAAGGCTCCTGCTATAAAATACTGCTAAAAATTTTGTGCTGTCTGCATATATCAAGATAGCATGAGGTCTGTTGTGTTTCCTCCTTCTTTTTCTTACTGTGCAGAGAACAGCAAAACTGTATGTCCCGATCAGGTGACATTCCATATTAAGGACCAGGTCATGCCATCAATTTTTAAACACAACTACCCACTGAGATCAATGCAGAGTGCTACTTAAAGCTTGACAGTAAGGTGTGACCCTGTAATACCCAGAAATGCCTCTTTACTTGTCTAAAAGCCTGGTTTGAGTCACAACAGCAGTCTATCAGCATTAAATGCTGCATTTGTAGCATTCCAGTGCTATATCCTACTGTGCTTTCAAATGCGATCACTGCTTATGCTTTTCAGCTATCTAAACTTCATTCTAGTTCATACTATTAATAACAATAGTAAAAAAAAACTCACAAGTGCAGCAACACCACAATTTGAAAATTGGGTAAAGAACTACTGAGGGTGCACATCCAGACCAAAAAATTCATAATGTACATAGAGATCCTTGTGCTCTACAAGGTCTAACTGGTCTCTCTAGGACCACCAAAGTGGAGGGTAGGAGAGTCAGAATGGTTTGAGTTGGAAGGGGTCTTAAAGATCAATATTTTCCAACACCTCTGCCATGAGCAGGGATGCCATTCATCAGACCAGGCTTGTCAGGGCTTCATCCAGCCTGGCCTTGAGCACTTCCAGGAATGGGGCATCCATAACTTCTTGGGCAACTTGTTCCAGTGCCTCACCACCCCCTCAGTAAATAATTTTTTCCTGTTATCTAATCTCACCCTGCCCAGGATGTGGTTGGCCTTGTGAGCTGCAAGCACAGAGGCTTGTGTCCTGTCCTTTAATCAGAGGTACAGACCCTTATCCTAAAAGATTTGTGTACATCTTTAGCCACACAGCAAATAGCGTAGCAAGGGCAAAGAAGGGTGTTCAGAATTCAGAGCATGATGCAAATTGATAAGGTCTTTAAAGGGCTGAAGTCTCCCATTTATTTCCAAATTTTTACTCTCCCCTTTGCAGCTGTCATGCACCCTGCAAAAACACTGATAGTTTATTAATGGGAATAGTCTCCCTCATATTCCAGCATAAGTGATTTCAGGTGAGGTAAAAACAGGTAAAATGTTATAGCTGCAACTGTAGCTAGATCATTACAGATAAGCTAGGCAAATTTATCATGCCAGTAATTCTATTCATCCTCTGCATTTTACAAACTCATTTTGCTTTCAGCAAGCCAGTCAAAAGCACCAACCATCTAAAATTCATTTCACCCCTCTGCTTTGTCCTCATGTATTTATTTCCACACATACACCTTACTGTATACAGGTAAAAAAGATTTTGATTAATTTTCCTGGCACAGGCATGTCATTGCCTTTCCATGAAAGAACAGAAGAAAAACATTTGCTAGGTATATTGCTTTAACATGGAGGGAAAGAGCAAGGGAATATACTCCAGGTAGGCATTGAAAGCTAAAACCTAAACCTCCCATAGTTTGGAAGTATCCTTACAACTGTGACATTTTCAAAAAGGATTTTAAACCAGCTTTTCCAAGGGGCTTAAAGATTGCATTAAGTACAAGATGTGATTTTCAAAAGGGCAAAAACAGATGACATGTAACTTCCAAGTTTCTTTCAAAGTAAGGCTGAATTATTAAATGCTAAAGTCACCTCTAAAATGTGATTTAAGCTGTTAAATCAGGTAATGGCTTTTGAAAAATTTAACTGCCATTAATAGTAGGATAGAGCTCCACATAAAAGAGGTGATTTTTTGGACACCATTTCATGAATTTCAGTGCTTTTTGACATAGGAAGTCTTGGTCAGGCAACAATATTTTTCAGGGAATTAATAATAGTTTTATAGTATTCTTCTAGCAAAATTCAGCCTTGTGATCTTCTCCTACCAAAAAGTGAAATTTCACAGAGTTTAAGAACTCCCTTACTTTCACTGAGTGTAAAATCTTATCAAACACAGGATTAGGAATTTGGGGTCTGCATTATTATTTTAACTGCGCAGGATTTAAATATGTTTGTTTTGATCAGAGAGAAGTTTGACAGTCAGAATAAAAGCTAAATTCCTCTTGTAGCTAACCTTCAAACTTGTTTTACTGTTGCTTTTTAAAGCCTGAAGTACAGTTTTTGGTAGAAAATAATGACTTCTCTATCAGATCTAAAATATTTTTGTTCCAAGAAGCACAAAATCAATGCCAAATCCCCTTCCTCCTGCGTTTCACTGCAGCAAAGAACCTCTTTCCCATTGTAAAAAGCATTATAAGCAGTCGCATGAAAATATGATATCTGTTCCAACTACCTTAAGCAACTTTCATTAAGCCAAGTTCAAACTGCTTCTTTTGCCTATTGCCTTTGACCTCTGGTGATCATGATCCATCATAGTAAAAATATTTACAATACAGAAATGGCCAGAGGTTTTTTGTCCATGAAAGATTGTAAAATTTATGCCTTGGATGATGGTATTTCTGAAGCAAGCTAGTTCACGGTAAAACAAAAATAATTATTGTCACAGCCAGAGCTCAGATCTGGCCTGATTTCCCTGGACACAAAATACATGTTCTTACAAAGTATCCCAAATGTTTCTATCTTTAATGTAACATAAATTGAGCCATTGACACAGGAATAATTGTAGAATTCATTCAGCTTCTGCTGCATGTTTTTGATGTTCCATTTATATGCTCGAAAATGACAAACATACCAAAGAAAGGATATAAATAATGCTGTGGTACAAGTTTGTGGAAGACATTATGCCTGCCAGCTTTCCACAAAACACTTTACATTTTAGTCGGTAGCAGAACTCCAGTTTGTAAAACATAAAAGAGATTTTATTGCCTCTATTGCCTATGACACCACTAAATACTTCCATCAGCTACTGTTAATGCATTGAAAGTTACTTAAATTACATATCAAGGTCGGCACTCCCCAGTAGCACCTAGCACAAAACGACATCACATAGTTTGGCTTTTAAAGCTGCACATGTTGCAGGACCCAGACACCCATAATTTACTGTGACATGGAATTAGATGAGGTGCAATCTGACACCATGCAATTACCAACTTGTGATACAGCACTCTGGCTTCAGAGGCCACACAATATGCAACAAGGGAACTATCTGCAGATTTAAGCCTAAAGCTGATCATTTGCATACTAAAGGCACTTCAAAGGAAGACCAAAACATTCTTTTGTTGTATTGTTATTTGAGATATTGGACATCATTCATCTATTTGTAAATGTATTCATCTCTGGTGTTGTCACTGAAAGTGTCAAAATTCTCTGCTGAATTCTGTTTTGACAATAATTCCATATTGAACTTTTCCTTTATTCCCCTGGCAGAAGAAATTATTTGCAATGGCAGCTACAGTTAAAAGTTTGTAAGTGTAAACATACAAATGTTTAGAGGAAAGGAAGCTCTGGGGACTTTCCTTTCCACTTTTGGAGACAGTTACTGTGGAAAAGACAGACATCTGAAGCATCTGTAGTGATCAACAGTCCAAAGGTGGTTGAACCAGTGTAGGACAACAAAGGCACCAAGCATGTGCATTAGTAGAAAAGGCTAACCTCTTAGCAGGCTGTCCACAGTCAGAGTTATGCTGAATAAACACTGACAGCTAAATTGTATGTAAAATAATAATTTCTTTTAATTAATACACCAGGGTAGGTATTTGGATCACTCTGTGTCTGCTTGGTTTAGCTAGGATCTTTAATGACATTATTCCAGTTAGAGGGAATATTTTTTTTAAATTATGGTGATGGTAACAAATGGGTCAGAAAAAATTAAAAACCTTTAATGATTAACAGAATCCCAGTTTTCAGCACAATCAGGTAACTTTGATTACCCTCTCTTGTCTTGCTTACAACAGGGATATGATAGCACAGAAAAAAAACAGACCTTCACTTGCTGAGGACAGCAGGTACTTTGAAGGCTGAAATTCATTTCTTTTATAAAATCACAGCCTTGAATTCCTGCCTTGTTAAAGTGCTAAGGAAAGACTCCACTTTTCTGGAAATGAAAAGTAGGACACTGATGTTCTTGGTTCTCTGTGAATTTTGTGAAGGAGAATCTTTGTAAGATAGCAGGCCTCTTTTTCCTTCATTGCTTTTTATTACAATATGAATTAAATAATTATCCCAGCTTCTGGCCCATATAATAATGTCACCTGCTATGTTTAATCTCTGTAGCTGCAATGTTCTTGGAAAACATCTGAAATCTGCACAGCAGTTGGAGAATTTGAGTACACTAAAGAAATTATAACTGTACATTTAAACTTGTTGCCGCTGTACAAAAAATGTTTCAAGCGCTAGCACAGACAAAAGAAAAGTGTATTCAGAAAGATTCACTTAGTGTGAATCAGACCTGATGGGAGCAAGTCTTCCCCAAATGCCTTTAGCTATCAACTCTATCACATAATCCATCTTTAAAACTAATGAGAAACTAAAGTTAGCAGGATAGACAACATTTTTCATCTGACAACATCATAGTCTGCAGCTGAAAGATTGTACAGTGTTGGCTATCATGAACACCACAACCAAAAATGGGTGAAAGAATCTCAAGTCAGTAGAAAAACTTATCATGTGCAAAATCCTAGCATTAACATGTTCTTTTGAGGAGTCAAATATTTCACAGGGTTCAGAAGAGCACTTGCACACACACACACACACACACAAACCCCTTTTAAACTACTGGCTGCTCATTTGAGTAATTGGTCAAAGGTGAGTAAAGGATCTTATCCTTGCTCTTTGGGACCAGCTTTCATGAAAAACCTACTGAGTACTTCAATAACATTAACATGTACAGTGTATTAAAAGCCTTGAATATGAGCTTACTTCAATTTCCCAGAGGTTTTTAGTCTTACACATGTGTCATAGATAGACATTCCCCTCTCCTTCTTGCTTCTTCTTATCTTTACTCCCTTCTCCTGCTATATGCCACTAATGTAACCAGAGGCCATTAGGGCAATTCACTCCCAGGCTCAGATATTGGAAAGTACAGTGAATGATCAAAGCTCAGGTCAGTGGGAGCACCTCGTTGGCTTTGATCACCCTCATTAGTTATGACAAGCAGGAATCCCTCCTGTCCTCTCAGAAAAGTGTTCACACTGGTGGTGTATTTATTTTGATCTCATACTGAGAATAAATGTAGACTTGTGATTAAAACCTGGAGCATTCTAGTGGAAAGCAAAGTTACCTCAAAGTGATGGGGATGGATTGCATGTACCTCAAAAATGAAAAATATAGTATGATGTTTTTAGTCCACAATGTCCTTCTCAAAAAAACCTGCCCAGAACAAATATGTCTAGCTGTCTGCAAGAAGGATAAAATGCAAGAGCTTTAAACAGAAAGAAGATAGATAGCTCACACTCTGTTTTTCAATCCTGTTGTCCTGTAAGCTCATAGCTCTTTTTTGGTTAGAAACATCTTCTCCCATCCTTTTAAATTTCCTTTTAAGAAGTGTAAAATAAAATTATACTCCATTACAGAAGAGTTTTCAAAAAGGTAAATTTCTCCTGAGTTTTCATTTCTGATATGAAGGCTCATTCCCTGCAGAGTGAGTATTTATTTTTCTTCCAAACACATTTTGGAATTCTGATTATTCTGTGTCTTTTCCATGTAAGTGTCTACATTAGTTTAGATCCCAAACTATTTTGCTTTAATATAGTCTTATATCAATTATTCTCACTGGTTAATTGTTACCACATAAGGAAAGTGGAATCATTGAGCACCTTTACTTCTGTCTTTTAATTTTAACTTACACTTGTTCTGTCTAAAAAAATGAGGAAGAAGTTTCATAGTTTTTGATGTTTCACATGCTCATTTGTCTTTTCTTTCTCTGATTGTAATTTATTTTCCTCTCTCTAACACTTTACGTTCCAAATTCAATTGTATGCAATCACATGAAAATAACAAACAGCGTGGAAATCAGGAATAGTAGATAATAAAAGGAAAAACCACAACAAACCTAGGTGGTAAATTACCCATGAACAATAAAAAAAATTGACTGTTCTAGTCTAGTGATTTTCTCTCAGGTGGCTGAAATTCTGTGGAATACTTGCATGATTTAGGGAACCCTCTAAATAGATGTTCTGAATTAGCTTTTACAAGAATCTTCCTCTCCATTACTCTCTTCCTCCTCCCTTCTCCCTCTGCATTTACCCGCACACATGCGCACATACAAATGAAAACGCACACACATATATGTGTGTCTATATATATATATGTAATTTCAGAAAAAAGTTAATCTCCTGACTTTGACATTTCCAAATGAGCTACTCTTGGCAGCATATTGTCTTAGTATTCCAATATACAGTGTTTCACATTTCAGACGGGGGCTGTTCACCAATGCGTTCGTTTCATGAAGAGCTCGTCACACCCATGAACAATGATTCACTGCACTTCCTGTCGACAGCAGTCTTAAATGCCCACACAACTCTTGGCCAGCTCTGAAAGTCAGTTGGAGGTTTAGACTCCTAAGTATTCTCTAGTTACCTCTACATTATATTACACAAAATCATCTTTGTGTGAATTACTAGCAGCAGGTCAGTCAAAAATTCTGCTCAACCTGCTTTTACAAAGACCATTTTATCTTTGGAGTTCAGTTCTTCTTGTGTTGTGGTGTGTCCTCTTCATACTCTATTTTCATACAGTACTTGAAAAGGAATTTTTGGGTTTCTTCCAGTGATAATCAGTTATCCATTTCTCTTGTCCTTCTCATGGTATATCTACTCCCTTCTTACTAATTCATTTCCCCCAATTCCTTCAAGAAATATGTTGTCCTGTATGTATCAGAAAACCCTTTCCTTTCTACTCAGAACTTCCTTATGAGAAGTATATGAGTTTCCTTACATATAAAATTCATGAGATAACACATATTCTCTCAAAGTGAAAAGTTTTATAGCAAATACACCAAATCTTTTCTATCTTTTGGATTTTTAAAAGAGAATTTGAACCATGCTATCTCTTTCTGATTTAGCTGTTTCTGTATTGAATCATAACAAAAATTACCAGGCACTAAATACATTAGGAATGTTTATAGCAATTTAGAGGGATTAGTGACCTTTATAGATTATTTTAAGCAGTAAGAGGGCTAGACATACTTACTTCTGAATAAATTTCAGCTTTCTCTTACATATTTAATATCACTTCAATCTAGAATATGCAATCTGTTTTACTTCCTCAGAAATTGCTTTCCTGTCATATTTCCTGCAAGTTCTTTGATAGTTCTTATTTGTGTTGTGGTGCCACTAAATGAAACGTAGATACTGTACAAACACACCGTCTGTTCACCCTGTGTGAGCAGAGACTAAATGGAAAAGAAACATTAAGTATCAGTGGGGAAATAAATGGGACTTGCTCACACCTGCCCCACAATGTGGAGGTAGAGCTGAAACCAGAATCTCTAATTGCATTGAGTGCTAAATCCCAACACTCGCCTGAGTGAGCTGCATTACAGGCATTGCTAAAGTTGGTCATGTATTTGGGAGCATTGTAGGGGGTCTGAATTTGTTAAAAGAATTTTCCCAATGCCTGTCTAGTTTTTTAATAAGCATATACTAGTGCTCCTTGTTCTCATAAATGACTGTGCATTTCCCAAACTGCTCTTTCTAAGAACTGGAGATAAAATGTCTGTTTTTCAGAAACTGATCTGCTGCCACTTTAAGCTACACTGCTTTTTTTTCATTCTGTGTTGGTTGAGATCTCATTTAGCTGCAGCAACATGAGCCTAATGCAGCAGACACATGGATGTTTAGGGCAGCATGTTATTGACAAATTCTTTACACTGATGATTTATTATGTGCATCAATGGATGACACTTGTTCTGTCTATGAAGCCTGTTTCCTCAACTCTGCTCAGCTGGGAGAGACATGCTGTGCACAAGTGGATACATGGTTTGTTTTATCCAATTGAGCCTTCTATGGAGCCACGTATTTCATTCTGATTTATGTTTGGTTCAGCTCCTTCAGTCTGTTCTGTGACCTACAGGTACACCATTCCAAACTGAATCGCACTTAAATACTTAAGTGGAGCTCAAGGTGCAGGGGAATGCTAGGGAGGGCTATTCCTTAAGCAATGTGCTCCTTGAGAGACTGAAAACATCACTTGAAAACCATGCATTGAGTCCTGTCAACAGCATTTTTAAAGTTGATGAATATTTTTGATTTCAAAAAGGCCCAATATGAAAATGTACATCAAGTGGCTCTCCTGAATTTGTCCTGCTAATGATACTAATGTTAATTCTACTGAACTCAGTAGGATCAGGTCCCATATTCTTAGAAAATAAAGATTTACTAAGTTTGCAAAAGCTGTATATTTTTGGCATGCTGAAAAGCGTTTTCCAAAAAGACTGGTATTTGTAACCAAACCCCACATTTCAGGTTCATCAGAGGGTGTGTACCTTCAATACCAAGAAAACAAAAAACACTGTAATTTTCTGGAAGGAATCAGCGAATATCATGACAGCAGCTGAAGCAGATATGCTATAGAGCTGCTTCAGCTCAGTTAAACACTTTACTCACTTTTTAGATCAACTTTATTTTTGGAACAAGCAAAATTTTCTTTTCTTTCTTCCACAGCTATTGGAAGCAGTGAAAAAGAGTAAGGTCCTTGAGTGACATGAGATCAAATGTGGAAAGTCCTCAGGGACTTTCTTGTGTGAAGTCTTCTGAATCATATGCTGGCATGTACAAGAGGTATCTCACTGCATAAGATGAAGTTACCCTTACTGAAAGCATAATTGAACATATTGAATGTACAATCCTGACAGCTGCCATTATGAATAATTAAATAAGATAATTACAGATTTCTCAGGTTGCATTACACAACACTCCTCACTATACAACCTTCTAGGTAAGCTCATAAAATAGATTTGGCTGGATTTCTCATAAAAAGCCTTGCACAATCTGATCTCTACATGAGTCTTCATGTATGAAGCAGAGTTGGGTTTTTTTTCTTTTCTTTTCTTTTTTTTTTTTTTGTCCATCCTGCACATTTGCAGATCTGAAGATAAAAACTTTGGTTTCAGCTAGAACCTACTTACTCTGAAACTGGGACATGAGACAAATTCACTAATGCATCACAAGCTTCCAGCCTTCCTCAGGATTCCTCCTGGGATACATCCTGGGATGACTCCTGCAACTAACACAGTGAAAATAAGATGTTATGCATCTTACTATGGAGAGTAAAGGAAAGCTATTCCAGAAATATTTGTGTGAGTACAGCAAATAGTGAGGTCGCAGTATACTTTGAATATGCAAATCAGAAGCGTGATTAAAATCTAAAAGTTCAGGATTTCTTTATTCTGATTACAATCCTGGTAACTCCAGGATTTTTTTTAAATTTTACAAGCATCCTTAATCACAAAGGTATTATTTTCAGATTTTTGTGGATTTTTAAACTTTATTAATGTATTTTCTGCTCTATTATTTATGAAATTAAAACAAGTGGCTAATCAAAATACAAAATATTCCATTCAAAATGTTTTAACTCCAAAAATTTCTGTATTTTAAAAACTTTCAGCTATTTCCTTTCTTGTTCCTGCAATAGCAGAATTTGTGAAAAATATGCTTTTTACTGCTGATTCAAAGTTCTCACCTTGCACCTGAAATAGTAGTCTGGTCAGATGAACAAAGGAAAATTGAATTTAGTTACAAATTTGATCATCAATGTTCAATCTGTCATATACCTTGGGCACCATTTTATGGTGAGATTTATGCTACATAACTTTGGAAAGTGGAAGATTCACAACTATCATTAGTTCTACATATCTAAACTAGTCTTTATGATGGGATTCACTATTTAATTCACCATGAATTAAATTTTAGTGAATTCTTTACACTGGCAATATGCAGAACCCATGACTTGGTCTAGTTGACTGACTTTTAGATTGCTCAAAATAAATGAAAAGTTCTCAGCCCTAAAAAGCCATCCCTGGGACTTTGCAAGGAAATAGATCTGATTACAGGACCAAGACCTAGAGCTTATAATGACAATGTCTTTCTGCTATTTTTGTGACAACAATTGTATGAAAGTTATGAAGTGACAGCAATAGAGGTCATGCTGTCAGAATCTTAAAATGTGCAAGCTGAAGGCCCTATTTGTCGTTCCTTTTAGCTGTCATTTTAGGACCAGCTCACTTTACAGTGCATTTCTCTTTTATGAGAAGGTGTCAGCTGCAAAAGGTGGTTTTAGATAGATAGCAGTGCTTGTACTTCAGAGAACATTGGATACATGCATACATATGAACATATGTATATTGTTATATGTGTATGTTTAAATACAAAATGAATATACAGGTGGAAAAAATGAGATACAAAATACAAAATAGTATAAAGACTTATGTTTTCACCTATATTTAAATATATAATTTTCCACAATAAGCTTAGGAAATTATGATTCAGACAATTGTTTGAATTAAACCCTTGATTACCACAAGGTAGAGGACAAGAAACACACCATGACTAAATACTGAATGAGTTATTGATGTCCCCTCACAATTAAATTGATGGTGAATATCTTGCTCAAATCTATTATGACTTCCACATGTAAAAATAATGAAATATTTTACAAAATCATTTTTCCATTTTTAAATTTATTATGTATGCACAAGTCCAAGATGTAAAAGGTTTCATCATATATTAGAAGCCTGAATTCAAACTGAAATACATTCTTAAAAACACACCAATAAAAGCTATCTTGATTGGCTTCTTCTGGGGGGGGGGTGGGGATAAACTTACTGTTTTTCACTAATGCTCACACAATTTTGCAGTAAAATAATTTTTGGCTAAGTTAAAAAACTTTAGAACTGTTTTATAAAAAACAACATCAGGGATTTGGGTTTTTAAACATTCTTATTATTTTTGAAATTTCATTCCTCTAGATTTCACCTGAATATTGGGATGACTAAAAAACTGACCATGTGAAAGCTGATCAGTGCATTTTGGTTGGTTCTGTATTAATAGGATGTTCTGCTTCCTAAGAAAATATTTATAAAGACACAGTGATTTGCATGCATTGATGTATCATATTTTTTTAAGAGGCATGGCTAATGTGTATAATTTTTGTATTTAATGGCATAAAATTTTGAAAAGGGGCTAATTATATCCTGCATTATCTCTTGATGACAGAGTATCAACAGTCTATTTTAAGTGACAAGCAATTTGTAGAAGAAGCTTTGCCACTTTTAAATGTCAGTTAAAAATAAAATCAATCTTTTTTAGATTACAGATTTCAGGAAGGCATGAAGGATTGGTCCTAAAAAACACTGAAAGACTAACTATTCATTTGAAGCTATGCAAAAAGTGAATTTGAAAATTTTCAGGTACAGTGAGTTCTATTAAAGCTACAGTAAATGTTGCTTTAAAATGTCACTGCAACACGTCCCTTTTGAGGCACTGGACAATAGCAGACCCTGCTGATCCATGGAGTATTCAATATTGAATTTTTAATGATGCTTACTCTATTACTCTGTTCTGATTATCCACTCAGCATCTGTAATATTGGTAGAGACCTTGATATATCAGCACATTCCTGTTTTTCTAGTCAACACTTCTTACATTAGAAATTGTATGGCACAGAATAATTCATCTTACATTAGATCAACTATTTTCAGTTATCAACCAGATCAATGGACAAACCTGCTCAACAGCAAATGCATCTTTTGAAAATCTTAATATTGGTCTAATTCTCTCAGACTGAATATTACTTTGGAAATAGGGTTTGGAAATAGCGAGTTTATTCACAATAAAAACACAAGCACTCTATGCTTGGGACTTAGGTATCTTTCAGAGCTTAAAATGGCTGCAGATGCTTGTATTTAGGCAGCTGAATCACTCCCTTGATTTTCTCAGAAAAACTTAACATCCAGTAGTAAACTACAGTGAACAAACATTTTAAGAGATTAGTTCTGAATCTTTCTAATACTTCGTAGACTATCTTTATTTATTTACCTATGTATATAATGAATGTAAGTAGATATATGATACATACTATTTCTAAAACAGCATAAAACTGAGAAAGAAACATCCATTTCTGTAATAGAGGCATGTGTGCACATAGGGGGTTAATAACGAGTTAGAATACAAATTTTAATCACATTTTTCACAGTTATGCTGGTTTCATTTTCCTTTCTGTTATGTACAAGTGTCTTGTCGGCATGCGGAAAGTACACATCAGGACACACAAAATTCAAAGATCATTTCAAACCAAACATCCCTCTCCCCACTGCTTTAAATATGTCTTTAAAAGAAAAAATGTTTGATGAATTAGGAGGTGCAAACAAAGCCTAAAGAATATGTTTTTTTAAAAATCTCCAGACAGCCAGAAGGCATGGTCCCAGCCCTAAATGGTCACACCTAATAACGATGTGAATCTGAGGACCTTAAACACTATATTTTCTTCATCCTGTGTTGTTACAGGTCCAGAGCTTTGTTATATTTCACTGTGATAAAGAACTCCTTTAGAAACCATAAACACACTAATTTGAGTTATTGGCCCGATTTGAGTATCATTCCCTCCATTTTGCAGCCCTTGCTCATGAGTAACATCATTCAGCAAACCTGCATTAGAGTTGTCTCTATTCCAGTCACAGACCTTTGCTGCAAAGTATCTAATTCAGGCCCTTGCCATTTCTTATCATCATTGTTATCTTGATTGGGTTTTCCTAGAAGATACATATTGTCCCATTCCAAATCAAAGTCTGGATATTTTGGCATCTTTTTTAAAACATTATCCATTCCCAAGATTCCACCAATAACTCACACATTCATCATTCATCACACAAACTGGAAGTTTCTAAAATTTCAGTTTTGCCTCTTCCTTCCTTCTGACTCCTATCATACCACTGATAATCTCTCAGTGATTCTAGTCCCTATCCCATAATCATTGAGCTTTCTTCTGAGAAGTTCTTAAGGAGTTATGGCCACATATTTTTGTTTCAGACCAGGATATGATTTGATTTCTGAGCTGTGAGTGCACATTGCTGTCTCATGTCCAGCCTCACAAGAGGAAAATCTGAGGAAATAAGCACCCTTACAGCAAAGAAGGACAGCAACATTCTAGTTTGCACTAGGGAAAGCATTGCCAGGAGCTCAACAGGGTGATCTTCCCTCTCTAGTCATCATTTGTGAGACACACTAGAAGATCAGGGTCCTGTTCTTAACCTCTGAGTACAGGAGAGACAGGAATGCAGTGGAACCAAACCAGCAAAGGGCCACAAAGGAGATAAAGGGGTTAGAGCACCTTTTGTGGAGGAAAGGGAATGAAAGTAGGAATGATTCAGCATGGAAAACATCTCACGAGGATCTGTTCAATGCCTACAAAGTTCTGATTAAAGCAAATGATTGTGCCCATTGACAGTACAAGTGGTGATGTATACAAATTAAAGCCTGGGAAACTCCATCTGTACATAACAAAAAACTTTTCTGCTGTGAGTGCAATCAAACATGCAAAAAAGGTTTTCCAAACAGAATGTGGAGGTAACCAAGGTAGGTGACCCAGCTTTGTCTAGACCACCTCAAGAAGTCTCTTCCCCTCTTAATCATTCTGAGAAGCAGGGCTTCATAACTTTGTAAAAAAAAATTCTGCTATAGTTTAAACATGCCATTATCCAGGACTGTTCTGTAATCTGAAACATGGATTTCCATGTTTGGATCTTTATTTTGGCCATTCTGCCATCCCCTTTAAACTAATGTCAAATATTTTAGGATTTCTAAAAATTATTTCCTAACTTGAATTTTAAAAGAGGTCCATAACAAATGATAAAATTATAAACAGCTTCAGATGTTATTTAAAAGACCAAATACAAAGATAATTCTTGATCTTGAAACAAAACCAAGTTGGATATAGCAAAGCCCTGCTATAAATATTTAATTTTTAACCCTTTCAGTGTCAAAATTCAATATTGTTTTCAGCAGCTAGACTCCAAAAGAGGGCTTTCCTGAGTTGTCTTTCTGTCTCTGAGATAAAATATAGAATTATTTTCTGGAGTGAATGAAAAAAAAGTAAGGAGTATATTAAAAGTTTATTTCATTGTGAATTAATTTTCTAGAACTGGAAAAATAGAAAGGTTTGTAGAACTCCTAAGCTGTATAGTTATGGAATTTGATTTTTTAATATGATTTGTAGCATTCAGCCTATTTCTGTACTGCTCTAAGTATTTTCCTCATTTTTCTTTCCTAGAAAAAAGCCCAACTAGAAATAGAAAACAAAATCCTGGTTCTTCTGAGATGAGAAACAAAGCAGCCTAAGGGGGTAGGATTTCACCTAGAAAGTGATTGCTTTCAGTCTGATTAGCTCTTCAGATCGTCCACGAATTCTACTTAGAAGTGGGAAGAATTTAGGTCACTTTGGGCATATATTCACTGAAATTCAGGAAGTTATGAGGAATATGCTTAGTATATTCTCTGAGATAGGAGGATTCTCTGAATATTAATATGGAGATTTTAACAGGCCTACATATTTATTCAATTTCTGTAACATGTTACAATAAAGAAAAGTTTCTTTCTAAGGTCAGTAAGAGGTTGGGTCAAACAAGCTGGAAGTATACTGCAGTGAAGGTATGCAATTGGTAGTGGTGATGGTGGCGTGTTAGCTGATTTTATTTTCCTTATGGATGAAGATCTTTGCCTTTTAAAAAAAACCTCACAAATTTACATAAAACTGTTCCTGTCATCACATGTTAGGTTTGAAATGTGACATGCTTGTATGTGTATGCACATATATATGCACACACCTGGTTATTTGGCTCTCATTTAGCATATGGAGAATTCAAATTGAAATTCAGTTTACACTCTTTATGTTAATCTTTACTGTTTCTACATGGTGCTGTGTGCTTGCTCAAAAAACTCACTGAAAAAGGCTTTATTTCCTAATTTTCACACTTAATGTAGAAATCCCTTCTTTAAGATCTCAAATAAATTGTGTAGTAAGGATAGGCAGAGCAGTGCTTATCACAGTCCAGCTTTTGGGAATTTTCATTAAAGGCACTTTTTATGAGTATTTTTTATATCTTTTATTACTAAATAGACTAGGTATTAGTTTTCACAGATCTCTGAAGAGCATAAATTATAGTAACTTTTTAAGTTATGCATTCTGAAATGAATATATTGATTTTGCCTTCAAAATAATGATAAGATGAAAATTTTCTTTCGTTATCCAAGAATACAAATTACATGGGCCATTTTCAAAGGCAATGTAGAGATGTCTTTTCCCAATTTCTGATTTTTTTTAAGCTGATAAATCTTAGCAACTGGGAAATTTAATATGTGATTGAAAAAGAAATATATACTTTGTCATTTTGGACAGCTTTAAAGATAACAGCAAAAGAGTTTCTATCCAAACACACTAAAAAGACAAAGGGTCTTATTTTATGTTCTAAGACATATAAAGAGTAGAAATTATAGGCATAGCATGATGTATAAAAATGCTTGATTGTTTTTCTCTTTCTATTGTTGTTTCTCTGTCTTATTACATTTGTGTATGATGTGGGTTCACAGCAAGGATAGGGATTTTAAATACTCAGAGAAAATGTTTAAGGGCATGAAGCTTATTTCTATTACTGTTTGCCAAGTCAGCAGAGCTTCATTACAGTTTGTTCCAACTGTAAACTGAAGACAATTAGAAGGACCCTGAGAAGCAATATAAAAACTTGAGAGGATGAACATTCTACCATGCTTTCAAGAAAACTTCTCTGAAGATTTATTACACTTATAACCTTTATTGTGAGCAGTTGTCACTTTTTTTGCAGTTTAAATCTGTTTGTTTTCTCTTGCAGGATTTGGATTTCTCTCTGCCTCCTACACATCTACTTTTATGAAATGTCTTCTCAGTATTTCCCTGTTGATCACAAAGTTACTTAAAAACATCATCTTTTATAAAAGCACTATAAATTAAAGCGAAAATGAAACAAAAAAAAATCACAAAAAAAAAATTTCAGTAAGTTTCCCAAACCTACATCAAGACAAAATGTAATAACATATTTAAATTAATAAAGCACTTTTAAAAACCTTAATAGTGATTCACTGAGTATCCATTATGCACTATACACATTGATTTTGAGCTGTCACATTTATTTAAAGAAAATGTCCACACAATTTTGGCATGTAATGCTTATATGTTCTGCACATCACCTCCCCCTCAAACTATTAAAAAATGTAATATGAACTGTAATATGTAATATGTAATTTACTTCTCCTTTCCCAAGAAATCATAAAGTCACATAATTAGAATGTAATTGGTCTGAGGTGAGGATCTTGAAAGCAGATCTGAATTATGTCATCAAGGCTCCACAGGCAGAGAACACTCAGCAAAATAATGGCTGGAAGATATTTTAGGCTTTAGTAAGAGGGATGAGGCTTACAGGAACTATAGCATTTTGTATCTCAAAGCAGGAGGTGCTATTGTGCATTTGTGCATTGTGCAAATATGAAAATTGCTATCTCAGAAGAGGCAGAAAGGTGTTTACACAGAACAAGAGATAGGTAGATCTAAAAATAGCAGCTACATTTCATGTGTTGTCACAACTATTTGTAAAAGTATACATGAAGCATATATATACCATTACACAAACATTACACAAAAGGGGCATATCAAAATACTTTGTAAAGGAACATAAATCTTTAACTGCATTTTATTTTGGAATTTTGTTTGCAAGTAATGTTGACCTCAAAGTTAGCAGGTCACAGCTAATACTGTTGAACCATTTTTTGACCATATTTGAAGTGAATAGGGTAAAGGTTTTAGAGGCATTTGCAAGAGTTCAAAAAGTTTTAAACACTTTTTTGGCACTTTGTAAAGAAAAAGATCAAGAAGCCATATTTAATTTACTCTGTGACTTTAGCTGAGAACTAGGGTAAAGGGGAAAAGTGTCAGTGGTTTTTCTCTATTTTTAAGGCATAAAAAGATTTAAAGTGGAATGTCTCATTGGCTTTAAAATATATTATGTAGGGCATTCAACAATCAGATTTAGAGGCTAAACTGTTGATAGAATTATGTAACCATTCTATCATCAAAAAATTGCTCCTGTTTATAGGTAGCTTGTTTTAAAACCTGGGATATGTGAACAGAGATGTGAAAACATCACCATAAAGAAGGGCTTCTGTAGTTGGTGTATATAAAAGAGCATCCTGTAAATTGGGGGGAAAAAAATAAGCAAGCATGAGAAATCTAGTCTTAGTTTTTCTAGGATTATGCTCTAATTGAGATAGAAATGAAAAATATTTTTAATTTTGCACTGTGAATCTCAAAACCAAATACACTCACTTGCTCAAATTTAACCCTTCTGTATCCACTCTAATTTATTTATCTATATTGCAGTTTTGGAAATGTTTGCCAAGGAAAAGGAGACTTTACAAGCTAAGCAGATGAGGCATTTTGACATTTAAGCTATGAAAATGATAAAGAATATTTATATGCAGTATCAAAATCTGTTGACTCTGTAAATAGCTGAAAACTTGGAGAGAATGTGTTTTCTACTGTGATTTCTGGCATATTGGATTGCACTTACTTTGAAAAATCACAGGACACGAGAGTTGAAACTTCCTATTTTAAAACTTGAGGGAATGGAAATGAGGCAGATATAAAGGTTTTTCCCCTCCAATTCTTTATTAACTTCTCAGGAGTAATTGTATAGAGCAGCTGTTTTTTCCCCAATAATACTACAAGCACTACAACTTTCTGACAGGAAGCCCAGACTTAAGACCAGACTATACTTTCCTTGTCATTTCTACCGCTTCTTTTATACTTTTTCCTTTCATAGATCACAAAATACACACCTCTTCTTTCAGTGTTGCTTAGCATTTAATTTCTTTCTGTTTCCCATTTTAAATCCCTTTTCTCCTATTTTCTTAGTTATATGAACAGTGGAGAGTGAATTTATTAATATTAAAGTTCCTCTTTTACCTTAGGTTCTTCCCTTCAGTCCCATTTTCCCTATTGATTGCTAAGGAAACAGAACTTTAAAAAACTCTGTTTCAGTTAATTTTTATCAGGCTAAAGAGATAAACAATAAAGTGATACAGAAAAAAGATTCCAGTAGAAGAAGTATGCTGTTTGAACTGCAGAAACCTCTGGAGTTAATGAACACGGCTCACAATTTGTCAGAAATTTGTAAGTAGCAGCAACATCTATTTCCAGTGTAACATAACTAGAATGTACCCACTTTGTTTAACTAAAAATCTTGATAAATAGTTATTATCTAATAAACACTGAATTCCAGAAGGAGAGGAAGAAGACTGATTTATTTTGTTATCATCTAGTTCACAAAATTCTCTCATTTTTTGCTTGTGTGATTCTGTAAGGTTTCAGTATCAACCTCATTCCACGAACCTTTCTTCAGCCAAAGTCTCTTTTTTTTAGCCACAAACCTGCGCATTACAAAAAAGACAGAAAAATTTAAGTCAGAATTTGAAATTTGAAAAAAGTTTAAAAAAGGTGTAAAGATTAATATCACATGACAGATGAAGTAGTAACTCTAAACATGATGCCATTGTCAAAAGATAACTCTCCTTTGGAATTTAGAAACCTTATTTAAAATAAAGGGAAAAGGTGTGATGAGAAAACTTTATTTTATTCCTGTACTTACAGTGTTTCATCCTTACAATCAGGAATGCCTATTTAAAAAAACCCAAAAGTTCAACTAAAGACAACAAATACCATACGAATCAATGTAGCAGTGTGCAGCATTTGGACAAAAAGCAGGAGCGACTGCATTGCTCAGTCTTCTCACTCTCAAGCCATCTATGATGTTAGGAGAAGAGTCACAGATTCACTTTGTGCAAAAATATCTTCTGGAAATTCATTAAGATCTGTAAAGCCTTGGAAGGAAATGTAATCCATATCAACAGATGAAATAAACTGGTTTCCACCCTTTGGCCCTAAGTGCGAGGGTCAGAACCCGGCACGTGTCCTTGCGGGTTAGTCCACTCTCAAACAACTCAGAGATCTCTTCCAGGTTTCTCATCTGAATATCCTACACACTGTTATAAGTGGAGGCATGGGTCAACATAAGGTTTCAAAAGTTTTTTAGTTATGTAAGCTCACTAAGTAATCAATATTTGTGATCCCTAAATAAGTTATTTAGAAGTTTATTAGCTGGGTAGTTATTAATCTTCATATTTTGGACCAAATAAATGAGTTCACAGACAGGACATTTTGGTTAGACTAAGCTGCAATTCCTCCAAAAACAACAAAATTTCATAAAAGTACATGATTAGCACCTTCTGTTGCAGTGAGCATGTGCATATTACCTTACACAGACTCTATACTACTTGTGTAGTAACACATAAAATCATTATCTAAACCACAATTTTAAAGTATGTGGTAAATTTTCACCACAGAAAATGAGACTCTTTTTTCTTTCAAAAGCTCGTCCTTGAAAAATGGTTGTTTGTTTTGTTAGGGTATAGCTCCATGGGAAGAAAGCTGAAAAAAAGAATACTACAAATGCTTTTTGTAATTTAATCTCTCAGGATTAGGTGTTCATAGAGCAGGATTTGAAGATTTGCTCTTGGCTAAGCTCACTACATTCTCATCTAAATCAATTCTGTTGCCATCATTAATTTCAAAGGAAATCAAGAGAGACTAATCTCAAGGAATTTCAAAACTCCAAGTCCTGAAGTTGGTATTTGATTTTTATTTAAGTTCCTACTTGCCTGACTTTTGCTACCTTGATAAATATCCTGGCAAGCTCCTACTTTTGGAGACAGGAAAAGTTTTTAATTTGGCTTTTGCCATAGACCTTAAATTTAACACCTGATTGCATGTTGAAGGCAGTTTAATCAACATCTGAACTATCTCAGGGTACAAAATAATTAGTTTCATTTGAAACCTTTATTTTTTTTTAACTCTTTTCAGGATATGACTGTAGAAACAATGGATGATAAAAGAGAGGTATCTTAATCAAATCAAATTTTATTTGCAAAAGTTCAGCAAAACAGTAAAGTACATCCTCCTATACCCCTTACAAAAATCTGCTTTGATGCGTAGGTGCAAACCTCAAACCACTTGCCAAAAGATGCTCTATCCTACAACCATACAAAATAAATGAATCTTTCTTTGGCTCTCAGCTCCTGTGGGAGCTTTCCTCAGTTTGAAACCTCATGTTGTGAGTCTCCCTCACATGCCAAAGCTCAGTGTGATCTCTGGGCTGCAGCCTGCTTCCCTAATCGCTCCAGCAACAGCCTCCCGACGTTTTTAGGACAGGCAGCCTTCTCTTTCACTGGCCGCATGCGACAGCCGGTGCAAGCTTTCCACAAGGGAAAAAACCTTTCTTCTATACTCATGTAGTAATTTCCTCTAACATTTCAAGAACTCCTTTGATCCTGTGACATACAATTATTTGCCTTTCCCACACAATGGTTTCTTACCTGCTGGAGCTCATCCAATGTGTCGTGACTTTCCCAGATGTAAGTGTAAATCTTTCACACTGTTAACATTCACTCCTGCAGCAACACTTTTCTACCTCAGTATTCCTTTGAATGCCAATTAGGATGTCACCATCCTGATTTCAAATGTTAAACTAGAAAATATTTATCAGACTCTCTCTTTTCTGTCAGATAAATGTAAACCTATCTTATTTCATATAACATGATTTTTATCACTAATCCAAATCAATATCAACTGTGATTTCTTGACAGATCTTGTCCAATTTTACAAACAATACCATTCAGTGATGCTAATTTTGAAAATTTTGAGCCTTTTAATGCTGAGGGATCACAAATTACTTTAAACGCTAATAGTTCAATAAATACAATTTTAAAAAGTAGAATATTTAAAATAGGACAATGCTTCTGCTTTGTACTGGCATTTTAGCAAAGATTTTTAAGTCCACCATGATATCATTATATTATCACATATTATTCTGTGAATTCTGTGAACATTATAATATGTGGGGAGACTTGAGAGAGTGAGTGTATCTAAGCTTCCAGTAAACCTATGGGGAAATTTCTCTCACTCAACTAAAAAAGCTCTGCAGAGGAAGTCTAGGGCAACTTAGGTGTGAAGTGTGCATGTTCCACCCTTGTATCTCATAGTATACTTTGTAAAATAAAAATAATGCAATTTTCATACCCTTGGAACAAGAAGATCCATTACTGGGCAAAAATTACTAGCATTTGAAAGTCTTATAAAGGACTTGATTTTCAACCACATCTCTGAATTTATTTTTTAAGATAAATGAGGAGGGGGAAAAATGCCTGAAAGGTAATTCAGAGGAGTGAAGAGAAAGCAACAAATATTGTGTATCTTTTCACCACAGATAACAGATCTGGAGGAAGGAAAAACAGTTTCTTAAGAAAATATGCTTTCCTTCATTAGTCAGCAAGATTTATTCCACATTTAGCAGCCTTTTCAGATATTTCATATCTAGAGAGAATAACTTTCAAATCAATTGAATATCCAGGTATAATCTCTGAAGCCTTAAATTCAGCTGAACTGCTTGAACTGAAGCAGTGTCTGAGGTTTAGTATGTGTTTTAAATCTCAGGAATTCTGAAATTCTTTTTTTTTTGCCATTTATATGTTGTGTGAATATTGATGCTTTGCTTTAATTTTCTGTATTTCAGTTCCCCACAGCCCCCCACACACTCCATGATAAATGTAAGAATCTCTAGATGGAAGTATTCTATATCATTATAATGACCCTTCATTTGAGTTTAACTGGCTTTTAATAAGCAGCACTGTGAATACTGAACTCCTCTTTGGATCCAGGTGGAGATGATGTGAACAGGGAGAATGAAAAAGGTTTTTTCCATTTTTTTTTTCATTTTAAATTTTATCTTTAATTCAACACTGAAAAAAAAATGCAACCTATGTAACAACAAAGAAAATTAGGATTTTTCCTTCCAGATACTGGAATATGAGTACTTCAGGTAAAAAAAAAAAATTAGAAAAAATTTGTTAACTCTTCTGAATGCATTTTCCCTTGAAGTGCTACTTCAGTACTTCTTTCTGAAAGACAGATGTTGAGCAAATTTTGTGTCATACATGTGGTCAAATAACATGTTTACATTATTCTTGATTTTTAATCATATCTGAGCCTGTGTGTCCCAGCATTTTTGGATAAAATACACTATGAAGTCGAGGGGAGGGTGGCAGTGTGACAGGGAGACAGAGACAGGGTGCAATGGGATGAACACAAGGGATAACTGCTGTTGTGTAAACTTATACCTATGCAAAGAGTTGCCAGGCCTCACAAATTTCTTTTCTGCTATAAACAGAGGGTCTATGGAAGGAAAATGAAAGTCGTTTAGTGCTCACTGCTACAAGAGATCCTAAATAAAACTACCCTAAACCTGTGAACATTTAAATCACCTAAACATATGTAGAGTTTTCTTCATGTTGACATTATTATTCCTCTGCTGAACTTAAGCACATGCTTAAAGGATTTGCTTGGCGGGGACCTGTGAGCTTAAGCTGACCTTGTTTGGTTTTTTTCTTTCAAGTTAAGTGTGCATAAATATATGCAAGTGTGTAATAAAAACCAGTGCACCTAGTACAGATTTGCAATGGTAAACGAAACACATTTGCATCAGCTTTTTCTCAGTCTTTTGGATTTATCTTTCAATTGTCTCCTCTGATGTATTGAAAATCTCAACATTTTAAAGGAAATAACTTCTCACTTAATTGCTATTTCTATAGTCAGAAGTTTAATGTATCAATCTTTTGCAAAAACTTATCAAGCCTGGGAGATTTAACTTACACTCTTTAATGCATCCTTTTAATTGCTAGTGTTTCTGAAAGATGCAATCAGGTTTCTTTGGTACCATTTAATAAAATTAAACATATCAATCAGTAGCTTTTTCCTTCAATTTTATAACAGCTTTGGAAACAAAGGCTGCTTGTGTCTGCTCTGTTGTGTCCAGGGGAAATGGTGAGAGTGTATATTTCTTTCAAAATATGTAACCTATCACAAACCATCTATCTACAAAGTGCAGAAATATTTTATTAGCAACCTTTCTGGGCATAGTCTAGAAATTAAATGTTCCCCACATGAATGGGAGTATAGCTGTTCTGAAGCACTAAAGCATAAACATACTGATGATATTTTGGTTCATAGGCACGTATTATTTGGCTCCTTGCTACAGACCTACTAAGCCTGAGCTTTGTGGCTGCCAAGCAAGAAACAGTGGCAAAGGGAGTTGAAAAAGGTAATTTCATGTTAAGGTGGGGGGAAAGGAGTAAACATTTTCCACATCTCCTTTAACAGAAGAGTCACCAGGCTACAACTTTTTTGATTAGCAAGTTCCTCTTTTCACTACAGGTCTTTTCAGTGTTCTGCTTTACAGCTAAAGTCCCTGAGACCTGACGTGGGATTTAGTAAGCTTTAGATAACATAATCTCCATCTAATGGGAATTTCTGAAGCCAGTCACTAAGTGTATGAATTATTATAAGAGAAGAAAATCAAATTTAATATCAAAGAACTAACTTTAGAAGTTCAAGCAGCGGACAATATTCATTTTCCATCGACAGAATTGTTTAATAAGAATCTATCAGCAGTACAGGAAACACTAGGTACTCTGGCAATAAGTGAATCATGATGGCTTATTTCCTTTTAATTCTATGATCCCAGCTGGAACAAGGTGTGATTGGAGAATGGTTTAATTGTTCATAGACATCTGTCTTTGGATTCAATTGAAAAATAATATCCTGGGCATAAAATGGCCTAAAGAATTTTTGACATTTTTATATCTTTCACAATCAAGGCATTGTCAGAAAGTCAGGTAGTAGAGCTCTGAAAAACTTATGGATATATTTAAAGTAGAAGAGGATAAAACCCTGGTAATATATCAATATACACAGCTGGAAAGCAGATGTTCAATTGAGTGCACTCAGTTCTTAAAGAAAGCTATTAAAGCTGTTACTCACTCAAATGAGAAATTTCTGTAATTTATTGTTCTCACATTTTTGATTTCCCTCTTTCCCTTCATTTTAAGCAGACTATAGGACTTTTTTTTTAATATTTTTGAGGTCAATTACCCTGAAAGTCTGACTCATTGCAGTATACTAAATGATTTCTAAAGAATGCCCAAGGCTACTGTCAATCAAATTAGCCACTGACTTATGAGTTGTTTACTGTACTGTGAAATGAAGTGATAATGTTTGTCAACCAGTAAAATGTGACATTTAGTATTGGATATACCCACTTGAAATAGGTTTTGCATCAGCTTTATTCACTTCTTACCAGACTGGCACATATATTTGACTAAGTCCTGATTATGAAAGGAGACATTATATTAAACTTTATAGAGCACTGGTAAGCAGACAGCTCAAGCCTTGAAAAGCCTTGTGTGGTCCAGTAACTGAGCTGGCATGACACTGAGGAGTCACATTTATTTTCTTCTTGACAGTTTATTTGATTCAATGAAAAAAAATCTGGCAGAGAACTTTGGTTCAAGTAATTCAAAAAATGTGACCCAGAATGAAAAAAGGATTGCACGTTTTTTACCCCTTTTAAGTGTTAACTAATTTTGAAATTAAAATCAGAGTGGGATATCATCATTTGATGTACACATTAGGAAGAAGCTTACATTGCATAGTTTCTTAGACAGTGACTTACTAAAGTACACTACTGAGGTCACACTGCAGGGAAACTCTATCCTTCTCAAACTCTATCCTTTCTCAAGGAAGTTTTATTAGTAGTTTGTGAAAGAAAACCAGAGCACTGGAAGCTCAAACCAAAAAAAAAAAAAACCCTTTTATTTTTCCTCCAAAAGGCGATGGTTTGCCACTCCTACCAAATGTTTTCCTAAATATTAGATTTAAAAGCTGCAAAATTCCTCTTCACACAATACAGAAGAGAACTCACATCTTGGCATAGTCCAAATAGACAAGCACTTCTGTAAAAACTGTTAGAAATACAAAGAAGGAAAAGCTACAGACAGCTTCAGTTTTTTCTCAATATTTTAATTCTCGCTATAGTTCTGTAGAACATTTTTCCAAAAACAATGACAATTTGAAAATTAGTTTCATTGTCCATGATAGATGAACGTGTTTTATTTTTGCCATATTATTGTCTTCTTAGAAATAGTCTTTAAAATAGACAGAGTCTTTTTCACATGAATTAAACATGAAAAGCAAATATAAAACCAGCAATTCTTAAACATTTTAAGTATTAAGGCAGCATTAAATAAGGTGTATTGACTTATAGAAACAACACTAAGGAAATAATCAAACAATTTTACTAAATATTTAAACTGAAGACTGGAAATCAACCATATTCTTGGGTCCAAATCAGATCTCACATCATGACTGCTTATTGGATATTTGAATTCAAGTTGAGTGCTAAGCTATGCCCTATTATATTGAAGGTATTGTGATTTTAGGGTTTTATTGATTAAGAGGCTGACCTGTATATTCTTTCAAGAAAAGCATGCTTGTTCGACTTCCTGAAGACTGGTTGTTAGGTTGACATAACAAATACACTCAAATTAATATTTCTTTAAAAGGATTAATTCCATTATTAAAGGGCTGAAAAGGGATGTGGTAAGAATCTTTTTGTCTTACCTAAAGGAAAACAGATGTGCCAGTAAGTAGATGAGATATCTGAGGAGTGGTTTCAGGTTTCATTTTTTGTCATTTATCCATATTTAATGCCATTTCTTTCCATGGTTTGATATCATTGTTTTAAAATCTGCAAAGATGTTTTTGAAAAAAACATTTATATTGTTTGCCACAAATGTGGCACAGATCCATTTCAATTTCTATTTTGTTTCTTTCTTAGTTATCGTTTGGTGCAGATGAACTTGATATGTCTCCTCATTCTAAATGCATATGCACTATTCAAGTTCACAAATATATTTATGAAAGTTAAATGAACTATGCTTAGAGGTGGTTAGGGCTGAAATCATTAAAATATCATTTTCCTTATTGCTTTGTACATGTCTTACCTTAAATTTTCAGTTCTGGGCTTTTGCATGTAACATGCCATCTGGTCCTCATGGGATAGTACCTGAGTGAGGAAATCCATTGGTGACTCAGCAAACTCCTTAAGGGGATCTCTTCATATGTGGGGATACTCATTATGGGGAAGAGGGGACAAGCAAGAGCAGACAAGCCTTTTTCTACTCCTGAAATAATCACTAAGCTGACATGCATGGAAATGCTACAGCAACTATTTCGTCTTTTCCAAGATTTTCCTTTCTTTGCATCCCAGGGGAAATCTTGAATGGGCGACAGCATCCTGCTTCCAGTTTCTTTTCAGACCTGTCCAACAATTCAAAGAAGCCAAGCACAGCATGAGGAGTCTGTTCCAATACATTTAGCTTTTCTGAGGGAAACAATAGAAATAAATTATGACCATCATGGAATATAATGTACTAAAATGATTAATTCACACTATGAAGAAAATTTTAGAATCTTTTACAAGTCTTGTTTGAAGAAAATATTACTTACCTATCTTTTCTTTTTTCTTTAAATACACTGAGCGCATAACTCTGTATTTTAGGGACAGCATTTTCAATATTTTCCAGGTGAATCTAGGCATGCATGCTTTCTCAGTTCTCTAATAATCTGTGATCTTTCCTTTTCCTGATGCAAAATCTTAGTTTTTCTAGGCCACTTAAACTGGAAAATTAAAATCCTATACTGGACTGCCTCTGCTGGGCCAAAGCATTAAAGCTAAAATATAGTTCTGTATTTTTTCAGTCCTGCACCTTGTAAAAGATGTGAAAAACATGTTTACATCACTGTCTTTACATCATTTCACAATTGCTGTTTTGAATTTTCTCATTTCCCCTTCAGTCTTGTAAGTCTGGAAATCCCTCCAACTTATCCATCACTCTTTTTATTCTGGTCTACTTTTGCTTTTAGGTACAGCATGAATTTCTGCCAAAGGAGTATGCAGTGTGTTTTCAGATGTCTGGCCAAAGAAGGTGCTCACTGACCTGGGTTTAAAATAAGTGGTGGCAATGCTACTGCACTCAGAGGTGTGGTTGTAATGCCAATAAATGGAAGAATTCCTAAAGCATTCGGTTTCAGTTTTTCACATCCTTTTCCTCAGAGTAAGGTTTTAGGGCTTTCTTCTTATAGCAGGATCTGATATTTTCTCTGTGTGAAATAAAAAGGATGAGAAAAAATTGCATAAGAAATAATCACAGAATCAGACAATGCAAGCATGTCAGTGTGTTGCAAGTGTCTGCAGGTTGCACTCAGAGGATTTAATCCCACGGCAAAGGTTTAACCTCATCAATCACATCTTGACCAAGCAGAAAATCAGAGACGTGGAAAGGGATTGCAATGGCTCCATATGTAAAATTTAATTCAAATAAAACATAAGGCTGATAAAAGAGGGGCTGGCAGTATTCCTTGATTTTCCTCCCTAGGAAAAAAGGTCAGTGAGCAGTCAGCACATAGAGCTTCACCCAGCACACAGAAGTCCTTGGACAACCAATTTAGGGAAAATTGTGGAAATCAATATCTAAACTCCTGTTGTGTTCAGCAGGGCAGGATTTTACCTACCAGGTCTGAAACTAGAGAACACAAGCAACTCACTGCAGCAAGGGTATGTGAGTAGGGCTGGCAACAAAAGCAGCAGAGTAACATTCCCACTGCAAAGGACACAACAGATCATGCACCTTTCCAGTTCCATGACCATTCACATGGCTGAACTGTACTGCTGTGCTCCATATTTTGATGTGTGTTGATACACTAAAAATTTTGCATAGCCTAAAGATGCATGCATTCCAGAAAAAGACAGCTTTAGTAACTCAGTTCATTGCTTGCTTTTCAGCATGTTCCTCACACCAACTGCAGGCAGCAAAGCAGAGATTCAGCACTCTGGCAGACCCTTGTTTTGACATTGCCTTACTGCTGTAGGCTGTACTCTCAACAAACATCACAGCAAACAGTTCTCAAATGTAATCAGATATTATCCTTCCTTTGGGTTTTCAGCATGGTTTTTGTTACCTCTTAAAAAAGAATCCACTTTCAATACTGTGTCCATGTAAACTTCAGGCAGAGTCTTTTTCTTCTTTGGCCACAACTCCTGCATTGGTAATTCATACCTTCTGTGAGACAAAACTGTAAAAGATATTGTATTTCTCCCCCCACCTGGGCTCAGGAGCAGGTAGCATTTTAAATCACTTTGGGTTTGCTCATGATTTGTTGGCAATATTTGCCAACTTGCTTAATGCTTTATATTGAAGTCCTGATGTCATGGCACACTTCACCCTGCAAAAACAACTTACCCCTACTGCTCAGGGTCAGCTGTAGATAGCAGTGCTTTCACCTTGGAATTCTTCTGAATTCCCCTAGGTTACTGTGCTAGAACTTGTACTCTTTGACAGGCATGTTCCACTGATTGTTCTTTTCTATATATATTTTGTTCTTTTCTATATATATATATATCTTTTCTATTATATATCTTTTTATATTTTGCCAGTGTTATGTTCTTGATGTCTCTTTCTAACACACAGTTATACATACACTTATCCATTCTCTGCATGCCATATGACATGAAGGTATCAGTATCATCAAGAGAATATTATGAGTCTACTTAGTTTTTACAATAAATATCAACACAACTGTAAACCTGACCTTTTCATGGTTAGCCTTCTAGTATGGTAACCAGTTAAGGTGAACAAGAACCTGTTTAAGCGCTTTCAAATAAAGGAGAGTAGTGGAAAGATGCTTGAGTTGCATAGCTATCATGTAGCCTGTGTTTGTGTAGGTCACTGGCCGTATGACTGAGAGAAAACAGGTTATTGTTCCTCATTTTGGAAGGGTATAGGGATGTGAAGAGCAGGAGAGGAAGAGGCAGCAAAAGTATACAAAGAAATTTCCTGGTAAGCTGCAATAAGTTTAACAGGAGCTAGCAAATATAGATCATGGTTGAAATATTTAATCAGTGGTTTGCAATCATAGTTGTCAGGTTTGCAGATGCAGTTATAAAGATTACATGGCAGTGGGAAGAAAAGCCACATAAATATGACTACTTTCCTACAGACTGTGTTGAGGATTCACTCTAAATATTTTCAAATAGCAAGCTAACAAGGTGAAACAAATCTGAATAAAGGAGCATATAGGTGAGAGTTACTTTAATATCTTCTCTGAAACTGTTGTAATAGCGATGATGTGGTAATCCTTTTTTTTCCTATTTAAGAAAATTTGTTTGTATACTACTGGAACTGCTAGTCAAGTATATGCCAAACTGTGTGTTAATTAGTATATTCTCTTCTCTAGTGTACCAACTATTTTGGTTTTTTGCCTTTATTAGTACTTACAAAGAGCTAGCGAAATTATTCTGTCTCTGAGAGGGACTCCCCGTGCTGTGGTTAATAGTTTATGTTAAAATTCATCTTCATCCAGCACTCAGGTTTCAGGTTTAAGGCAGTTTTGAGGCTTTCACTTATACATATTTCAGAGAAATCTTTACCTGCTAATGGTTTAGTTTTATATTTAGTATATTTGATTAAAAACAAAGATGTGATGAATTACATTCTAAAGCAAGTGTTGGTAAGGTTTCTATTGACTATATAGAAAAACTACATCACCTAGCCCTGATTAAAATTTCTATATTGTATATAGCTAACATGAAGTAAGAAGTAATGACTAATTTCCAGATGGATAAAGTTACATAAAACTAATTACAGCTGGTGTATTATCCAGATAGATGGATAAAACTGGTAAAAAAGCTTCACATTTTCCCACCTGAATAAATTATCTATTACCAATTTTCTGAATACTTACTTACTTCTGTTTCTCTTCTAGTAGGTATGCAAACAAAATGCTAAAATAATTCAAAATCAACACTATGAGTCTTGTATTCCTTCCAGAAACATTTCTGCAGAGCAAGTGTTAATGCAATCTCCAGCTGCATGAGTCCATCCACACCATTATTATTATTAATTTTTTTAGTATCTCATTTAATGAAACAAGGCTCTTGAAAAGACCTGTACATATTTCTTTTTCCTGCTAGAAACAAAATCAGCAGTGCAAAGTTTCTTGCTGTGAAGTCTACACAAGAATGTTTTCTGCAGCTTTAATTTGTGGACAAAGAAAGTAAGCAATAAAGAATATACCCTCAAAATGCTTAAGGTAAAATAAAATGCTTAAGGTAAAATAAAACATAAATTGTTAAATAATGGGATAGAGAATTTTCTATTGACCCATATTACTTGGCCTTCAAAGAACATTACCCAATACAGCAGTCTTTTTATCTAAAGCATTAGCAGTCATTTGTTTGTTAAATGAGTTTAGACATCTACTTAGACATAATTTAAATACCTTTAAAATTCCATTAGATATGTTCAGTGCCAAAAATTTAAATAACATTCTCTTAGTTCTTCTCCATTGCTTTAAAAAATGGCAAATTTACAAATGTCTGGCAATTCTAATTAACCCTCTGGTTTGTCAGTCTTCTGAGGCAAAAGTTTGACACCCATGTGGTCTTTTGACTACTAATGTTATACACTAGTAAGTCTCCACTGAAATGGCAACCAAAAGAAATTAGGAGAGGTACATAGAAAGAACTATTTTGTGTTGTGCTGGAATCTGCAGACCCAAAAAAAAATCAAGAAATCTCAGGAATTTTTAAGACTTCTGTCATATCTACATAAAAGATAAAATTTCTCAGGCAAAATACCATAATCAATGGAGAAATAAAGATTTTATGTCACACTGAGCCTTATCAAATAATATTTTTAGAAATTTTTATAGTGAAGAGTCGTTCAATACGAATGATTGAACAATTTTTTATAGCACATCTCACAGCTCAGGATGACCAGATATATAAGAACTGTTCACAACTTTGTAGGAACCTGGAGAAATCTTGATTTATTTGAGAAATATAAATAGTTGTAATTAATAAAACCCATCATCACCAAAAATAGCAGTCTGGGAAACTGAAATGCAAACAAGCAAATCCTAAAATCTAAACAAAATCAGTCTATCATGTCTACTTGTACTAAACTTGATCTATAAGTCAGAAAACTTCAAAGGTTTATTATTTCAGTCTCTTTCAGATAAGTCTTACAATTCTAACAACCTATATGTTCATATATTAGGAAAGATGCAAATAAAATGAGTTGCTAAAATACATGAATATATGCTATGTAAAATGGAAAATAATTGACAGTGCACAATCATACCAACAAAATATTATTGGAAAATGTCCATCCAAACTGCATTTTGCATGAAAAAGCATTTAATTTTATCCTTTTTTTCAAGCACCTTCTTATTAGTCAAATTTACTGCATTTCTATATAGTAAAAAAATTCATGTATTTTTTAATCTAAGCACTGAGAAACATTACTTTATGCCTTATATTTTCAGTCAAGACAAGGTGATTTACTGAACACTCAAAGAGGCAGTAGCTAGTCCTTTTGTATAACATTAAATGATCCTTTTCTACAAGTAAAAAGTTTATACATGATTCACATAAATACATATTTTCCAGAATAAAGCATTTATTTTAAGGGACTTTTTCTTTTGATGACTTCAATAACCTTCAATATCTTTTGTTTTACAAAATACTGTTTCTCTGTCTAGAATAAAGGTAAAAGCATATTTCTAGTGGTTAATATTTTATTTCTAGAATGTACTAAAAAAAATTTTGCATCAATATTATATTTGTTATGAAGCATAAATTCTGCATATTTGATAAAATCAATGACAATAGAAGAATGAGATGAGAATTTTCTAACCAAATCCAGTAAAGTCAGATCATCTGTGCAATAGCTCCTGCTAGTGTGTAATAAAAAATACAAAATTCCCCTCTATTCTACTCTATTTGTGTAGCTTGTCATTAACCACACTTTTAACAGGTTTGACCTTCCCCTTGCTTTTATAAGGAATTCCACAGGTAAATGTCACCAGAGAAAAATACACATTTATTCAAAATGTAGCAGATAGCATGCACCTCTATAAATGTCTAGCACACATGACTGCCTGAAGAATTTTTAAAATAAATGTCTTCCCATGAAGGGAATAGTGTTGGCTGAATTAATCACTGGGAAATGCTCCTGCTCCATGTACTCTCTCTCACCTGGACAGTTACAATTGCAGCACGTAGCTCACCCTCTGTCTCTGTCAGTTCTAAAATCTCCTCACCACGGCACAAAACATAAATCAGATATTGAATTGAGCAGACCTTTCGGACTCTATTCTGGTCATTTATAGTTACACAAGGCTGAATTATACCATGTGCCCTTTATGTGGCCCATGGGATGATTTCTCTGCCAAGAATTCTACCTCTCAGACCAATAAAATGTATGGCAATACAGCAGAAAAGAAGGGTTTCATTATTTTTTTATTTTATTAAACAGTTTATCACAGCATACTGAGGCATTTATTCTTCCACCTATGGATATAGAGACTACTTGAGCTAAAGTGTTTGTCTAGAGACGTTATATATGCTAATATATACCAATGTGATTTCATATATTTTCCTGGAAATCAGAAGCTCAACGTCAGCAGTCAAAATATGAGGGAGAGCATACACATATACTTGAAGGAAAATAGTCAAGATGTATATGCATTCTGAAAAATGACTGAAAGCATTACAGAAAATGACTCAAACATAAATGTGAAAAACACATTTCTCAGATACAGACATTTGCAAATCCCTGTAAAACAGGATGAAAAATGCCTGACCTAGGAGGAAAAGAGTAGAAGCAGGATATTGTTCTTAACTGACATCTTGCCACAAAATTTTAAAGTTAATATTCGTACAATATTCTGATGTATTGAGATTTTATGTTACTATAAGCCAGATGGATTGAATTAATTGATAGATAAATAGATAGGATGTGTTTGACCTGTCCTGAAGTAATATTAATGCACCATGAACTTAAAATGAGAAATAAAAGGAAATAAGATTAAAAACAGATCCAAGGGAAGCTGATGAGAAGATTCCTATTAACTTTAAGGAGATTTACCTTACCAAACACCTATTTAACTGCATTATGTTAAATATGAAACACTGTATGTTACATCAAAAGATACAACAACTACTTGGCATTTGTGACAGTAGAAACAATAAAAATACACCCTTAAATTATAACATAATAGGTTACTGCTGCAATTGGGTTACAGTTGGGTACTGCTGCAATGCCCAAAAGCCAGTCACTACTTTCAACAACAGCTAAATGAGTTCATAATAGATATCTGTCACCTGGCAAAAGCTTTAAAGAAAGCCATGTAGCAGAAAGAAAATAGATCACCAAACTATGAGAATTGTGCTTTATTTATCTGGATCTGCTACCCTTATAAAAATAAAGCAATCCCCTCAATGAGTTAAGTTATCAGGAGGGTTTTATTCTGTTTCTTGCAGTTTGGGGGTGTTGTTGTTTTATTTCCTAGGAGGACAAATATTATATCATTTCAAACAAGTAGTGTTTCATTAATTAAAGTGTTTGTCAGTCTCTTTGTCACCTTCCCTCTCTCTTTCCCTTCCTGTGTGTGTCTTCTTATAAACTCTGCTATTACAATTTAAGACTTCTGTACCTAAACAGTAACTTTGGATTGAGTTTGCCTTCAGCATTTTACTGTGTCTGGTTGAAATGAAGTTAACTTTTTTTAACAGTAGACCGCTGTATGTCCTCTGGGGTGGCACAGCATTTTAAATCTGTGACTAAAATGGAGTTGATAACACAGCAATATTTTGGCTATTACAAAATCACAGACTGGGTGAGGTTGGCAGGGATCTCTGAAGGTCATCTGGTCAAATCCCCTGCTCAAGTAGGACCATCTACAGCCAGCTGCCCGTGGCCATGTCCAGAGAGCTTCTGAATAACTCCATGGCTGGAGACTCCATAATGTCCTTGGCCAACCTGTGTACTCCATCAATCTCAAGTAACCGTGTTTGCTTGTCCAGAGGAATTCTCCTGTTTTCCAGTTTGTGGCTACTGCCTCCTGCCTTTTCACAGAGCACCACTGGGAAGAGCCTGACCCTGTCTTCTTTGCATCCTTCCTTCAGGAGTTTCTGTACTTTAGTAAGGTCCCCCTGAGACTTTTCTGCTCCAGACTGAACACTCTCAGCCTTTCCTCATAGCAGAGATGCTCCAGTCCCTCAGTCACTAGTGATTTCTTGTGGTTTGTAACCAGCTGGAAATTAAGCTCCAAGCAGCTGCTTCCTTTCCCCCCATCCTCTCCAGTAAGGAAGGAACAAAAGGCAGAAATATTGATTGGAATAACAATTTCCTAGAAAAAAGCATTGAGATAAGGAACAATAACAGCAACAATACTAATAACAGCGCATAAAAGAGGGTGATTTCTTATGGAAGTTCTACTGACCAGATATTACTGGGACCAGAGACACTCAAGACACTTCCCAAGACAAAGGGGGAAATGCCATGCCAGCATTTTTTTCCTTTGAGCCCAATTTCCCCTGAGCCCAAGTCAGCAAAGCACAATGACAGAGAAACCCTTCAAGCTGGACCACACCACTCTGTTTGCTACTTTGCTACCCCAGAAAAAGGAAAATAGTCACTTAAATTCCTAAGAAAGTATCCCTTGAGTGGTGTATTATTTCAGTGAGTTCATCAGCCTATATTGGCCAGAGCTTTTGGTGCTAGTGTCATATCTAGAATGGCAATGAATATTAATTTTATTACTGTAATTAGTACTTTCTTTGGAGGAAACAACTTCAAAATGAATGTTTTGCCATGCAAAGAGTTAAATTAAACATGCTTCCTGTCTTCCCTCTTTGAATTAGAGCAAAATTAGTCAACTGGGACCCTTCAGAAAGGGACACTAAAGGGCCTCTAATGTTTATTGCTCACATTGAAATGAACTGAATTAAAGCATCCTAATGTTTATTGCTCCCTTTGAAATGAATACAATTAACAGAGACAGCACACCTGATGGTATTATCATGCCTGGTTCATCTATCCCAGACAATACATTGCCTAATGCTAAACTGACACAATTTAAAGAGAGGCACACATTTCTTACTGAAATTATTCCAAAATTTCTTTTACTTGCCTTTCATATACCCAGACAAATAATTTAACTATATTCCATACATATGCATGTGTTTCAGCTTCAAAATCTTACACAATTTGTTGTATTATTGTTCCTAATGAGAATGAAGTAAAAACCAACAGAGACCTGACCCAGAACCTTTCACTTCCCCTTAACTGTCAGTTTGACTTTCTGTAACACTGTGATCAACTGAATCCTAAGTGGGAGTTGACACTGTCTCAACTTTCTGCAAATGCAGGTAAAATGGAATGTGAACTGCCTGAAATTCAAAGCTGAGGTAACCTGGTTCTGCACCATTACACATAATTGGTATCTTCAGCTTTGTACACCTGCAATTTCATTTCTTTAATAGCATGGACTTTGATAAGAATCGTGTTGTGGACCTTATTTTTTTGTCGTTTTGGGTGAGGATTTTTTCTCCTCTCCCTTTCTGATATCATAGCCAACTTCTCACACAATGCAAAGTTCATTTCGGAAAGAAATCCTGTCATTGGTCTTTAATAGCAGGTTAATGGGCTGTGAAATCTCAAATTTTCAAGACTGATTTTGTTACAAGAATAAGTGTTCCTTATATCTTTTCTCTGGACAGAAAAGAGCACTTCCTTTAAAATACCTTAATACTCAGCACACGAGAAGAATTGTATCACAAATCATATCTAACAATGAGATTTTCTTTATTTTCTTCTGATATCAACAGCATTTTGGAAGAACTGCTGCCTCAGGTAGCATTTGCTATTCCTCTGTAAATCAATAAAACTTCCTGCCATAGACTACAGGATGTGCCTGCTGTGAACTTACAAATATTAGATGAAAGGTTTCACACACAGCACATCATCTATAAGGCAGTATTTTAAACCACTGTCATCTGCTGCATGATTTCTTTCATTATTTAACATATTTTTCTCCATATTTGCCATTCTGGTCTGGACTTTTTGTGATGCATCCTTCTTATGTATGATACATGTGTGAATGAGCAATGTATACACCCATACCCATGCATACATACATAGACACACGTATAAATATATATATATATATATGCATATGCATACACAGATGTGCATGTAATGCCTATGTAAACATATTTATAAAGTGAGACTCTAAGTGAGAAAATAAAACAGACCATGAATGAGGAAAACATTTCCCCTATTTTTTACAGACTGTGGCCATTAATAACAAGTGTGATACTGCATGCAGAGAATTTCAGAAGCATTTTAATGAATCATAAAGTGATTTTCCAAAGTAAATGATGTACAAACTTTGAAGAACTTCAGCATGATTCCTCTAGAAATGTTGAAGCAGTAGTTTAGGAAAAAGCACAGAAGTATTTGCACAGCTAATTAATATCTGCATATTTAATTGTTAGTCTTAGGAAACAGACTGCTTGCATTTTTTTCTTACACTTGGCAAGGTAACATCATTCTGTCTCTTCCATGTTACTTTTTACTGATGTAATATCAAGGCAGTCTATTCAAATTAAAGTAATTTCTAAACATAAATATATGCATGTCAGCGCACCTTTCCAAAACACATTTCACTGACTGAACTTCTTTTATTTTCTTTTCTCTGTAGGAAATATGCCTAAAAGACATCAAACAAAATGTGACAATATTTGAAAAAAAAAGCAGCAACTGTAGAAATTTTAAAAAATCAAAATAATATTAACAATATTTGCCCACATGCTATATCTATTTGCACCAAAACCAGAAGGTCACTATTTCAGGGATATAATAAAAATTCCCTTTGAAGACAGAATCTCTTTTAAAAGTTATATGACTATTAAATATCACCAATGCATGCCCTGAAAACTTACTCAAAAAATCCATGATGCTGGGCAAATCCAAAAGACAAGGTTCTTGCCCATCCCTACCCAGCTCACTCTTCTGTTCATACAGAGCACATCCCTACCTACACTCCTGTCCCCCCATACTCTAAATGGCCAGCAGTGCTTAGCTGGGAATGCAGTTTTTCTCAAGTTCTCAAGCAGACATTTAGTCCTCTTCAAAGCCTGACTGTGTGTGTCCAGGTTCAAGAGTGAAGCCACGCAGTCAGTGGCAGTGGCACTGTCAGTGGTTATGCTTTAGGGGACATAGAAGTGCAATGTTAACAGCAGTCTGAGAGCATAAGCTCAGAATAATAAAATAAATTCAGGATCTTTTGCCCCAGCTTTCTAATTTTGGACCTTCAAGGTACAACACAGGCCTTCTGCTCTTCAGGCTCTGCTCTGCAGCCTCAAGGTCAGAAAGATTTTTTAGGGGGTTTTGACCTAAGAAGTCATCTGCAGAGAAAAATTTTTACATCAAATGATGAAATAATGCAAAGCAGTGAGAAATGCCAACTTATCTTTGAATGATTTCAAATTTTTCTTTTGACACTGTTGTAAGTAAATTTCAAATAACTGTCCGTAGTTTTTCTCATCAGAAACTTTCTTTAAAGGTCTGATACATGAACAGAAACTGTTTAGAAAAATAATTAAAGGAGAAATATTCATCATCTTTTAGAGAAAAATAACCTGAGTTCTATTTCATCTTCAAATACATCCATTTGAAGTGCTAATTAACATATATATATAATATTATATTTTGCATAAATTTTTACTAAAAATAGCATTAGATATGTATTTATTAGTGGCAATTAAGATCTAATATTAAAAATAGCATTAGAGTATCACAAAATTTTGAAGACTTGAGATTCTTTCATATACTTGCTTTCATGAGAGAAGATTATTCACCTGCTACATTTAAGAAATGTTAGAACTTCACCAAGGTACACACCAGAGATGACAAAGCCCCTCTATGTCTGCTTAGGGCTCATGAATTTACTGTCATTCACTTTCATTAGGTGTAGGATGAAAAAACCTTGAAAATTGCCAATATTTATACATTTATATTTAGACATTCTGGCATTTCTTGCATGACAGTGAGATCAATTCAGGAGACAAAAAGGAAAGAATTGACATTTTTTTGTTGCAAATTTTTCTACCGACATTAACTAAGATTTCTTAAACTCACAAATTTGATAACATTAAATACTGAATTCAATATTTTCATTCAAGAAGTGGTAGAGCAAGCAAATATAATTTTACTTCAGTTATTTGACATCTATCACTAGGAGTAAGATGTCCTAAGAAAGGACATTTTAACGTGTCTTCTTTACTAGCATCCTTTTTTTTTCAGCAAATATTCTTATAGTTCTTCAGATGTGGTAAGTTTCTAATTATGATTCTCCCTGCAGTCTTTAAAGTATTCTTCCCTAAATACTCACAAGTGCAATTGTCTTCTGGAAACCCGGTTCATAATGCTTACCCAAACTAATTTTAGGAGTCTAATTTAATAGGTGATCCAGAGTCAAGATTAATTCAAGTGTTCTGAGTCCTCTCTAGACCCAGCTCTTTCTTGTCAACGATTACAGGTTTCTAAGCCTATTTAGACTGAGCACATAGAGTGTGCAGAACATATACATACTCCCCAATATGATGAATATATTACACTATATGTGTACACTGTTACAGGTCAACTCAAATACTGGGCAATGTTATTCCAGTGTCACAGCCCAAGCGATGTGGCTATAGCAAGGGTGAGGAATAGTTATGTGCCCCTGGACAGTCATTAGGGGTCAATGACTTTTTTTTATCAACAATGGTCACTGCTATTTTGCATAATTCATTCTTTAAAATGTTATGTGAATGTATCAGAGAGCACCTAAAAAGCTGAAGTTTTCTGAGGACCAAAAATCTATTGAGGAAATATAATGGGAGTGTTTCCCATTTGACAGCATTTTAGAATCTTAAACTGATGCCCAAATCTTCTAATTAGGAGGTTATAAATTGGTTAAATAGACAGAAAAGAATTAAAGGCAGTGAGGAAAAGAGTTAGAGTTTAACACACAGAAATAAATATTTAGTTTCAGTTAACTAAAGTAGGGAGTTTAAGAAAAGCAATCTGATAGCAAAGAAGGTAAAAAGAACAGCACATAGGAGAGGATGACAGGAGAATTTAAAATTGGTCTATAAAGCTGACAGAGGAAGATGAGATGTATCAATAGAACAGAGGCCTTCTGGGAGCAATGAGGTGGGAAGAGGGCTAAAAGACAAACAGAGGTGTGGAAAACTGAGGGGCTGACAACCTTGCAAACCAAGACACAAACAAACGCAGAGATAACAGAAATAAACTAAAACATCTAGACCCCTTGGATATCCACTTCTGAAGATAAAAACAGCTGGTAAGCACCTGAGGTGTCTGACAACATTAAGTCTCTGACATCAAGGAGATAATATTTTGGGCAGAAAACAAAACTGAAGGAGGCATATGGAAAGATTTTTGCAACCAGAACAGGAGAAAAGTGTGGAGGAAGAAAGGACAGTGCAGACTTCTAGAGAATAATGCATCAAGAAGGGTAGAACTACCCACACAAAAACTGTTTGTAGTATACCTGTCTAAAATGTATGTATATTCCCATTTTTAAACTGAGAACAAGGCATGTTAGTGAATTTAGAGAGTCAGAAAAAACCCTGAGATCCTGGTCAGTAAAGACTGTGCTGGTATAATAAATAAAGAATTCCAGAGAATGACTAAGAAACATGGGTATGAATGGAGCAGTGGAGCAAAAGGTGGAAGAGTGGGAGGTGAAGAAATAGGATAATTAACAGGAAAGGATGCAGGTAGTATGGTGAAGATGTAGAAAACATTAGTTTTAGGGGAATTATTACAGGACTAGAAAGATGCAATGATATACATATTTTTCAAATTAATTTAAAATTCAATATCATTTAAATTTTTTAAATTATAAAAATAAATTAAAGATTACATTCAGATATAAATCTACAGCACTAGGAAAGACAGACAAAGAGAAATAAGAAGGGTAATCTGTGTGATAAGCAGAGCAGAAGGGGAGTTGGAAAGAAATTAAAAGTATAAAAGTATATGTGGGGGTCTTGAATTCATGAAGGAAAGGGAGGGAGATAGAAACCAATCACTTTAATAAGGATGAAGTTATATGTCTAATCCAAATGAGCCATGAATCCATTTGCTTAATGGAAAAATGTGTCCATAAAGTCTTCATTGAAGCAGGTCATGAATAATCAATGTATTATGTGCATGTTTCCATTAGTAAAGACTGATGATCTGCAATGCACTGGTAGTGTGGATCACAGATGTCTTGACCAAGTAATTATTGCCAGAAAAGTCGCATGTGAGTGATAGAAATATATGTATAAATTAAATACATTTGTAAAACAGAAATCACAGTGCTTTGCTCCCTTCCTGGTTTGGTGCTAAGTTTAAAAATCACCAAGAAACAGACAGCAAAGGACTTTCAGAGAGACTTTCAGTTGTGTTTATTTGAAATCCTGTGCTTTCTCTTCTTTGATCCCTAGAATCAGATTGATTGCAAGAATAACAGGGAAACACTGGAGAAGTGATTTTATTAATCTAGTTCTCTCCTCAGAGGATCAGAACAACCATTGGATTAGGAGGATTAATTTAGTCTGTGCAGAGAAAGTCACAATCTCTGTTTTGGAAAAAACATCTGCAGAGCATAGTGTCAGATAGCTTATGCAGTAAAAAGCAGTACTGCTGATTTCACCATATATTCTACTGTGCTACAAAATTCCATATTTTTCACACCTATTAAGATTTACTGTACTGAATTCAGAGCACTTGACAGCCTACGACAATTGCATTTTTTCTCTATCCCTTAGGAATTTTTTAATTGCATTAAAATTAGGGGGATCTATAAATAACTCTAATAAATGATAAGGCTTTCTTACACAAATTTTGTACTTGTAACCATGATTTTCCATCAAGGAAATTAATGGGAGTGGTTATTTTTAATCTTTTTGGGGAAACGAATTTATACTGGGCTAGTCCTACAGAACTCACAACTCCTCCTAAGGCCCGGATCAGAAAGGAGGGTGTGATCTTACTCTAAGGGAATACATGGGTGCAGGGAATCAGTTTCATTCTGAGAATAACTGCTCAGCCACATTATCTTCCTACAGCTGGAGCATCATCAGAGGAAATCATCTATAGCTGAAATCATCTGTAGCACAGGACTTGCAACCAGATTGTGGTAACAGATGATCTACTGCTCCTGCCTCCAGCCTGGTACAGAATTCCAGCTGATCCAAAATATTTAGGAAATCTCCAGTACAGATGGGCTCCAGTAGCAACTGGATGTCTTCATAAATGCTCCACATTTGTTTAATCCTTCATGGATGGCAAAGTCCATTGCTCAGTTCAACTCAAGCAGTAACATTTTATTGGCATGACAAGATCTGCCAAAGTATAAATGAAGGAGACAAAATCCTCGGGGGGTCTGCACAAGATAAAAAAGGACCTATACTCTGTGTTTATACTCCTTTCTGTAAGTCCAAGAGGGGCAGTAGTTATTTAGCCCAGTTTAGTCATAATACTTTGAAATTTTTTTTTTTAGGAACGTGTAGCATCATCACATTCCTATAAGTTACCAGATGCCAAATATAGTTCAATGATTCTTTCTGTGTGTTTACCCTAATTTTATTTTTGTCTTTGGAAACAAAAATATACAAGGATATTAATTATGCAAATCTTTTTACTTATGCAACTAAGGACCATGAAGGAATGAATACATGTTATTGATCTTGTTTTTTCCTAGTAGGTTAGGGCAGTGGAAATAAAAGAATTTGTGCTAACCAAGGAATTTGGGCCATGTATTCCAAAAAGTGAAATAGAGGCTTTTCTTAGCTCTGTGAATCTCAAACTATAAAAAAAAAAATCATACTTAACAATATTGAGATGTGAAAATATACCTCAGCCTTTTTGTTCGCCATTTTTGTTTTAATCTTTCGTGACAGAGTATTCACACATTTTGCCACAACTAAAAAATGTAAACTAAGTAGAGAAGTAGAAAAGATTAGTCATAACAAAACAATTGTAGTCATTTGTACTATTATAAATGTCATCCCCATGGCTGATAAAATTATTCAGCTAAAAGACCAAATGCATATATGAACATTAGAAATTTTCTCTAGAATCAAAGAATTGAATCATCTTAGATCTCTCGATCTTTCTCATAGATCTTTTGAGACTGCTGGTCATTCTCATTTTCTGGATCTTTTTTATAATGAGTCAAGTCTTCTGGGAACTAGTGAGGTTCAATAACTCCAGCAGATTCAGAACAAGCTATTCCACCTGTCTCATGGATTACAATTTTGTTAAAGTCAGCATTTGTGTTCATGTTTTTCACCTCTTGTTCATGTTTGGCAGTCTGCCCTCTCTTCCAGCTCTTCCCCACTCAGGTTCATTTAGTACATTACTCTTGCCTAAGGTGGAAGAACTTGCACCTGCCTTCAGTGGAGTGAAACCTGTCTGAAACAGTCACTTTGAGTTTGAAATCTGTTCCCCAATCTGCTTACAGCCAGACGGAGCCTGGTGCTCTGCATAGATGTCATTAGCAAGCTCCTCATTCCATTTTCCAGGCTGTTAGTGGAAATACTGTGTTGTTCAGGACCTACTGGACCTAAACAGATATATTTGCTACATCCTTTTGGTTTAAGAGTCAGTCCTTGATAATCATGCTCTTAATACAGGTTTCTGCTCAGTTTTATGTTTCTGTTATCTAATTCATGTTTTCACAGTCAGATTGTAAATTGTGTTGTACAGCAGTGCCAAAGTCTTACCAAACTCTCTCTATATATTCACTTTTCCTCCCCTATCTTCATGGCCTGTTACCTACCTTCTGCAAGGAAAGTACAGAGGCTTAACTTGATTTAGTCTTGAAATCTTGATTTTGAATATTGCTTGCTGTGTTTTCATCTAGGCACTTTGCCTCCTCCCTGGTTTCTGAAGAATTAAAATCAAGCTTCCTAGGTCTTTAATATCCTGGCCTTTCCTAGGTCTTTAATATCCTGGCCTTTCCTTGTCTCCATCTCATCATTTAAGCTAAGACTGTACCTTGCCTTTCATTTTCTTTTCTTCCAGAACTTCATTCTTTGTCCAAGCACTATCAGAGTAAATTTCATTCATATTAAAAATTTTTAAAAATTTGTTTCTTTTTCAGTTGCTCCCAACATCATCACATTTTTTTCAGAGATATTTATAAGTGTGGGAAATTCCATGCTTGCCTTTTTTTCCTCCCCTCTCTTTGAAGTTCACAGTATATTGATTCCCTGCAGATCAAATTCTGTCTATAGATAGTAAACAAAAATTAGGGCCATTCCCCACTACATCAGTGTTGATCTCAATTCCACAGGACAGGAAAAGAGGCAAAGCTTGAATACATGCTCTAAAAATCAGTCGTATACAGTCTCGAGAGAAATATTTTAATGCTCTAGAATTTTTTTTTAATCATAATTGCTATAACATGTAAATTTTTGCTTTATTAATGGCACTGGCAAGACTTCTGTCAAGACTATAAAAACTTGCTCATTCTTATATGCTCTTACTTTATTGGGTTGCTAAAAGTCAGATGTTCAAGATTAAATTTGGACAGACCCTCAAGCCTTAAAATTCGGTGTTTTTCTTTCATCTTTCCCAAACCAGTCACAGTAGTCCTAATTCCAGCATAAGGGAAAGTAATTTATTTAACCATATAAAGACATTCTAGAAATTTTTCTTCCAATGACACAATCAATCTTGAAATTTGGACAGCTGTGTTTTTGTGATATGAATATAATTTCTGCCATTAATCTGAAAATATCTCCTATTTGCATATTAGTATCTCAGCATTCTCATATGCTCAGTAGATATTAATTTGGTTTTTTTTTATTTTCCATTGATTTTTTTCAAATATTTCCTCTTCACTGGCACATGCACAGAACTCTGAATCCCTGTAGTGACTGGTCATGTTCTATTGCACATCCTACAAGTGCTCATCTGACTTGATAATTCTTTATAGGTATGTGCCTATACAGTGGTTCCTCACCCTCTTTTCTGTTTAATCATACCTAGAGAATTTTGCACATATTCCTTTTGGACAACATTGTATTTTTAATTCACTTTCATCTTCACCATCATCTTCTTTAGAAGAACTATAACTGACAGAACTGCTATTTTTCATTGTGTCTCTTCAAAGATCATGAAAGAAGTCAGAGTTTTAGTTTAGATGCAAAAAGCCATAGCCCAGGTTAGACCATAACTAGGTGTCTCACTCTCTGAGAGGCTAATTAGAAAACAAAATGAAGCTAATATTTTAATCTGATAGAAAAAGGCATATAGAAATGAGATAGCAAAAGTATTTATTTGTTGTATTTGACATAAATTAAAATTTCGCTTACCAGTGGTAGACCTTACTCCCATGAAAAAAAGCTTTACTTTTGGAGATTTAGAGGAGGAACCAGTATCAAACAGTGCCAATGGTGAGACACTTATTTTTCTGAATGTGCCACAGATTTGAGGTGTTTTTTTATATTTCTAATAATGCCATCATTTGTTATTAGAATTTTGAAGGCATGGTAAGGTTATGCAAAGCTTTGAAGGGCCATTAATAGTTGGAAATTCTTTTCCATACTTAAGAATGCTTTAGACCTAACTATCACATTTCATGCAGCCAAATGTGTTAGTGATAAAATATAGTCAGGACCCAAATGAATAAATGAATAATTGCTTTTGCAGAATAAAATAGTTTCTGACTCTGCAGACACTGGCTTTGATAAATACAGCTGCCACCTAGGATAAAGCTGATATTGCCTTTCAATGTGTGGCCTTATTAAATAGAGATCTTGCTACAGGTCTTACTGTAGCATGTGGGACACATTTGATTAGTTACCAGAATCACTCAGGGTGCATTGGTTTTCTCTTCTTTAGAGGTGTGGGCTTGGAGCTATTTTTTTTTTGCAATAACCTGATTTAAAAATTGCTATTTGACATACATTGTTCATTAACATTTCATATCTTCATTGATAAGGGAGATAAATACCTCCCTGGGCTAGTAATTGCCTATAGAGTTTAATGCCTTCAGATGAAAGAATCCAATACACTGAGCAGATTAGAAGCTCTTTTAAAGATTTGGGATTACTAGAGCTCCATAAATGATCTGAACCTAAGGTTAGTTCTACACAGGGGTTTCGTACTAGTCTTTGCAATGTAAGCCTCTGGGTTTCTGGCACTGAAGGTGGCATCCAGACTCTGCATTAGATGTTTTTATTACTTTACCAATGCCTGAAGAAAGTGCTTTACAATAGAAATTGTAAGAACCAGAGCAGTGAGGACCTCACTAAAAGCTCCTGAAAGCTGGCAAGTGCAAAAGGCTGTAAATGAGTACCTGGCTGCACTACCCAAGGCAAAGGAGAACTTCCTTGATGACTTTGTTGGCCCTAGCCCAAAACCTTCCACAGCAGACTTCTTTCCTCACTTATTTTGCAGATGGGGAAGTAGGGTGTGACTGCTCCTTTTGTACAATTGACAACAGGATGGCACCAACAATACCCTGAACACAGCAGGCCTGAGTTTGATGTCTCACTCTGCCTATGAATTTTCAAACATGCTTTCCCCATCTTCCTGAAAATTGTTCCAGTTGCCAGTTCATTAGACTCAAATGGCTTATGAAGGCAATACATTCTGTGTACTGCATGACCTAGTTAACACCAGAAAGCACTGCAGAAAAAAAAGTCACTGGAGTGGTCAGTGCACATCTCACAGGACTGGGACAGTTGGATAATAGCTGACATTGAATGTCTACTACACAGGTTACTCAGCTCTTTCTCCTCTCATTTTGGCAAATATTAGTCCCTGAAAATAGATAATTTATCCAACAATTGCTGATGGGCAATGCTAGGGAAGGAGGTACATGGGTCATTTTTGGAATTACAGTGATTTTTCACAATAAAATAAATAGTGGTTTAAACAACTTTGGAGGAGAAGTTATACCAGGTGCTGTCCTTTTCATAACTCCTTTTCATGAGGAGTTATGAGGTATAAAGGATTATATAATTCAGTTTTTCCACACTCAGCACAGCCAGAGATGGGTGGGAGTTAATGGTCTACATAAAGGGAGCAAAGCAGGGAAGGAAAGATTTAAAGCATCACTGTTTGGCTTAGGAGTTTTTGAGGAACACAGTGGACTTGTCTTCCCTGATACTTCCAATAGGATCTTTTACAGTCGTTCAATGTTCAACTACAACATCAACTACCTACAAGAACAGGTGATACCACAAGCAAATTTGGCAAACATAGTAAATATTCTGTTGTTGTGGAAGAAATTTGCAAGGACATCAGCTTCCACAGTAGTTCTCTTATCAACAAGAGGGAATACTATCTCTTGTTTAGCAAAGAGATAGCCAGCTAGTCTGCTGTGCTATTTATATGCCTGTTTTCCTCTTTGTTCACTCTCTTCAACACCTTACTGTTTCATTAAGCCAGTTGATTCATCATTTGAGAGTGGAGAAGTACAGCTCAGTGAGCACCCAGACAGTTTAATTTAATTTTCTCAGGTTTTTAGATGGGGGCTCAATTTGATGTGATCCCTAGAAATTGAACCCAGCCCTTGCTGTAGCTAATCAAATCCTGGCAGTCTATTACATCAGCTAGAAGAATTTCAAATTGTAGTAGCATTAGTTTGTTAGAAAAGTTTATTTTGTTAGAGCTGACATGATAATGAACCTTCCCTTTATCCATTTCAACAGATAGAAAATTTGATCTTGGATGTAAAGAACTTTGTAGTGAGGAACAAAAAAATTGCTCTACTTTATTAATTTATAACAAAATAGTTTCAGTTCAGTAAGGAGAAAAGTTGGAATATCTGACTTTCAGAATTTAGGGGTTTTTCTGTACTTTCTAGTTTTGAGGTTGTTTTCGTTGCTTTATTTTGTTTTTTAGTGTGATTTTGCCCTAGAAAAGTTAGATATACTTTTTTCCCTCTTATCTAGAGGTATAGTGTGGTATGGTATGGTATGGTATGGTATGGTATGGTATGGTATGGTATGGTTATCAATTTCTGTGTGGAAGAGCTTTCATCTTCAGTTCAATCATTTGGATAAAAAGTTGATGAATTATCCCTTATGACTTTATCTCAGTATTCTGATGCATTCATTAGGGTATGCATAATTTTAACTCCAAAATTTGCAAAGTACAGATTTTATAGGAATGTCAGGTTCAGGTCTCTAGTAGGGAAGAACTTGTGCTGAAAATGAAGACAAGTTGATACCAAATTAAAGAGCTGTTTGCCTTAAACAGCGATAAAGTTAACTCTTGAATGCATATATTTAACCCATGGAATTGATATTTTACAAAATCACAGATATTATTTATGCTATAGATGAGAGTTTATCATATAATGTTTCTTGAAATATTTGTTATTGATTTCAATGATGTTTAATGATGTTTAATGATGTTTAACTTTGTGGACAGAGTCAATATAGCATCAATTAATCTTCAAATAGAAGTCTGGGAAAGTAAAAATTTTGCCCTGCCTTTCCAAACGGTTTTCTGTTCTTTCACCTTTTCTCAACTGGCAAAATGTACTTTAAGGATTTCATTTTTCTCTGAACTGTGAATCTGCTGCCCAAGGCAAGAACCAACAAACGTGTGGTAAAATCCAGTCTAGCAAGGCTAATTTTCTTTGATAATGACAACTTTGATCTGCCCATGAAACCTATTTGGGGAAATGTTCCATGCAATTCTCACTGGTGCTTAAATTGATTAAGCCAAAAAAAAGAAACAGAAAAATTATTTTCAATGTCGATATACTCAAGGTGAGACAGAAATATACACTTGCAGCCCAGAAGGCCAAACATATCCTGGGCTGCATCAAAAGAAGTGTGGCCAGCAGGTCAAAGGGAGATGATTTCCCCCTCTCCATTCTGTTTTCAAGAGAGCCCAGCTGGAATGTTTGCATTCAGGTCTGGGGTCCTCAGCACAAGAAGGACACTGATCTGTTGGAATGAGTCCAGAGAGGGCCACAAAGGTGATCAGAGGGCTGGAGAACCTCTCTTAGGAACACAGGCTCAAAGTTGGAGCTGTTCAATCTGAAGAAAAGAAGGCTGCAGGGACGCCTCATTGCAGCCTTCCAGTACCTAAAGGTGCCCTTCAAGGAAACTGGAGAGGGATTTTTAATGAGGGACTTTTGACAAGGGTCTGTAGCAATAGGACAAAGGAGATTCTGCATTAAACTGAAAAAGAGTAGATTCAGATTATATTTTAGGAAGAAATTCTTCTGGGAGGTGGGCTGCATTGGAACTTGTCGCAAACACACACACATGCACACATGACTGTAACTGCCATTTCCCAGCCAAAACTGGGAGCTTTCTGTGTACTTCTCTCCCACTCTGCTCTCCTACTGGTATGTGTGTTTGATTTACTGCCAGCAAGGCAGAAGGTGAGAGACACTCAAATTGGCAGGCCCCAATGCGCCCGGTAGTCTGCTGGTATTGAGCTATTTGCAGCCTCCTCTGCCTTTCTCACTTCCAGTTCAATGGTTAGCAACCTCTTTTATAACATCTATCATCTGAGAACAAACGATTTCACTTTATACACTGTTTTGGGTCATGGCAGAAGCTCACATCAAACCTCATCAAGGGAGATGGTAACTTTCTTTCCCCAGTAGCAGGAGATCTCAGTGTCCAGCTGAACACATCTCAGGTGTTTGCCTTAGTCGGGTGCTATGACAGTCATGTATCAAATTTTCAATTTCTGCTGAGAATTCCAAGTATTTTAATAGAAGAAGAACAGAAAAAGAGGTTTCTGCTACAGAAAATTCCATGTCTCTTCCTCCTTACCTCCTTTTTAAAACTGCATGTCTTTGCACATAAATTCTGGCAAGAGGGTGTCTGTTACAATTTTGTGCTTCAGCCAGAAAATCAGTTTCTAATTTTACCCAAAACACTCCATGTTGATCACATGTGTAGAATGTTACACATTTATTCATTCACTTTTTGTGTTATATTTTTTTGAACACCTGGAAAATATACTAAAGCCATTCTTTGACAGCACAGTGAGATGTATAGTTTGTGCAGCCTCATTTTTCAATCAATGAGAATTAAGACTAGAACTCTCAACCTGTTTAAAATGCATAGAAATTGTGAATACCTTGTTGCTAGTCTGATGCTGCACTTTAATGTCCACACAACATATATTCAACAAAGTGTTTTAGTTCTCAGATCAAATTATCTGGATGAGATTGGAGCTCAATTGCCCTTGTGTCATAAGACAAACACAGGACTATTTTTCACAGCTCTGTAAAAAAGACTCTATGTGAATAGCAAATCAGCTGCACAAAGACAATGAACTACAGAATTTATCAGAAATTTTAAAATCCAAAAATTAATTACATCTTAGACATTATAATGTTGAGAAAGGGCTACTAGTGCCTTGAAGGATTTGAAAAATAATTTAACTTTCATTGGTAGAATGAATTTTTATTTTCAGAATTCCTTTATTTCTCTAGGAAATTACAGTACACCATTTTCAGCTAATAGAGTAGTTTCAGCAAGGGGATGCACATGTTACTAAAACAGCACCAATAGATTACCAGTAATTTTATGTTAATACTTTTACATTTCCAAATCTATCTTGATGCTTACAGATTTTAAGCTTCTCTATTTACTATAAAGATCTGGAACAATGTTTTCAGTTTTGTTTTACATTAATTTATTTCTGAAATAACTTCATGATATTGGACTGATGTACTAAAATAAATATTCCACAATTTTTGGACATAAATTATAGTAGAATTTCATTTAAGCAAATATTGATTGTTTATTGTACAGAGTAGACTCTGTTTCTTTGAATCTGTGAAAATAGAAAATTTTCAGTTGGTATCTGACAACAGTAACAAAAAATTTATTAATTTTGAAGTCAATATTATTTTAAAGAAAAAGCTCCAGTCAAATTGTCAGTTAGTCCAAATTTTCAAAGCTCCACTGGCTGACCTCTACTAACTATACCTCCTTCAGGAAATACACAATTTTTAAAATGGACATAATACAGAGATGTAGCACAGGATAATATTTAGGTGTTTAACTTTCCTCCCAGTTTTCCCAGAATGACATTAATGTGATTCAAACTGATATTAAACTGAGTTGTCAAATGGCTTCTTGTATTGACTTCTTGTATTGTTAAGGGCTAAATCTGGTGGGACATGGCACTGTTTCAAACCAATCTTGCCAAACTATTATCCAGTTGGTACATTCACATTGGTTGGTCTTGACATTTTCACCAGTCTTCAGTGAGAAGGCTTTCAGAGCACAGTTTGAATTTCTAAAATTATTTCTTAGAAAGTAATATAAATTGACTATTTTGTCTTTCATGCAATCTAAGGCCTTTGTGTGAAGCAATTTTCTTGACATAAAAGAAATATAGGAAGAAACAGGCAACTTCATTTGAATTGTCAGTAATGACACAATGTGCTTCCTGGTTCCTTCAGGGGATTGATAAAACTAATTCAGAAGAACAGAAAATTTGTCAGACTAACCAACCATCTTCTCAGTATCCATATTATTTCTGATAGTAGGCAAAAATAGATCCTTAGGAAAGAATATTCAAACATTACAAGGATTGTAGTGAATGCCCTCCAGAATTTTCTGCCAGCCTTCAGGAAATTCAGTACTTCAGAATTTCTTTGGCTAGAGAGAAAATAGTCTTCATCTCATGGGAGTATAATGTTGCAACCTGCCTGGGAGGCAGGGTAAGTGATGTTCCTGTTAATAAATCCCTTGGGGTGAATTAGAGTGAAATGATACTGAATGGCTGGTGTATATGAGGCAGATTTATTTTAAAAATTTCAACAGGAAAGAGATCCATGGCCATTTTGGTTATTTTCTATAAAACTGTAAAAAAATCATGAAGAGAATTCATAAGAAAAATAATTAAAGAGAAGGAACAAACAAGAAAAGACAGTGGAAATATTTGACCACCCATGGATAGGGCAATCAGACTTGATCATTGCAATTTTGATGTCTGTGGTTGGAGTAATGGTTGCAGTCTTGATCCATTGGGAGTGGGGACCAGCAGATGCTCCTCAGGTTATATACATTCCACTTAACATGGAAACACCTAAATCCCCACCCCCAAGGGAAATCTTCATATCAAATGCAACACTGTGAGGCATGCACAGACTTCTGCTGGAGAGTTCCCAGTAAGGCTGACAGAGTGCTTTGGGGTCCTTGGTGATCCCCAGCTCGCTATGGGGATATGACCACTGTTTGTCCCTGCTTCTTGCAGCAGTGCAGCTGTGTCTTATGATGACTGGGGGGAGTTGGCATCACAAAAACGTAAGATCTGCGCTTTACTGGCCATTCCCCTTGGCTGGTTTGAAAGACAATGTGTTTCCAAATGTTGTGGATAAAATAAACCATAGAGCAACACAGATTGGCAGTGGTTGCCACACAAAATTCTGTTTTCTGAGGAGCTTGGTTTTTGTATCCACACACCCTATACCAAGAAATTTTACAGTTGAACTATATTGTGTGTGAAGGATTAGGTGTCACGTTTTGTTTAGTAGGTCACCCTACTTTCTTTGCAAGGTCACGTCACTGCAAACAAATCTATTACAACATTCTTTTAGTTCCCCAGGCTGAGTAGTCTGCATCTATTTGATCCTTTCTCCCAAGGAAACAACTCTGTAGTTTGGTTCCTTTGGTCACCTTCCACTGATCCCTCTCCATTTCTTCCATATTTCTCAGCTGTGGGGAATCAGAGCTATTCAGTGTGCAGCATATGGAGAAACTCTAGGTTTATGCAATTAGTTATATTTTATGCTTTGTTCCTTATTTTTTTCCCAGGAGTTCCGAACAATTTTCTTTCTCACTACTGCTGCAGCTAACATTTCCATAGAACAGTCTACTGCTAAAGTTCATGAGGCATGCAGAATTTATGATTGTTTGTTCTCATGTTCATCAACTCAAACCTGTCTGTGAATTTTATTTACTGTTTCCTGTATACCTTCCATTACTTCTATGCTGATGCCAGTGATGTTTCTTTATGGAGTCTAGTTAATTGCCTCAGCTGTTCAAGGTAAAAATGCAGTTGTTGAGGAGAATGATAGGTTAAAATGAAGACTGCTATAAAATAAAGCTGATGTCTCATAAATATGTCTGATTTTACTAAATAGAAATAGACAATATATACACATATCTGACCTGTTGATTTTTTTACTATTCCTTGGCCTCCTGCTTCAATTTCTTTTCCATACCAAGAAATATAACAAGTGCAAAACAAAGATATAAAAGTGATGTTTCATGTTTCAAATTAATTTAAGACTGGGAAATAGGTGTTCTTCATAACACCACCAGTCTTGAACATTTTTTCTAAAGTTTCATAGATTTACTGAGAAATTACATCTGGGTTAATTTTTCCTCTGTGTGTGACATCTCTTTTCTCTGGCTCAGAGCTTATGTGTAGAGATTATCAAATGTCAAATGCAAATGTAAAATGGATCCACGCTGTACAAAATAGACTTTTAGAGATATTGAGCTGACTATTCCCTTTAAATGTTAATGAAACTGTGGTAATTACTGAAATACCAAACCAGCATCAGAGCTGGAGATCACAGCTGTAGCCCATTGCTCATAAATTACTGGCACATGCAGTGTCTTGGCAGAAAGAGTTGTACATGAACTTATTCACCATGCCTCCTTTTTAAGTAAGGTATGGAGACAGCACAGCCTTTTTGTTTTACTTTTGTTTTACTAAAGTATAAATCTTACCCCCAGCCAGGCTGCCCATCTCCCTGTCCGTGTGTCTCCCTCCCTCCTTCTTTTCACATTGAATTGCAATTATAACCTAAAAACTATTGAACATACAAAAAAATAAAGCAAGCCTCTCTAAAACTTTTTTTTTAAATAAATATCTGCTTATTACACTTATATTCTAATCTAAAATTTTTAGTTATGCTTGCATTTACTCTGTTGTTTTGTTTTTATTTTTAAACAGGAAAACTGTGTACAAAAGTAGACAGGCAGGATAGAAGGAAAGCGAGTTGAATAATGGGGGAAAGGGTGGCACTGCTGCATTTTTTTCTGTGATATTTTTTCAGCCAGCAAGCCTGTAGCACAGATGCAATGAAAAGGAAAATAGAGTACTTGAAGGGGGTAAGTAACCTCAAGACAAAAAATGTCTAAGGGCAATGCCAGCATAACTAGGCAGTAAAGAACCAGTGATATCTATACTAAAGAAGGCTGTTGACACCTTGATTCTTTGATCTGTGAACTGTGTGACAAGCTTGCAAACGGATAGTTTATTATCTGGGAGGTGAATAGCAAAGTCCTACAGCATTTCACAGGGTTAATACGTATAAAACAGCCATTTAGATGTGCACCAGGAGCAGAGCGTGGGAGGAGTTTGCTTCAGCATGCAAGGAAGTTGTACGTGCGCCTGTGCCTATATGTATGGCTACGCGTATGTGCTTGTGTGGAGCACCGCGCGGAACCCCGCTGGTCACATCCGCTGCAACTGGGGAGATCCACACCGAAGCTGACCATGGAATTTCCAAATCCTTTTATTTCACCTTCCGACGGCACTGAAGGTGGCCTAAGCCCGATCGGGACCTTATTCTGGTTTTCACGGAGGATCGCTATCGTTACACTCCATTTAAATTCAGGAATAAGCATCTCATGACACCATGCTCCACTGCATCGGAACTGTATGAGCAAGGCGGTTCTTGCACAGAGAGGGAGAGACGGAGCGCGGGAGAGACTTCCCAGGCTGAGAAGAAAAGAGACATTATCTGGTTTTTATGTCTGTGGGTTGATATTTTCTTTTAAAGAAATCTGCAGCTCAAAGGTATTGGAGTAATATTTCTGTAAGCCTTGTCTCAACAGCAATAAATATATCTGTATCAACAGCAGAGCCAGATAATTCTGCTGTTGCTCTTACAGCGATCTGTCGTTTCATGGATCACATAGGAAATTCCAAAGAGCAATCTTTGTGTTACCTGACATTATATGAGCTTAGTCATTTAAGGCAAGTAACTCGTCTTTGAAAGGAGCTTGAATCTCACCTAAGCTTGTTTAAGGGGCAGTCTTGCCTCAGGTGCAGACACTTAATTTTTTTCCTTCAGTCATTTTTGAAAGTATGTTTGGCATGCAATCTGCTATTGATATGTGGTTACTTTTTCTGTTGTGTTTTGGTTTTGTCATTTTTTAAGAGGTCTCTTTTAGTTGCAGACAAGGAAATGTGAAATTTCAAGGCAGTAATTATTGATTTTGGGATAGCAAAGTCTTTTGAAAGCACATTGGTATGTGATGAGTACAGACAGGCTCCCTGGATTTTTTCATCATCTTTACTCAACATCCATGTAACTGTGGAACTGTAAAAAGACAGTCATGAAAATATTCGGAAATAAAAGTGACAAGAATGTTGCTCAGGTAAATGAAAATTAGCATTATAAAGCATTAGGGACTTGGTTTTTTTCATATTATATTATTTCAATAGCAAAAAAATAAAGAGTTAATTGATGTGAACAGTTACAACTGGATACAAGTACGTTTTGTAAGGAAAAATACGTATACAATGGAAGTCAGAGGAAAAAATATCTTATACCTCTAGTATATGAAGATAAAACTATGAAATACTCAAACTTGCATTATTGAAACTCATTTAGTGATTAAAAACTGAAATGACGAAAAAAAGTAGAACAAAGACTTTGCTTGCCTGATATGGTAATTGAGTAATAAGATATATTCTACTGCAAATCAATTTCCTCATTCCAGTTTAGAAGTACAATATAGCTCTGGCAAAGTAGCATCTTTACGGTCCTATGGATTGACATCACAAAGCCCTAGCCTTCTTTTGAAATCTATGGAACTGTGATAAATCTTCATGGCTCTATTTTCTAAAAGGAAAAAGGATTAAAGAAAGATTTTCAAGAGTGGCATATTACCTCCTCTACATTATTTGGAGATGAAAGGATTGCATTATGGAAGACTAGCAGTTATCAGTTTTTCATGGGATTAGTAATTAAATAGAATTTATAGCAATGGGGAAATATTGTTACGGTTTAAAGATTTAAACAATGAAAAACTTTTTAAACCACTAGAGCTTAAAGATGGATCTATAGCCTATGAGTATAGAATGTATAGAAAATTTTCCTTTAGGATATGTGCTTTTTAATTGTATCCTTTATTTACAGACAAAACCACAGAAAAATGACCATCCTAATAGACCTATCTTTGTTTCATGAATAATGTCAAATGAGTTTTAAAGGACAGTAACTGTTATGCACGGAGGCATATTGAGATTTTTCTGAGTTGTCTTTCTCTAAGAAGGGAGTCTTTATTATCCTGCTTTTCTTATAGGTCCAGGAGTCTTTATTTGTAATCTTACCAAGGAAATTTTGGAAAAGTGTTCTTTGGGAGCTACAGAAGATATTTAGACCCAACTAGGGACAGAGACTTTTTGATGCAAAAGAGTAAGCCCAGATTTGAGTTGCAAGGACAGGTAGAAGAAAATCTGTGCTGTTTTTTTTATAAAATGGCCAGGGCTGGTCAGGGGTTCTCACTTCCTTGTTTTTCAAGTTGCTCTGGAAATATTTTGCAGTTCAGGCTTTTGGGATCATTCTAAAAGGTGACAGAAACTACATGGCTTTTGTGGATGTGAATGTTGATCCTGATTGTGCCATCTGTCACTGAGTTCCCCCATGCATTTGACTTCCAAGATGCAGTTCAGCAATGTATGAAACACAATTTTCTTTCTCCAGGTTTACATGAGGTAAAAATTCACAATGAGGAAATATGTTCATCGTCACTAAAATATTTTAAATCTAGATTTTCTTCATATTCTATTCTTTTTTAGCTTTGTAAAAGGCTGTGTTTAATGTTCCCAGCAGTCAATGTTACTAAATGCTCTAATTAAACTACTCAGACAGAATTTTTTTTATTTTGTTTTGTTTTTCTTCAGTTTGCTTTGTTTAGTTTTTTTTCAAAATTCATAATTTAACTTAATTCTTCTCATTTGGCACAAAGAGTGGATGCCTGGATCTTTCACTGTTCTTTATTTATTGGTGTATCTAAGACTAAAATTTCAAACAGAGACAATGAGTTTCTCACAGCAACCTCAATCTTTTTCCATAGCAAAATACACTGCCTCCATTTCCATAGGATACCTTATAACTTCAGTAGTAGGCTTAAGTTAATCCAAGTATGGCAAGGCTTGATAAAGCTGCATCAATGTTGTATGAAGAATTCCTCTTATAAAGTCATTGAAAGTTAACATAAATTTTTATGAGGTTCTTTTGCTCCCCTAGAAAAATAAACTAACAAATATGAAGCAGAATTTAATTACCACATGTAAATATGTATAGAGGCTTAATGATTGCAATGCATAGATTATGCTATGTTTAATTTAACAGTCTATTATTAATATCCCTTACAAAGAAACTTGAAATTTAAAGTACATGTGATTAAGAACACAGATGTCCAAGATTCAACTACAATAATTTTAAGGTATTTTTACTAGTTGTATAAGCTTGCTGCCTCTTTCAGATCAAGGCTTGCAAATAGAGGGTCATGTAACAAATCACCCTCTCACATAAGGCTGTGCTTCCCTATTTTTTCCTTCCTAAACTGGTGACATCAGCCTCAGAAAAAGAGATTTACAGGGAGTTCAAAGGATTCCAAATAGGCATGAACAAAACGTCTGAAGAGACTTCAAGGTTTTTGTCAGGCCATGGAAATGAACAGATATTCCTTGATCTTAAAGTAAAGCCCAAACCATCCGCATACACTTAATATTAATGCTCTGGGTTTTTATTATGCTTGTGAACTACCCACACACAGGAGAAGACAGAGGTTTCTATCCAGATAGTCAATTTGTTCCAGTCCACATCTTTATTTCGGCTGAAGAAACCTATTATTAGCTCAAACAGCAACTTTCCCAGTTGAAAACACATGTAACATTTTAGTAATCTAGATTTATGTCAGGTAGGTCATGAACTTTTATTGTATTCCTGTGGTAAATAACATAAACAAGCAGAAAAGCTGTTGACCACTTGTAGTGAACTGGCTCCCCTATTTCAGTTTAAAGACAGTTTCAATGAACCAAAAAGAAAAAGCTTGCATAGAGCTGTCGAAGCCACAACAAATTGATTTTTTCCACTGCTTTTGTTACCTCGTGGAATTTCTACAATGTAAGAGCCAAACAGCTTCAGCTGAGATTTTGTCCTCCTATTTTAAGGAGAAATTATACACTTACAACAAGATATCTTGCACCTATCCAAATTCTAAACAATTAACTGGGTAAACACTTTGCTGTAGTGATAAAATAAATATTTTCCTACTTCTATTTGTTGTTCATTTGTTTGCTGTAGGATTTGCTATCTTCCAGCTCACTGAGTGGGCAGTTTATAGAGAGTTTTCTTGAACAGATTGCACTTCTCAAAGGATTATTGGTTTCATACCTGAAAGTATTACACAAAACCTTCTAATTAAGGGCACGATTTGTGAAGCAAGGCTAGCAAAAAGCTTTTAAACCCCTGGCACCTTCAAGCTTGTGTGTCATACTTCTTTCAGTAGTGTGGGCAATATCTCCAATCTAACTTTTCTTCTTGGACCTTCTGAGATTATTGAGAGCTATCTTAGGTGTCTAGATCTTGCTTTTCTGTGTGCAGTACAGACATATTCTCAGGACATATTTATATTGCAATCAGAAATGTATCACCTCCACACATAAGCACACTTGTGGTAGCTTTTCCTTAGCTGTTTCAAAGGCCAGAAGAAATGCTGTAGCATTTCAGAAGTAACAATATTTGTTCTACCACTTGGTATTTAAATGATCAGCCCTACCTTTTTATATGTGTGACTCAGAAAGGGGGAACTTATGTTTATTTTGAACATATATGTTGTAGTCACACTTGCACTATTATGACTTTAACTTGAGTTAAACAATCACTGGATATGTACCTCCAACCATCAGTTCATCCCCCCCTGAAATACTGGAAACAAAGGATGAGACACCATCTACAAGGTTTTTTTCCTCCAGTGACTGTAAGGTGAAAATGATTAGCATAGATGATTAGCTTAGACCAGCTCTGTTACTTCCAGTTGGATAAAGTTTTATCAGGTGAATTAGTTTGTTTCTTTGCTGAGGTGAGTCTTGAAGGTGATAACGCTATATAGAAAAGCCCAGGTTTCCACTAGACTGATGAGGATAGTCTTGCTTTTATCACCAGTGTCCCCAGTGGCTCACTACCTCTAGCAGAACCATGGCTTGGGTTCATGAGTTCATGAATCCCAAAACAAAAAAAAAAAAAAACAGAAAAGGTTTTTTCCATCTGGATAAGTTTCTTCATTGGTCATACACTTGTGCTTTTTACAAAGAAAAAGGATTGAGTAACCTTAGAAGGACAAGGGGTATTGCCCCTGTTTACAACTGCAAAGGCATATGCTAGAGCAAAGAGAATGTAAAGCCATAGTCTCAACTATTTTTTGGTGTTCCCTTAACGCTGCAGCAGTGAATATGCTGTTTGTTGTGAATCAGTCAATGAGTCTGGCTCTTCTCCATTGAATAGTGAGGAAGCTTTAGGGCCCCAAGTCAGGACTGCAAATTCCAAGTCCAGAGAAGGTAAACGGCTTCCATTCACTGCAGTACAGAGCCATACAATTTAACATACCTTTTCTGAACCTAAGCCCTGCAGCAATCACACCTCTCCTCCTGGGTTGTTGCTGATGCAGGAAAACCTTTGGAAGAGCTTTCTGGACCTCAAAGCAGTTCCTCTAAGCACTCCCACACCTGCATCTGATTATTCCCCACCATCCTCTCAGCTCTCAATGTCAGCTCTTTGGACTGCAGGTTGATTTTGAAGAAGGGACAGGCAGGAACACAGGCTGAAAATGCACCCTGAGTGCAGAAAGGCATCAAGGCTGTACAAAGAAGTGTATTTGTCTGATCATATATCACCAACCCCAAGCAGACATATACGAAAATTTTGTATATATATGCTTGAGGTAATTTTGTATATGTATGCTTGGGAAAAAAAACTTGATAGAACAGGGGATTCTGTTGTAGACCTTTTTTCCTTCACTTTCTTTCCCCCATTCTGCCCCCTGGGGTATCTTTGGAGAGAAGTTCCAAAAATATGGAAATTTTGGAACTTTGCTGGTGTGAGATTTCATTTCATATGTTACATTTTAAACAAATCTGCTTATTTTTATTATGAAAAATTTACTTTGCCTTAGTAAATCGGTATGACAGCCACCTACAACCCCAACAATTACTTTTCACTGCTTACAAAAGCTATTTTAAAAAGTAACTTGTAATTAGATTAGTGAAGCAGTTTAACAGACCAAGCATATATTGAATAAGTGAGCAGAAATGTTTAATCTGGAATGATTTACAGGGAGAGCCACATGTAATTTTTTCTTCCAATGCAATATTCCAAAATCCTAATCTTTGTGCTTGCATATGTCAAAATAGCAGAAATCAGTCTTTAAAATTAATAGAAAGGCACAAAAATCCACAATCCTCCTCTGCATATTCTTGCATATGCTTGCAGGCATCTTATATGTGTGCACATTAATGCATGTGTTATGTGAACATGTGGGAATGAATATAAATATTTCTGATGGCGGGTGTTTACAGGGAATGTGACTCATATAGATGAATTATTGATTATATGTATGTTATCGTCCATTTGTATGAGCTGCAATGCATGAATCAAAGCAGTTTAATCTACAAAGGTATTCCACACAACATGGATTCGTTGCCATAGCATTTATCATGCAAAGTATAGCCTCAGTTCATTGCTGAATTAAAGAATACCTCTCCAAGCAGCCATAAACAGAGCACAAATTCTGTAATATTTTCTGTGGCAGAGAATCCATGCTATACTGATATAGCAGCCATTCTCACACCACCAACCATGGATTTCTTTTTTAATGTAAGCAATTGTGTCTGGGATGCAGACAGTAATCTCTTCTACCTCTTATGCATATGCATTTTTTAATTTTTGGCTCCTTTTCTCATTTTAGCTTAATTTATAGTTTAATTGAAATCACTTTTTCTATTGCTTCCTCATATTCATAGTAGCTAAATAATGAACATCATTTTCCTCATCTCACACATACTGTGTGTTTGCTTTGAGCCAGAATCTGCACTATAATTTTATGGGACCATGAAAATGTTAAAGGACAGGCAGCTCTACTCTGACTCTTCTGGAATCAAGACCTGACAAGTGGGATTACAGCCTTGATTTTGGAAAATCTAGTTTCAAGATGTCATTCTGCTTCAGATTTCTTGTATGGACTTTGGCATGGTGATAGTATATCTAAGCTCTGTGTATGGTGTTCATCTTCTGTAATGATGGGCAGAGATGCACTATGCAACACCAATGGTGAGAATAAAATCTGTCCTTCCTTAGAATTTATACATAAAAAAAACATAAAAGAAAATGACAAAAAAAAAAAAAAAGAAAGAAACAGAGAAAGAGTAACACAATATCCAGGCACTAACACAATATCCAGGTTTTAATGGCACATCATTTCATGCACATTTTGCAAGAAAACTGCAAATGTTATGAATCACAGAATCACATAACCAGAGAATGACAGATCATGCCAAGTTGAAAGGCACCCACAAGGATCATTGAGTCCAACACCTGGCCCTGCACAGCACCATTCCCAGGAATCACATCATGTGCCACTTGCAACTGTAGGGAGTCTCTCCAGATCCTCCTTTTCTCGCAGCTCCCTCAGCCACTCCTCACAGGATTTGTGTTTGAGAACCTTCACCAGCTCCATTGCTCTTCTCTGGACATGCTCCAGCACCTCAATGTCCTTCTTTTAGTGAGGGACACAGAACTGGACACAGGACCTGAGATGCAACTTCACTAGTGTCGAGCACAGGAGGATAATCCCTGCCCTGGTCCTGCTGCCCACACTATTTTTGATCCAGTCCAGGATGCCATTGGCCTTCTTGACCATCTGGGCACAGCTAGCTCATGTTCAGCCAGATGCAAAAAAGCATCTCCAGGTCTTTTTCTGCCAAGCAGGCCTGCAGCCACTCTTCCTCCAGGCTGTAGTGCTGCAGGGGGTCATTGAGACCAAAATGTGGGGCCCAGCACCTCACCTTATTGAACTCCACACTGTTGGCCTCATCCCAACAATTCAGTCTGTTCAGATCCCTCTGAAGAGCTTTCCTTCCTTCCAGCAGATTTGCACTGCCATCTACCTTAGCGTTGTCCTTGAACTTACTGAGTACTAACTTGTACTGATCAAGGCAGAAACATTTGTCTGAAGGAGAAGGTTGTTCGTGGGCTTACAGGAATGCTTCTATCTTTCACCTCCTAAGTTCTGCCATGCTGCCACACCAGGCAACTGGACAATTTCTCAGACAGTTCTAATTTTTAATTACTTTTTTTCTATCATTTCAAAGAGAAATTTAGGAAAAGACCTGTACTGGCGTTTTGTATAATGTTATCACTGAGATGACACACTTTTGTTTTAAATAGCAAGTTTAACTTCCTAGTTGTTTCTCTAAATGAGACAAGTAACTTGCTAGAGGACATGGTTGGGAAGGAGAAGAAAGCACAAAAAATGCATGTTAGTAGGATTGCAAAGAATACTCCTTGGACATACTAAAGGTTCATTACACAAACTAAAGGGCTGTATTATCTAGCAGAATAACATGTGCTTTCTCAGAGGTTTAGAGCACTGTTTTTGCTTGAGTGGCAAGGAATAAAGTTTATGAGAAGGGAATAGCATTGTCTGGTTATAGCAGATGAGACAGCAACAGACATCAGTTTAGGACATTAATTCTGACAGGCAGAGTGTCTGAGCAATACTTGGAGCTTTGTGCTAAACTAGGTTGTCTTCCCAGATGTAGCCTTGTGTAACCTCAGCTAATGTATTCCAAAGAAAATGTAAGAAATTTTTCTTTCTTCTGTAACATAAGTGTTGTGGGGAAGAACAAAGTAATGCTTTTAAAGTAGACAACAGGTAGGATAGGCACAGATTTAGATTTTATAGTCTGCTACTCAGTATGTTCTCCTTTATGTTATAGGGTATAATGATGAAAGTTGTGCTGTTTCCCGTCAGTACCAGTAAATTGACATGGAAGGAGACGAGGTCAATTCCCATGGGATACAGAACACATCACTTAGGAGTGTTGAGAGATATCAGTCAATTTTGCCCACTCTCATAACATTTGAAGTGTTCCATTTCTATGGACAAGAAGAACAACTTAGAGTCTGATTTCTAGATTGTAGAAGTATATAGTAAACCAACAGAGATGCTGGAAGTCAAGAAAGGAGTATATGAGGAGAATAATGGAGCAGCAATTCTATTCACTTCTCATTTAATGTCTATTTCAGGGATTAATCTACATAAAAAAGATTATTCTTACTACCCCTAATTTCATCAAAATTGCCTCAAATTCTGTATAAATTCTCCTCTTAAAATGTGAAACTGTTGATGTGACTGTATAGTTTGATAAGAATTTTGTCTTCCTTCTTTGAAGAGACACAATCATTTGTCAAAATTTAATTCTGTGTTGTTTTTATTAATCCTAGCTATTGTCTATAAATCACAGTTTACTGATTTATATGAAAGCCAGAGAACAGTGATATAGCCTAGTAATCTCAAATTTTAAAAAAGGAGCAAAGCATGAAAGAAAGGTAATTAATTGCATCAGATTATGTCATCAGGCCAAGCAGTGCAGTTCAGATTCAAACATCCCTGAAGGGAAGACATGAAAATGCTAGGAAACTGAGAAAAATATGACAGAAATAAGATCTAAAATGATTCTGATAACAGAGCTTTTTAATAAAGTCCTCTGTTTCACAATGTAAATTAATTTTTATTCCTTTCTGGAGGTTCATTATAAACTTGTGTTATTCCTTCTTCCAACTTCATCTTGTCATTGAAAGAGCTTTCCATTAGTCCAAAGAGAACACCTTAAAACAGTCATGAAAATGTGTTGACAGGAACAAAGCAGCAGATCTGAAATATTTGGTTCCAGTCATTTGCATTTCAGCTGCACAATGTCTAAAACATTGTAAGCATTTGTTTTGTAACATTTGTGTGGGATAAATATAAACAACAGAAATAAAGGTATTCTTCAAATAAACCCACTCACTGAATTGTTTAAAAACAAGTGGGTGAAAAAATTATGGTATGCATTTAAAACAAGACATTTATATAAAACTCAGTTTATCAAAACTTTGAAAAGAATGAAAGGAAAACATTGCTGCATTAGCTCTAAATTTGGAAAAAAATTTTTGGCTATTACTTCTGCCTCTCCTTTCAAATCACAAAGAATTAGAAATAAAGTCCTGTTCTTAAATACAAAGCCAGAATTAAGAGCATCCAAGAATTTGTTAATTAGGCTTACTGGGAAAGAATGTGAACTGTAGTGGTAGGCATGCTAGTTTTGTTTTGTCTTTCACATATTTGGTGAATTCTGTAACATGGCAAAACAACAACAACAAAAAAGACGATAATTTTCTCCAATAAATCTTCATTGTAACTAGCTACATGGAACAGGTAAGAATCTTTTTTTTACAAATGTATAACAAATGTATTGCTGATGATGAGAAGAACCTGAATTTTTCTTCCAACGCCTCTTATAGGTTTGGAATAAAATGGCTTTGTTTGTACTACCATAGATGAGCCTCAAGCTCATTTTGCCAGCCCATAAAAATCAATATGTAGCTCTGGTAATATAATCAAAGTTTTTTTAATTTATGAGATTAAAAAAACACCAGACTTATGCAAGCTCAATGTCCTGCAAACAGACTTCCTTTTATATGATCAGCTTTAAACTCACAACAATTTGATTTAGTCTTTTAAACACATCTGCATTTTTTTATTTTGTCTTTAAATAGTGAGTGCTAATCATATTATATCCATGCAAACAAGCATATTCTAGTCAAGAGTCTTCAGTAAATTGAGTTAAATTATGTAATAATTGCTTAACTTAAAAGATTCAAAAGCACTAAAAATCCACATAGTGTATGAATTCCTTTTTTGCACTTTACAGTGAAAAGTTTTTGCAGTATTCTTGTCATATATATATTGAGGTTGGGGGTGCAGATTGTACTTATGTGATTTGCCTCCCAGTCTAAGATCAAAACCATCAATGCTTCTATGTGAATGTATCGCTGAGAAAATGAGCAATTAAAGTTTTAGTCACGTGAGGGGTTAATGGTGCAAGTCTCAGTAGCCAAGTGACAGTCATGCAAAGCAATCAACATGCCCAGCTATATTTTGTGTCCATAGAAGATATAGGCAAACAGGTCAGAATCTATTTGCAGCAGGAATTAATAATTTACACTTCCTATATCAACCCTGTGATTAGATTCCATCAAAAAGAACGAATAGAGCATCACATCAGATGCCCCCCAATGTGAGTCATAGGGGACTCTCCTCACATAGGTGTAGATCTAGTTTGAGGCAAAGAAAGAACTGAAGAATTATCAATGAGAGTAGTTTTATTTCTTTATCTCAAGAACAATATCAAAATTTAAACAATAAATATTTCAATACCTGGTTGTTTTAATGTCTGCTAAAATCTTAAGGCACTGTTTCTCATTGAGATCCTGAGCTATGCGTCCCTTGAAAAAGAAGGGAGGGATTGAGATGCAGTAGTGTCATATTTCCATTAATGACATAGAATTAAAATTATTCCACTTGGAAGGCAAGGGTTAAGAATGAGGGAGGTAAAAAAGTATGCCAGGATAAGTAGAAGTAGGTAAAAATGGATTTTGAATTTTGATCATATATCAGCAAAAGTGGTTTTAAAGATATTTCTGCATAACATTTGCAATCACTTTTCATTTACTGTGTATGCCTAAAAAATCAAAATTACATGGTTAAAGGTTAATATTTGCATTTTTTAAATATCCAGTAAATTTTTATAATAGAACTGTGTATTCAGACAGTAGTAATGTATAAATTATTTTTATTTTAAAAGAAAAAGTTGATCTAGACTATGGAGGATATTGTCTTCTTTTTCTCCTTTTTCTTTTCCCATAAGAAATATAAAAACTTATACTCACATTCAAAATACATAAGAAGAAATGTTGCAGCAGACATTTTGCCCAACCACTCTGAAGACCATCTTCCTGACATAAATATTTCATATGCAGACCATCTGCTATTTCTACAGACTATACATAATGACTAAAATCAATTGCAGCGATTCAAACCAACACCTGCGTTTCTCCCATCTCATAATATGTAAAGCAAAATATTCTGATGTTTTGAGTTATTATTCTATAGTGCCTGATTTGAATTATTCCAGCAATGTTACTAAAATGTAAAATTAAAAGTATGTTATAGAATTTTTCACCATACGCAGAAAGATGTTTTATTGACTTTATTAAACTGTTAAGAACTTTATTCTTAAAATATGTTTTATACAAAAAACCCCCTAAAATATCCTAAATAATTCTTCAGTGACTGATCTTCCATTGAGCCTCTATTCTTGGCCCAAAATGAGTGAAAAAAGATTAATTTAAAATTTTATTTCTATGTTAGAAGCCTGACAGTCTTTCCAAATGTAGGTGGACCCAGTAAGCATTAAGGTTTTTTTACTGTCAATGATTCTGAAGTAGCACCTCTAGTGTCTCTTCTGTACGTTTTAGTTTACTATTTGGTTTTTAGTTCATTGTGTTCTTTTTCTCCTCTCTCTCATTCACTTTCCTCTAATTTTTCTCTTTCTGTTTTTCTGTCTGCCTGCCAGACTACCTATTCCCTCTATCTTTTGATTTAGCCTGTCTAAGCATAGAAGATTGTTTAATTTATTTAATTCTTGGTACTGGTTTGTTCTAAGATAGAAGATTCTCTTTTCAACAATTTAGAGGCATAAAATTAATGAATTAAATTAATGTTCTTAATCTGCTGAAATCCATTCTGCCATTTTAAACATGGAAGTAAGAGTCTCCCAATCTACAACAGGCACAAATTTTTGAAAGCTGTTAAGCAAACAGCTCCTTCTCAGGACTTGTCTGTTGGAGACAGCTGCATCTTCTCAGTCAGAGAACCACAGAATTACTTGGGTTGGACTGGTCCTTGAAGATCATCTTGTTCCAACCCTCCTGCCATGGACAGGGACACCTTCCATTAGACCACCTTGCTTAAAGCCCCATTTAGCCTGTGCTTGGAGATTTCCAGGGGCGGGACATACACAGCTTCTCCAGACAACCTGTTCCAGTGCCTCACCATACTTACTGTAAAGAATTTCTTCCTATTACTTAATCTAAACCTACTCTCTCAGTTTCAAGCTGTTCCCTACTGTCCTATCACTACCTGTCCTTCCACAAAGTCCCTCCCTACCTTCCTTGTAAGCCCCCTTTTGGAAGTGGAAGGCTTCAATAGCAATGATATGTCAGTAGAGATCAGATCAGCCAAGTAACTGTAAAAACTTCCTCTTGATTGAATTATTAACTTTGTGCTCTGGTTTCCAAAAAAACCTCACCAAGTCAATTTAAATTCTGTTCTAACTTTATGACAATGGAATACAAGGAATGTGCTACACTGAAGTTTATATATGGTCTGCCTGCTCAGGTGGAAGAAACCTTCCAGCAAAGTAGGAATCAAACAAATTTACTTAGAATTCTGTTATCAAACTAAAATTTGTATCAATACTGACTTTGTAATTGCCATTTACAATAGTTGCCAACTGAACTCATCTACAATATTTAATATCCTGGTCTTGCACAGCTTTACATTTATTGCTATGACAGTGAAGAAACCTGAGTTATTATCCAGGAGACAATTAGTATGAGCATCAACTAATCCATCATTTCTAACCTAACCCTCAGCAACTACTGGCACCAGTTAAATTACCTGTGGAACCAATATTTGAATCACAGTGAGGGTAACAGATCAGTTCATTTAAAAGAAATAGAAGAGAGAAATACAAAGAACATTCTCAGTTGGCTCTGTAGAGTACATGCGCTTTCATATACACATGAGGGACTAAAAGCAACACTGCCACAGAAATCCACTATCTACACATCCAACTGTGAAAGAAGCCATAAGCAACTCTTATCCTTGTTGCAGCACCCTGGGACCTGTTGTACATTTTCCTTCAATGGGAGTGGTTAATTGGTTTATTTATCTCCAATGTATTCAATAGAAATTCACTTGTTTAGCCTCTTTGAAGTAGTACAACAATCTTTACTTTGTTGCTACTTCTCCCTGACAAAAATGCACTAAGAATCTGAGGAGGAACCTGTTACAGTCATCTACAGATCTTTGGTATCATACAGCCAAGGACAGAGCCTGGTATGTTCTGATGTATCATCTACTATTCACTTACCTTTATTAACAGAGGATCCTGGCAACTCTATGGATGATGAGTAAAAATTATCTTCTCCAACAAATGCTCCAACAGAGCAAGAAACATGCACAAGCGGCTTTCCTAGTTCAAAATCACATTGGAAAGAGAGCTTAGAAGATGCAAGCTCTTTTCTGATGAGTATTCCTCACACATCCATCAAACATTCTGGGCTGAATTTTTTTGTGAGTGGAAAAATGAGTCTGCATTTCCACACAGAGGCTTATTTAATTGCTTGATAATGTTCTTCTTGCACGTTTGGCAATATTTCATCTTCCTTTGGACATTAGACCAGAAATGTTCATTTCCTCTTATCCTTATGGTCCCTGCACTTTTGAGAATGTTGAAAAGAAATTAAGAAAATACCATCACAGCAGCATGATTTTCATGTTCTAGATGCTTAGACTTGATTAAGCTATTGTTAGGAAAAGCAGTCCTCCTGGTAAATTTTGCTCACCTATTGCTTCAGAATAAAGGCCATGTGGTTTCTGTAGGAAAAAAAAATGCTTTGAACCCACTTATACTACTTATTTTTGGAAAAAAAAGCACCAAGAAAACCTGCAGTTTTCTAACTAACTTCAGTAGGAAGTTAGCAGGTCTTTGAGATATGAGAAACCTTGCATTACTCATCACTTCTGCAACCAAAACCACCAGCAATTTCTAACCATTCTAATCACTGCTAGTGAGTCTGCATTACATATGGTTGTCATTTCACTGAGTCAATTTCTGAAGCAAGCTATCTGTGATCCCTTTTCCTGCTGTGATGAAATTTCTCAAAAGGATTCTCAAGGTTTTTCACTTTTCAGACAACCTCTTTTTCCTGAAGAAATCCTTTATGTTTCAGCTGTGCTAGCCCACCTCTTTTGCTGTAATAGTGGCTGTTATATGAACCTGTAAATGAACAGAAAACTTTCATTTTTCTCAAAAATATTCTACCATTACCTTTAATGTCTTCTATATTTATTTTGTTTTGATCAACTGTTGAATTCTCTCTTTCAACACTTAGTGTTCAAGACAGCTGTAGTTAGGTCAGTAGTTCTGACCTAACCATGTAACAGCCTGGCATTCAAAATGGCAGAATTAAACAGAAAGACATTCTGACCTCATGATTAGGTTGAATCACAGAAGATAACACATAGATTTTGGTATGTAACTGCTGATAATGGTGCTACATATGTCTATTCTTATAAACAATAATGGGAATACATTTTCACTACTGCAACAACATTCTAATATACCTGAAATTTTTTCCTTTCTAAAGACAATCAGAAAACATTCTAACTCACTAATTGGTGAGTTAGAAGTCCTCTCTTCTTTCAAATTTTGAATGAAAACTCTACAAATCAGTTACAATTCAATAAATGGTCTAGACTCTATTTGTATTCAAACTAATTATAAGGTCAGAATGTCTTTCTGTTTACTTTTGCCATAAGTTGGTTCATAACTTATGTGATAAAATGATCATTTGGGGTGAATCTCATGGGATGACAGTCTCAATTTAACAAAAAAATCTCAAATATATGTAATAGTAAATATTTTGGACAGGTTTTATATCTGTCCTACTGTGGAGGTAGCCACAGCCAAAGTGAAACTAAATCTAATGATCACACATTTGCCCTGGGATTTGGGATTACTTCAAATGTATGGAATGTCAAATTTTACAGACCTTTTTTTTTTTTTTTCTCATTACTTGCCCCAAATATTTAATTGCATGCAAATCTGATTCTGATTTTTTTTTATCCAAACTGTGAGTACAGCTATAGATTGGTAGACTGGTGTTCAGGCTTGATTTCTGCTCCAAAGGCATTAACTTCAATGGTCTTTGGATCAGATCCTTAGAGAGCTTGTTTTCAGTATCCTCATTCCAGTAATCTGTAGTGCATAATTAAGTGAACTCAAAACTGAGCCCTGTGTCCTCTGTTCAATATTTCTTTCAAAGTTACTATGTTGGCATGCATGGATAAATTTTGTCTCTTTCTGTTTATCCCATTTTATATCTAGCACCTTATTTTACCTGTGGCTTTCTACCTCGTCAGTAATCTCTGATGTGGTACTTTTTCAAATACTTCTTGAAAATCCAAGTGTAATGTATCTGAAAAGTTTTACTTATCTGTCGTGCCTGAGTTATTTTCAAGGAGTTCTGACAGGTATATTTAAGCAAGACCTTCCTCGACTGAAGCAATTTTGGACACCTTTAATAAACTACAAAGCTGATATTCTCCTACCAACCTCTGTCAAGACCTTTTCCACAAAGGTCATGTTAAACTACATGGCCTACACTTTCTCTTAAGCCTCTGTTTTCTAATAATGTACTTATATTCATCACTTCTCAGTCCTCAGAAATGTCTTTCATATCTAGTGAACTTCTAATACTGAGCATTTAAAGGGCAACCAGCATCTTTGTTCTTTCACAAAATACATTTTTATGTGAAAGGCATCCAAATGTGCAGATGGCTTTGGTTCCTGTACTGCTAGTAAGTACACAAACAGAGGCATAGAATGAGCATTTACAAGGTATCTAAATGAGCAAAGACAGTTTGGGGGAGTGGGAAAGGAGATCCAAATCACAAGATATGTCTGTCACTGATGAGCAAAAGATTGAGGGATTCTCTACAGCATGGCAATGATTTCTAGCCAGGCATAACCCTCCTGTGTACATATTTTTTAAAAAAATAATGGTCTCAATCTGCTTACCTCTCTTCCTGGATAAATAAACTTGGCTTAAATAACTCTTTACACTTTTTCATGGATAAACCCCCAAATCTATAACTGTGTAAATATTTTGACACTTCTTTCTTCCTATTATCTCCACTGTGAATATTTTAAATGTTTGGGGTATTTTATATTCTAATTAGCTTGATTGTAGTGGTCAGCTATATATTCCACCCTCACTTAATTTTTTTTTCCTATAAATTGAAATGTGAACTGGAGAAAATTGGCACAAGATATTTTCACCTCTCCCACTGAATATCCCAATATTTCATTTTTCTAATATATTGGCAGTTATTCTCAAACCTTGTTTTAGTGAATATTTGAGCATAGCTACAGCAGGAGAAAATTTAAAAAAATCAAAGGAAAAGAAACATTTTTCTACGCCAGTATAAGTTTCACCATTGGTCTGTTCCAACAGCAATTTTTCTTCCTGCTTTTTTTTTTTTAAGACAAATTTCATTCTGGAGCACACAAACCCTAACTTCCTAAAATAGTATAAATGGTAAAAAGTAGTATAAACTTCTCTTCCTATGTTTTCTCCTAATAATTTAGAAATTGTCTGGAAAAAAGAAAAAAAAAGATGGTTTAAGAATGCAAGAAAAATCAGGATATAATTAAATTACTTCCTTATAGCAATCATAATGACAAAAATCAGCAGTTTATAGATGTTTCCACCTTTAAATAATTTGGGAAAAATGTGTTCTCATTAAAGGATGATAAAATTCTACAAAGCTTATGAGGAAACTGAATGGGACGCATCCAACTCTGCATAGTAAAAATCTGTGACCAGGCAGTGTCAGAGCAGATTTCAAGACTCCACCATCTCCTAGCACAAAACTGCTGGAGAAACCACAGCACAAAACTGAAGGTGAGAAAGCAATACAGAAAGCTTGTTTCACTCGATGGATTTCAAATAAGAGAAGCATTGGTAAAACCAACCCGGGAGCTCTTAAGGCCAAAGACCCTAGCTAAGAAAGGTTTGGGAAAGACATGGATACATGCAATATGAAACTAGGAGGGGGAGTTGTGAAGTGGAGCAAGACTCAAACTAAAATTATAACAACCATAAAATAGAAGCATACACCATTTCCAGCAGAAAGAATTGCTTGTATAATAGGATTCTCCAAAACTGGACTCCAAAGGGCAAGAGAATCCCTGTGACTCAACTGTGAGGAAATGCACAGACAGTGACAGTACTGTTAAAAAGCCAAATTCTAAACATATTATATGTTAGAATAGAAGAGAAGGCCTTGTTAAGAAAGAGAGAGAAATCATTCTCCCTGTAAAACAAGAAAAAGAAGTCAAGAGACTGGGATGGCTACTTGAACACACCCTATTTATGCATTTTTGCTGTGCTCAGCTCTAAATGGGTCATCCACAGTTCTTGATCACTATAAGTTTGTTCATATGCTCTCCATGAACATTGCAGAATTACTGAAACATACACATAGGAAGAAAAATGCAATAGAACTGCCTTACTATGGCCATGAGAAAGAGTTAGAATATAGTGCAATTGCAGTGCAACAAATATTTTATTTGTCTTTTTAAAAATAAACAGCAAAGTATCCAAAACAGGCAAAGCCATTCAAATTCCTGTAGTTATCTCCTCAGATCAATAATTTTCATGCAGTGGAAGCAGGTCCCTGAGGGAATCACAATGGAGTAACTGTTAGCAACTGTTGACTATTTAACAGAAACAGTCATCTGGAAATGATCAGCTGTAGAAGAGAGAACAGAGGAGTCCAGCTGGTGACAAGTGGTCTTAAAAGTGGTTGCCTGGTAGTATCAGAGAAGAAAGAAAATTTTACTACCTGTCCCCTTAGCAAGATATCTTGCAAAGACAATGTGAAGTAGATACTTCATTGTTTCAGTGAGGAATTTTTGACAGTCAGGATGTCTCAGTTCAGCACCTAGCTTTTTTTGCATTAGCTTAAAGGTATAGTAGTCATTTGATTAATTACAGACATCTGTCTCTGCTGCTGTTGACTCTATTTTGTATGCTCTGACATCAAGCTTTAATACATAAATACGTAAACTTTGAACATCATTTGCACCATCTCTAATGTCACTGTGTATCTCTTCTCCCTTTCCTTAGAGTGCAATAATTCGTTGTTTGACATTACAGAGATTCAGGTAAAAGCTACAGATAGTGCAAGGTTTTAGGCATGTTTTACTGATGTTCTTTTCTCTGTTCTGTACATCTTTCAGCCGCTACTAATTAAACAGAGAGCTGCTCCCACACAGACAATTTGAAAGATGTTACAATGATGATGTTGTGTTAACATTTATGGAAATCTCCAACAATATTCTGTGGAGAAAAGGGGGAAAAAAATAATTTCCTCAATGTTTCTATTTCAAGGTTACTATGGTTTGCTTCATTGCCAACTGAGTTCTTGAATTTCTCTATGTCAGATTTAGATGTTCTCAACTCTTTAATTTTTGAGTGTGTCCAGGTTTATTTTCCATTAGATAAGTAGTATGAATAATATAGCATATTAAATAGAATATCACAAAATAATAAAAAAAAAGTTAATAATCTATCCTGCAAAAAAAAAAATACCTTCAAAATTATCCGTGCAAAAGTAATGCCACCACCACCACCACCATCATCATCATCATCATCATCACTTAGGTATTTAACTCAGCCTAACATGATGTCTTTAAGTCTTTCTAAATCTTTCTCTTCAAGTCAATTTTCATGGTAATAAATGGGATTTTTTTGAATGCCAATACTTTAAACATTTACACCATTTATTCCATAATAAATTGTTTCTTGGAAAATGCTATTTACAAGCTGAGTTTCTATGCTCTGGGCTGACTGCCACCTCATTTTGGCTTGCTTCATAGAACTCTGCATGTAAATATGGCTATAAATTGGTATAAATCTCCTGTAAGAGTCTCCTACAGCTCTCCACCCAGAAATACAATCCATTTGCCCTCTCCAGCTTCTGAGAAACAGCACACCACTCAAACACTCATAGAATGTGTCCTTCATTCAACAGAGGTAATTAGTTTCAGTTACTTAAACTGAGCAACTATTTCCCTTCAAAAAGGATATTATATTTGCCTAATTGCATTTAAGTGCTAAACACTGTACAGGATAATGTTTCCTGAGTATGGCATTTTTTTGGGAGTTGCTGGTAGAAGGTTAGCTGCCTGTTGCAAGGGTCAATAGAAAGCTGCAGACAGTTTGAGTAACGGATGAAAATTCACAGATCACTGAGCACAAGCATATTTTTTTCCCCAATGACTGTCAGTAAATCTTTCCCACACAATTCAAATCCTTATCACATGCTCTAAATAAGCATGAAAGGTAAATTGTTGACTTTCTGTTATGCTATGAAACAATCAAGATTGAGCTGAGCTAAATGAGCAAGACATTAGTCTGCAGATTTCTGCAAAAGACCTACTGAAACATCAACCCCACCAGTCTTCTTTTTTTTCCTTGCATTTTCCTGTCTTAATTAAAGAGCCCTTTCCACTAGCTTGATCCAGTAAGACACCCACAGTGCAGATGCTGTAGTTTTATTCCAGTCAGAATACAGACATGCTTCACAACTTTGTCTTTAATTTTTGGCTAAACAAACAGGCAAATAAACAGTAGATGAAACTAATGGAGAGCTTAATTATATCTATCCATCAAGCCCTAAATTTGCTTCTTTTTCAAATAGCAGGCACTGTCTTTAAATCCAAAAGGACTGATGGCAAGATACCCAGTTTAAAATTCTCCCACTGTCATAGACTGTTTTACTAATTATCCAGATTCCAAGGCAATCATACAACCGTAATCATTCACCTCACGCCTGGAAACATAAGTCTTGTTCTTTTGATGAATATTTATAAGACAGTGTAAAGCAGTCTACTTTCTTTTCCCTTCAGGCAAGACAATTTGGAGTTCATCAATATGTATTACCAAGGACTTTTATAAAAGGCACTTCAAAGGAAATTCATCAGGCATTCCTTTTGTCTTGATTTCTGTTAGAATGATACTTCCTTTTGACAAGTATCAATAAATTATCCTCTGATGGCTAGAAACTTGATGTCTTATTCAGAAACTTCCTCACACAGCAAAGTCTAGTCCTTAAGTTTCCAATGAAATTTTTAGCATCTAGCTTCTAATTTAAGCATAAAGGAGGACAGAAGAAGCAAATGAAGCACAAAATAATCAATGTATTTATGCAGTGGTTCTATGATATATTTTGCTTTCAGAGATGACAGAAATTTATCAGTTCAGAATTTCCTACATTTTCTTACATTAGAATTTCCATCCTAAATTGCCTATATTCTTTGTTAGTTTTTCCATTTGACTTTTGACCATATTTGGAATTCCTTAAGAGAAAAATTGAGGCTCTTTGTCCCCAGTGCTCAAACTGAACAATAAGCAAATTAAAACCAGATTAATGCAGATCTGTAGTGTTGAATGACAGAATGTCTCTGTCCCAGTTGGTTATTACTTTTCCTCCCTTGGATGCTGACACAAGGGTTCATATTTCTGGGAAAGGAGAGTGGGATCTTAAAGGGTAATAGAAAGAAAAGAAAACTTTTCTGCTTATTATGCAATAAAAAATACTATAAAGTTGCATATGTTTCTTTTCCCCAATTTAGTAATTTTTCTAAATGTGCATGCATGAGAAAAGCTATCATGGAACATAAAAAAGATGCACAAGATTCATATATGATGATAAGATCTGTGAGAAAATGGGGGCAATAATGGTGAAAAAATCTCAATTTAATATTTTCCGTATTTATTTTTTAAAATATGAAATGGAATTATTGTAAGAATATTTTGTGGATGTGTGGGTGTGAATTGAAATTTTAGCTTTAAAAGTAAGTCAGGCCTTTCCACAAGTAAAAGTGAACTCTCTAGTCATGTTGAGCCTTAATAAGCTCACATAGGCCAGGCTAAGTCAGGCTAGGCTCAGTTCCTTGGCTGCAGAAGCAATATCCTGAAGGGTTGGACATTTCGGGCTTCAGTAAAGTGCACATAGAAAGTATCCACTTTTTCTGTCATGCATTTTGCCATACTTGTATCACTAACAAAAACCTATAATTTCTCATGAGAACACAATCCATAATTTAGGGTCTAGTTTGTGTGTGCACTGGAGGAAGTGAGTAATGATGATATTTTTTCTTGTAAAATACATATTTTGTGATGACCACTTCAAAAATGTTCTGTCTTTTTAAAAAAAATTCTGAAGGAACATATTGAAAATTAATTAAAGTCCTCTATGTCTTATAATGAGAAAAGTAAAGAAAAATAATTTGAAAATATTTTATCATTTAGATTGAACTTATTGGATAAAATGCAAACTGCACAAGGGTGTTTTGTACTCTTTCCCCAAACCATACTGAAAACCCAGCCAATTTTCTCTTGACAATAAAGACTTACGATACAAAAGAGGTACACACAGTAAAAGGAACTGCACAGAGTAGTTTATATAGAGTTGCCCTGAAAATAAAGTGTCAGACTTTTCATTAGTGGATTTCAGTTCTCTTTAAAACTTTCTTTTTATCTTCTCTGGGTACAGAGAAACCTTGTAGATCTACAGAAGGTGATAAGAACCATAAGTACCTGAATAAGAATCATAAGTACCTGAATATGAAAAGAAAAAAGTATCCGTATATATTTGTTGTCATGAGTAATACTATAGGTGGTAGAACTACTGTGTATCTAGAATTTATAGTAACTTGATAGAAGAAGGTGAACTCTAATGGCTGATACTTATCAACTCCTTAGCACTTACCAAAATAAAGAAAGTAACATGTCATGGTACATGAACAAGGTTTACTATCCCAAATTGGCAAGCTGCTGTTCCTTGATCTCAGCTAAATTGGATTGTTTACCAAGGGAAATAGAGGAAAATTCATTTTCTCAATCTTTCCCTGAAAGAAAAGTCCCCTTATTTTCTTCATAAATGTATTCTTTGTGCCATATGAAGTGCTTAATGTTCAGATTTGAAAAGCTGGTTATTGTGGACATCTAATTAGAATAACTCACTGTCTACATTATTGTGCTTAATGTGTTGCTCTGAATAAATATTTAATATGCTACCTCAGGTGTTCCTGTATTAGTGTTTTGATATCTCTTCCCTAAATATGGCAGACCAGTTGTAATACTGAAGCTCATGTCATGGCCAGTAACATTTCTAAGGAGAAGTTGAACATGCATTTTAAAATATTCATTCATGGTTAAACTGTTAAGACTTGTGAAAGTTCAGGATGAAAATAGGTAACTATTACCTCCTGCTACTTTTGTTAAATAAGTGCCTATTAATAGATGGATGAAAATTCCCTAGGGTTCAGTTTATGAGAGGCAACATTTCTTTCAAGCCTTGATTTAGGAAAAAACCCAAAACCAAACAATGCAGGTCAGGGGAAAGACATACGCCTGTCAGCCCCCTGAGATAATATCTCCCCAAACTTATGATGCTCCTGGTCTCATGTTTTCAATTCCATGCAAAGTTTTAAAGTCAGCAACAAGAAACAGCATCCTTGAGTGACCCTTGAATGAAAACATATCTGAAGTTCTGGAGCTCTCTTTCTTGCATAGTTCTCTGTCTTGCCTACCCTTTCTTTGGCATCATGATTTTTGCAATGGATTCAGCATACCCATCTTTAGACATCAATAGAGAAAATTTCTGTTTCCCCCTGGTTCTTTGTCTATCACACAGGACATGCCTCAGTGCCTTTAGGATCTGTACTGCTCCAGCCTGAGGAAAATTTTAAACCTTGTAACAGAAAGAAAAAGGAGGAGGAAGTAGTATCTATAATACAGCTAAATCAATCTCAATTTAAAGATGAATACTTGTCTTATTTATTAAGTGTATAGAAGTCTTGTCCTGTTATTTAGGATTTTCAGCAGACTTCACTCCATCTGAATAACTTTCACTTATGTGTATTACATGCAAATGAAGTATCCATGTGGAAAAGCAATTGGCCTGTTCAACAGAAATAAGGTGTGTTAGACTTATTCTCAAAAAGGGAAGAATAGAAAGCAATTCTATGGAGTATTAGATGCTTTTATTTCTCTAGGATCTACATATCTCACAGAATGACCTCCAAATCTATATTCAACTGTGCACTTACATTTATTTTTTTATATTACAAGCATAGGTCCTGTTAGAAATCCCTAACTCATTAAGCAATGATCATCATGTGCTTGTTTGTTCCTTGACAGTAGTTTTCTCTTGCAATTGAGCTTTAGGTGCTTAAATTGCTTCTCACTTTTTTAACTCCTCCCTCCCATTTCACATAGACATATGCCTAAGACATAATATCAAAAAATATGAGTCAAAGAAACATGCCTTGCATGTGCTACAAATGATGAGATCTGTGATGACCCCATGGTTATTTGGAAACCTTATTCTGCTATATAAAGCCAGGAAAGTTTTGCTTGCCAAAGAGCTGCCCTCTTTGCCCTAGTTGCTGCACTCATAAAGCAGATTTGCACATCATGACCTTTGCTTTTTTGTTCCAGTTGAAGCTGTAGATATTTTAAATCCTGAAATGCAATGTTGGTTAGGGAGCTGAAGAGAGAAAAGATATATCTGTCATTTGTCACACTGCTGAAAAAACAAGCTGTAGTATTCTTTACTGGTGGCTGCTTGAGCTCAGACCTAACCAAGGGAAGAAGAAATAACCAGCCCATCTTTGGAGTCTGTTAGGATGAGACAGAATTTCACAAGAAAACAGAGATATTAGGGGTTACCAGAAGCTACTGCTGCAGATCTGGTGTTTGAAATTAACTATTAAGGAAACATAAACTTACGGTCTAATATAGGATAATATAGAAAAATAGCATGTGAATAAATATTAGAAATAGAGTAATACACAATTTAGCATATATGAGTCACTAAATCAGTATGCTATTGCAATTACATAAAGTTAAAAAGGAGATTCAAAGAAAAGATTTAGAAAACAGAAATATGCCATGGTTGCTGCAAATGAGATGTTAGAAATCCAAATTAATTGCAAGCAAGCCTTTCAAATTCTAATGACTCTACTCTGTCCTGCATGGTGATGTGATCTTACCATGCTTGGCTCTGTCATGCTGGTACATGTGTAGTTGTATAAATGGCAAATGTGTTACGTGCCATCTACAAAAAACACAAATGCAATCCATAGCAAATATTTAACTCTTCAGTAGTATATACTAAACATCATAATAGTCTGACTACTTCCAACAAGGCAAATATCTCAAGAGTCTGCCTTGATATTGTGTTTGACTTTAGTAGAGGTCTTGCTGACACTGAGAATAAGAACCTCAGCTCAACAAATGAGTCAACACAAAATATCCACATCATAGGTAATAAGAATGAGGAATGCCATTATTAGCTGCACAAAACAAAGTGTATAATACTGGAGTTATTTTTTATTTCTTGAGGTATCTGAGCACAAAACATCTTCCACTTTTTTTTTAAAGTGGCTGGGAAAAAAATGGCATACAGAAAGCATCTTATCTCTATATATATAGATCTGTGATCAGTGTAGACTTAAAAAATTTAAAGTAATAGCACTACTGACCAACTGAATTTTGGGTTTTGGCTCTGACTTTTTATGTCTGTGAAAAACAGAGACAGATGGGAGAGAGCAAGCTCCCCACCCTCAAAAAAAAAAAGTGTTTAAAAGACCTTTCTCCTGAGATCGTGTAGGTATGAGATATTTTAAGCTATTTTAGAATTTCATTCATTGAGGATTTTTGTACTCTTAATCAAGTGGCCATGGCTTGTAGTATGTCACCTGTTTCAGATCTGAAGATCACAGATATCATGAAACGTTCTATTTTAGCATTTAAGGCCTCTGGCTTTTTTTGCATATTCTGACTAGGTTTGCCCTTAAAAAGACTCTATTAAATGTGTTTCCAAGCAGACTAGCTATAATCCAAATTTCTTAGGGAACTTCAGAATGTACTTAGATTGTACAGATTCTTTTCTTTAGCTGTCTTTCATCTTGTCTTCTACATATACATAACTTTTTTGTGCTCATCTTGGATATTTCAAGGTCTGCCTGGTGTTCCTCCACAGAGCTGGAAAAGAAAGTAAAATTTATCTTGTCATCGAGTAAAATTTTTCTGTTTCTCAAAGCTTTTATCCTTTGCATCTACAATAAGTAATTGTAGATTCAAAGGATAAAATTGTATGTTCTTTTGTTCTTAGGGAGGGTGTGGTATTAATTTTTTATTTTATATTTTTTTTAACTTTTCTTTATCATAGATATATCAGGTAGACACAAGGACTGCTGACCTACCTTGAAAATACAGTTAAATTTTCTGAAAAGGCAAATTGCTGTGTGATATAAATGGCATATTAATTGTACACTAGTCCAATGATTGATTACACTGTGGAGTGGGAATTGCTCTCAACACTCTCCTCTTTGAGAATAAACCACAAACTTATCATTAGAGCACCTGCATCCTCACACAGGCATTCAATGATACCATCACTGTTTTTAATCTTCCTGTAATTTTGGGAACGTGCTGTATTCTCTCCAAGGTGCAAGAAGGACATGTTGTACCCATTAACCTTTCCACACAGAGTGTTCATTGCATCCAGCAGCCTGACAGGGGCCCAGTCAGCTCCTGGATAAGACTAAGAAACAAAATGTGTGTGTTTTGTACAGCATATGTTATCAGCTAACAACTTGAAAGTCATCTTCCACATGGAGTGAACTTAGAGTGAACAAATTAAAGCTCATGTAGTAAATAAATCATCATGATAATGTCCAGTTGTGTTTGCTAGAGAAACATGGGAAGCTGTCACTGAGACAGCCTTTAAAATCCCTAAGTTTTACTCTCCCAAACTGTATGAACTAGACAGATATAAGAAAATATCTTGAAGTGGTGAATTTTTCATTAGAAGTCAATAGAGTCAGTAAAGCTGTAATGCTAACTAGCTTACCTTCTGCTCTTTTCAAAAAGGTTAATGGATACAGCACATTTGCTGGTGTGACACTGAAAACAAAGCATGACAAATTATATGGTCCTGTATTTGTTTTGCACCCTGTTTTAAATTTTTAATTATTGGTTTGTTTTAGTCCTTCTATATGCAAAAGTGGCTAAGTGTGAGTAGATATTAGAGAAGCTTGAAAAGCCTTGTCATGAAGCCATCATGTAGGCCATGGAGATAGATCTTCCCAAGACTAACTGTGCATGTGGTTCTGAAGGCTCTTGTCCACTGGCCCTTCAGTCCCTCTGGATTTCTGCAGGTCCTGTTGTTTCTCTTCTGCCTTGTCTATTTACACTGAGGTCTTGCTGGTCAGATAGTCTCCCCAGCAACTTCCCCAGCATTCACTGCATGCACAATGAAACTTTGATTTTTGTTGAGGCTTCTAGGCACAACTGCAGCATAGTAATCTTGTGAGTATTGTAAAAATCATGTATGCATATTTAGCATATATGATATTGATGTAAGTGGGAAAAATATAATTGAAGACTTCAGCAGCTGCTCTTTTTCCTAATTACATCCATTTCATGTCATGTGTTCATCCTTTACCTGAAGTCATAGGCTCAGATTCTGCTACCACAAAACATGAAACCTTTTTCTGAACTCCAAAACACTCAATCTTAGTCAGAAATGAGTAGGACTACTAAACTTTTAACTTGTGGCTTCCAATTTTTTTTTTCTACACTCTTTATCACTAGTCTAAATGTTGTTCCATGAATGTCACTGGATCTAAGACTTCCAAGTGGATAATTTTAAGGACTAGCTATTATCTGAGATCTTTTACAAGCCACATGAGTCAAGAATAGGATGAGTTCTTCCTACAACACATACCCAATATGAAAGCAGTGAGATCACAATCAACCAAAGAAAAAACCCAAACCACCCAAGGAAATTAGACCAGTTAATGAGACTACTAGAAAGATTCATCAAATTTTGTGAAAAATCACTGATGATTGGTAGATGGAGTCACTTGGACCCCATGTCCCTCTTGCCCAAATACATGCAGAAGTACTATTTAATTACAGAACTTCTCCTTCATCTGTTGTCTGTCTGTGAGGTGATGCACTCCATTCAGATATTTGGGGATTTTTAGAAATATTTTGAGAAAATAATAATGACCTGTGACCTTCAGAAGATCAAATTAGATGATCTTTTGTGTCCTGAAACTATTGAATCATTAGTAAGGTCACTCATTTTTTCCATCTTTTAACCTTACAATTTAGGATGTATATAATCAATACTTCCAAGCAGAAAAAAACTCAGATCAGATTCTTAAGTCATAAACAGAGGATTTCACACAGAGAAATGAGGCTCAGCCATGTAAATCTGTTGTGGCTTGTGTTTTTTCCCTCTTTCCTAAGCACAAGAAACTTCATCAGGGACTAGGTAGCTGTTTACACAAACCTTAGAAATCTTTAAAGTCTGACATGATTTAAAAAAATAAATCCCTGAGACTATAAAAACTTCCAAAATGCCTCACAATATCAATCAATACCATGTTCCATTAATTTGGTTGCAAGTTTTCATAACAGTTTTTAATAAAAAACACAAACTAGTTAGAAGGTTTAGAAATCATGGAAAATAGAAAGAACATTAATTTCATGAAATACTTGTAAGCGTTGTAAGAACTCTAAGTTTACTAAGCTATTGACAATTTCAGTCTTGATTACTGTGGGAAACAAAAGGTTATATGTTCAGATACTGAAAAATGTAGGATTTAAGGAAAAATAATACCAGAAGAAACTCAATGTTTTCAAAAGTTAAAATACAGCTATGAATGCACCTGTATGTGAAGAGGATTTTAATATGTTTTGGCAATGCAATTGTATGTTGGAATCTCTTATTTTATTAATTCAACAAGTAGGAATCTCTGAGAGTCTGTTCTTATGCTGAGTCCATTCTCCTGAGTATCCACTGATTCCAGGTGAAAATAATCAAACAAAATAATCTGAGAATATTGAAGAAAATAAATAGGACCATATAATTTAATTGAATTTTCTGGTAGTCTTCCCCTAGGATGTCATGACATGATTATGTTCACCATTTACATAAAGACAAAAAAGCTTTTCTTCCTGACTTAAAATAGAAACAAATATCCTCTCCCCTAGGATGATAATGTCCCCATTTTCCAATATCCCCATAGTCCAATACTGGGAAGAAGTAAAGATGAAAGTGAGAATCCAAGAACTACAAAGTCAGAAAAATTGTGATGGAAAGCCCAAAAGTGCTATACGTTTTGGCCATCCCTTGAAAAAAATTATTGAATTACTACTACTGGCATGGCCATTTTAATATGTTTATGTAACTCTAGCATCAGAATTAATTCCAGAGAATCTCCAAAATCTAACAATTCTAGACTGTAATTTCACATTGAGGAAACAAACTGCAATAAGCAATTTTCAACAAGCCTTCATGTGATGAATTACTAAACTTCAGGGTCAGCTCCATGGATGACCATGGAGCCCAGGCCATCATGAGACAGCTGTGATAGCTTTTTTGTCAGTTTTTTTTTTTTTTTTCCACTAAGATGAGAGAAATGGAGTGCCCAAGCACTGCAAAAAAAAAAAAATACTCATGCAAAATAGAGGTTATGAATACTTATTTGTTTGTTCATCTTTCCCTAACAAATTTAGACAGACTTAAGCACTGTTTTTCTCACTTGCTAAATGCAGCTAGTACAGGCATTTCAGGTTCCTTGGTATCTATTTTAAACAATAACTCTTGCTCATAACATGAAAGTCAGAAATTCCTCTGCTGTTTACTTATTCCTCCCAGGATAAGAAATTAAGGGCATGGCAGCTTTTATAGCAAAGATATTAGCCATCTTCTCCTATTGTCCAAATTAAAGAAGTTCTTATAGACATCTATTTAAAAACTGTAAGATTCACCAATACTGGAATGTCTTTGGCACTTCTGGGACTCTTTCTCCTTCTTGGTTCAGCCTTCTTCCTTTTGAGTGTTTTTTCATGTCTCACCACTGCAGCCTTGCTTTCTGAAAAATGTCATTATATTTGCCTCTCTTTGCAACCCACATCCTTTCCTACCTTAAGCCTTGCTACTTTGATAATTACCCTAATATTTTTTTATTAGATAAAAAAATATAATAAACTCTTAGGACTTCAATACAAAGTGTAGCAAAAGGTTTGAGTATCTCTACTCCAGAACTTCTTGTGTCTACAGTAAGACTGAAGAAAACTCTCTTATTCTCACACGGTATAGTTTCTGTTCATTAGGCACTTGCAAAGTCTTGAAAATTCTCATTATAAGGGCAGCAGATAAAAGATCAGAGGAGAGACACTTTGCAGAAACAGGCATTATCCCAGAAGCTAGTTTGAGGCTTAGAGTAATATAGAGATAACATAAAAAGGCTGTAACCTTCATTCTTCATCTCTTTACAACTTCATAGTTTATTCCTTCAATTAAATCCTTCTGGCTAAAAAGGTAACAATATCAACAACAGAAAAAAAAACTGAAAGAGATTATTTTTTTAAAATAGGACAGGTCTCAGAGTTAAATTTAGTCTAACAGTTTGGTTTTTTTCAAAAGTAAAATTTGTTTTTTTGATTTACTTTCAAAAACTTTCAGCATGTACCAGCTCATGAACCAATTCATTAAGCCGCTAAAAGGATATTAGAAACATAATAGTGTGACCTAAAGAATAGGAGCACAATGACATATAACTGTTGCCTGTAGCTTACTCCTGTCTTGTGCTTTCCAACAGTCATCAAATACACTTTCAAACATGAACAGTCAAGTGCTTAAAATGAAGTAAATGTTGCAGTAGGAGAAAAACAAGAACAAAGAGGGAACAAAAAAAGAAAATTAGATGGGAATGGGTGTCCATTTTGATTAGTAAAGGTTTCCCTGTGTCTAATTTCCCCCAGTAACATTCTGCAGTTGGGATATTTTATTATCATCATTGTAGTAACTATTATTATTATTATTCCTTCTAAAGTGAGACTCAGTCTGAAAGTTGCACAGAACAGACCTCATGTGAATACTCCTATTCTGGGCTACGCACACACCCAAGACAAACTGCAGGCCTGCCTTACACCAAGACATAATTTGGCAGACAAGGAATCAACATGATAAAAAATTTAATTTTTACTATTTTACATTAAGACCTTAAAACTATCCATCATTTGAGAAAATCAGGTAAGGCTATTAGAAAATTTGGGAATCATTCAAATGTATATAATTTTTCTACTTCTTTATCCACTGAGTTTTTCACTTGTGCACTTTTGGTCTTATTTATAAAAGCAGTGTTTACTTTAAATTGGATAACAGCTTTTTCTTTCTTTTATTGGGGTTTTTTTTTTTGGTTGGTTGGTTGGGTTTGTTGTTGCTATTTTGTTTTGGTAATTTTTGTTTGTTTGTTTGTTTATATTTCAAGTCAGGAAGAAAAGCTTTTCTATCTTTATTTAAATGGTGAACATAATCATCTCATGACACCAATTCCCTTTGTTGAACTCTGTCCTTGCTGTTATGGTAGCAAGTCCCTGCTCATCTGTAGATGAGAAGTACAGGTTATAGAAGTAGATGAGGAAGTACAGGTTATGGAAGAAACTTTTAATTATGGATGAATACTCTGTAGATTACTTCACAGAAACCTTTCCTTTATTTTTTTTCATCTCTTTCTCTCTTTTTAGTTTGATATCTGTACTTCTTACCACTCCCTGTAAACTTTGCTATCAATATGAGCAATTTCAGATAAGCCCCGTCTGTTGACTGGTAGCAATGTCTAGCATGATTGTAGATCTAACAGCAGTTTTTCCTTTCCAACAGTACAAAACAAAACAAAAAAAAGAAAATGGAAAAAAATCAGAGGTTTTTTCCCTAATCCAAAATACTGACTGGGAAATTGATGCAGTTACTATAATTGATCTACTAAAAACCAAACCTACTCAGATATAACATATCCTCTTTCCTGCTTGTAGATACTGATGTTCCATTGGCATGGAAACTGTTGTTTACAACAGTCTGAAGACATTGTTTACAGGTGTTGCATAATGTTATTGACATGAGCAGCATTGTTTATATAAGCAGAATCACTGTGTGTAAAAAAGTCTCACATCTACGTGTGCTTGCTTGCTCATGCAGTATGACCCTACTTACTGCATCTGATCCATAGCTATCAGCATTCAGCAGGCAATTTGATTTAGAAAATAAGGCCTGAAAATAGCTTCATTTCACATATATTACTTTCTGACTGCTGCTGTGATTGCTCAGCCAGAGTCCAGCTGTGGAAATGTTAAAACTATTCATCAGGCATGAATATTCATCAGAGTGGTATTCTTATTTTCCCACACATCACTGGGATGGCAGACACAACTGCTGTGTGAGAGGTGTGAATTAACCCTCCAACTCTCTTTAAAAGTAAAAAGCTCAGGCACACCAGGAAGCCCAGTGATGTCTGTGCACTCGAAAGGCAATACCCTCTGGGTCCTCCTAATGCAGCTGTATTCAATGTGCTATGTGTCATATCACTGGATCAGTCGGAAAGAGCATGGCAATCCAAAATAATGACAAAATCACGATTTAAGTTTCTCAGCTCCTGAGCTCTGTTTAAAATCATAGTTTTTTTAAAGGAATTATTTGTGCTTGCTTTTATAGACTCAAGTCTTTAGGGACAAAATGACAAATTAAAACATTTTGGTTTTAAATAGATTTTGAGGCTGAAGAGTAACCATAGGATCTGAAGGTTCAAGGAAAGCCCATAAAATACAAAGGCTTGTAAAACTGAAGATAAAATGGTGAAAATGCTTTGCTAGAAATGTTCACTAGCTTCAACAGAAATAGGATTTGGTCTAACCGCAAAGAAAGGCTTAATATCTTAAAGGCTAATTCTGTAACCCTTGCATTCCACATATCCTGTTGAGTTCAAAAGTTTTCATGGGGTGATAATTGTATATCTTTTTTACTGAATACAAAAATTCAAGATGAAGCTTTCTGCTTCCAGCACTGCTGGAAGATTCCTGACACTGAATCATGCAGCACATTCTCAAGGCTGAGTCCTGGCACCAGACCCACAGTTGGCATAAGCCAGTGCAACTGTATTGATTTTGGTGGAGCTACAGTATTTGACATCAATTAAAGACAAGGTCCATTAACTTTCTATTGTCTCTAGAACATATGCCCATAGCTTTGCCCTGATACATATTCATATGGTAATGGTGTTAATAAAGAAGTCATTAAAACACAATAAAAATATTTCAAAGCTTGTCTGGCAATATACAACAATAAAGCCCACTCTCTGGCTGAAGTGCTGTGCACAGCCTGTATGCCATTCTTGTCCTAGCTTTTTCTTTGTATGCATGCTTTGTACCAGACTTTTCTTCAGGATAGAATTCAACTCCTATTAAACATTTGTCTGAGTAGAAAAGAAAAAAAAACAAATAAGCAAGCAGATAAACAAATGATGCCTAAAGCCCATTCCTAACGTCACCTGGAACTGATGCAAAAAAAAAAGTACTGCTTTAATGACAATGTGCTTAAGGTGGTTTTTTATCCCTTAAAATTTTTGATTCATATACATGAATCTAGTATTGAAGGAAAAACATCTGTACCTGGTTCTACTAGCATGAATATTCAGATGGCACCAAGTTGTGCAGGACTGTGGATCTGCTGGAGAGTAGGAGATCACTACAGAGGGCTCTGGACAACCAACAGTATGAGGTTCCATAAAGTGAAGTGTCAGGTGCTGCTCTTGAGCCACAACAACCCCATGCAGTGCTACAGACTGGGGAAGAGTGTATGGAAAGCTGCCTGGCAGGAAAGGATCTTAGGGCTTTTGGTCAACAACCACATGAAAATGAGCCAGCTGTGTCCAGGTGGCCAAGAGGTCCAATAGCACCCTGGCCTGTATCAACAATAGTGTGGCCAGCAGGTCCAGGGCAGTGACTGTCCCCCTGTACTGGGCACTGGCAAGGCTGCACCTCAAATCCTGTGTTCAAGTTTGTTCCCCTCACTGAAAGAAGGACATTGAGGTGCTGGAGTGAGTCTAGAGAAGGGCAATGAAGCTGGTGAAGGGTCTGGAGCACAAGTGTGACAAGGAGCGACTGAGGAAGTTTGGGGTGTTTAGCCTGGAGAAAAGGAGACTCAGGAGGGACTCTCTACAACTGCCTGAAAGGAGATTTTAACAAGATGGAGGTCCACCTCTTCTCCCAAAAACAAGTAACAGGACAAGAGGAAACAGCCTCAAGTTTCACCAGGGAATGTTTAGACTAGATATAAGGAAAAATTTTCCTGCCAAAGTGTTTTCAAGTATCAGAAAAGGCTGCCCAGGGAAGTGGTGGAGTCATCATTTCTGGGGCTACTTAAAGTACGTGTAGCTTTAGCACTTAGGGATACGGTTTGGTGGTGGACTTGGCAGCATGGGATTAACAGTTGATTTAAAGGTCTCTTCTAACCTAAATAAATCTACGATTGTATGATTCTATAAATTTACTCTGTTGTGGATGCCAGGAGATTACAAGGTGAAGAGAAATAGGCTAACCCTAACTTTAACTTCCATCACCTACCTAATGCAGTATGAAGTAATTAAACCTTAATTAAATTTGCCTCAACCATTTTGGATGTGTATGTATGCATATATATCCATGTACATATATGTACATAGATATATAAACATGCCTGATGAAGTCAAGTGTGATGAATTTCAGGTCATGTAAAATGAATCCCACCCACATGCCCTCAAGGTAACTGTAAGTAAAGCTTGGAATATGTGAGATGAATGTTCCATTCAGGAAGATTGAGATGATAGCCTTCAGTATACATAAGAGATGTCACTTAGACACCTCCATTTGATATTCCTCCTGGTAAATCTGCTTCGGTCTGGAGGAAAGAAAAAATGGTTGGGTGTCAAATTGAAAACTGTCACACCATAACACATAATCTTAATTGCCAAAGCACAGTGATTTCTAAACTACTGTCAATTCCTTTTATTGTACCATGTACCAAGTAATGCTCATAGACCAGTATGTTACCGATCCTCTAGTTTGCTAGGACACATTACTAAATTAAGACTCAGGTACTCAGATACTCTCAGTGGAAGAAGGATGTGAGCACTACAGATCATTTTCCAAACCTGTGAGCTCAGCAGGTACTACATGCAGTACTACTGGTTTTCTTGAGAACCCAGCCCTGATGTCATTTGGTTCAAAGAGATGTATAACTTCATGATAACTAAAACTATATCTGGCTCATGTGGGTAAAAAGATATCAAATAACAGTATATATCATATATATATCAAAGATAAACACTCTGCACTAAAATAATAGCACTATAGTTTAGGGAGCACCAGTAAGGCTTTTGAAAATATAGAAGCTTCATTTCCAAAAGAATTTTACTTACTGAGGATCATTAATCCTACTGAAAGCCAAAGGGACTTAGGCTAGATTGATTTCAGTGGGAGTTAGTCATTCTGAAAATCTCATTAGGTTACCTGTCCACATCTTTACACTCCCTACTTAAATGTTTTTAATATTTGGCTGCTAAGTCTCTTTTTTAAAATGAAGGCTTATGCTCTAAACTTAGATTGTTAAAGATATTTATTATCTTCCTGTCATTTCAGAGGAAATGAGGTACCTAGGCATCTTTCTAAAGTCTGACCATTATTAAATTTCAAAAGTGTGGTTAGGTAACAAAAAGGATTTGCAACCACTGATAATATATAGCATGTTTCCCTGACCTGTATCTTTTCCATTTTGCAATGAATGCTGTATTCTGTTCAAAATTAAGCCATTATTTTATGTACCAAAGAGTCATACTGCATTAATGTGGGAAGAACAGAAAACAATGTTCAGATGTGCATGGAGACTCAGAGCAGTGGGCTCTGCCATCTGCTCTGACATGTATAATGGCTCAGAAGTTCATTGCAAATCCAATATGCAGTGACTGTAAGAGCTCAGAATCAGCATGCAGTGCCACTGCATGACATGCTGAGCAGCTCAGAGCAATAGGCTGTGCAATAGCATTCCTGGGGTTCACACATGCATAGATGTTTCTCTCAAATTTATTTAGGGTAGAAGAGAAAAACAGAAAGAGAAGAATGGATGAAGGTTCAGTACTCAAAAATAATTCCAGGTCAGGGTGCACATTTTGCATGTGAGCTGATCAATCAAGAGCTGCATTAATTTATGAAGAGCTTGGGATTGATTGTTTATGCTGTTTCTGGGAGGATTTATTTTTAATATAGGATTTCGGCAAAATGTTTTATGTTTTCCTCAGTTTCTTTTGGAAAATAATAACTAGATTGAATGGAGCACTTCAGAAGATATTTCATTTCTTGGCTTTTAAAATCAATATTTTTCACACTGTCATGAATATTTTTTTGCAGAAGCCTTGGCAGCTATTTTTGTTCATTGTAATTGTGGCTATAAGTGAAGATGGAGTACCTTTCTCTCATTATTAAGAGCTTAGTAGCCCTGAGCTAAAGGCTGCAATTCTTCATGTCACCACTGTGGTGGCAAATAAGATTTTCCATTTAGTTTCTAGTAACCTCATTTGTCAAGGAGACTGCATTTCAAGTTTATATAGATTTAAGACAAACAAAACTGGACAGTTAAATACTTTTTTCGTCATAAATTTAATTAATCCATCAGCAAAGAATTAAACTAATGGAACACTAATATCACTGATATGCTGGCCTATTTCTTTGTGTAAAGGTTTGTGAAGTTAATATAAAAGTTAAATAATTTTTCCTTAATGACAGTTTCATCATGCTGCTGGCACAATGTCATGCACTGAACATGAGTGTCACTCCAAATTGGTTTCCTATGGTTTCCTCCACAGAACTTTTCTCTTCATACTGTATGTTTTTAATGTGTCTGTGTGTGTATGTGTGTCTGTGAGTGTGTCTGTGTGTGTGCACATGGGCAGGAATGTGATGATCAGGAGCGTGGATCACATGAAATCTGGAAGATGTTTACAAAACGTGAACAGGATAATTCTGTCTAAAAGAGACAGCTGTTCTTATTGATTCCTTGTGGGTTTCTTTCCTTCTGCTTTCTTTTCCTCCCTTTATTTTTCCTACATTTTCCCAGTGATGGTTGGGATAAAAACAGTTATCCTAGCAGGGAGGAGATGCTAAGTCCGTCTCAATCTTCATATGACACACCTTGTGTGCTCAGTGACTAACCCCTGCTTCAATTGATAGCTCACGCTAAGGGCTCTGGATGATGGCTCTAACCAATGCAAGTGTAGAAATCACTTTTCTACACACTATCTTAGCCAATACCATTTTTCATCTGTTTTAGATTGTCCTGACTGAAACACATCAATGCCAGTCTTAACTGCAGGTTTGTGATTTGACAAAATTTAAAATTCAGTGAAAGCATGAAATTGTAAATGATTCACAAAATGAAATTAGCATAGCCTACATACATTGTGCTTTCTTCCCTCTTCTCTCATATCCATTTCTGTTCCTTTAGGGTTTCTGGAAAGTGTTTGAAAATATCAGGTAGGATTGTACTTTTCACATCACAATGCAAACACACTTGGGATTCTCAAAGGCTTGCATGGATTAGGATTTTTTGAACACCCAAAATTTTGATCAGGCATTCTGGAAAGGGATGAGACATTATACAAGTATCTTAATTATACAACACTTCTGTTGAGTGCAAGCAATGAAAAAAGCTTCAAATTCTTTAGAGTGGAGTTTAGGGTTCTGAATAACACCAAGTCATATCCCACCATGGAAGAGGATACAGTAGGCATTATTTATCATGTCATAGCAGAGTGAGAAAGTCCATAACTACTAATAGCCTTTTGAAAAATTTCTGGCAATTCTTTGTAGACAAATTTCATCATTTTCAAATTTGTTCTTCTTATTACTTTCCTGATCAAAGTTCTTTTATACTTTTAATATAAAGAAGAATTCAAATAAAGGGGAAAAATGAAATTTGTTGAAACTTTTCAGATTTTGTATATCATGTTAATTTCTCACTATCATGATGACAGTTGTTGATGACACAACAATAAGAAAAGTCTAAGAGTTATGTTTCAATTTATGCTTTATTTTAACTCTGAACTTCAAAAAACAATTCACATGATTGACTAAGTATACTAACATTTTTGTTTCTGTCTGGGAACTGAAACATTAATGACTAGACTTGAAAACCCACTTTGTCACGCTCCAAGTACTTACAAAACTATTAGATTTCTATAATAGAAAGGTTTCTGATTTGGTCATTATTATTAAAAGAAGTATTTTATTGCAAACACTAATCTGAAAAACGAACTTTAGATGAAGAAGATATCTTAATTTCAGGGTTTGATTGAATTCTGATTCAAAAATTATATCTATTCTCATGTTGTTTTTATAAGGCTGTTTGATCTGACAGAGCTAACATTTCCTTTTCCCGCTTCATAAAAAAGAAAACAATGAGAGTAACCCACAATTTTCATATTCTTTTAGCAGTCCATTCCTGAAATATTTTTAAAACCAGAAAAAATTTCCTAGATATTTTCTTGTAGCAAAAATTGCTGCTATTTTACAATAGCAGTAAAATATCTTCTTTCCCAACTATCCCATTTATAACTTCCTATCCAATTATTTACAAACTCAAATACTTTAAAAACAAGAATAATCTCTGAAGGGCATCAAAAATCTTACCTAAACTCATTTTGCTATTATATAATTGTATGAAGAAATGGGTTCCAATCACAGTAAAATAATATGAAAATTGATTTATCAGTAGATGTTTCTTATTTATAAGCATTGTAGTTATTATTTTGATTTGGTTACACAGGTTACATTCCTGCAAAGATATTCACAGTGGCCACCTGTACTTCATGTGAAATTCCACAGATTTAACTGGGTTTTGTGTGCTGAAGAGCCATTATTACTATTTTTAACGATAGTAGAAATAGACTGATGGCTATTTCTATTTAGAAAGCACTTTTTATAGACAAAAGGAATATGTGCTTCACTTCCATAACATTTAACCAAAGGAGGAATTAATCTGGTCATATTCATAATCATGACTTAAAAATGACTTTTCATGACTTAGAAATGTCTCTGAGAATCAAGGGTTTGTTTGTGGTTACTTAAGGGAACACTGGATTTTGCCAGTGCTCACTGTGCACATCTTCCTTTGCTGAGGCTGGTGATGTCCAGGCACAGAGGACACATGCAGCTGACAGGGACACAGACCTTGCCACCCTTTGGGCTTTGCTTAGCAAGGTGCTGAGACACAGCAAATGCTTCATTCACTGCAGATAAGGAATCCATTGCTTCACTACTGGGCATGGATAAAGGAGAGTATACTTGAAAGCACAAATTTCAAAGAGGAAGCAAACTTACAGTAGATAAGGCAGAAAAATAGATTTCTAAGACTGATTTTAAGAATAAGAACATTGTGCACCAGCTCCAGTAATTTTCTTAGTTTCTAGGTCTCTTTTCTTCTTCTCTTGACTGACTCCTTATCAAGATGCAGTTTCATCACCAGAGAGGCTGCCTCCACATGACAGAGCTACCAACTCCTTCCTGTGTCCAGGCATCACACTGCTGCTTCATCAATTTTACTGGTAAAAATATTTTTACACTCATACTGTAACAAGATCACAAGTGCTGCCTAGCAGTCCTCAATGGCAGTCAAATAAGATTTTTGGAGAGAAGTGAAGATCTTGCCTGCTGACAGCTAAGGAGAAAGATCCTTGTATGATATATGATATTTGAAGCACATTCTTTGAAAGATTCAAAAAAAAATCCTTCTGCACAGTCATATGCTTATAAATATATGCATTCTTAGGAAAAAAAGCAAGCATTGGCTAAGTATTGTCTCATTTATTTCAGCTGATGTGACACGTACACCTGAAATTAGATGAGTGTTGAAGTTCACTTAAATTATGTCTCATTTTCTAAAGTTTCCTCATGATCCAACAACAACACAAAATATATGTTTTGATTAGAGAATTCAACTGTGACTCTGAGTATTCCACTTTGAATCTGATCCAGAATACTAAATCACCATTAGCTACAAATCTTTTGAACATTTAACTGTTCAAAAAAGGGAGAAGAAAATTATATTGTTATACCATTTTTTAAAATCATTTTGTCACCAGTGTTCTGCATATTCTAATAGCCTATGTAGTTTGTGTAAGCGATATTAAATTTAAAACAGCTCTGGGAGCTTTCTTGATAAATTCTCAATGGTTGGTTCCATTAAGCAAAGATTGGTTTGCTTGTCTGGAAATGAACCAGCAATGAGTTCAAAGTGTTTTATACAAATTTTTGGTTGGAAATACGTTATTATTATAATGTGCCATTTGTATTTTTCCTGTTTTGAAAGGGTAGATCAGTTATCTAGTCTCCATACTGAATAATTCAAATAAGTGTTCTCTATTAAATATTTAATCTATTCAAAATTATACATTCCCAATATATATCAGTTAAATGCATACATTTATGGAGGCCCAGTTTTATTAAACCAAATTAAATATTGAATCAAATTTAATAATTAAACTAAAGTACTTAATGGATCGATTTAACATATTACTTCAATTTATGCCACCATATTCAAATAGCAAAGGAATAAATATTGAATGGGTTAAAAGTAACCTTGCTTATCTGCTGCTAGAAATATTTCTTCTAAAGTCAAGAACTAACAGGTAGATGCATGTGAATATGAACAGAGGGACAGATAATTCTCTGTCATTGAGAAACTTCTTAAACTAGAAAAGAGAAAATATCTGCTACTATAGTGGCCAATACAGGCAAAAAAACAGAAAGAAAATTTAGTTAATATACACTTGGGTTTTAGAAACCTACTCATAAATTATCTAAACTTAATTTAATAGCAAAGAACTTGTTAGGGATATTGTTTTCCAAGCACCTATTTCCTTTCTTATTTCCAGCCCATGCTATGTGCTATTTTAAAATGGACTCATAAGCTGTGAAATGTTGTAGGCTATTTCAGCCAGACCCAGAAAAAAAGTTTTAATTTGAATTGAGCACCCAAAAGCCTAGTAAGTCTGGTGCATGGCACTAGTTTCAAACTAAGTCTTTATCTTCCTTATGAAATACTTCTTTTTAGTCCATTTCAAATCATAATTTAGCAAGGAATTGACTTTTTATTATTTACCTGCATTGACAGCTCCATGGGTATGACAAGTACACAAATCTAATAGTTCACTCACTTCACAGATACACAGGGTCAGTCAAAAACAGAGCTGAAAATTTACATAGGATTGATTCAGATTTCTAGTACTTGGACTTTGATAGATAAAGACAAATTGGATTGTTACAAGTGATCATTTAGCCAATCTTGTAAAATAACTTATTCAAACTAAATGTATCCTACCCTTAAAAATGAAAAGGAACAAACAACATCAGTGCCAAGAACGATGGATAACTAGCTAAAAGTGAATTTACTGAGTAATGGGAGCATAAAAAAATTGACACTAATATCATGCCTGAACAAAGTGAAGAGAATAGAACTTCTTTGCTTTAATCAGCAACTGTTGAAACAAACTAATATATGGAAATCAATGCAGAAAGAAAAGATTTGGTTTGGTAACACTGAGTTTAATGACCAAACAGACTAAAATTCTCTAAAGGCAGGTAGTTCTTAAAAGTATTTTCATTATCCAGATGCCTGATCTATGCACAGGGAACATCTCTGTGTACCATAATTTCTGAATCTGACATTTTGTAGCTTTTCTGCAGCAAGAAAATCAAAGAAAATGCTTGAAAGAAGACCTGTAGCCTAACAATTGACAATATTTCTTTAAAATATGTGGTATTGCCGCTTAAAGCTATTTGTTCTATCTTCGTAGTAAGAAAGAAAACAATCAGCAATTTGGCAACAGTTGCATTCTCTGATGTCTTCAATCTGGCTGCATTTTTGGAATGCCAGAAGAAAATTTTATTTAACGGGATTGACTATTAAAAAAATAATCCAGAACATAATTTTTTTTCTATTATTATTATTATAATTTAAAATATTTTTACACTCTGATCAATTTTGTTTCATTAGAAAGATTATAGGTTTCTTAAATAAATTTAAGAAATATAACTTCAATGAAAAAATTAGGAAGTGCTTCCTTAGTCTCAGTGCTTGCCCTAGGTGCATCTCAGCTGCACTCTGACGAAATGTGGGACCCTTCAACTCAGTTTGCCAAAAGAAAAACAGAGTGAGTAGCTCATTAGTCGGCCACTCTCTAAAGGATGTTTAGTTGGTGGAAGAGGGGATGGGGGATAACATAACATACTCTTGGAAATTAAAAAGCAACTGTACACAGCAACTTTTTGAAAAGAATGTAACACAACTTCTTTCAACATCCTTATTTTATGAAAGTAATGCATCAGAAACACACATCTGCAGGCTTCAGCAAATATTTGCATTTAATACCTGAAGTCCATAAGTGAAACCAAATCAGCAGAATTCAATGGTGTTTTACACTCAGTGCATCTTCATTTCTCTCTCTTCCTCAGCTGTACAAACCAATAGGAAGAGATAACTATCATCATTATTCTTTTGTAAAAAGAATTATAGTACAGTAATGCCTGTACTTATATTTCTTACATTGAATTTTGAAAACAAACAGATTTTATTAATGATAGAATGGGACAAGAAACTCCACCATTTTTTTGACATTTTTTGGGGATTTTTCATACTTTTGCACACTGACACTATAAATATGTGACTCATTCATCTAAGTCATAGTCTCATGATATTTTGAACAGAGTTTTTTTACAGTATGAGTGCCTCCATCTCACAGAACTTTGAGCTTTTGAGAGCACAAGCTGAAAAGAGACAGGATTCCTCTTTATGCATGTAACTTACAGGTATTCAAAGAGCCTCACGTTTGCCTTTTTAATAAGTCTGTCAATACTGTGTAGAAACAGCATTATCATGACAGAATCTCTGGATGCGAAAATTAAAATAAGTTCAAACTATAGGAAATTACATTGAAAAAATAGCCCTTAAAATGCCAGTTACTCACATCCTTTCTCTTTGTATTCTGCCACAGCAGCACTTTGCTTTTAAACAGAACAAAATTTGAAGGCTGTTACATTACAGAATTGTTGTTCATTGCCATTACAGCTCCATTAATGGCTTGGACACAGGACTTGAAGAAACACTAAGTTTACAAATTACTAAATTACAAGAAGCTGCTGACCCCCTTGGGGACAGAGAGGTCCTACAAAGACACCTCAAAAAATCAGAGACATGGACAATCACCAAGTGTATGAAGTTTAACAAGGGCAAGTCCCAGATTCTGCAGCTGGGATGGGGCAACCCTGGCTGTGTGTATTGACCAGGGGATGAGCAACTGGAGAGCAGTGCTGTGGAAAGTGACCTGAGGGTCCTGGTGGATGGCAAGTTAACATGAGCCAGCAGTGCCCTGCAGCCAGGAGGGCCAACCCTATCCTGGGGTGCATCAGGGACAGCATCATCAGCCAAGCAAGGGAGGGGATTGTCCTTCTCTCCTCTGCTCTGCTCTGCTCTGCTCTGCTCTGGGGAGGCCTCATCTGGAGTGCTGGGGGCGTTTTTGGGTGCCACAATAAAAAAAGGCATTAAGTTATTGGAGAGGGTCCAAAGTAGGGCAGCAAAGATGGTGAAGGGTCTGGAGGCAAAGCTTTATCAGAGACTGAGGTGACTTGATCTGTTCAGTCTGGAAAAGACAAGACTGAGAGGAGACCTCATTGTGGTCTTCAACATCCTCACAAGGGGAAATGGAGGGGCAGGTACCAATCTCTTCACTCTTGTGATCAGTAGCAGGACTCAAGGAAATGGCAGGAAGCTGAGTTGGAGGAGATTTAGGGTGGATATCGGGGAAAGGTTTTTCACCCAGAGAGTGGCTGAGCACTGGAACAGGCTTCCCAGGGAAGTGGTCAGAGCACTAAGACTGTCTGAGTTCAAAGAGCATTTGGAAAATGCTGTCAGACATGGTGTGACTTGTGGGGTGTCCTGCATATTCTATATTTTTATGATTCTATGACACATCATGTCAGTTTTGCTCAGAGAAAAGAAGATGCTATGACTGTAATTTCCCTGCCTTGGGAACCTCTCCTGCTCAGAAGTCTAGCCTGGAAGGCATGGAAAAAATGTTATGGAAGGATCCAGGCTTCTCATCTTGCATAGGTTGATCTCAGTAATTCACTCAGGAATATAAGTAAATTGAGGCTCCTTTTTCTACCTCCATGGGGGGTCATATAATGTGTTACAGTCCAGTTCTTGTAGAATGGAGAAATAAGAAGGTACAGCTCAAATCAGAGGAATTAAGTAAGATACTAGATAAGATCAGAGGAAATGAATAAGATACTAGAATTAGATCATTAGAAGGCATATCTATAATTTATGTATATGTATTTTTTTAAACTGACTAAATGTCTATAAATATGTGTATAGTCTTTTAGTGGAATGGATGAGAGCAGGAAACAAAAATATCTTAATAAAAATTGTATTTCAATAGAATTGTATTGTATTTCAAAATTGTATTTCAAAATTGTATTTCAATGTTTTCCTAGAACTAAAAACATAAAAATGCAGACATATTCAAACAAATAAAAGACATTTCTTCTAACCCCTGAATTTACCAGTATCACCAAACTTTATGAGAATTCAGCCAAGTCAACCAAGAAGCTAGAGTGTCAAAATGTGCTGGGGGGCTCCTGCAGAACTGTGCTAGCAGCTGAACTCAAAGTATTACATCACTGTGAGTGCAAGTGCTAAACTTCATTACTGAACAGCTCATTTTGATTTCCTCTGTAATATTCTCTCCTCTTTCCACTGAAGCCAGCACTTTCTCAATTCTCTTGTCTAAATGGCTGTACAAGCTTGGGTGTTCAAGCCAAGTAGGGAATTACAGCATTTAATTTTGCAAAAGCAATTGGGATACTGATTAGCAAAGGTTATCTGAGAAAGGAAACATCATGAAATAGATTTCTGCCAAGTCCTTGTTTGCAGGTGCACAAGGATGTAATAGTTCCCTACTGCAGAGCATGGTGATGCTCTGAGCTGTTGCCAGTGTCTTCTATCTCTGAGACTTCTTGAGTGTGTGAGATGCCTGAGAAGAGGCTGACTGGAAGGAAGGTAACAAGAATGGCTTCATATTTTATCTTTGCATCTGTCACATTGCTGAAGAGAGAAGTACACTCAGTTGAAGAGAGATGATCTAATCTCCCAATATATTCGTGACTCATGTTCGACTATTTTAGTTCAGACAGCAATCAGACATTGGAAAACTTTATTCAGGCAGCTATTCATATCTTAACTTCTCCAGGTTTAAGCCAAGCTGAGAAGTCAGATTTAGAGCCTGATTAAGGCATATACCTACAGATTCACACAACTGCTAAATATAATGCAAAATATCTTACCTCAAAATATAGTTTGTGGAGATAAAGTCCGTGAAGAAAACAGAGATGAGAAAACAATTCAGCTCACTCTAAAGTGAAATTAAATACCTTCTTTATGATGGAATTTAGCTGCCTAAAAATAAGATTCAGAAGTCCCTTTGGATGTTTTGAGTTCCCCCAACCTACAAAGATTCCAACTTCCAACTGAGATTTTCTGAGTGTGAGCCCTTGTGCTACAATAGACATTCACTGGTCCCTGGGTAATGTCCAAATACTGAGTAAATACTGAGTAAATACAAATACTGAGTAAAACCTGGCATCTGAAAAGCTACTCAACATTTGTGTTTGGACAGTTCCTGTCTGGTTAGCTGAATCACTCCCTAAGTTTAGTAGGTGCTAAACCTCCCTAGGTTATAATGGGAATTTTAAAAGCATGAACTTATTTTAGATAAATACAGCAATGGCATTCAGTATTGTTTGAGAAGCCCTAGAACATCCTAAATGCATGATTTGGAGGTGTGACAAAGATGTGACTCGTGGAAGATGTGTTCTTTTCAATCCAGGTAGAAATTCTCAAATGTCTAAATGCACAGTAAATGCCTATGTGCAGACAACCAAACCAAGCTGTCCCTCACATGTAGACACCTACATACTCTCTCCTCTGTTCAGATGCCTTAGAGCCAGTCCATTGGCTGGCTCCATTGAAGAGAAATTATTTGAGATTGAAGGTCACATAACCTAACCTTCAAACTTTAGACCATTTCCTGAGTCATAGACTGTGTCCTAAAATCTGCAGGAACTTAAGTAGGATTTTGTCGTTTATAACATCCAAATGTCTCTCCATTACAAAGAAACTCTGTCAATCCAACCTGTTACCATTCATGCTTAATAAACAGAGTCAGTTCCTTTGGAGAGGTCCCAGAAATGAGACGGTTCTGGATGTGTGTTTCCTGACTTGGATAAAGAGTAGGGCTTAGCTTGTTGTTTTTCCTTGCTGTCCTACTATGAGATCATAATTTAATCTTCAATTGAGTGAAGAAAGAAGTTTTGAAAAGCCCTGTGTCCTCATAAACAGCTACTGACAGTTCATCTTCTGGAAAAGGTTAGCTCTTTCACAATTTCACTGACGAGTCTTCCCCCTTACTGTAAGGTGACCAACTTAAGAAAGTGAAACCTATTAAATAACAATTTCCCTCTAATTATCTTCATTTTCATTTTGATCTTGTAATGGGAATGGGAGAAAGCTCAAATTTCAAATTATATTTTTACTGCTACATACCTACAGAGGATGCTTATTGTACTCCTAGTTACAAAAATTTAAAGCCTACAATATTTGAGCTGTTAATTTAAATTTGATGTTCCAGCCTACTGAGAGGAATTTCTGCAGTACCAAGAAGACAAAAATTGGGGAAACATGCCTGTGGCCCACAGAGGCACAGTAATCGGTTTTGCCTTCATGAAACTTTTTGAAATTTGAGGAAAAATAAATTAAATTATGACATATAATGCACATATTTGCAACTGCATGAGGTTTATTATTTCATTAGCAGGAGATTTGATGGGTTATTTCACAGAACTAGTCAAATTACAGAGGAGAAAATAATTGAAGAATGCCTCAAAAAGGCTGCTTCTCAGAAAAGAAGGAAAGGAAGGTTGTGAAATACATGTAAGGGCAAGATATCCCTAGCATCTTGGGGAAAGACTTCCAAAGACAATCTATTTGCGTGCTAATTTTTATCTTTTTTTCAAAATACAGCTGTTGTTACAGGAATCTGGGAAGAGGGGAGCTGATAGGACTGATGTTTTGAGATGTCTGTCTGCAACTGGTGCCGAATAAACGCAAAAGCCTGTGGAGAGTCCTGTCTCTCTGGGGATGTGCTTCTGTGGCTGAGCACCAGACAGGACATGCAGTCACCACGTCCTTGCTGCTGCCAGCCAGAGTCTGGGTCCCCAGGAGATGTTCTGCAGCAATGCCACCCACAATATCTCCACTTCTATGCTTTCTTCAGAATTAAAATAGAGAGAAAACACTTCACTTAGTCTGGTCAAACTTAACGATCCTTCCAAGGATCAGACAGGCTTACGGGTTCTCCTCACCCTCTCCTGATATTTTTTTTTTCTCTTGCTCTGATTTTCATCTTCCTGCTCTCTCAGAGAACTAATCATATTCTCTCAGTGGAGACAGGTGTTAGCTAAATACTGATTTAATTTTCACAAGTTTGGCTACTGTTCTTCCTTCCTCTGCTGCTCTGTTCTACACTGGGGGAATGAGGAAAAGGAGAGTTAAATCTATAGCTGGCAATCGGAAGTAGGGGGCTGTACCCTTATGCCCTGTCAAGAAAATAGTCTGCAAATAAGCAATCCTGGAAAGTAATGCCACTGCCATGCAACCTCCACACAATTCACAGAGAGGTCCTCAGGCTTCTGCTGGAGTGATGAGGCCGGGTATAAGGGTCAAGCTTAGTCCCACCTTTAAACTGGTATAGTGATAAGACACATTATCAGATTGGGCCTCTGACAAATGAGGAGTAGGTTTTTTAACTAAAAAAAAAATCAGACAAACTGACTGGTGAGTAACTGCATTTAAAATGTTATTGAATACCATATAATATTTAATAATTAAGATACTTATCCAGGGAGCAGAAGATGCACTACATTACATTACATTCCTTCCCCAGGTTTAGAAGTTCAGATCCACGACTCTTCAGCTTGAAAAACTGAAATGCTCTTCTCAGAGAATGACCTGGAATTCTCTTTTTTAGTTTAGTGTGAATACTAAACTTTTGTCACACAGAACCTTAAATTACAAAAACGAATGTAATTGCTCTTCATGTAGAGGATAATGCAGAGACCTGTTTGTTCTGTAGACAACAAACACCTTATCATGCATCTCCATTTGTAAATGTTATTTCATTAATGCCTTTGTCTCCAAGACAGACATTCATCTTGTTTTACTTTAGCCTTCTAAAAATTGTCTATTCTGTGTAGTCAATCAGAGGCAATGGCATTTCCAAAGAATGATTAATTTACTTACTGATTCTACAAGTATCTATTCTTCCTTTCAATGACAGAGTTCAACACCTCTTTTAGGCTGGCCATGAAGGGATAGAATTAATAAGTTGCTTAAACCAAAAAATGTGAGATGCCACTGTGACTCCTAAAGCATTGTGGAAATTTGCACACTGCTTAAAGATACTACACAGGATGTAAGAGAGATTGCAGACAGGGGGCACTCAGGTGGGATACTCATCACTATATACCCAGCTGTATGACCCATCCCTAATTTCTAGACAGCTGAGGAGAGTTACGTCATACCCCACTCTAAAGACGTAAATCAGTGTACCAAAAGGAAGTAAACTTTACACGACTAGAGCAGCAACAGAAAGCAAGAGGTCTAAATGAAATCTGTGTCCTATTCCAAGAAGAGAACTTAATGGAAATTTGCTTTAAAGATGTACCATTCTAGCTATACATATTATTTCTGTACCCTGACTTGCCCTTCAATACCTCCAATTCAAGGAGGAAGTAAGCAGGACTGTAGTCTTCAGTTTCCGTGTGATATGTTCTGTCCAAATCTGATACTACAAGCACTGCAAACAGCTGTACAGAATTTCAGATTAGTTAGGTCCATTGACTTTCTAGTTTTGGCTTACCTAATTGTGCTTCTAACATTTCCAGACAGATGTTTCGTATGAGTTTAATCTCTGGTGACATTGTTTATTTATTTAAAGTAAAAATAAATTAATTTTATTTCTAAGAATGACTATTGCACTAGAAGAGCTTCTGCTGCATAGGACCTGCTTCTGAACCCCAAGAAGCAATTTAGAGATAACTAAAACCAGCCAGAAATAATTCTACAAGTCTTAAATATGATTCTGAATATGGAACTGCTTTCCTTCAATGTGACCACTGCAGCCTCTTATCCATGGTACTATTCATACTTTGACCTTTAGCCATGTGCTTTGCTTTTCCATTTAATAGTAACTTGATGAATCCATCTACCTGTGTTTGGATTTGTTGTCCATCAATTCTGAGCAGTAAATTTCATTGCCTACCCACTAAAAATTTAATTAATAAGAACCTTTTTAAAAGTAAGGCATATTTATTGCAGATATTTTTCAAAAGCCAAATCAATAAAGTTGCAGCACATAACATACCTATAGTTAGCAATGTAGAAAAAAAACAGCCTCCCACAGAAATGTAGCATAATAAAAGTACAAAGCAATAAATATATAAAAACTATAAAATAGTAGTGAAATGTCAGTGTGATGCTAAGTAAAGTAAAATCATCGGAATAGAAATCACATTTTTAAGGGTCAAAGTTTTTTATGAGATTAATGCATAGCCATATCCTTCAGTCTTAGGACTCATGTATTCCAGTTGGGAGTACACCTTAATCAAGACCAAACAATACTGCCCTCATATTTGAGAATTATCACAGACAAATCCTATAGACATAATTGGTCTTTGTAAGGCAAGAGGATAGGCATTCAAAGTCCTTATCAGAACTGTTTCTCTACAATTCTCTGAATTCAGATATTATAAAGACTAGGTTTTGCCAATTAACTGGAAATGCAGTGATTTCCAATATTCTGATATGAATCTACTGCTAGGCAGGACTTTTACTGTGAGAGTCAAGAGTCTGCACACATACATTTCCCAACAGATAGAGGGTTTGCACAAGAGATATGATGTGCTATGGCAACATAAAGATATATAAAAGTAGAAACTGGGAATGTGTAACAATCTTTTGTAATGTATGCATTTCAGACCACCTTATCACATTTGTGTGAGCTAGAAATGCGATACTGAAGACAAGTTTTCTTTAGCATTTTTTTTGTTCTAAGCTTTTCCAGTTAAGTTGCCTGTTACAGACTATGAATTTTGAATATATCTTTACAAAGGAAGCTAAAAAATGGTGTGATTATATACTGCAAATTAACTTGTCTGAATAAACACACACAAGTAACTAAGGGCAACCATCAAAACACAGCTGATTTATTTCATTACCTCCCTAACAACGTTGGGCATAAGAGACACATGGGAGCTCAGGCTCCATGCAGCTCAATTCATCCTAGCACACAGTAGGAGGAGGCTTGGGTGTGGCTCACTGCCCGCCTCACTATGCAAAAAGCTTTGGGCAGGTCTGTCAGAGCTCACGACCTCTCCACAGGAATTCTACTTTTCAAAACAGGCTCTCTTAACAATGCAAGATATAACCAAAAGTATTTTTTCTATCACCATCTTCATATGGTGTTAAAAACAGGTGGGGCAGTATTCCTTATTTCCGTCAGGACTCGTCCCTGATAACTCCAGGGGATATCTTCTGTTAATGGGCCATGGATTCTCACTGCACGACTGATAAAATTACATCATACTATTATGAGATGCTCCACCCAGGGGGAGGAACAAAGCATTCCTACCTGGATATAATGTGAGATTTGGAACACCATGAGCACCCTTATCCACTGGATTCCCAGAGGAGAAGAGCCGTATAACCAGCACTGGACCTTCAGAGGAAGACCAGACCCTTCTACAAGATCACTGCTTCAAGAGAACCACATATACCACTTCAAGAGGTCTGCAGCCACCATTTAATCAGACTGCTACCACCCCCCTGATGAACAGAATCTCAAGTTGTATCCTGACTCTGTCAGGTTAAGCCAGACAGAGCTTTTTTTTCTGCCTTTATCTTAATTTTCCTGTTAAATCGTAATTCTGGATTGGAATCTCACACGAGTTTATTATCAAGCTAGTACAAAGGCAGAGGATGAACAACAGTAGGCATAAGAGTTTTCCCACACCAACATTTTTAGAATTCCCAGCTAAAGGTCACTTTGAGCAAATCAGTTCCCTCCTCCTCTTCTTATCTTCCAGTTTTTACCCTTTCCTGCCAACAATTGTAAAGGCAGACTTAAAGAATATGAATCTTCTGGTATTCATTTTGTCTGAATAATTTATCTGATGGTTCAGTCAGTATCCACTGTCAATGGTAAAGATCACCAGTGTGAGATATTAAAGATTATTATTTGTACTGATTTGCCCTGAGATGCCCCTGTAATAAAGCAAATTTAAGGAGAATAAGTCTAGTTTGAATCCAATTGAGGCACTTTAGAAATATGCCCTCTGACAAGCATCATCAGGCTTCAGGTACAGCAGGCCTCAAAATGTATCAGAATATCCTTTGTAAGTGCACTGTTAGCATGTTCAGCATACTTCTGGATTTACAACCAATGAAGTCAAGGTGTAGAGCCCGTGCCTGTTCTCAGCAGTAGACTTAACAATGGATGCAACACATTGGAAACAGAAAAGAAAAAATTTCCTTTACTTTGGCTAATGGGCAGTTGCACTGGGCAGTTGCATGAGCATCTAGGCTGGAAGATCACAAAGAAGAACCTTGCAAAAAAATTAATCTTCTAGTTTAGCTAAATATTTCCTTTGCCTTCAGTATCAAGTTCAATGCGTTACATAATAAGGGGAGAGTGAGATTTAACTGTCAAAACATCACCTTTTAAGTTTGATATGTCTATGTTAGGTGACTAAATCTGCTGACCTTCAAATCTTTCCCTATACAAAGATATTGGGTCACCTTGGATCCTGTAGATACCTATGATAACAACCATAAAATTTCACAAAGAAAGAAACAACATCTTTAGATTTCCTTTCATTATTCTTCATTCCCATCTGTCATACTCAGTCCCTTAGCCTTTAGGATATCAGTATCCATTTATGCACTTCTCAGGATACCTTTTTGGGTGATGAATTAAGCTCCCTGACCAGAAGGGTACAGTGTCATGTTGCTGCTCAAAATAAAGATTGTTTTGATGAAGTGTAGTTTGTCTCAGAGACAGAAAGAAATCACTGTTCAATTTCATGGCAGGAGACCATAGCAATGGAGATACCTTTAGGGAAGGTCAAAGTGTGTGTCTTCCTGCTCTTTCAGTCCATGCCACTAGTTATCACTTCTAGATGGGTAAACAGGTCATGAAACAAAGTGTCCTTGCCTGTGACAAGCAGGCATGGTAAATGTTTTACAGGTTCATGCACTTATATTTGTTATGAACTTTTGTTTCTTGATTTTTGACAACTGCAAAATGTTTCATTTACTAAATAAGAATAGAACTGCAGAAAACATCTTCAATTTCTTTTTTTCTTTAACTGTCTCAAAAATCCCAGTAGTTTTCACATTTGAATCAAGTTTCTTGACAGACATATGGTCATAACAGAGAAATCATTCTAGTCAGTAAACCCCTAAGCTAAGCCCAAAATAATTTCACCATTTGTAAATCATTGCCACTCGAATGTTTTCTCAATATGGCTTAATTATAATTCAGCACAATGTAAAGCTTCTGGGAAAAGACCTCCATTAAAAGGTACTTCCTGGGAAAAGTGGGAAATCGAGAGCTCTCAGCTAGCATTCCACTTTATTATTCATGTATAATTCTTCTGCACCACTGAACATCTGCTAATAAATTTGATTCAAGTTTCCATTATAGCTTTTACCCTCATCATTCAATATCTGCATGAGCTTGTATCCTTGTATCTGATGAGAATTGACATTATTTACTTATTACTGAGAATTCTTATCCTATTAACAATTTAGCCCATAAAGTCATCAGGTAAATTAAAGTGTTTATAAAGAGCTTCCTTCTCCGGTTTTAAAAATGAAATAATAATCTTGATTTAGAAGAGAATTTCTGTAGATTCCCTGGAAGCTAACTGACAGATGGTCACCTTGGCAGTATGCTGCAGCAGTGCAACCATACATTTCTTGAGAGTTTCTGGTGCAGAAGGTGATCAAGAGCATCAGAAGCTATTACTTTTAACTTCAAGGTTTGTCAATCTTCTTTTCCTTTGTGCCTCCACATATATAGATAAGCTAAACCCAGATCAAATATAAAAGTTCCTTTGAACAAGTACAGATCTGTCACACTGATTTGTTTTTTGACTTTGTTCTATGTGCTATAGTTCTTTTCCATGTGGTTAGACGACAGAATTGAGGGTTCAGGTTTCCTAAGTCCATTCTGAGATCTTCTTCTGAATCACTGTCTGGCCTTTTAAGGAGTCACTAAGATCAAGCTTATCAGAAATGCTTACCAATGTTTCTATTTCAGCCAAGTGTTTATTTGTGCCAAGCTTGAAACACCCACAATGGGTGAATCCTCTTAATAATCCTGGCCTTAATCTCTGCATGTGTCTCTTCTTAAAAATGCAATAAAACTTAACTAATTTTGTATGTTTATGTGGCATAACACTTTTGAATCTCTCAGAAAAGTTTAGTAGGAAGGTCATAATATAAAATCATAATTCTGTGGTTGTACATGATAAAAGGGACTATTACTAAACCAGAAGTAGTCAACTAACAGCAAATACTATATTTGTCTCCAGATACTTATGGTACAGAAGATCAGCATATATAGGAAAGGGCAAACAGTGTCAACTGAGTTCTGCTTGTCCAAAAGTGTATCAGGAGCAGTTTGGCAGGGGTGCTACAGAGCCAGGAGAAATGGACATACACTCACCAGTGACTCAGCCAGAAGGAAAATTCCCATCCAAAGTGAGTGGAGACATTTTCGTCCTCCTTGCAGCTTCCCTTCCTTTTAAAAGGGAAAAAAACTTGTGTAAAGAGACCTTTCCTTTCATCCTTCAAATTTATTTCATGGATTCTCTAGCTTTCAGTACAAGACCATTCAAAAACCTTAAATATGTTACATAAAATAATCATGTAACACCACTGGAGCTACAGTACTTACTGTGTCACAAACCATGAAAAGTTAATTGGCCTACACCATTGTCAAGAAATCTGTTATTTGAAGTACTGCTGGAAAGGTAATGCATGAATTGCAGTATGATACAGCACATTTCAGCTTTTATTATGTTTTCTTTTTCTATTTTGATTTTCAATTGCTTAGGCTTCCTTTTGCAAAACTCTTTCATTCTATTTTTAGATTATTTTGCAAAACTGATACTTTTGGAACATGGAAGAAAAATGTCAGCTGCACTGTTGGAGTGTGCATCCCCTACAGTCCCTGAGACAGGTTACTCAGCCTTTCTGTCCAGCATACATATCTACATTTGCAATTTTCTTTGTCTTAGTAACTTGTTGTGATTGTTAGTGTATTGTAGCCCTCCTTGGGATTACATTGCTATAGCAATATTTTTGAATTCTTTTGATGGGATGACTTGACCCTAAAACTGTTCTACTCTTTAAAATTACTACTAGGAATAAAGATCAGCAATAATTTGAGATTTTATTCATTGCTGTTGCTTAATTCTATATTTGAGATCAAAGCACACTCTACTTGATAACAACTAGTCATATCAGAAATTAGGAATCTGTCTAATCTGAATCTATTTGTACTTCACATTGTCCACAGGGACCCCACTGCTCCAAGAATCAGCTTTCATGTAGAGATTGTAGACTTTGTATGACCTTTTGAATATGAGCATCATTACAGGTATGGCATAAGAGGTCCGGATATGGTAATTTTATGAACTTTCTTCATTTTTTGTTTAATCTATTTTGCTTTTTTACTATACTGTGCCTTTCTGGTGCATACATGTTTTAGACTGGTTTGATAACCTGTAAATTAAGCATCAACATAATTCACCAGCCTACATTCAATGCTGGCTCCATTAAGCTTTAGAATTAAAGGATGCCCACAGAGCTTACTCTTGCAAATTTTTTCCAGATCTGGAGAAATTCGCAAGGTTTCATAGCTGGACTTCATCAAATGAAACTGCACCTAGGACAGATCTCTAGTGGGTTTGGTTTCTTACTACTTTACTCCTGTAGGTAATTACATTGATGCAAAACACAAATATTACTTAATCAGAATAATAGCATTCTATACCCAATTTGGACTTGGGTACATTTTTATCTGTGCAAAGTAATGAGTATTCTGATTCTGTTTTCCTTGATGAAATTCAAATACACTGAAAACACTCATTTATTAATAGGAGCTCCAAACTTGGTGATGCACTCTGTTTATTGGAAAATTAAATTCTGTTTTATCATGTCAAAATGAAGGAAAGGCTGATGGTCTGAAAATATTTTTACATCCTTATAAAAATTTTCATATATTAAATATCAGAACATTTTCCACCAAGATTTCTATGATGATTTTCACAGCCAATTTCTGGCTATTCTGCACTGTTTCAGTTGCACAGGACATTGAATTGGTGGAAGATAATTGTCCTGGCTAGAGCAGAGAGTTAAACATTATCTAGAATGATCTTTTCCTCAAATACAGGCTGTTTATTTAAATCTGTTGAAAAGTGAAAATGGAGGACTTATGAAGGAAAAGTCCCTTTTATTTACACATCTGGCATCCTGGAAATCAGTTACTGGTAACAACAAGCAATTATGATAAAAATGCCATTTAGGAAAGTTTCTGGTAGTAATGATAATGAAGCAATGAAATAGATTGTCTGGGGATATTGTGGATTCTCCACTACTGGAGGTCTTTAAGAATAGGTTAGGCAAACATCTGTCTGGAATATCAGCACAGACAGTTTAGCAAGGAGGTAAAACCATAACAAAGTGCCTTTGCTTAAGGTCACAGACTGCCCTGACACAAACAAAAATAGAGGTTGCAGTTCCACAGTACAAAATAGGATCAGCTGCATGGGCTCTCTACAGGTCACTGACAATATCTCCACATGCAACAATTTTTCTCTGACATGTAGAATGGTTAAGCAATGACAGTAGCTCCATGGGTATGCACTTTATGTAGTGGGAAGGTTTTTTTTCCTACATACTGAAGTCCTTGATCTGCACAGGGATCTGGGGAGGAACAGTACTGCCATGCTGAGGTAACAAAGGAGGATGTTTCTGCTTTCACTTCTCTGTCCTCTCTTTAAAAAAGCAGCTCAGCTTGCTGCCCTGCCTGTCAGACTGAGTACTTCCAGGTCATCACTTTTATAAAATATGCAAGCGCACGTTAACAACAGCAGTAATCCAGCAAAGTATTCATATGAATAATTAAACTGAAACTGCAGTTGTCAGAAACACAAGCAAGGTACATGTTGTTCATTATTACCTGTGCATTTTCTGTTCACCTCCTGGGATACTCGTTAATTTGACATACCACGGTGGGTTCACTACTCTCTCCATTTCCAGGCTCACCCCAAAAACCCACTGATGCACATTTTGGGCAGACATCATAGCACTGATGATGTTATTCAGTGGAAAAGTGAGGCTGGGAATCTTTCTGAAAGGCTGAGTGTTATGCTAGTGTGTGAGAGGAGACATGCCCCTTTGCACTGCAGACTACAGCCATAAATTTTCTTTTTGGAGCAAGCTAAATGTTTTGGGTTTTTCTTCTGCTCAACAAAAACCTAGCGAAGGCAAATCAGGGTGGGTAAATCAGGCTCTGGGTCAGGGGAAGTCCTTCTCTACTGCCAACAGAAGGTGCCTAATCAAACTTCAGTCTCATGAAGCCCTAAGGGTTGTGTAGTTTTACGAAGAGTTTCAATGGTATAGTATAAGTCACTGACTCATATTTCTACTCCTGCACCACCATTCCTTTCTTCAGCCATCTCGTATTCACTTAGGCTCATGGGGTACAAGGTTAATAGGGTGATGCAAATTAAACTTCTCCATTTAAAGCTGGTCAGTTTCAACAGATCATTATCTGCCCACCAAAGACCATATTAAATACTTGCTCCATCACAAATGGGAATGCAGGTAAAGACTCACTGGCAGAAAGGTGGAGAAAGAACCAAAATACCTTTAAAATTTATAAAGTTCGAGCATTTTCCTCCTTGGATTAATTCCAAAACTTCCCGTTATTATCCCTCATGCCCCATATATCTGCTTTCTGTATGCTTTTTAATCACTAATGAAATTGCCTCGGTGAAATGGCTGTAATTCACACTCATTGCATCAGACCAAGAAGCTTAATTCTCATCAGTGAATCTTAGCTCCACAGAAATTTCACTGAAGTCATTGCAGCTGTAAAAATGATGCGAAAGAAGAATTGAACTCTGCCCTAAACTTCTGATTTATTTACTGTGTACAAACTTTAAGGCATTTATTATTTACAGATACAGAGGGGAAAATATCCACTTTATGTTTATTTTGGGTAAAATTTGGATCATGTTATTATTTGCTTGATCAGATATAATCTGTGATTGCACTCAACAAACAATACAAGGGGGATAATTCAGAAGTTTTTTTCAAACTTTATTTAACATAAATAGGCTCATTCTCTTTGACCAGTGCCTTGCAAGCATTTTCCTTTATTTTATCTGATACTGTTGATTCACTTGAGAAAAGTCACTCTAAAGTAATGACATTTTTCTTGCATGCTTTTTCAAAGAGCCCAAATAATGTAATTAAGACTATGCAAAGCAAAGGAGAAACAACACCATAATCGCCACAAAAGCAAAACCAGCAAAAAAATTTTGAAGGCCAAGGCAGAACAAAGCATGTGCATGTCTGCAATAAAAAATGACACAGTTAACATACAGGTAGGTGACCTGAAGATGATCTAATTTTTTTTTAAATTACATTATGGGGGCCTGTGGTAGGAAGAAAAAAAGAAAGGAGGGAAGGAAAGAATGAAGGGGGTGTTCTTACTCCCAAAGGATTATTCATAACACCATTTTTATCTCAGTAGTTTATTTAGATTTATAGTTAAAAATGGGTCATTGGCTTAGTGGAACATGACTGAAGAGGAGGTAAAAGGTACTGAAATCTATTTCTGTATTATTAATGCTACAAATAAGAAAAAAAATCACCTTCATTTAAAGTGTTTGCAGCACATAATGATATAAACTGGGAAAAATCTTTGCGGACTCAGTGGGCAGTGGATCAAGCCTCTAAACCTGAAGCCACTGGCAGCTGTCTGACTTTACTCATAGCAAAGGTAGGTCTTTTGAATCCTCAGGGTTTATGCCAACACTGGTTGCTGCTGTGCTGTCACCTGCACATGCCAGTGGCTCTTCTTGGAGGGAGAAGAAAGGACTCCTACTTAGATTAGATTAAAGATACCATAAAAAAGGAATTGGTATGAACAGCTTCAAGATACACAAGCCTTTTCCTGCCTTTGTAAACTACAGGACTTTTGAATGGCATTAGACAGTTGAATAGTGAGGCAGAACACAGACATACTGGTTTCCTTTTTGTGCAAAGGCCTAAGAAAAGGTTTTTCCCATCAAAACAGAACCACAAGTTTCCTTTTTGCGCAAAGGCCTAAGAAAAGGCTTTTCCCATCAAAACAGAACCACAAGAAAAGATGCAGAGTATTTTGTGTGTCATCTATAAATACAAGATTTGTCTTCCCATCTTCAATGTGTTAGGGAAAAGGAAATGGGACAATTTTGTGAGCACAGAGTGAAGATGCCAACATGATATCTCTCAGTTAGAAAACATCTCTTTGTTATAATATGGGACTAAGGCCGACAGTGTAACCCACTGAAATCCAGGGTACAGTTGCCATCAAGGGACTGCAGAAAAAGAACAGCAAGAAAATATTTTATGACCTAAAGTAGGTCTTGAATGATAGGAAACAAGGAAACTCTTAATCATCTTGTTGTGTTTCGTCTTTGCAATTAATCTCCAAACCATGTCCAGCTATTGCTAAAAACAGTAATTATGTACAAGCATAGCTGGAAGCAATAATTTAGCTATGTTTAAAAGAAAAATCAGTGAATTTTTTAAATTCAAAACTTCACTTCTATTTCAATTCATCTTCCAAGAATATTAATAATATATTATTCAAAAACTTATTTTTTATTAGTAAGATTTTAACAGCAAACAGACTTTGTTGATGTGGGTAGGGGCAAGAGTTGAAATCACAGAATGTGAAAAGCCTACTATTTCTATTTAATTTTTGTTATTATGGTATCTTTATTAAGGTCAAGGTCATAGTCCTTGTGTACTTGAACAGGCCCTGGAAGGGCTAAGGAGATGTCAGTGTTTCTACAATGGGCACGTATTGTAGTCCTTGGCAGTTTGACACCCCTTTCATGCCCTAGGACACAGTGCACAAAAGGGCAGACATAAATACACAGAAAGCAATATACCCTTGGTCATTTTACTAAATTGGCTGTTAAAGCAGCAACAGAGACCTGGAAGAAAAATGGTCACATCAAATGATCATTTTCAGAAACATTTCAGTGTGCAGTGACTAGTTCTGTGCCTGGATTCTGCCTGACTGCATGTACAGGGTCAGATAGTCACCATATGTTCTGCTAACAAGGCAGATTACAGAAGCAAAGAGAAACAGAAGCTTTTATAAAGAGAGAAGGATCATCAAGAAATCCTCCTAAAAATAAAATAAAATATTTCTTCATTTTCTTCATGCATTTATTTCTTCAATCCTGTTTTTACCCGTATTTCTTTCCTTTGAAAGAAATACTTTCTTACATTACTTTTCTGAAACACCAGTAGAATTTGTGGATTTTTCAAGCATTGAAAGCTATAATTTCAATTAACACTCTCCTTTTAGCTATATTCTACTTAGAATGGCAGTTCTGAGAAGCCTTGACAAGCAGCACAGAGAAACAGCTTTTCCATCTACAAACTGAATTTAATCGTTTGTCTGTGCAATACTGAAAGCTTTATTAAAGCACCAGATTTTGCTGTGGCCCAGATTATGGAGGACCACAGTGATTCAATTATTTTATCATGTAGTCAAGGAATGACAGAATGGATCAGGTTGGAAGGTACCACAGCAGATCATCTGGTCCCACCTCCCTGCTCAGACAGGATCACCCTAGAGCACATGACACAGCACTGCAGATGGTTCTTGAGTATCTCCTGTAAGGGAGATTCCACAGCCTCCCTGAGCAATCTGTTCCAGGGCTCAGTCACCTGCACAGTAAATAAGTTCCTCCCCATGTTCAGATGGAATTTCCTTGTCCTCAGTTTCTGCCCATTGCCTCTTGCTTGGCACCACTGACAAGAGCCTGGAAACATCCTCCTGGCACCTTCCCTTCAGATACTCATAGACTTGGATGATCCTTTGGGGTATTGAAGCAACACTATTAAAATTTTTAGTATTTCTTCCCTCTCTGATCCCAGAAAGATTAACCTCTTGCAGTACAGCGTAAATTTTGCTTCTTGTCATCTTCTTATTACTGGGGATTCCTTCTTATGGTACAAGTGACCCATTGAAGTTACTTGACTACATACATGCCATCTGAACAAAGAGGGCACGAACAAATATTCATTAACCAACAACACTAAGTTCTTTGTTTGTATTTAGGTTGCAAGAATTGAAATTTCAGGCATTTGCCTATGTCACCTAACTTGAAACTTCCACAACACAGAGTCAAGCACATGAAGTACTGTCCCTGGCCTCCTTACATAAATGGAAATAGGTAGTTTAGGGCACAATATATCTGAAATGTTTTAGAAAACTTTAGGATGAAATGGACTGCACCTTGAAAGCACCTTTCCTGGGTGGAAGAGAAGTCTAAGGACACTAACCAGGGTGCCAGTCTTTGCTATCTAGAAGAGGTCATGTAGATCCCACCACCAATATCTAAAAAAGGTAGGTGTAAAGTAAAGTAAAGTAATGTATAAACTCAAAAGCCATCTGTTTTATATCAATCTGTGGATGAAGTGATATGCTTTCTGGAGATTCTATGTTCTTTTTATGGATTTTCAACTCAAATAACTTCATCCCTCTGAAAATACTTATCCAGTATATAGAATTTTCTAAGCCAGTTTATAGTCTCAAAATAGGGACTCCCAAAGTAGTTCAGAGAGGTAAGATAAGTCAATTTTTATATGTGACATTCTCTTCATGGCTTTAGATTAATTGCCAAAATTATGCTGAAAATAAATCTCAAATTTGAGATGACTGCAATTATATTTATATGTATATAGTGACCTGTATAAGTATACAGATTCCACAAAAATAAAACTTTTCCTAATTTAGTTCAGTATTTTCATTAAGGCTTTGGTGAGAAAGACAATTTTTAGACCACCCATTCTGTGACCTATTGCTCAGGCTGATTATTAACTATTTCAGTGAATTGTGTTCCAATTTCACATTATTTTCAGATTTGATCAAGGTTCCTAATACTTCCTTAGTCTTACAGAACAAATCAAACAATTAAATTTTTAGATTGTATGTACTATAGAATAGGAATATGCTTGAATGTGCATATATGTATATGCAATTAAGCTCTGCAAAAAGTGTTTTTTACCAGGACTCACAATCATGCTTCTATGGTGATCATCCCATTAATGGTTACAACATCCAAACCTTGTGCAAATTATATCTTTCCCATGAAAATGATTAAGCACATGTAATTTGACATGTTCTCAGAGCAATGATTAGCCTGCTCAAGAACGTTATTAGAAACATGAAAACAGAGTCATCCATCATCCCAAGTGTATCATGTTTACCATAGTCTCTTTCTTGTCATGCTGCTCTGACTGATCAAACAGTGCATATCTTTTAATTTCAAGCTTTAGTTTTACAGTTCCCCCATATTTCTTCAGAAATGTCAGGTAGGTTGCTCAAAAACTTGTTTTCCCAGAAAGATAGCTATTTCCTCTTCTGTTCTTCCTGCATCTATTATTAATAAATCTAGGTTCTAAATATGTAGTGCATTATTGCTGAACTCACTTTCCTATGCCGCATTGTTTATGCATTCTATACCTATAGTGTGTATGTATCTATGGAACCTTCTAACTTTGTTCAATTTTCCTGCTTTGGGGTTTGCCTTTGTACTGAACCCTGACTTGGAACCAGAACTGTAACTGGGATCATTGCATTTCAGAACACCAAAAAATGCACTGGTGCAGGTGCATGTTAGGCAGCATCTGCTTTGGCAAATGGCATGGGGCAGTAGTTGTGCACTGTCTGTGGAATGAAACAGCTGTTGACAAAGACTCAAGATCCTTCCTATATAAGTCCTATGGCAGAGGGATTATTTCAGAGTAGTTCTCATATGGCTAATATCAGGGAAATATCTATTTGTGACTGGGGTGTACTAGCTGGATCCATACCTCCATCACATTTTCCAACTTAGCTTCAGATGAAAAAAAACCCCAAAACTGTTCCTATATGCTGACATCACACCACAATAAATGCAGTTTATTGAAGAACATCCTAATCTAAAATACTGGTGAAGAACTACAGTGTCATAGAATGTCATAAGTTACTATTTATTTTAGAATTTTTGTTAATTTTAACAGTGGAAGTGAGTTTTAATTTTAAAATTACTTCATGTACTACTTCCAAACAACCACCTGCATGTTTGTTCTTCAAATGACTGCAAAGACACTATCAATACATTTTGAAATAATTTAGTGCTTTTTGGTCAGTCAAGATGTTCCAAAACCCACATAGAGTGGGTTTCTTGCAAGAACCACTTAATGATTATTATTTTTTTTAATTTTGCATGTGGCAAAATCATCTTTCTGGTCATTTGAATCTTATTACAGCTCATGTATGTAAGTATTTCAAAGGGAAACATTAAAAAATCAAGATGGTGTCAGATTAGTATTAAGAATCAGCAGTGGTCTTAGAGGTCAAGTATTATCAGAGACATAAGCAATGGGTGTGTTATTTTTGCAAGGTTTGTATCTACATGAATTAACCTATAGAGTTCTGAACATATTTTATATCATTACAGGCTCTCATTCAGCAAAAATTTACATATTTATTCCACTCTACATTTCTGAATATTTCCAAATGGCTACTTTAGATAATTTAGATCCCAGCTATTTAATGTATCCTAAAATATGTTTTCCCCTTTCATTTTCCAGTATGCTTTGTTCAAGACAGCTCAATAGATTAATTCTTGGAAAATATGCCATAATTAAAACAGAAAAGAAAGTCTTTTAATTGTAGCTGTATAAAGGGTCCCCAATATAGTTAGCATCCAGCATTTATCACAAAGCAAAAAATAACTGACTACACTGAAAAGCAGACTGCAGCCTAAAGGGAGTTTAGACAGTGTAAGAAAGAATAGGATACAGCACCTGGTAACCTTCTTCACCACCTACAGAACCCTCACCACCACCAATATAGTGAGCTAGTAATGAAACACAGTAAGCCTGAGAGAAGCTGAAATAAAAACCAGTGCAATATTTTGAGTTTTGTGATCAAAGACTACATGTAAATTAAAAAATGGGCAGGTTTCCAGAAGGTTTTTTCAGGGAGCTGCTATTTTAATTTGGTATATGGCAACATCAGAGTGAATACAGAGAATCCTTTAATGAATAAAAATGCCAAACTTAAACCTTATAGCATTTCATTCTATTTGTCTTTATTCTGCATGGGGGGTTATAAACTGTGCTGCTGCAAAAGCAGATGAGTCACAATAATCCTGTGACAAGTTTCATCAGAACAATCATAAGGAATCATGTGTTGTGAATAACGCAGCCTCCAATTGATTTGGTGCAAACCCACAAGTACATTTTCACGTGTTTGGATAGAAAGAATCAATGCTTTGAGAATCTGTACTACAGCGTGTCTTGATTTTCTACAAATTAACCCTATTCAGACAATATTCAATACACACATCCACCCTATCCACAACATGAAAACATTTTACATCAGTTCAGGATTTAAAAGTTATTTTATGCCACAATCTATGGGATTTGCAATCTTAAGAGGAATATTCATTTATTACCACAGCTGAGAGATGGCTTATACACACTGACTGTTTTAATCAGGTCAGAGCATGGTAGCTTGTGTTAAAAAGAATGTGTCTATGTGCATGCATGATTGTACATGTGTTCATCTAACTGTATACATAGAGTTACCTTTCAATTTGAGTAAAATTAGTACTGTACACAATCACTGAGAACAGACTGAGGCAACATGCAAAAGTTAGGGAAAAAATGGTTTAGAGATTTTTTTTTAATATGCATGGAATTGCTAGGTTTTTTTTATGAGCCTTTTTTATGATGTACCCTGACAATAAATATATCCTTGAGGTAAAAAATATACTGAGAAGGAAGGCAAACCATGAAGACTAGAGATGAATAACAAAGACATTTTCTCCAGAGACTCATGCCCCTCAAATGTCTGAACAATTGGTTTAACCAGTCTGCTAAGGCCAAGTGTCTCCAATGCTTGAAAAGATAAGAAACCAGCTAAGCAGTCCTTCAGTGTCACATAATTGGGGTTACAAGCTAAGTTTAAAAGAGGTTTTGTTGTATAATCATAGAATTTAGGTTAGAAAAGGATTTTATAATCACAGAGTTCAACTCTTAGCCCAGTGCTGCCAAGTCCGGAACAAAAACATTTCCCTAAGCACCAAACTCACCCCCCAAGAAAGGCTTAATCTCTTTTGTATGTTTGCATTCTATGCTCAGTCTAGAAGAGGACACTGGTTTGTCATTAGTTTTGTCCCTGTCTGGTATAGGAAAAAAAAATGAAGTGGTGAGAGAGAGATTGGTGAGATAGTGATCCTGGACAAGCTCAGTTAAATTCAAGTCTCAGCACGATGCTAGTCCAGGATTTGAGATCAGATTTTCAGAGGCTTTGGATGAGATTTAGCTCCTAAAGTGGGGTAGGCACTAGAAGAGCTTATGAGCTGCCTAGAAGCCTAGGCCAAATAGGACATGATGAGCTGGGGTTAGCATGATCAATGGCAACAACCTCTGCATTGAGGACTGAGGCTAACAGGGGTTTCTGTACTGTGTTTAAAGCCAGATAGGATGTGATTTGACCAAGACTGTAACACTTTAATACCGTGGGAAATTTATGCCAAAGTGTCTTCACCTGTCAGGAGCAAAATTTAAGGATCGCAAAACCTATAGACAGGTTCCTGTCAGAATAAGTCATAGTTTAAATAAGAGCTTGGAGATTTCAGAAGTTAGAACCTGAATATTAAAAATGCATGAAATCAATTGTTTCCTGTTATTGTCACAGGGATTATTAGAAAGATGAGATTTAAATCCAACTTTTTTTCTTTTTATTGTCCATTTTTCTGTAGAGTTTTCCATGGCCAGGTATGGACCAGAGATTTATCAAGGTATAAATTCTTCCCCTTTGACACAACAAAGAAAGAGAGAGAGAGAAAGGGAAAGGAAGGAAGGAAGGAAGGAAGGAAGGAAGGAAGGAAGGAAGGAAGGAAGGAAGGAAGGAAGGAAGGAAGGAAGGAAGGAAGGAAGGAAGGAAGGAAGGAAGGAAGGAAGGAAGGAAGGAAGGAAGGAAGACCTGAAGCATTTCATCCTAAAGGTGAATGAGAAGGTCAGAAACAAATTACTTGCAGAGCTGAAAACAGAACTAATTTTCAAGACTCCCAATTCAGTGTCACAGCCTTCAATTTCTGCTGCTCCTTTATTAGTCCTAAAGGCAAAGGAAGAAAAATGACATAAAGTACTATAGTTATATTTTAATTCCTTGGAAAGTAGAATAATTTAATTTATAAATTTTAATTATGTCCCACTTTCCACAGTTCCCTTCAGTACTCTCTTCTAAAAAAACCTTGATTATTTTTAGTACAACACAAATTCCATAAGCTTTCTAAAACTTTTTTTTTCACTGTATATAACAGATCCTTTAAATATTAGATGTATATTTCATGTGGGAACTCTATTACCACAAACAAGGTATTAGCATATTTGTACAATTCATTCCTAAGGCCCATTTTGAAAAATAAGGAGAACTATTTGCAAGGTACAAAGTCTGACAAGAAAACTATGACAATTATTGTTGGATATTCTTCAACATATTAACAGTTATTGAAAGATAGCTGGATAATATTTTTTTTTTCAGTTTCTTATAACTTTGCCAAGTTGAAAGCTGTTATGCTGAAATTTTCTGTGGCAGAGCTGTGCTTCATGACATACAACAAAATTCATCAAATGTGAGCAACTAAAGAATGACAGCTTATTCTTCTAGTATAACTATTCCTAACTCTATCATCTCAAATGTGATTATTGAATTTCTATTTTTTTTAACTTTTTAGTTCATTAATTGTTTTTTATATAAACATAGATATTACTATTCCATAGTACTGCAAGAACATGTGACCCTGCAGCTGTCTGTGGAGTCCTAAAATAGCATACTGATGGTTATCTTAAGAACAAGTCCATATGTCTCCATGGATTAAATCTGAGCAAAGGCCACAGACTAATTCATTATACTCTGAGTATCAGATGAAGAAATCCAATGGAAAAATTAGCATGTGATCACTTTAATTACAGTGATAGGAAATTAGTGGACCTTAAGTAAAGTTGCAAAGGCAGCCAGCTTTTCTTAATGTTGAAAGGTTTGTCTTTGCAAACTTGGTAGTACTCTTTCACCATAAGCTTTTCTCTGTATGAATTCCTCAACAGCATATTATCCCTCATACACTTTACATATAGGACATTTTTTTGGGGAAAAAGTATCTCTCTGAGATAACAGTTCATAAATACTTTTTTTGCTTCCTCAGTTGAAAAAAGTTTCCCATTTATTTGATTAGCATTCTGCTCTTATGTTTTCATCAAGCTTCTGTAATAAAGAGTAATCAACCTGGATGTTCCATGAATTTAAGATCTATTATCCATGTGCATGCTAGGTCGGTGCATCCCAGCTGAGTAAGTGGAAGAAAAGGAAGAAGAGTAAAACTGAGAAAGGTATTGACTTAATGTCAGTCAAGTTATTTGATTCGACTTTCCTCCCATCTTCAGTGTGCTCCAGGGATTCTGGGTGAAATAATAAATGGCCACTACATGCTTTTCATCTTCTCAGAGCAGCTTCTAATGACAGTAACAAGAGGAATTAACCATAATCAGAAAGCTACAAATTTAAGAAAAATTCCCCAAGTGAAATCTTTCCCTCTCCAGCTTCAGCAGTATTCAAATAAACACTGCTTATATTTGCATAAATAAGACATAAATCTTATAGACATAAAGCCACCTTTCTGTGTTCAAACTAAATCTTGAATTAAATTTTAACAGGGGACAGGCAAAGAGAGGGAATGAACAGAAGGCTCCTTTGGAAGGGTTCAGGTGTTCTTTCTGACCACCTTCTCAGTAGTGTATCTGAGGGAAGAATGAGGAACTATTACTTCAACAGAACAGTCTTTAGCAGGCTTTTACAACCAAAAGTTAGGTCATTCTTCACTTAATGGTGTGTGTTAGTTTATTTATTTAGTGTCAAAAATTTATTCTCTAGATAATACTATTATTAGTATACATGTAAAACTAAGCTAACTTTTCTAAAACTTCTTCTCTGCTGTTCCAGGTCAGGTGAATCACTCATAACTTATTTTTCCATTCATATTATGGACTCACCTCATAAAAGGAGTCTTAATCTCTGTTTTTATGTATACAGACTAGTTAACCTGGATGTGTCCCTTAAAACCAATGGCATATTAAATATGGAGGTTGTGGATATATTCACTTGTTGAATTAAACTCTTTGGGGGATGCTTAAATGCAGGTGTCTTGTCCCATTTGAGATATCCTACAATATTCAAAGCACATATGTGCACATGTTGGATTTGCACAGGAATTAGGCACCATCTGGGCTCACTCTTTCTACAGAATCACTGCTCCAACAGAACCACATTTGCCTCTCCAGGAGGACTGCAGCCACCAATCCAACTGGACTGCTACCAACACCCTGACCAACAGGGTGTCAGCTTGTATTCTGACTTTGCCAGTGGTTTGTTGTTTTGCTGTTTGGTTTGTTGTTTTTTTTTTCCTTTTGAATTATTGCATGTATTTTGGTTTTCTTTTCCCTTTTCCTAATTGTATTTCTGACTTGGAGTCTCTCGCTGTTTTTGTTTCAAACCAGAACACCCATGTTCCTCAAGGCTGTGAGCTCCACTTGCATCTGATCCCAGCAGCCCAGCCTGCCTCCAGCCCTGACGTTCCCAAACAGCTCACACACATTCATGACTATCAGCTCCATCATTGCTTTCCCTGTGGGAGGGCTGTCTATTGCCTGGCTTAGGAAGCTGTCTTGGTTTAAGACAGTTTAAGGGGAACTCCAGAACTTGTTTCCTGACCTTATTTTTAACAAATCCCTTTCCACCAATAAGAAAAAAATGAATAGGAGAGAAACAAAAGGAAGAAAACAAAGAAAAAAAACCCCAAAACTAAGCAAAGCCTCTGCCTTAGGCAAAGACCACAAGGCAAGAAGGTGTGGGTGCTGCTTGGGCGACTTCAACTTTGTAAAGGGAATCCCCCAGGCTGTGCAGTTCTGTTTCTGGCCTTGGCTCCTGGCTTTAAAGAGACAGTAATAATTTTGGGCATAGATATATGTGGAATAAAGCATTTTGGTTTATCCAGGACAGAAGTTATCCTGCATGCATTCCAGGATTTTATTGGGTTGCCCACAGATTTATATTTCTTAAAGCTTTTAGAGTTAAAGAAGTTGTTTTTTTCCAAATGTATTTAATTGTGGCTATTTTTAATTATTAAAGTTAAACAAGAATTAAAATATAACAGTTGTAATGTACTCAGAAGATTTCTTTTATTACACCAGGACCTTTCATGATTCTTTCCAATTCTATCCCTGGGCTTTGGCTTGTTTTATTTTAAATTGAATACAAATAACAATATATTTTCAACCTGACTTTGGAGGTGTTTGTCTTGAGGCAATCAGTTTGTGTCACAAATTTAGCATTATTTTAGTGCAGGTTGGGTTTTATTTATTGTTAAAAAATTAAAATATTTAAATGATATTCAATAAATGTTTTTACTGAAAGGTTAAATAATAAATATTTAAATCAAGAGTTATTTAAATGTAAGGTTGTTTTCTTAATATGTATGGAAGGAAACATTGATCATTTAAAAGGAGCTTTGGTAGAAAGACTTACACATAACAGACCTTCACATTGTGACCAGCCAAAAAAGAATTTGAATCTTGCTATTGGTTTCCTTTATGCAAAAATTAGAAGACTTAATTTGTTCATATCTGTCATAATATAATTAAATTAAGCCCATAGATGAACAAATCAGAATAATAATTTAATTTTGCAATTTAAACTCTGATTTGGCAGATTAGTTGAAGTCCAAAGGAAATTTCTGAGGAAAACATGTTTCTGACCATTATCTGATAGTAGAGGAATGGCTAAGAAAATGTGAAAAAGGAAAAAAACCCCTTCTTTCTTCATATAAAAAAAAAAGGTTGAGGGCTCCAAGGAACAGCTAGAGCCTTTCGCTAACAGCACAGGTTTTCAGGTTGATGGTCCCTGCAAAAAGAAATGGATGCTGTAAATGGATTAAGAACTCCACGAGATAGAGGAGAAAACAGTTGTTATAATTGTTATTTTTGTTGTTATTTTCACTTGAACTACCCATAATCAGTGAGTCATAATTACAAAGCAGTGTTTTCCTCTTGAGCTGTGATAAAAAAGTTGCAGAGTTGCCTTGACAGGGTGCTAAGATGTTCCTTGCTGATTTTTTCTTCTGTCATGCTTGACATTACTTCCTGTCATTCCACACAAGAAAGACTTAGACAAGGACAACATCTCAGTGAAATGCTGATAGGTCATGAGTGATTTCAGAAAATATCTACAAAACAGAATTAGAAGAGTCATACATAAGAAACAGTTAGGACTGCATTTCAGTCCGAGGTCTCACCATTTTCCTGCGTCAGTTTCAGCAGCCGAGAGATGAGATAATGCTGAATCATAATCACAGTGTAGCCATTCAGGATTTCCCAGCCATCAGATCACTGGAGCCAAGTGCAGAACCATGAGCCTTCATAGCTAATCCAAACTCACTCCACCAACTGCCAGCTACAAACCTGCACCACATGATTCCATCTCTAAAAACTCAGTGTAACACACTACTGCTTGTAACAACCTCCTGGAGCCTGGCACCTTGGGGTGTAATCCCACTTCTACTGCCCACAGAAAAGTAAACTCCATCATGTGCCTGTTTGTGCATGGGTGCTTTGATAAAACTGATAAATCCTGGGCAATTACCCTTGTTCCGAGTATTTGAATATAGGACTGTGTGCATGTGGCAATTGCTTTGAATAAAAGCAGAACAGAAAACTAGGTCAGTACTATTTTTCTCTGATATATAAACGTGCTTCTTTGAAAATATAAAAAATATGATAGAGTTTTAAGGAGACAATAAAGGATTGATGTGCAATTTAGTAAAGCAATCAAAAGCAAAGAGACTGAAAAAACCCAAGAAAGCATGACAAATGAGACTTTAGTATGAAAAAACCCTAAAAATGGAGCAAAAAATATGAAAGGAGTGTGCTTATTAGGAGGTCTTCAAGAGTCAAACTGAAAGCTAAATGTAGAGGTAGAGAGAAACTTCAGGAGGAGATAGTCCTCCAGGAAAGTAAATTTGTATATTTGATGGCATATGTAAAAACTATTCACAGATTTGGATAACTGACCATCCAGGACAGCACTTTATCATTCTGATAGAAATACTGCCTCTGGCATAATACAGTATGATGATAAGCACTCTGAATTGTAAAGCAAGAAAGGGATTAAAATTAGACCTGAATTTGAAGTAATTCTGAACAAGCTTCTAGTTAGAGTCAAATGGGGAGTAGAGCTGTTCAGATTTAATCTTGCAGCAGTCTTGCATTTCTCTATGTTTTCCATATGGTCCTCTGTCTTGTAGATATTGTTTCTTATTCCTGGTAGATCAGTCAAATATTTAAAGCATAAGAAATAAAATAAAATAAATAGTAGTACATAAAACAATAGAAGCAGTAACATATAAAATATAAATTGAGTTATTTCATAATTTCAGGGGAAGAAGACACTAGCCATGGTCACAACATGTGAAATAGGTTCTGGGGCTGCACAAATGCACTCATGTCTGTTTTAGGGGAAGTACTTTATCAGAAAAACAGAACAGATGTAAAGAAAATAAGATGTCTGTGTAAAGGGATATGTCTGTACTGCTGTGTTTTTAACCAACAAGATATATGTAACAAAGGAGAGCATTTTGATCTGTTCAGATTATTGTTCCTCTTGCCAGAGAATGTTCCTATCATAAGCAACATCTTTAGAGTTGATGTGATTTTTACCTCCATATAGAGTTTTCTTTTTCCCATTTATAAAAAAGCACATTAAAAATAAAATAAAACACATCAGTTCTGCAGCTGCACATTAAATAACAGGCTAAATGGCTTTAATTTAGGTGACAAATTGGTATAATAATGTAATGTCACCCTCTGAGACTGCCTTACTGAACAACTGACCCTTTGAAAAAGAAGAAGTTATAATCACTTTTTTCTTTGGAAATCTCTCAAAACTTTTGTTGAACTTTATTCCTTTCACTTCTTTTCTGTTAGCATCTCAGTAGGGTAACAATGAGCCCTACATTGTTACCCTACTGAGATGCTAACAGAAATCACATCTCTCACTACTAAGAGAGCTTTAACATTGTTTACATCAGTGAAGAAATAAGCTCAATGTCGAAACCTGCAGATGCTTAAATGTTAAATGCTTTGTAGCACAGTGATGGCAATCAGAAGCAAATGGACTCTGGGGCCCCCATTCCAAGTGTTCCCTGAATTTTTAAATTTTTATCTCTGATCCTCTTTTAATTGCTTTTTTTTTTTTTTTAATCAGTAAGTGAAATATAAATTAATTCAAAAATAATGCTATCAAATTTGCCTGGTGTATGTAGAATACCTTCCCAAGAAAACTGGGCAAACCACCTCTTTTGTGGCTTCTTTAACAGGCTGTTTTTGCTCTTGGATGCAGTGGCCAAGACATAATGGGGATGTAGAATATCCTATAAAAATGGAAGCAAGATCCCATCTGAATTACAAACTACTATGTCAAATGCTGATATTAAGGAGCTACTTTGCTTTAAAGACGTGAAATTAATGCATTATCTGTGAATAAAAGAATGCATATTACTTTAAAAATTGGACGTGATTTAATTACATTCTATCCCATTTTCAATTCTTTGCCGTTAGTTTTAGTTAAAGGCTTTGAATTTCTGTTCTTGTGCTGCTGCTCTCTACCACCTAAATTATTATGATTTTAAGTAAATATGGATGCAGAGAAAAAGGGGAAAAGCTAAAAAATAATTTTCTCAGGACCTCACTACCCTTTCACATACCTATGAAGAAATTCTCTTTGGAAATGAACACTGATGATATCACTATTCATTTTGAAAGGAATTTGACATACCATTGATGTATGTTTTGTCATGGCTTTCCTTTCTAGACAGTGTTTTCATGACAAGCCCATCAGAGAGAAGCTTCACCTGGAAATCACCATATCTGAGTGGTGATTTCCAGGGTGACCAGGAAATCCCATGTGTGTGCCTCTCAATCCCACTAATCCACAGAGGCTCTGAGATGCTTTATTCTTTCTGACTTGTTCAGAAATTGGTTTCAGGCAGGGAATTTATTGAGATATGCCTCATTTAGCATCTACAAAGAGCTTAGTATCTTGCAAAGGACTATGTGCAGTATTATTCTGATTAACTTTGTGTTACTACACTGCACATGAGAATGTGATCTGGTTCTTGAAAATTAGCAGAGCCAGCAAGAATAAATCCCAGTTTACATTCTTCTGTTACCACATCTACTTACATAAACCAGTAGAAGCTGGTCCTCAACATTTTCCCCCTACTAACTGTATTAATCAAGAGTTCATCCCAAGTGTGTAGAGGAGAACTGATGCTATCACAAAAAACAAGAGTTTTGCAAAAGGCAAATTCATAAGAGGTAAAGACATGTTATTTGAAAATTTTCAGAAGCCTTGCTTGCACACAATGTAGTTTACAGGTTTTTGGGTTTGGGCTGGTTTGATTTTTCTAATTTCACTTATGGCTTTGAAATCAGAAAGAAAAACCTTCTAAGTAAACTGTAAGAAAAAATCCTTAAGGCAATGGTTTTGTTGCCAAAAATATTTTTTCTTAAAACTTTCTTAGGTGTCTTCCTTGTGAAGAGTGTGTACATATCCATTTTTATAATAAAATATCTTTACTTTGGAAAAATCACTAAATTTCAAGAAAAAAAAGGATTAGTTTACCTTTGAAGTGTTGGCACTGGAAAAAAAATTAAGTGGTGAATAGAGATTACCACTTTTAACATGTTTTCCCTTTGGTGTCAATTATTTCAAATCCAGGTTTCAGTTATTTCTATAAAAGTGTGGTAGTCATTTAGACCATGAATACCCTTAAAGACATCAAAGACTACCAGAAGATTGATACATGCTGCAAAAATATATTCTTTTGCTTTCACTTAGACTTCACAGACTCTTAAAGCAAAAAATCAGCAGAAGCCACTCCTGATGTAAAAAGTGAACAGTTTCATGTCTTTAACTCTTTGGATTTTAGGTTAGAGCAGAGGTAGAATAAACCACCTACAGGTAAGAAGCCTGAGAACATAGGTATCCATCCTATTTTTAGACAAGAAATGTAAACCTAGTAATGTACTAAAATGATATTTCGCTCACCAGTGGAGATAAAAGAGGTTGTTTAAGCCCTGGCCTCTTATGATATCTGAGATTTGATTCTGAGCCTTCAGAAAACCCAAGTCCTTGAAGATTATTCTTCTTATGACAAAAATCCCTCATGTCTTAGTGCAAAATAAGCACAGCAATGGTCAAAACTCCAGCAACTACCATTGTCATCAACATTATCACCAGTCGTTTTCAGGCTGTTACATTTTAATGGTGATACTCAGCATCCTCTGTTTCTGAAGTCTACGAATTGTCTGTTTGAATGCTTCAAAATTAGCAATCAATTTTAAAGACCTGGCTGCATTTTGTGTACACCAGCTGCATGCTGACTACCTGTTGTCTCTGTATGGAGGACTCTATAGCCCAGTGCATGGATAAAACAGTTTAGGGAGATAATATGTTAGATGATGATACATCTACAGGCTACAGTTTCAGAGATAAGCAGAAAAGAAAGCCAGCATGGATGAAATGTGCTCATACAAGATTAAATAGCTGAGAAGAGACTGCTTGACAAAGGAAGAAAGAGAACAAATCAAGTAAGGTCTAAGATGTGCTGCACAGGAAAAAGATGCTACTACCTTCTGAAAAAATAAGAATGGGCAAATCTTAAGAGATCTTTGAATCCTTGTAATCTTTTATTCTGAGGAAATTTTAAATATGAGTTGTATACAACAGAAATTACTGGAAAATGCTTCATTTAATAACTTAAAATATATTTTATAGATCAGTCATAGGTAAGTTTTCATTTTATTTGAATCTAACACTGTAATTGTCAAACAAATGATACTTAATCATACCCTGAAACTGCTTATTACTTCCAAAGGGGATAGTGCACTACATTCTATTTCCTTCCCTCACAAATATCTTTGATACATATAAGTTTTACTGCAAGATTCAAGAATCTATGTACTGAGTTCTGATGGACTGGACCGGCTGCTGCATGTTGCCACACCCAGTCTTGCAAAATCCTCGTGATCCAGCATTTCTAGAAACAACTTGGTCATATACTGAATTGTTGTTCCACAAAAAATTCCAGCATTTTAAAACATTATCTGATTTAGGAGAGGAAATTTGTAGAATCCCAGAAGATAAGAGTCTAATGTGTGTGTCTGATAGCCAGATGACTGTGAAGTCAACCAAGGATCCTTGGTAATGACAGACAAGGATTATTGGTAATACCACACCATGTAGAAGGACAAGATTTCTCAGGAGAAGGGGGCTATAAGGAGGTAGGACAGCACTTTTCCAGGACAAATATCCTTGTTCTAGTCCCTGGAAATAAGCACAACATAGTACAGCACGAGCAGAGGAATGAAACCAAGAAGTGAACCTTGGACTACAGGAGGGATGAAGACCACCAAAGACCCCTGAAGCCTTCTGACACATTTCCAGAAGGGTCTGAAAGAACAGACTGTGAATGATAATTAGCATATGAAGTGAGAAACCTATATTCAGGATGGGGAAAACCTATTTATAAACAGGTATCCCCAACTAGCCTGATGTGCACCCCAGGACCTAGACATCCTGTTAGTGGATCAGTACTGGAACCAGAACTGGGGATCATTTTCTCTCTTTCTCTATTTTTCTCTCTTTCTCTATTTTTCTCTTTCTCTCTTTCTCTCTCTTTATGTCTCTCCCACTTTCTCTCTCTTTGTCATTAATTAATCTCTTTCTATCTCTCTCCTTTTTCATCTCACCCCTTTACTTAAAACCCACTGCTGTGTGCCTAAATAGTAGTGCTACCATGTTGATTTCTATGCCAAGTGTGTAATTTATTAATAAAACTTTGTGAGTTTTTGTGGACCCTCTGACTTTTTTCTTTCAACCACAAGCATTTACAAATCTTAGGTGTCCCTTAAGAGTGGGATATCACAAAATTTAACTATGAAATTTTTTTAGAATCTCCAGTTATGTAAGGAAAGAGGACTGATTTTGATTTTTGGCTCCTAACATAAAAACACAGGCAGGCTCTGAGTTGACCTTTCTAAAGAACTGTCCTTAAAATGGTGGTTCTGCTGGGGAGTTAGCTTTTTTTCTTCTTTTTTTTTTTTCATGCCATAATTTAAAAGTTTTGTGGTAAATGATAAATGTGTTGGAAAATTTGTTCTCACACCAAGAACTGATTTTCTTCCTGGATGTGGAAAAACAAGTCTGTATCTGCATGCACTGGCTGGCTGGGAAACTTAGCTAAGCTAACAGAGGATCAGTTTCAAACCTTTATTTAATCATTCTATGCCAGCACAGCATCAAGCAGAACCTTAATCATCTACTTCACTAACCAGTGCTCAGCCCCCAGGGTGTCTCACTCTGCCAAATGACACATCTTCATGTTTTACTTTGGCTCTGATATAATCTGAATTTGTCTTCTGACTAGCTTTGTCTAATCTTACTGGGATTTCTTTAAGGAACTCATCTAGAAGGTTTAGCTGTTTATGAAAAAAAATATAGGGGGAAGAAACCAGGAAGATTTTTCCTTGCATACAGCTTGCAAATTTTGAACAAGGAATTTTATGAGAGTGCATAAGAAACTCCTACCCTCTCAGCATGCCTCTATTCAAGAACATCTTCCTACAGGATTTGTCATCTGAGGAGCATAAATGTGAAGACAGTGTAAGATCTCATTTAAACTACATTAAAAGATGCTAGAGATTGATTTTTTTTCCCCAACTTCATTCATCTCAAGAAAAAAAATCTAAACAATAACTCTCTCAGGGCTCTTTCTATAACAAAGAATCACAGATTCACAGAATCATCTAGATTAGAGAGATCATCAAGTCCAACCTATGACCTAACACCATCTTGCCAAGTATGGCATTAAAGTACCACATCCAGTCTGGTATTCAACGCCTCCAGGGATGATGACTCCACAACATCCCTGGGCAGCTCATTCCAATGCCCAATTGCTCTTCTGTGAAGATCTTCCTAATGTCCAGGCTAAACCACCCCTGGTGTAGCTTAAGTTTCTGTCCTCTTGTCCTGTCACTGGTTGCCTGGGAGAAGAGGCCAAGCCCCACCTGGCTACAGCCTCTTTTCAGACAATTGTAGAAAATTATAAGGTCTCCCCTGAGCCTCCTTTACTCCAGGCTAAAGAACCTCAGTTTCCTCAGCTGCTCCTCATAGGAGAGTGATTCACCTTGTGTCTAACAAACATCTTCAGTTGGAAATGTTTGAGTTTTCATGAGATGTGTGCTATCTTATATTAATGGTACATTTTCTGCATGCAACAAAAATCTTTAGGGAAGACTGTGACTGCTAAGGCATAACTGTCTCAGTACTTTGTCGCAGACAACTTTTATGAAAAATCCTTTCCTTAGGATTTTTCCTCCTGAGAAGCTGAGCGGCCTCAGGACCAAAATGTAAACATTGATAATCTGCTGCTGTGGAATGCAACAGGTGGGTCTGTGATTGGTCTCATGTGGTTGTTTGTAATTAATGGCCAATCACAGCCCAGCTGGCTTGGACACAGAGCCCGTGCTACAAACCTTTGTTATCATTCTTTCCTTTCTATTCTTAGCTAGCCTTCTGATGAAACCTTTTCTTCTATTCTTTTAGTGTAGTTTTAATGTAATATACATCATAAAATAATAAATCAAGCCCTCTGAAATATGGAGTCAACATTCTCGTCTCTTCCCTCATCCTAAGACCCCTGTGAACACTGCCACAGTACTTTTCTGAAAGTAATGAGATTCAGTAACGTTCCTGAAAAGAATGACAGTTAGACTCAGTTTATATACCTCCCAAACCCCAAGATGGTATTTCTCCAGTGAGAATCCAGTGGTTCTCACAAAGATCTTCTAAGGAGCATGCATTTATAAATGCATTTGACTTTTCTGTTTAAATTTCTTCCTGAATTGACCATGTATATAATTAATGATAAAAATATTTCCTGAAGAAAATAATTTAGTTATAAACTAAGCAGGACATAAATATATCTACAAAACAGAAAGACACCTACTGCCGAATCCAACAGACATCGAAGAAACTTATGAAACCTAAGGAAATCCTTTAATATTGTGTCCTGAGCCATAATGCCTGATGCAGATAATTCCAGAAAGGGACTTTCTGAAGGATCATCATCACTGTAGTTTCTCTTAGTCAAAAATTGTCCAAAATTAATTTCATAACTGAGCTGAACAAGCATCACAAGCATAAAGATTCTTCCTCTCCCACAAGGTAGCCAAGGCAATTGCTTCTATATTGCCTTCACTATGCTTTTGAAAATCTCATTAAATTACAGACAAGGACACTCAATACCCTGGAGGAGATAGTGCACCTTGAAGCACTGACTCACTAAGGAATCTTTAGGTATAAATGTCATTAGTTTCCATCTCTTCCAGATGTTTCCCTTAACCAACAGAACGAGTGCATTTATCAATTTCCTAACATAATTCAGAAACGTTAATTCACCCTCTTTTCCCACTATACACATATAATTATTATTGTTCTATGATAGTTCTATGATAGTTGATTTCAAAGGCTTAGACTTAATGTAGGAATTCTAAATAGATGTTTTCAATAATTGCACAGCTTATAGCAGTAGAGAAGAATATGTGACAGATTGGCCTACTACTATCTCTGCCTTCAGCATTTTCTGTGTCTGGCAAAACTACCTTCAAATAGGCACTTTGGTGCTTAGTAAACTCTAATTACACTTTATTTACAAGTTAAACTCAATTAAGCATGGAAACTGAAGTATATTTACCATTTGATCACTTTACAGACATTAATAAGAAAAATAGGCTTTTCTTTTATCATGGGCTTGTATTCTCCAAATTAAATGGGTTGCAGACCAGGTTCTTCCATCTATGCGTAATCCAGACAAAATGCTTCCTGTTGTCATGTTTTTAGCTCATGTGTCTATTTGTCAGTGTTAGCCCCAGAAATATGGTTAACTGAGATTTCCATAATCTAAAGCTTTTTGTTGTGTGAGGTTTGCTACATAACACCAAAGTGGCAAAGTTTTCAAGATACCTACTATTCAATCTGACCTAATTCTGGTGTTGTCCTGGCTGTGCAAAATTGTTCCAAGCTGAAAACTGATGCCCAAAAAGATGCCTAAAATAATCCTGTCTGTCTGAGACTTATCCATAGGTAATTCAAGCATGTATTTTCCCCAAAGTAAATTTTTTACAGACACTTGTTCTTTTAAGGATGTGCAAAGAAGGTGTGAAGTGTTTCCCTCAACCAAATCAGTGGGAAATATCTGAAATCTTGCTTCTACAGCTCAGCAGTTGTTCAGATCTTGCTTCTGTTCTTATCTTGAAGGTTTTTACTGTCACCTTGTGAAAAGACACTCACTAGAGAGTCAGAATATGACAGCTTTCCAGAGGCTGCAATAGATAGTGGATTAAGCCATGATTAACTTCTGTAGGATTTGGGTCAAACCTTGGATAAAGACTAAGAAAAGGACCTGTGTTGATTCTATAAATCTAACATACTACAACTCTGACTGCTTACTGCCATGGACAGACTACTGTTCATATGGCTTATTGTCACTGAGCTAAAATATTTATGAATCCCATGTTAGTGTGAACATTCAAACACATTAACACAGATAAGAAAACAACAGTTGCAAACAGCTATACTATCATGTACCTGTCAACTTCTGAGCACTCTAAGATATTTCATTAGTTATATATTTTTATATTTTTTTCCTTGCACTGAATGTTCCAAGATATGATCTCTATTTAAATCTGTGCTTGAAAAATGATCTCAAAATGATTGTTTGAAAAGATTACCACCATAACCTGTTATTCCTTAGCCAAATGTAGAGACTCTGGTAAATTACTTGCCTCCTTGAATTTGTCACTGTGCCTGACAGCTTGCTCATACATCCAGTAATGATTATGCATTGATTTTAATGATGAATAAACTATATAAATGCTAAGATAAGCATGGAAAACCTCACTGTTTCAACATTCTTTCTTATAATAAATTGCATGTTCATCTCAAACTTGCTAGAGCTGAAATTCTATGGATTAGGACAGGTTAACAATGCAAAACATGAGTCTAAAAGGCATGTCTGTTCTCTTAGTACTGGAGAAGATGAAACCTTGCAAAGCATCATGCAGCAGAAGGCAGAGGAATAATTTGTTTGCTGTTAGAGCTTTTGTAGCTTTTCCCTTTTTCTTAAATGGAAATGTCCATTTCTTAATAGCTATGGAGAATGCAGCTACAAACCCATTACTCAGTCTGGCTACTAGGACTAGTTTCTGACCACCGCAACAGAACACACATAAAGAAAGGAAAAAGTCAATTTTTGGGTGGAATAATTTAAAAAACTATGTAGGTGTGTTAGATAGTGCCTTTATTTCCTTTCCTTAATTTTTTTGAATTTTAAAGAGATTCATTTGGTGTAACAGAATGAGAAGATAATTTACATTTTCCTGACTCTGTAGATGTTTGTCAGCGCTGTTATGTCACTAATATCTTGTTCCTATTCTCTGCTAAGGCAGAGGATACCAGATACAAGTAAATTTGATCAACTGAGGCCAGTGAGCTTCCAACTGACTCTCACATAATTTGAGGGGGTCTCTCTTGAAGCACTGTTTTTGTTGCCGACAACATGACAAAAAAAAAGATAAAAGTATTAAATTCATATTCACTGCTGACATTTGACTTGCAAGATTATTTTAAATACCTATTTAATATTATAAATAGATTACTAATCTGGAATAATTAAGTTATATAAAACTCTAGAAACAGTTTACTAAAAACCCTGTCCCCAGCACATGGCTGTTCTGGCAGCTTGTGGCAGTGCATACCATTGCAGTAGGCAGGCATAATTATTTTATACATTATTCATTCTTTCTGGGAATTGAGACCATAAACCTCATCTCTCATTTTCCAAAACACAAGAGACCCCAAAAGAAGCTTGTTTAGCAAGGAATTTTAGCACTTTCTGTTTGCCTGTCCCTGAAAAGGAACATGTCCAGTCTTTTGTACCTACAAAGATAATGCTAAAAAAAAGGTTAGTAGATCAAGTACCATACTCAGCTAGCCCTTGACATGTTTACACTGAAATAGGGTAGGTTTGTATTAGATAATAGTAAGTAATTCTTCATTGTGAGGGTGGTGAGGCACTGGAACAGGTTGGCCAGAGAAGTTGTGGATGACCATCCCTGGAAGTGCTCAAGGCAAAACTGGATGGAGCTTTGAGCAATGTGTTCTACTGGTAGGTGTCTCTGCTCATGGAAAGGGGATGGAGCTAGATGTTTTCTAAGTTCCCTCCAACCCAAACCATTCTAAGATTCTATGACTCTATGATAATAAAACTATCTATAAAGGTGCTATGCTGGTGCTGCATTTTTTTCCTTTTAACAAGTTGAAATGAACCCAAGACCTTATTTCCTGTAGTCACCAAACTGTGATGTGCCCATAAAACCTGACTTCTGAACAATCAAAATGGCACACCTGGCAGAGGGCAAAAGTTTCCTATAGTGTTTTTTCTAACCACAAGGACTATTTAATGTTGTAGTTGCTTAAAAAAAATTCTAATCACATCAGATTTATTCTTTCTGCAGTTGAAAATAATAATAACACTGAGGGAATGACCATGGTACACAACTTCAGTATCTAACTACTATTTTTCTTTCTCTAGGTGTAGCAACAGTAAACGTCACTTCCAAATCTGAAGCCTATAAAGAAACAGCAGCCCTGAAAATTCTCTCCTGAGTCTCCAGGCTATACTATCTGATACTAAAGCTGCTTGAAATTGTTTGCCAGAGATGAGAGCCGTGGTTGTGTTGATGATCCCTGCCTTCGAAAGCTTTTCAAGATAACAGTCAAGTTCAACTTTTTCTAAGTCTGTCTGAACTTTGGGTATAATCTCTTTAAAGCTCCAGCTAAGCTCACCAAGATTTGCTGGGTTTTTCTTCCCACAACATTTCTTCTTACATTTCAAAACATTCAAGATCCTACCAAGGAGGCTGTGAAGAGCCCTTTTTATTTTAGATTCTCCTCTGACAGAGAAAAGATCTCCACAAATGATTAAAAAAAGAGAAAAATATGCAAGCCTGAAAAATGTTTTGAACATTTTCCCACTGCAAATTTCATGTGTGCCACCCTTGCAGATTTTGCTATTTTGCTGTGCATAGGTCTGAACAGGATGGCTCAGAGAGCATTAGTGTTCCACCTAAAAAAAGTAAATTCAAACCAAGATCGGTGTTTTGAATTCTCTCTGACACCTAAGTTTTTAACTCATCTTCACCTTTAAACAGGAAAGTGAGATGAAAAAAGGATCTATGTCTTCTCTGTACTGGCTTGGTTTTAAAGAGTATTTCCATCCAGGGAAAAAAAAATCTAGTACATGTTAGGAGACAACATCTGGACATTGGCAAATAGCCTGCTCCCATTCAAAACACTGTTTTTTTATGTCAGCCAGTCCTGCAGAATGTGTGACGGACCCAGCACAGATGCCCCAAGAGACTCAAAGGTGTGAAGCTTTATATCAATGTAATTTGGCACCATCACTATTATTTCTCTTGTCTAAACTGAGGATAAAAGTATCAATTCAATTTCAAAAGTAGTAAGGTTCTTACTGACAACAGCTGCAGCTCAAGAAAATGGTCTTACAGTTCATATTAAAGTCTGTGTAAGCAATTGACCAGGAACAGTATGTAAATTTGACTTTTCTGTGGTTTTGACCAAGCCATAATGGCAATAAAAGTCTGATTTGTTCCCAAGCTGAATTACTGCTTAGAAACTGAAAGAGAGGTGAGGTGTAAATGGCACAGGTAAATTCAGGATATGTCTTTCTGTGTAGCTGGAATAGAACAAAGAGGTAAAATGGGAAAGTGGTCAGGAATTGAAGGAATTGAATTCTATGGCTTTGGTATAGAATGAAGCTGAATTTTTGTATGTGTGTTTACAATATGGGTACTGCAATGGGGTTTTAAATTCTTTTCACTTAAATTTTTCAGTGTTCTTGAACAATTGATAAAAAATGTATGAACACATTTGGACTTTCTTAGGTACAAGCCAAGTTTTACACTGCACAGTAGAATTGCCAGGGGTATGTCATGAATTCCATATGGAAAGCAGATTTTCAGTGTTGAAAGCATGACTGAAATATTTAAGGTGTTTCAGTCATGAAACACCTTATACATTTACTCTGGAAAAACACTGCTTCTACTCTTAAGGAACTAACTAGGACAAAATCTGAATCCTCTTTTAATTTCCAGCCCTTTAACTGCACACACTTTTTGTATTTTTTGTCATGTGGATGAAATGGAAAAAATATAAAGACTATTAAAAGAAACATGCCTTTCTAACCATAAAGAATTCTTGAATAAGGTATGTACCACACACATAACATGGACAGTGCCCATCATCTGTTAAACCACTCTTAATGCATTCAGATATGATTTATTTGAAACTCTCTAATAGAAGTGCCAGATAATAGTCATTTAATTGGACCCAAATAATAAATGGAAGGAATGGTACTTGTCTTATCACCACCACTTTGTATTTCTATATATGCTATTCATTGTTTACAAATCTTATATCCTTAGAGAATGTTCAAACATTTATAGCTTGTTTAATTCATGAAGAAATTATGCTTTAAATATACTTTTTTTTTTCTGACAAGTCTAGTATGGCTAACATGGCTCAAACTCACTATTTCCTTCCCAGGAGGTTTCAATGCCAGAAAAATATTCTCTGAAAGTTGTATACAATATTGCTATGTATGCTTTACTCCCAAGTCTTAAGAAAAACTGCACAAACCAAAAAAGCCATTCTCGACAAATATATCTAATGCAATGCTAATAATGTTCAGTTTTACTTTATGTAATTTGGATCATAAAAACTGTATTAAAACATTTGTAATTTTTTAAAGTTGTTTCACCTGTATTATAATAATACACATTCCTTAGTTATTTTTACATATAACCTTACGTATTTTTTGAAATACAACAAGAATTTATGGTATTCACCACTGTATTAGAGGGAAAAAAAATTATTTAAAAAATGTTTTATATTAATTCAGAAAAGCTGATAAATTAAAAGTAGCCTGATTTTCCTATGACTTTTTGCCTTTACCTAAAGGTAATGTCAAAGAAAATTGTTCAGATTCAACAAAGAATTTGAGGGATGTATGAAATCAGAACAAAAAAAAGCAAAACAATAAAACAAACAAACAAACAAAAAAAAACCACAGGAAAAAAAAGAGGAAAAAAAGAGGAAAACAAAAAAGGAAAGTGTTTCCAAAAATTTCAAACCTCAATGGATTAACATTTTGGATTTTCTTCTGTTTTTTGTTTTCAGCCATTAACTGTTCATTAAGGACATGGCCTGAAATAGATTGAGGAAAAATGTTAGTTTGTTGTTGTACTGAGAGATAGTCCACTGATTTATGGATATAAGCTGTGAAATTTGACTTTTGGACATGAAATGAAGACAGCATATATCTATTTTCTTCTGAGGCTATGTGCGCAAAAAGAATTGCAATTATAGTTATGCCAATAGAATTATAGTAGCAAACCACCATGCTAGAGGCATAGTTCACCATGGGAATGTTCTTTTATAGATTGAGCTAGCATCAATTTATTGGGAAATAAACAAACATCATGCACGCAAGAAGAATATTTTGCTTACACAACCATTTTTATACAAATGTTTTTACCAATGTGACTATACCAGAAATGGTAATAGGGGAAAACATACTAAGTGATACATAATAGAAAATCTCTGCTCTAGACTAAGCCAGATATGAAATATTGCATTTTAGAATTTGCTGCAAAAGTAAAAGAATTTGTAGTGAGGGTAATTTGGGATATCCAAAAAAGCTTACACTGTAACTTGGAAGGTAATTGATATGGCTGTGCTGTTTTTTTCATATGATTTTCCTAATTTTTTTCAGGTCTAGTGAAAAGAAATGTTATTTTTTACTTTTTGTGTGTTTGCTTAATTTCATCTATATTAAGTTTTTTTCAGTCATAAGAAAGCCAAATATGATAAACGCTTCCATGACCCTTATTTTTATCACATTGAATAGGACCTGTATATATGTTACTGAATGCTAGTTTAAAACTGCATTTTTCTTTCTTTTGCAGAAGGTAGCATAATTGTTATTTCCTTATAAGCATGATTTTGGTTTGCCTTTTTTTAAATGAGCAAACAATAATGGTTAAATTAGAAATACTGTCAGAAATAAGAAAAAGTGAAAGAAAAGTGCAATGTGATGTATTTCTAATCTCTTACAAAACAAATGGTTTTTACTTCTAAAAACAAACAAACTAAGCATTGTAAATTACATTTTAAATTCAAAATATGCTACATGATCTGGCCTGAAGGAGATTTTAAAACCCAAAAAGGAATATTTCAGATTCATTTGTTGATATGGGAAGCCTGATACACAAGAAATTTGACTGAGACATACATTTATACATAGATGCATATATATAAAAATATTACCTTCCTTCCCTAAAATTCTACTTCATAATGACTTACAGGTGTGAGATTTTTCATGAAAATTCAAGAGGAACAAGAAATTAAAAAAGTTGAAATGCAAATTTGATTAACAGAATTATCTTCTTGCATAACACATATTTTGAAACAGCTTGCTACAAGAACAGTAACCTAGTAAAAATCAGAAATAATTGAAATCTTATGTAAACAATAAGCATATCTGCTCCTCATACACAGTGCTAACAGGAAGCTGAGAAAGGTCTGCATCAGTACTATAATAGAATGTCTCCCATCTTTAACCTTAAAGTGAGACAAATCATTATGCTGGAAGGATTCCTTCCCTGTACACCCAGATTTTATGAGCAGGAGAAGGAAGACATCTAAAAAGAAAGCATTCAAGGAAGAGAACAAGATCCTGCTTTAAAAGATTCAGCTACAAAGTATGCCTGAAATATACCACAAAATTTGTTCAGACATTGTGGTTAAAGAGCTGAAGAATTTTGGGTAGCTGTGGTGGTAAAGTGAATATTTATAAAAGTGACTTTGATGCAAAAGAAACCCTAAAAATGATACTGCATGGATTCTCAGTTACTCAAGTTTGTCTATGTTCTCCTTTGAAACATTATTTTGAAGCCCACACTAGTGCTTGAATGCTTCCCACTCTAGGCTCTGTTTTCACAAAGGGGCAAAAGCATACTCAGTATACTCGGCAGCATCCCAAATGATATTGCTAGCAGAAAACACCTCAATGAAAGAAAACCAAACTATATGTCAAAATAGATTATCACATTGTGGAAGCCAAGAAAAGAGCTAAAAATTCTGACTTGGCCACATCTAGTTACTAGTTCTGCCTAACCAAGAAATCAGCACAGAAGTAGCAGGATCAAACCTGGAAGAAAGTAAATATCTGACTTTGTTCCAAGACACAAGACTTAAATCCAAGGGCAAATTAAATTCAATAGTGACCAATTACTGGACCAGAAAACAGAAAAAAAAAAAAAAGAAAAAAAAAGAATAATGTTAGGCTTCTCTCTGAGAAATGTCATAAAACAGCCTAAACATGCTCATTTTTAACGTTGCAGGAAGGACTAATATGTAATTAAGGCTTTACAAAAATTAGAACTGCCTATACAGAAGAATATGGAGCTTGAAAGCCTTGACTAAATAATACAAGGTCAAAGTAAGAGAGAGTAGTGGTTCTATTAGCACAACAAAAGAGGAAATATCAAAGCAATCTCTGGAACAATTGCAGCAACTAAGTTGCCACATGTCAAAATGAACAGCCATGCAAAGCAGAGAAAAAGAGACAAGGTTTATGCAGACTAGAAAACCTAAAATTTTCCTATCACACTGCTGATCAGCAGTGTAGCTGATACATGCTTAGCAACTAAATGGAATTCCTTCCTGCAAAGAAACTTTCTATTAGTGCTGAATGCATGATGTAGAGGGAAAAAAAATTAAAAAAGGACTTCAAAGGCAAATGCCATTGCCCAGACCAAATCCATATCTGTCTGTGTATGATACTGACGAAAGCTAAATGGAAATGGGGTGATTTGATATGCTGCTGCTGGGATTAGTTCTGATGGCAACACTGTGCTGTCCTGTAACATTAGACATGTTTCAGCATGATTCAGCTTCTATGCAGTCTGCAGGGGTCTTTCCTTTCACTGAAATGGGAAAGGCATCATCTTCTTAATAAGAAAGGAAAGCTGGGGAGAGATGACAGGCTAAATACTGGAGGGCATTCGTTGCTGCTGCTTTCAGCCCAGCCCAGTGTACAGAGCAGTTGCATTTCTGCAGTATCAACCTGAAATGGAAATTGTCCCTTAGTGGGTCACAGGCTAAAACTCTATCTCCCAGCTTCTTCAAAGAGAAGAACAAGCATCAGTCTGCATGCATGCATTATCCTCCCTGACACATTTTATGTCAGAAAGCACACTGAAGGTGCAAAGACATTTACTGTATTCCCCACTCTTACACTCCGTGGTGACCAGAGTGAAGAAATATGTCTCCATGCAACCTTCTCTTTTCTAAGTGCAGTTGGCTGTGGCATGTCATGCCAAAAGGGTATCAGCACACTTCCCTGCAGGCTGAATAAGCCATGACCTGACCTCCAGTTCTGCTCTTCTCTCTGTGTGCATGTGATAGAGAAATAGCTCTAAGAAAAATATGACAGAAGCAAATCAGTAGTGATAAAGGCAGTGGCTACCTTCTTAATCAACATGTGGCCCAGGCTCTTTTAAGAAAATAATGCTTCACAATAGCTATACCTTTAATTCTTTTATGCTATTTTCCTGCTGGCTTCCACAAAGCATTTCATCTGTCTAGTGAAAAAGAGAGGCTGCTGACCTTCCCATTTACAATAACCATTGTGAGGGATTCACTTCACCTAAGCTTGGCCCCATGCAGAATAGCCCTCTAGCTTAACATATTCATTTTGGTAGCCGTCTTAGAGAACATTGCCTGTATTGAACACTTATTTCAGGATGTGCTGTGTCATGTTACTGATGAACCAAATGTATATGCTGTTGGCATAAATCTTCTTTTCTCTTTGTGTCCTTCATAAAAAATCCTACTTATAAGTTGCTGTCCTGATCCCTTTCTTCTTCCTGAGTCTTAGCGTGTTTTGATTATAATGAAATCCACGTTAATTGATGACTCAAAGACTGGGTCTATACTTCAGTCACAAACTTACACATCTCAGCTATTTTTAAAATAGCTGTTCCTGGTATTCTAGCAGTTTAATCAGGACAGGATGGAGCTTAGTGCAGGCTAAGCATTTCTCCTCTGTGCAGACAGTACTATTGTTATTCTTACAGCAAAATAACATCTCAAAGTTGTCCTTTAAGGTACGTTGTTGTAACTGGAACTCAGAGCATTTTGAGGACATGGTAAAAGGATTCAAAACAAAAACTGTGAAAATAAAAATATTTCTCAGTTGAAATATAAACTCAGGATGCTTCTAAACATCATAAAAGTGGTAAAATACCTTTCTTGGAATGCTGTTAGGAATCCCCATTTACTGATGATAGTGATTGTATAGGAACACACATACAAGATAGGAACAAAGTTTTGTCTGGAGGTTTTCTAGTTTTTTCCCCCACTTTGATCACATATTAATATTTCAGAATGGCAATATTAAAGCCCTCAAGGAGTTTTTCAGTGGTCTTCTCTCATCTCTAAAGGCAAAAAATTTCAGCACAGGATCTGTTTTCTGTAATCCAGATGGAGAAGAAAAAATCAAAATATTCCATAAAAACTGAACTTTTAAACATCTGTCCAGTGTATAGATACATGAAATAACATTTTAAATATTTTAAAATATCTGAGACCCAAATTCTTCAACACATTAAAGTTTTATGAAATATCAAAAATACCCATTTAGATTAAACCCCATTTATTAACATCCAGAAGGTCAACTTTCACCTGGCTTCATTTACCCAAGCCATTGATCTATCTTTCCACTTATTAAATAAAAATAAAGCTTTCATAGTGACTGTATTTTACCAGAGTCTGGTGTATATATTTACTCAAAATAGAGCTGTGACTATGTAAAATGAGGAGTTCAAAAGTATATATTAATTGGTATTGGAGTTCAAAGCATTTTAATCAACTTACTAAAGATAGATGTTACTGTCTCTGGACCTGGTCTAAAGATTTAATACTAGAAATGTTATTTTGCTCTGAAGAGGCTTCTGATGTCCTTTTAAAATGTATGGTCATTTCACAGACATAGACTTTAGATACTTGCTTCCTCCTAATTATTTTTTCCTTTAATTTGAATAAAGTTTATTAAAAAAAGATTGGAATGAATGATCACACTTTCCATGGCCATTCATTTGCCTGCAGCACCACTTTTTAGAATTTTGATAATACAGAAAATGTGATTAAAATAATTTACTGTTCTTCATGAATAATAAATGATATAATAATTTCTTATTCACACATCTTGTACAGAACAAGCTTGTTTGGATATATTGCTTGTCATGATATTATGAAGCTATTAAAACTTTTATGGGTTAAAGTAAGGATTCCCTAAGTTTGCTTCAGTATGCTTGGTCACATTTAGTGCAAGTTTAGTCTAGTACACAGTTATGTTTAGTTCATGTTTAGTTAGCTTGGATCTGGGTTCTGGGAATAGTTCTATTGTCCTCTTGGAGAATCTGCTTTTTGCCTTGTCTTGTCTTGTCTAAGCTTCCTTATGTTTTATATTAATTTTTTTTCATGCTGGGCCAGGACTTCTCAGCAGCAGCTAAAGCACTGGTGTATTAACAACACCTTTCCTAGCTACCAATGAAACAAGCACTGTGAAGGTTGCTGTGGGAAAATGAACTCCATCTCAGCCAGACACAACACAATCTCTAGCAATCATACCTGGGAAAGAAGAGCTGTCCCTATACACAACTCTCTAACAAAAATAAATAAGTAAATAATCCAACATAAACCCTGAGTTATACTTTGGTTGATCTCAAAAGCAGCAATCCATGACTGAACAAAAACCTATAGAACACAGCAGTAATAGGCAGACCATGAGCAGATTTGGCATTAAAGTTTCCTTCTACTTCTCATCCAGGGTAAAAGAAAGAATCTACTAAACAATATTTTTTTTTTCTGTTAAGGCCTTTCTTTGTTCCTTTGGAAGCTAATTACTGAGGAGTTAATATTCCAAGGCTTTATGCTTCCAAGAATGTTTGAGGTGAAATGGTCACAAGCAAAATACCAGAATAGTTGTATTCGCCCACAGAAGCACAGACATTCGCCCACAGAAGCACTTGTTCTGCTTCCATTTCCCCTGACCTTTATCAGTTGAGATAAATGAGCTCCATTTCTCACAGATACAAAAAAAAAAAAAAACAAAAACAAACAAACAAATCCAGACCTACCACTTCGTCATGTTTTCCATATCAGGGTTTTCTTCTCATTTTGTGTTGCTGCTCACTAACTTAGCAGGATAATTGCACTTCATTATTGCAATACCCTCATTCTATCCTTTCAATACTGAGTCTGAGTTGATGACTAGATTGAGAAAAACCCCACATGATCATGTAATGGATTATCTGGTAGTATGCCATTAGTATTTCTCAGATGACATTTGTAGATGAACTTAACTTCTTAAGTGAAAATTACATGCTAATAAAAATGTGGTTTATCCTAATAATTTTTTTAAATGTGATCACATTTATTCATGATATTTCAGGTGTTGAACCTTTTTCAGTTGATTATATTAGACTTTATAGTTTTTATTTTCTTCCTTTTTCAATCTCTTTATTAAATTTGCACGATCAACTATATTTGCTTTTAATGTTCAATCTTGATGACTTATTCAAAATTCCATTTTCATACTGTTTTCACATATGCTGCAAACCAGCTGGCTCCAGACAAGACTTCTTCAATTAGCATCAGGGTCAACCTTTTCTTCCTTCCATCACTTGATCATACAGCTGATATAAAAAAACAGAGAAAGCAGGGAAGGATGGAAAGGAGGGGTAACATGTTTTACAGTAAGGAATTCTGATCACAGCATTTTGAGCTGTTTTTATTTAACTTGGTAGGAATTTTGCTACTGATTTTGGTGCCTATTGGTCCAGCCTTTATTAAAGAGATTTTTTTTTTGTTAATTTTTAAAAGCCCCACATTACATTATTCAGAAGAGAAATCAATCTACCAAGAGAAGTCACTTTTAGAGTAAAGAGAGTAGTGAGCTGTGGAAATGCTCATATTTTACCTTTGAAATTTCTTTGAAAAACATTATGTTATTTTCCCCAGTACCACCTTCAAAGGGCTTACTATAATGGCTCACTTTCTTTTGATTTCATTGGAAATTGAAGAAAATAGTGTCATTACAAGACACTTGAGTTTTGATAGTAAAGAAACTGAGAAATTTATGACTGTTTAGTAAGAGGTTAAATATAAAAGGTATATAAACCTCAGATTAGCACCAGACAATCATTTCCACATGCAACATGAGAAACCTATAAGTACTTTTACCCAATATTTTAAATACTTGCAATTAGTTCATATCAATTGTTTCTCCCTGATTTCATCAATACTGAAATCAAAGGCACTAAGTCACTAATTCTGCTGTTAAAAAATAACGCAAAAAATCAACTTTCACTGAGTATACAACATAACAAGAGTAGGCAATCTGGTTACTGTCTGCACTATGTATAACATTAAAATTATACTGTGTGTATGCATGCTTACCCAAGCATGTTCATATGCAATTTGGCTGTGCAGCAGCAGCGTACACAGCTCTTTCCACTTAGGGATTCATCATCTGGTCCTCTGAAAGGACCAAACACAATTGTGACATCAATTGCAAATCCAACAGCACCACAAACATTAGGCCCTTGACAGAGCAGGTGTAGAGTTTCATCTTCAGAAAGGAAATATGGAGACAATCCCTCTCCCCAAAGGATTTTTCATTTTCCCCTCAAATATTGATATATCTTAGGGTTTAACCAAAACAAAACCTCTATGCCAATGAAGTTGCACAGCTTCTGTCAAACAGCCTGATCTTGTTATTCTGTGTATCATTGTACTCTACCATTACCTATGGGGTAGGTGTAGGGAAGGTAAAGCCAAAGCCTTTCCAGCAATTCAAGTGAAAGGATAAGAAGCCATGGATACTTGAGAAAAGGAAAAGAATTTACATTGAGCATGCTCAAACACTAGGCCAGAGAAGTCTAGATTTTGCAGCTTATTGACATAAAATAGCATAATGATAAAAAGCTGAGGCAACCACTAATCTATTTCTGAAGTTCCGTAACATGGTGTGTGAGAATTGCTGCAAGGAATAATTTGAGAAATATCTCTGCAGATGCCTCATATTTTCAAGAATAACTAGGTCATTAATCCCTCAGGGATCAAATTCCACCTTCATTTTACTTCCAGAAGTTCCTTTATTTACAGGAGTTGTCTGCCAAATTCAGGAAAATGTGTCAAGATTGGAGTACACAACAAACAGCTTGGATTACACAAGCATTGCCTCCCTTGCTGTCTGATGGAATAACACAGGAGTGTCTCTGAGAAATGAGCCATTTCCTTTCATCTATTTGAACTGAAAAGACACCATGCTGAACTGCACACTGAATCTTCTAAAGTGCATATCTTTAATTCAAATGAATTAACCACACACATCTAAATAGATCTAGATCTAGGAGACTGAAAGAAAGGGATAGAAATAGAGTTCAGCTCAAAATCCATGGGCATCCTTCTTATTTGTGACTTTTCTTCAGGAGAATCCTCAGGGTTCATTCCCATGGAGTGCTGAGTTACCTCACCCACCACTAACATCAAAGGAGTTTAAGGGCACTCGGTGTCTCACAGAACAGAGCTTCAGCCTGTCAACATGTTTAAACTCCAGATATTTATTTTTAATGAATAAAATAGCATTCCCTTCTATGCTTTCCCTCCCTTCACTAGTGTTTTTCTCCTTTCTGGCCTGATTTAGAAAAGTAAAACGAACACTTAGTTCCTTCCTTTTCTGTCCCCAATTATCCCTGACAGACACAGAGCCGAATGGCACAGAGGATTTCTTTGCCACATGGGTGGTCTTCAGGCTACAGTTCTGAAACATAGTAATAAATTCAGCACTGCCTAACAGAAGTCACAGAAGCAAAAGTTAAGGGAGGGCAAAGTTACTCTCTAACATTTTGCCAAATGAGACTGAAAAGAATGTTTTTGTTCAGAACCGCAGTTCTTGCTTTATAAAATCTGGCACCTACCTCTGCAAGTAAAATACCTTACTTTAACTATGGCCTTAACTATTCCTAGCTTATTAATTACTGAACTTCTCTGATGGGACAAATGCAATATCAGAACTGAATCACTTAACCTTTGCCACAACCCAAGCTGGTTGAATATCACATCAACATTGAGTCCTGCAGGAAAGAAGTTTGTGAGATTTACAGCTCAGGTCTCCTGACTAAGGAATAGCCACTTTTTGAAGGAAGAGCATCGAGACTCTTCAAAAGACATAATGGAGACTATTTTACTCTTCTCCAATTTTCTCCTAAGTCTAAGGACCTAATTCCTTAGGTCTCCTGTCTAAGGAATAGCCTCTTTTTGAAGGAAAAGCATAGAGATACTTCAAAAGACATTATGGAGACTATTTTACTCTTCTCTAATTTGGGTGAAAAGTCATTGTATGACAAAACAGGACAAAAAGTGACAGTTGGAGCACACCCTGCCACTGTGGTGAAGCCTAGTACACCTATGTCACTTGCAATCCATGTGCCAGGTTGGGTGAGTAAGGCAAAAGGAAGCATTTCAGATAAAAGGACTGAAAGTGAACTGCATCTCACCTAATGTCAGTCAGATGACAATGCTGAGGCTGCTGTTACAATTCCCTCTATAGTCAGTAGGAAAAAACAGGGAGCTGCACTATTTAAAAGGATGCTGCACTTTTAGGATGGAGCGAGATACTTTTCTCCATGGACTACGAAATTGGATTTGACAAACTATTGATTAATGGGTCCAAGATTCCTCTGTTTGCTGCAGACCTGTGACTTCTCAACCTCTGGATACTGCATAGTGCTCTCTACTATCTGTGTTCCAGTCAGATAGTGAAATAATCTGGGCTAGGAAATGGCTTCTATTGTGAGTTTATGTGGAATAGAAAAGCACAGTGGAGACCATATATGTATGTTCTCCTACTAATAAATACTAATACTGAGTATCTAGGGAACAGGGCAGAGGTAAATAGTAAATAAAACCAATCTCATTCTCTGAAATGTTCTTTATTATAAGTAAGACATTATATTACATTATATATATATTATTAACCTTGTATTGTTATTTCATAAAGATGTCAGTTACTTTGATGGCATTACTTTTTAATAATAAGCTGTTGCAAGGTACAGCTTTACATTGAAAACCTGTAGTTGCATTAGATTTGGGTAATTGCAAGGGCTGAGTCAATGGAGAAAAGAGAGTGTTCTTATATTGAAAAAGTTCCCCACCACTTGTACATTAGCAGCAGGGCTGGGGGTGGAGGAGCTCATTGCTTTCAAAAGGCTGGAAACAGTTCCAACATTCCCACTGCCAGAATATTTTATTAATATTCCTTGTCTTACAGCCTGGCAAGTGAAAAACTAGAGACCTGTCATCAATTAGGATGGTGATGATCAGCCAGCCTAAAATAGGCCAATGAACAGGGTAAGTGCCCCTGAGGTTTGTCAATTACCTGAATTATTTGCAGTAGTTTTAGTGTCATCTGCAATGAATACAAATAGAAAGCACATGATGTCTGGAATGCAGCATGTTTAAGATCAGCTTTGGTGTTAACAGAGGAGGGGAAACAACTGACATGTTTTAACAGAAATACTGCAAAATAGGAGCTCTCATTCACATCCCTCTCCCCATCTTTATACATGTTATATGGACTCCATTGTCTCTGGTAGCCTTGTGCTTTTTACAGAAGGTGAAACCTAGTGGGGGGAATTGCAGCTCTGCTGACCCTGCAGTCTGTGTCACAGTGTCACCCGCCAGTGTCACTCCTCCTTGTCAGAGACTCACCCAGAATCAAGAAAATGGGCCAGCAGGACTGGTGGTGTAGGTAAATTCAGGGGATCTCAGATCACCAATGCTTTTCTCTTGCCAAAAAATTCTGTTGTAGACAAAAGTTGAAAATAAGCAGAAGAAAAGGCAAGAGTAAGAATATCCAGTATTCCTGATTTCAACCAAATTATAATTAATAATTTTTGAAAAGGGAAAAAAATCAAATAAAATAGAATGATCCTTTTTTTTGTGTGTGCTTGTTTGGAAGCTTCTTAAAAAGTTTTGCGGTAATTTGCATGAGAAATATTTAACAGAAAATATTAGGTTCTTGCAACAATGAACTTTTACTCTTTATCATGAAAACAGCTGGACTACCACTGGTTTGGTGAATATGTAGACTGATTGCTCATTTGTTGGTCTTCCTTTCACATTTCTTTATATTTTTCTGTCCTTCTTTGCTTTGTATCCTTCCGTCTCACTTCTTCTTTAACTTTTTCAGAAATCATTAGGTAACTGCTATGATTTGATATTCATAATTATGTATCTGGTCATATTGATATTCTTTGTTATTTCAGAGAATGCATGGGTAATTATTGATATCTCTTCAAGTTATCTGCTGTTCCTGGACAGTATTTTGAGATGTGTATTCTATATGGCACAATAAGTTTCTGAATATTCAGTAAAATCACTGAATACAATAAAGATTTGGAGTATTACAAAGACACCTATTATTCTAGAACCTTTTCCTTTCTTCTTGGCTTTCATATAGCTCTGGAATCTAAATCTATGACAAGCATCGAACCTTCATTAAGAATGTTAAAATGCAGCTGTTTAGAATCCTGGCACTCTAAATATCTGGCTTGCCCATTGCCTAAACATTCAGACTGAGAAAGGGAAAAAAAAAGAGGTAACTATTGTACCTAATTTTCCTCTACATGCCCAGTGAATGCACAGTATGCACCAGTAGTACTGGCCTCCCTACAAAAAGCAGATAATTCAGAAGGAACACAGAAGCCCAACTCACCTACAGGAAAAGGGTAACGTTCACTGGTCTCTCCAGGGCGAGTAATGCCAACAGGCTAGGAGGTCTTGACCACTAGAAAGGTGGAAGCTCTAAGACCCAAAATGTGGGCAGAGATCATTGTTTAGGAAGGAGCACTCTAAGACAGTGCTAAAATATCAATTGACTTCATTCTGCCTACCAATAGCAGTGACTGCATCATCTATAATGATAAAAGTTTGAATAATTAAGATCTTGACAATTTCTTAAAACTTTATAATATACAAAACATTCAAAAGAATTCCACAATCATTGGAAACAACTCCTTTAAATAATCTCAACATTCCTCCTTCATGTATGGAGATACAATAGAAGTGTGGAGTAGAATTTTGGCTACTTTTTTACTTGGTGCACATGCTGCCATCATGCTACAAACATTAAACGGGATGATTCACTTTACAGAATATCCAGTATTGTTACTAAATTCCACAGTGACTGTTTTATTATGCTAATTGATAATCTAGTGTGCTCCAAAGATTAAAGGAAAATGAAATTAAAGCTACAAAATCAAAGGGTAACAACTTTATAATGCCTCTTTAATTTAGTGAAATACAATTAAAGTCACACAGAGATAGAATTGACTATGAATACCGAAATGAATGTAATTGACAGAGTAAATGTTACAGTGCAGGGCTGCATAAGAGCAAAAAGAAATGTCAATAAACTTCAGTGCCACAGAGCTGTGCCACTGAGCAGGCACACTGAACATCACAAGTCTCAAAAAGTCCTTGGGGATAGCCAGCCACAAAGAAAGCTATGATGAATGTTTATGAAACCACAAGTAGATAGAATTGGAAAAGTCTGATTTTATAGGCATGCAAAAAGCACCTGAAATATAATGTGGACCGTAATTACAGTAGAAACTTGACAGTGCACAAGAAAAATGCTCCATTGATTGGAAAAATTTGAGCTGAACATACTGCAGTTTTTAAAACCTTCTGTGCTCACAGACTGCATTTAAAAATTGGTTTCTTTTAGGACATAATCTGTGGAGAAGTTGCCTCAATATTTATTTTAAGTTTTTGAAATTATTTTAAGTTTATTTGAAATTATTTCGAGTTTTTGAAATCGGTAGAGACATGGTCGTGTAATTCGAATTCATGCTATTATTGTCCAGTAATTCAATATTTCTTCTGTGCTAGACTACTTATTAAAACATCTTTTCCTATACCAGATCCCCTGACACCTTCTTACTGGTTGCATTCAATCTGGGAGAACTGCAACAATCCTATTTAACAGGATATTATACCTTCAAATTACTTTGTGGACTGCTGGGATCAATGACACTGTCCAAGGCCTTTTCAGTGGAAGTTGTCATTTCCAATGTTACGCTAATGTTAGAAATTTGAAGGTGTTACCTTCTACAGGCCTTGTGGCTATAGTGATAAATGTGTCAGTCGTGCTCTACGTCCCGTGTGATAAACTTATTTATCAGAAAAATCATTAATATTTTATTATACCTAGAAGGAGCATGTATGGATCCAGAAAAAAGTCATTTTTGGAGTATCTTCACTAAGCTTATTCTATGAAGAGGAATCCAGTTCTTCTGGCAGTCAACACAACATATTTTTGAAATTATGAATTCACAGCCAAAGAACATTTTGCAAAATTGCCTATATCTAGTGGACCAGAGTTTAAATGAGTATAATAATCAGGTTTTACACAGTCAGGTTTTCACATTCTGAGTATTTTTAAATTGCATAGTAAAAAATGAATGAACCTGCACTTAGGGATACATCTCAGCTTTTTAGACATTTACGATGTAGATTTTTACATACACTAAGCATCTCAACAACCTCTGTAGCTGAAGTGAAAAATAGTACCTTCTGGAGGATGATTTGTTTTATTAAAGAAAGATGAATTATGGCCAGTACATGTCTAAAAAGTTCAAGTATGGTTATCTACACTGTCAGCTTTTGAAATTGAGTAAAAGTATTCCTTTTTTCTCCCAGTCAGTAGAGGTTGTAGTTACGTGTACTCTAGAAAATGTCATGTTCATGAACAAATAAATTAAACAAATTTATTTAAATTTGATCTCAATAACATATTTATTTATTTATTTATCAAAACATTGGAGGCAGGGGAAGAATCTCATCGGAATAATTTAATAATCACATCGTGCCTCAAATATAGGGATTCCACACTTAAGTCCTAGTCTGAATGAGACTCTTTCCCTTATTTAAATAAGCTTTACATTATTACCTAGTATTTTCCCCATTATTTCAGTTCCTGCAAATATTCCAGTTATTAAGTTCATGTTATAGGAAAATTAGACCCAGTGGTGATACACAAACATTACAGATTCCCAGACTGGCTTTAACACTGAGATTCACCAGTAAAGAACATCCCATCTCCCTAATTCTAAACCTTCCTATTCAGCCTAACACAGGGCCTGCAAGCTACTGTTTTAATGCTATTCCTGCCTTGGAATTGTTTGCAATTCCTGCATTGTCCTCTGCCTCGGAATTGTTTGCAGCTGCTATTTGGTCTGGGTTCAAAATAATGCCAGGTGCTACACTAACAATTAAGACAATCAAGGTCAGTGATATCCTCAACACTTCATCTGTACTCTGACAAAATACATTAAATTCCGCTGCAATTTTCAGAAGTCAATTCATTACTGCTTTTTTTTTTTTTTTCTGAAATATTAGGAAGTTCATAGGCTCTACCAGTCAGCTAAAATAGATCTATATAAGGGTGTGGGTCAGCAGCTGAGCACAAACACAGATGATCAGTCATTCCACATTCACACCAGAATGGTAAAAGCAAGAGTAAACACTTGCACAAGATACAAACAGTTTCATAACTAAAGGAAGGAGAGGTAAAAAACACACATGTGGTGTAAAGGCAGTCACTCATCAACTCCCAGCAGGAGAACATTCCCAGCCAGTCTCAAAGCAAGTACAGTTTGGGGAAAATCTATCTCCTCAACTTCACTGTTGAGCACAATGTTATTTATTTAGCACACAATATCCCTTTGATCAATTTAGGTCAGCCATCCTGGCTTGGTCCCCTCTCAACTTCTTATGCACCCCCAGCCTATTCACTGGCAGGCAAAGGGATAAATAGAGAAAGCCTCTATGCTGCAAAATTACTGTTCACCAGTAGCCAAAACACTGATGTGCTATAAGAACCATTTTAGACACAGGTCCATACAACTTCCTATGAAAAAAGTAAACTCCAAAACAGCCAGACCCAGTTACAAAGTCATTACCCAAAATGAACAAAAAATATTGACCTATGAAAGAAGCTCTTCCAACTGCCAAAAATCCCAGATTATGGGAAAAGCATTTAAATATGTGATTTATTTATAAAAAGAAGATATTTAGAAAGGTGATATTACTGGGATCAAACTTTTTCTAAAGTAACAGAATGAAAAGATATAAGGATCAGTCATCTGAAATAATACTTTCTTATTATTCTTCCAAGTTTTGATTTAACTCAGGATTAAAATTTCAAGATTAGTTGAAAGACATAGGAAAGATCACAAAATTATAATTCTGGTATCAGTGTGTCCCATAAGTTATACGATTTTATAAATAGTCAAACAGTCATTTGAAGTATAGTAAATTTGAAGTATAGTAAGTTTGAAGTATAGTAATTATATAGTAAGTTTGTAACATCCAGGAATGTTAATTGCCATTGGCTAATTGAATGGTGTAGAATAATATAGACCTAAACAACAACATTCTGATTTGCAAAGTCACCTAAATCTAGCCAATTTAAATAAATAAGTGTGAACCAAGTCAGGGATGTAGGTTTCAGCTAAAAAAACCACATCTATTTGATCAGAAAATAAAGTTTCAAATCCTTTGTGGGCAACATCAGACAAGAAAGGAAAAAGTGTTCACCTTAGGCATGTACACCATCCTGTTTATAGCAAGAGAGAAAAAGACTCAGAAAGTTTTTTTCTGAGGTTTATGACGTTCTGACTCCAGTGTGCACAAGGTCAGAGCTTCCCAGGATTCACCTGTAGGTTTCTTGGCCAGAAGTGTGGTACACAGGAAATAAACAGTCACAACGACTAAGAAATAATTTTGTCTGAAAGATAAAGAATCCAGGAGTATCTTACACTTATCATAAATTCTTTATTAGTCCAATAAGCAAGTAAAGCTCGTTTGGGAGCCTTTTGCAAGCTGATGACATCTTTACAACATGAGGTAGCAAACTAATATATGAGTTTCTGTATTAATTTGTAGGCGGCTGAAATGTCTTTCAAAAACTAATGCACCAGGGAAGAAAAAGAAGCATCTGTGTAGAAGGGATAAAGCATAGAAGAGCCAAGACCCAAGCCTATATAATAAATATGGCTAAGCCCTGGATGAAATCCTGGAGATGAGCACTGCTAATTCAATAATTGTCCAAGTATGGGCTTCAGTTCAGCAGGAGGAACATTTCATATGCAATGGAAGAGATCACAACTCCCTGGGCTTGCTGGGTCACAGAGGCACCTTCACCATACATCTTGGGAAACCCTTGGGAGGAGATCAGTTACAAGCTGGCAAGTTGAAGTCTCAGATAATTGAAGGAATCATATCTCAACAATAGGAAAATGACAAAAACTTTTTCCTGTGATAAGAAAGCAAATTGGATAAAGCACAGAAAGACAAAAAAAAAATTTATTTCCCTGACATAAAAGCAAAAGGGATAAAGAGCAATTTCTTTTACCCCTACTTCTTTACTTCTTTTGTTATGACATCTGAAAGTAAGTCTTAACATTTTTCCTTCTTCATTTGCAAAAAGAAGCTGCAAAAGAAATCCCATCTTCACTCCTAAGTCTATGGAGACAGAACTATTCTGAAACCAACAGGGATGTAAATTCATCTGTTGTAGGCTTTGTCACAGGGTGATGAGCAAACAAACAGTAAAGCTTCTCCCAAACTTATGGGAAAGCTGTGATTTGGAGAGGTGAACTGCATCTTTATTTCACATGTACTGGAAAGATGTTCTTGTCAAAATTTCTCACCAAATGTTATCAGACATTTCTTGTTTCTTCTTGTTTACTATTTGACAGTGAGTGTGGGAAGGGAGGTCTTCATTTGAGAGATTCAGTTGCACTGTGTCAAGGCTTCACAATAATTTAAAAAGTGCATTGGGAGGATAATTTTACTGATGTAGCGCAATATGATCCAGCACAAAAATTACATATCAAAACTGACATTGGTGTATCACTGTAAGGGATTTTTTTATGTCATTATAAAGGCAGAAAGGAGCATCTAGCAGAATACTGACATAATTTTGCTTTTTTTTTTGTAATTAAAATCTGAAAAATTCACTTTTACTTTACATATTTGCTTTACTCTAAATTGAGGTCTGTTTTGGGACCCTTTAGAGGTCTGAGCTAAATGATAGAGATGTACTTATCCAGATCCTGACTGAGTAGTCAAGGCCACTATTTGCCCATACCCCTCAAGGCTCTCAGTGGTATAGACAACATTGTCAAGCTTTGGTACCCAAGATGAAGTCAAATAACTTTCCAGGATATGTAAATCTTTCCCATGCTCTGCCCTAAGTGATGATCAGTCCCCACTCCATAAAGCTAAAGATGGTGAATCTAATGGTGAAATAGCACAGGGGAAAGCAGGACTGTATAAAGATAACTACTTGTGGTCCAGAGAGTCTTTCAGCAAACTTACTTGAGTAGAAAGGGTTAATATGGCCCTACATATGAATGGTGTAGACACCAGACACTCGTTGTCAGATCCCGTGAAAGCTTCTCCTTTCACTTCAAGTTGCATGGTGGCTGCCTGCTGAGATGAGATGTAGAAACTCCTGGTAACATTATCTCTTCCTTTTTAACTGACATGAACGATTCTGCACGCGTGTGAAGTATGGCAGGGAGAGGAGGGCACAGATAATTCAGGGCTGCTTTTAGAAAGCCCTTAGTCACATGCCTAATACAGACCCTTGCTGCTGGGATTAGTCATGTTCTGGTCTCACTCCATGATTTCATGTTGTAGATACACCACAGAGAACCCAACCTCCACAATTAAGATGTGGTGCGCACAATATAGTCAAGTTGCTTTCTATGCTCAAAACTGGATTGCATTGTGAATTTTTTGAATTTATTCCATTGTAATCCATGATAGCACTCAGGTGGATTTTAAGGACAAGTAAGAAGAAACTTTGTAAACATGCTAAGTTTTGGCACCATTATTTTTGTATTTTATTTTTTTTCCCAGAATTAATTACAGATAGACACATTTACCCAAAGCATTATACTCATTGAGTTATCTAGAAGAAAAAAAGGAGTCATTTCATGCAAAGGGAAAATTTAGAGTGTGTGGTCAACATTTCTGGGAATTTATGACTGACACATTTATTTGAGGCTGTTAAGGAGGTCTTGCTCTGACTAATAAGTCCTTTGAGAGTCATAATTGAAGCCTGATGGATTGATTACAGTAGATAAATCTTTGTTTCCCAGGCATTTTTTTAAAAATTCCTTGTACTCTTCCTACTCAGTTGTTTATAAAATACATTATCTTGTTTTAATCTTTGTAAAGAAGTTAAACTAAGCATGTCTTTATATATCTGTGTTGCATTTTCCTGAAATATTGTTTAGAGTAATTCTCCCATCTATATAATTTCCTTTACAGTAATTTTTTACAGAAGTACAAGTGCTGATTTAACTGGCCATAAAAAGAGAACATTTATTCACAGCATCTGGCTTATATGCTGTGTTCAGAATGGCAAACGTTTTTGTTTGAAACAGCATTGGTTCATCTAGACCATCCCCCTGCCTGTGCTACTACAGTTCATATTGCACCATTTAATTGAAAACTAAGCAGCCAAATGAATACTATTTTGCAGCATCCAGCATTCATCCCAGAAGAACTGTGATACAATACATTGTAGGAACTACTGCAAGCTGGCAACAGAAATTTAGCAAATCACATTTCAAAGAAGAGGGGAAGAAAAGGATTTCAATCATGCTGTAAACTAAAAAACTCATGTTTGCCGTAAGTTTTGATGTCCAGATCCCCCTCTTTCTTTCCATTTCTCTCCAATTCCTGAACCACACAACATTTCCTCAAAGTTTTAATGCCAATTTCAGTATAATGGTATACTGAATATACCATTATTCAGTATAATATAATTACAAGTGAGATAACTTCATTGGTACAACTGGCAGTGTGAATATCATTATATTCATGTCTAAATATTCTATAAGACCAATTTTCAATTTGGTATATTCCCAATTTTTAAATTTGTGTACTTAACATGGAAAGAACATGAATTTATGAATACTACTTTGCATACTTCTAAAAATCTATTTTCTGGTTGTTCACTCTGATAGGTATGGAAATATTGAACTATGAAAATTAGTCAAGAAATAAAAAAATATTTCATTATGATTACATTTTTATTTCTTTATCATAAAATATTTTGGACCATATTGAATATTACTCTTTTCAGAAAGGCAGAGAAACCTTAATTTTCAGTTCATTATTAGGACTTAAAAAATTACCCAGACAGCTTAATTATTTCATCATTTTCTCTTTTGATTTAAATACCACCTAAAAGAATCTCTGTCTACATCTTTGCATAGCATTGACATAAGCTTTAAAGCACAACTAAGCAAGGTTATGTAATCAATCCAAATAGCAGCAGCACTCTTTCTAAAACTGTGATCACATCTCAAGCAAATCAGGAACTGTCAGACCCAATATAGATTATAATTCTACTCCACACTTTATTTTCTTCTAAATAACACTCCAGCTCCCAAAAGACAAGTTTCACAGTAACCTTCATGGTGAACGACTGGAGACCAGAGGAGGAACTGAATGTTTTCTTGTGAAAGGAACTTTAAATTGATCCTTTTTTACAGTCAGTAAAAAATGCATGCAAGCATCATGTTTCCACCCCCAGCCTGGGCTGAGCATCACAACCCTGCTGCAACAAAATCTGCTAACACAGCAGAGCAATATCATGTGATCGTCAACAAATCATTAACCTAGGAAACTACTTTTCTCGAAGAACTGAGCAGGTAGTTTGATGCTAGAGCAGTCATTTAATAATTTGGCATCAGGAAAAGAAAATATGCCACTAACATATAAGCTGCTGATATACAAGACTCAATATAAAGAATACAGACTGAGAAGAATGCTGGTATTTGCGAGGAAGTGGCCCAATGAAACATAAATTCATGGTAAAACCTGAGAGATGACTCTAGTACAATAGAAATGGATAATGTACATTCGATGTGGATCCTCATTTCAGCCAAGTTATGAGCAGTAAAAAAAATCTAGTAGGAAATCACAGTATAACTGGATAAGACAAGGATCAATACCCCTGAATGAAGTCCAGTGACACAGGAATTGAATTAGAAAGGATGAAACCACAATTCAGGAATGATTCCAAGTCCACACCTGTCACTGCTGTCTATTCTCAACATCCTATCCCATCAGAGAGCCTATCTCTGAGTTACTGGTTTAGATTTAGAACTGTGATGAAATGATTGCATACTCAATTTATTATCTACTCTATCATATCTTAAGAGGTCCGTTAAGATTATAACTAGAGAAATATAGGAGAAATCTGCAATGGTATACTAAAGTAAGACAGAAGAAAATATTTAATTAAATGGTGAATTCATTGACTTAATATATTGCTTAACAAGTAACATGCTATTTTATTGTCCCATGCTTACCAGAAAAGGAATTGATTCATTCTTGATTGAATTTAGAGTCTGCATGTAACAACTCACATGAACTCTGATTAGGCATACTTAGTTTTCAGAAATTATCCTTCTCTTGTTTATACCTTGAAAAAAATTCCCATCAACTGTACTTTAAGCAAGATAGAATATTCCAAGCCCAACACCAAAAGCCCTCCAAGACAAATGAAAACCCATTCCTAATCTTTAGGTCTAGAAACAAGGCCTTCATTTAGAGATGCATTTCATTCTTTCATACGATTTGATTGCACACAGAGATTTTTGTCTTTTACCCTGAGCTTCATGATGACAGTTATTTGTCAATGTGTGCCAAAGTGGTTATCCATAAAGTCAGGTAAAGAATTACTTGAAACTTACATTTGCAGTCCTGGGTCCTTTGTGAATACAATGGATATGAAAGAACATGAGTTTAACAATCTACATATGCAGCTTTGGGAAAAAAAATTCATGATCTCAGTAACTGCCCTGGGACAGGGTTTAGAAAAATATATTTTGCTTCAAAACAAGCCATCTTCTAAAACCGTAAAGAGGAATGATTGTTCCTGCATTCATCCCCATAGAACTATAAACAATGTGTATTTTTTGATGAAATTTTAAGCATTAAGGTATATTTTAGAGGACATGAAGCTCATTCCATGCTGCACAGTCACTATCGCAGCAAAGGTTCCTGCTACAGGTTGTTGATGGAAAGGAATGTTAAATGAAGATCACCTTCAGATATCCTGACCTCAGGGGCAGACTTGCCAGCTTATCATCTTCCTTTGTACCTCTTCTGTCTCATCCATCCTCTCTACTTCAGTTCACTCGCTCTTTGGACCTTGCTCTGTAATATATCATGCCATGTTTTTCGAACTGCAGTGTATGTCAAAAGAGGCACAAGCAAACAAGCAGGTGACACCATCTGGTACTCTGCTCTCACAAGCTGTTGGATAATGGACAGTTCTGTGCTGCTTTTTCTAACTACTAGATATAAAACCGGATTTAGTTTCTCTCCACAGCCTTCCCCTCTTCTTTCTTTCAAGACTGTGCTGTTGTCCCACTTCTGCTTTTCTTGCAAAACAGTAGAATAATGCCATCTGGATTCTCCCTTGACCCCTTTGCTGTATTCTGGCTTTCATAGCAGTCAGTTGAAGTAGTGGCTTTCAGCTATGTGTCTACCTCATGAACTACCACAAGACAGTCGGGACCTTCCAACAAAAAATATCTTACCAGAAAACTGTCTATTTAACTACAGATAACACCTACTTAAATGTGCTTATATGTAACTGTTGATAGGTGGAATAGATGACAGATAGAGGAATAAGGTGATAAACTAGAGAAACAAGCATGTAAACAGACTGCTGGCTAGTACTCAGGTCTTATCTGCAGTCTGCCCTGTCTTCTCGTTAAACTGCATTTCTATTTTCTTGAATGATCATACTCTCTATTCTGTGACCATGCGTATGTGGATGTCTAAGCGCCAGGAATCAGTGACCAGGTCATAAGCACCATGTGCTCACAATGTCAGAAATTGAGTCATATGTGTCATCACTGGAAAGGATGAAGCTGAACTAGCTGGTGAGTAGGGTAGAAGCTTGGTAGCCAGATATTAGAGCAGCTTTAGGTCTGGGTGAGATATTGGAGAGACTAAAGAGTCTGAGCACTTGGTGCTGACGGGATCAGGAGGTCTAATTCAGCACCTGTGGAAGATGTAAGGTCTGGCAGGTGACTACTGGTGAGGTCATAGGTCAGGACCAGACAGAAAGCCCTTTAGTGTCTGTGAGCCTGTACAAGAAACTGCTGGGATACCAAGGGATCCAGTTTACAGCTACTGGTTAAATTTGGAGCATAAGGCCAGCTGCTGGGAGGATCCATAGTGTTTGTGGCTGTGAATGTATTTGTAAGCCAATGAAACAACAGCTGAGCTGTATCTACACACCAGCATCTTGGATGGGAGAGCAGGGATACAAGGCCAGCTGCTGGACAGACCCGAGTGTATTAGGTCAGCAAGTGAACACTACTGTGTATGTATATGTCTGTATATATTTCCCACTAACAGACCTTCCTCTGGAACAGTAAGCAAGGGAGGCAGATCAGGCCATTTGAATTTAGATCCTCATCCTCAGTCAGAAGAGTGATCGTTCTTGATCTCAGCAGGTGCTGTTCAGAGCTGAAACTCACTGAAATCCCTTTCAGCAAAAGCCATTTTCTTTCCTTAGGATTGGCAAACATATTTTCTGTTAACCAAATGAGTTTCTGTATCATTGGAGGACTCTGCAAAAATAATGCCCCCTATATATTTGATGCCATAGATGTTTGCTAGCTTAACTACGTTCTTCTGCAAAAATCTTAGGCAATATCTAAGATGAAAACTTTCAATACACCTACAGCAATGCCCCTTTGACTCTTAACAGCAGAGTTCACACATCTTCCCAATGAAAGGCATGTTTTGAGGCATTCTCAGATGACCCTTGCAACTGCAGGTAAAAGATCAGGAATCTGGCTTTCTGTTTATAATTCATGTACACTTGTACTCACCTATATGTTAACTCCAGTTAACCTACATTTCTCAAACTTCTCCCTGAAAACTCCTATTTCTACCACCCTGTTCACTTGCTATTTTTGAAAAACCTTCTTCACATAAGCAGTTCCAAAAAAGCTTAGTTGGAGTAGGAAAGGGGGACATTAGTTATGGACTTTTCTATGGACCTTCTGCTCCCTAAGGGCAAGACACCACTGTGATATATTGCCTACTTTTAGCAGTCAGCCTCTAGCTCTCAAAAGCACCTTCTTTTCTTTTATACCCCTTAATTTAAGGGACCTATGTTTTCTTAACATCCAAGAATGGTTAAAAAATTAACTGAAAATTTTATCTCATTGTAACTTTGATTACTTATATAAATAGAAGAGAAAACAGATACATAGCACTATGGAACTCCTTCTTTACACATTTGAGTCATTTAATTCCCCTGTATCATACCTTATAAAAGGCAATAGTACAAACCTTATGGGCTTTCAGAAATCTATCCATATATATTTTCTACCAGTTCAAGCTTCTCCATTCATGGTACCAAATACCCAGAATTTTGTATAGGGTAGTAAAGGATATTAAACTTCCTCACAACAGAAATATCCTATCTTCCATCTCCTACAGCAGATGGAAGCTTTCTTCTGGAAGATTACAGTTGAGTGGTGAGTCTTTCTGATAATCTACCACAAAAATAAAAGCCTAAAGTTAAGCACAAAAATTCATGTTTAGATCTCTTCCTTATTAAAAGCTGAGTTCACATTAACTTGTTTGAGAGTCCTTCAGAATCAAAGATGGCATGAACTGCAGAGACAGCGAGCATACTGAAAGCCAGGCAGGTGTCTGAATAGGACCTCATATTTGTCTCCTCCTGAACTTTTATTTTTGAAAGTTTTGGCTCATCATTCAAGTTGTTTCACTGTGGGGAAAGAAGTAGGGAGAAGATTACAACTGAAAAAAAAAAAAAAGGAAAGGAAACCAAACAGAAGAAGGTCTCTTGATTCCTGAATGTCTCTCTGGCTATCTTTTCTGATGTGTGACTCATTGCTGGCTGGGAAGAGAATGAGCTTTCACAATGAATAATAAACTCTGCTGATACTCAGATCTGTTATGCAAATAAACATATTAAATGAATGCATTTTCCATGCAGCACAGCTTCTGCCAGGAAATTTGTTGAAAACGTTGTTTGCCATTGACAAAGGCAACGTGCCAAATCCAAACCTGGTGTGAGTGGGCGCAAGTCTGCTGGTTCCAGTGGCACCGTGCCCATTCACACCAGGTCTGTAATTGGCCTATTGTGCTTCAAAGGCTTTCATAATCCAAGAAGTGCCAAAGTGCAGATAAACAATTCTTTAGCTATAGAAGAGCTTTTTCAGGGTCAACAATAATTTTCAGTTCACTTAGCAGTCATAAACTCCTTCTGGCTGAGTTCAGTCTGTGACTGTACCAACCTTCTAACCTACAGAATGAAAATTCTTGGGTACTCTCAACTCCCTCTCTGCAGAACTGATAAAATGAGCCAGCCTTGAAGGCACCAGCTTCAGAAATTGTATCTCAGTAGAAGATGGGAAACGGGACTGATTCAATAAAAATTAACCTGACCTTCCTGTTCTGACTTCATCCCAGGCAAAATCTCTTTCAAGTTTTAGAAATATTTTCTAAAATATTTCTCTCCACAAGTTATGTCAAATGTCAAAAAAAAAAAAAAAAGCTAGACACAAAAAAGAGTGTAAGATGAACTGTTCCTGTGAAATCTTTAACCTTGTTTTATGGTTACAAATTATGTAAATAAACATCTCCATTTTGTGAGATCTCACTCAGATTAAGTCATCCCTTGGAATCTTTTGAAGTATACACATGCAATTTCAGAGAGATGTTTCTGAACTCATACTTTCTTTTATCTCAACTACATCAAACACTGAAAACTATCCTGATAACTGTTTAAAGGACATGATAAAAACCATCAAATTTGGCAGAGAGTAACTAAGCTGAGAAGTACAATATTTGCTCAGATAGGCCTAACTACTCTGAGACATTCTATGACCATTAGAGCAGCATGGGTATCTAAATGGTTAGAATAAACAGTGACTAAGAGACTTGGGTTCCAATGAGACAGAATCAAAGATTAATGTGAGAATTAATAGAGTGGTATGCAGTATAAAAATAACAAATCAGATATTAGACAATTTCTTATTCAAGCTGACTTCTTTAACATTTTTGGAATGTAAACATGAAGCTGGCTGTATAAGACCAGGTCACTTATTGCCTGAGGATAGCAGACCAAATTTTATTGTCATGATTTTGGGAGACTTAAGTCCTGATTTGTCTTCATTCAGGCATAAGAACTCCTGGGGCAATTTCTCTCACATAAAAATTAATGATTTTCATATTTTTATCATAATTTTTGTTTAGTTTTCTGCTGCACCTACTTTTTTTTTTTTACATTAGAAGAACAGTTGCTACATATATGAGCAACGTCTGTGGCACAAAGCTGAAAAATCAGTTTTTTTGCTGTACAATACAGCATAACAGTAAACAGTGCCATTAAATCAAAGCTGCAATAATCTGCAGCTCCACTGACAGATATCTGCACATAACTTCAATGTGACTTATGTGGTAAGATAATGAATTCTATAATGCAAATTTACACACGAGGGTCAAATAAGGAAGTTCTTTGTATTTGACAGTACATTGGATATTAGGTATTTGTCACAAAATAAATAATTCATCTCGCATAGCTACTTGCTATGTAAATGATAGTCTATGTATATTAAAGCATTTAGCACTTAGAATAAAATGGACAGCTGGGGCCAAATGAATATCTCTCAGGACACATTACCATTAGAACTCCCCTGTGAGTTTTTAACTCTTTTCACTTCTGAGTGCTGTCATGAGGACATTAATTGAATAAGGCACAGAATTCATTCTAATGCAGGCAGAGCCACAAAAAATGAGAGGAAAATAATGTAAAGCAGCACATTAATTTCAGATTCAACTTTCCCCCAATTTTAATGTTTCTCAAATCCCCCATGTAATTTGGTTCTGATTCAATTTAGGAAAAAAACAAAGGTTAAATATTTTCTAAATATCAAGCAGATGACAATCAATACACAATTTAAATATGTTTAATACAAGCTGAGATTTGGGCGGAATTTAAAGTCTGAAATTCCCCCTATATTCTATGTGAATTTAGGCTATCTTTGAACACATTCTCTCATTCCAGCCCTCTAAAAATTCTTCTCCTATTGGCTCAGACCCAAAGTGAACTTATATTCCTTTCCTATTGACTCAGACCCAAAGTGAACTTTAAACAGAGCATGAAGCTTAACCTAGTAAAGAGTGGCCACGCAAGTGGTCTGAGGGTAACCCTCCAGACCCTATGGAGAGGGTAAATTGGAGTGCATGCTCTCAGTCCTACCCAGTACTGCATAATATTCCTCTAAAGATAAAAGAGACAGAGGCTGTTTTAACATTCTGTGCCCTGCTCCTGATGTTAGAAACATCATGAGACTCAAATTGTCTCTCAGATCTGTAGCTGTGAATGCAAGTCCACTAAACTCAGTGTAGCTGTGAATGCAAGTCCACTAAACTCAGTGTAGCTGCCTGAGACTTATGTCCTGGTTTAAGCTCAACATCTTCTCTCCACTGGAACTGCTCTGAAATACACAGAACTTCTAGCATTCAATGATTACTTTTAACATGGTACTGGACCTGATTTACTGATCTACATATATTTCAATAATCCTTTCCTCCTTGGTTTTAGGATGATCACATGATAGCCCTGCCAACAACCTAGACTTCCCTAGGGCTAATATAACAGTTAAAGATCAGATTATACAGAAATATGAAATGCAGAGAAGTAATTTAGAAATATTCATAGTATCTGTGATCATCAGTGTTGCATCAGTGTAAAGTCTAAGCTACAGTGAAACAGATTATAAAGCTGAATAGTGAAGAAAGACAGATAAAAGATTCTGAGGTTTTAATCATTCACAAAATGTGTCTGTTCCCAAGTTGAACTCCTAAACCCCTAAGCCAGCATGAGCTGTTACTTTTTAATACTGCATACCAACATTTACTTCATTTTCAGTTTATATTATAATCATACTAGTTATCATAAAATGAGTTCCCTGCTGAATTCAGCTTTGAATTAAGGTGATGAAATTGAAAGAGCTAGACCTATGCGTGTCCTGGATTTTTAGTATCCTGGTTCAGCACAAAATATGTTAACATAACCATCATTTGACCTCAACACATTGTCATCCAATTCTTTAAAACAAAAGAAAGTGGAAGACAGTATTGATTTAGTAAAGATACTTAAATATTTTTTGTGTTTTCCTGAATGAAAAGTTATAGGTTCTGTTATAAACACAAAGAAAAATCTTTGTCCTTTGAAATCCTGGCCATTTAAACTTTCGACCATAGATCAAAGACATCTAAGACAGTAATACTCTCATTGACAAACCCATCTAGAACAGTGCAAACTTTGGCAAAAGGGAGTTTTGACCTCAGGTAGCAATACTGAGATAATGCTGGTGAGCATCAGCCTCCCCCCAGGAGCCTGGTGTTATTCAGGTCAGGCAGATACCAAGTGAGCCATTAGTAGGGTGTTCTTTATTTGCCACCAAAAAGGTGAATACAGTGTTCCACTGTCAGTATGCCCTTAGCTACTTGGCTAGTTTGCTTTATTTAGGGCTGTAAACAGCTTGTCACATTTTAAGGCAAAAAAAAAAAAGCTGCTAGTGTCTGTGAGGGTGGAAAGTAAGGAGGAAGGGGTTTCTGTCTGGGGCTATTTAGCATAATCTAAACATAATTTACTTGATAATTTCAGTATTATAGCCTTCATCACTACTTTAAAAATGTTGGTCTACAACCTGATAATGCCTCCACAGTCAGCAGTGTAGAAAGAAGACCTTAGACCTTTTCTGCAATAACTCTAGTCCTGGTGGATTCAAACTCTCATTGGTTTTGCTCTCAAAGTCACATTTGTAATATGGTGACAGCTGGCTCAGTGCTTTTTCATGTCATTAAAATCCAATGTCTTAAAAGAGTAAGTTTTGTGAAGCCAAGACACCATTTCAAGCACAGAAAACAAAACAGTATAATAAAATCTCAGTTGGAGGTTTTTTCTCTGTGAGATAACCTTTCCTTCACAGCAATAACTGAAGGACAGGATTATGTGGCATGAAGGGGGCACACTGCTATCATGTGCAAGATAGTTTGGACCTCCAGCTGTGGAAGCTGGGAGAGAAAGTAAGGAATATTTCAGTGTGGCTAGTGAAAGTGAAGGTTTGTTTAAATTGATGGAGCACAAAGGGAATCGTGTAACTCCTTGGAGACCACCAGCTGTGGCACACACATGCAGTGCCACTTCCAGTGGTGTGTGCATGATGCCTCCACTTGCAGACGAGAGCTCTTTTTGGCTCTCTGGGTGGCATCAGAATTAAGACAGTTTTAAGAGTGCCCTGGCACCTGAGTTTGTGGGAGATTGGTCTAATTCTGATATTTCCCTCTCTCCTGTGCTCCTTCAGTACCAGAATGCACAGCCTCTTCGCAGTGGGAAAGCTGCATTATCTTGCTCATGAGCTGCTTTCTGCCCTGCCTGCCTCCCTCTGAGATTGCCCTTTCTGCGTGCTCCTGTCATATCCTCAAGGTCAAAAAGTGTGGAAGAAACATAATGTTTTTCCAGGTGTTTTTCCTAAACAGTTTATTCTCTGAAGATGCCATTGTTAAAGGCTGCACAATAATAAGAGCTAAATGCAGATGATGAGTATTTAATGCAGAATACTGAGTTTTCCTATCTTTCTTTATTTTAACTTGGGAAAGATATACTGCTTTAAGGAAGAAAATTTTGAAGTGAATAACTGGAAATTGATTTGAATCAATCAAAGCTTTTAATTTTTATTAAATTATTCTTGCAGATTGATTTTTGAATTATCAAAATACAGTGGATGCATGTGACAATCAAATAGAATATTATTACTTTCAAAGGAGAAATTAAGCCATCTTGTTCTAACAATGTCAAAAAGTAGGATTTGTTTTTGCCAAAATAGATTACCATTTGGATGTGAATACCCCTGCAAACCATTCCAATTTCAGTGAAATGGTGTTTGCAAGTGGAAATTTCTTTCATATTTTTTTCCTTACCACTGCTAAACAGACATTACTTTCACAGCAAAAGATAGATAAACCAACATGTACAAAATAAATACAAGGTTTCCATTTGTTTATTCATGTATTCATTAATCTGTTCCTGATCCAAAGGCCACTGGGTTTCATAGAGATTTCCTTGAACTCTTTCCATACCTGTGATTTCTGAGCAAATGTTGAGACAAGCACAAGCAGCTTATGTGCATCCCCATATCCCACTCCTTCCATGAATCTGCATGCTAATCCACATGTTAGCCATTCTGAGGTCTGCCTTGATGAACAATTAGTGTATTGTGATGTGCAAAGCTTTGATAAAACTATTTTCCTAACCCATTTTTGCCTATGCAAGGAATTTGAGTTGTTGATCCCAAGAGCATGTAGCACTAATCTGCTTCTTGTATAATACACTCTTTTTCTTTCCTTCTCACTTTGATTACTTCTGAAATCTAGTTGGTTATTTGCCATTATTTGTTATTGGTTTATTATTTGTTATTCATTTCTTAGCTTGCTCTCGTTATTTGTCTTTCTTCTTTGCTACTGCTTTATTTGTTTGCATTCTGTTTCTGCAATATTTTTCCTTTTGCTACTATTTTTTCTTCATTAGTTGGAGTGAACATTTATCTCTGCATATCATGTAGCTTGTTTTTATTTCATTATTTCCTGTGTTTGTGTTACACAGCCACCACTGCTCAGCCTCACAAAGTCTTCTAAAGGCAGCTCTTATCAATACAGCACCACTGAACCTCACAGATAATGCTTTATTAAATGTGACACTGAAGCTGAAATCTTACACAGTAGGTAGCATGAAATCATTACCAGCTTGAATATTTTTGAGGATCAAGATGATAATGATAAGAGCAACGTCCCAACAGGGGACTCGCCACTTATTACTTAATCCACCAGCCCCCTATAGGTGTATTTTGGTGGCATTGAATGCCCACCCAAGGGTTGTATGAAAGCCTGAAGAAGCTAAGACACATCAATGGTTCTGCAAAGGTCTTGTAACACAGCCTAAGCTCTCTGGGGTTTTTAGGGACTTTTTGTTATTAATAAAAAGTTAATGGGAAGTAAAAATATTGCATGGGAAATGTGCGCTTAAAAGTCTTACTTTCTTTATGACTGTCTCCTGTAAATCTGCCCAGGAAATATCATCCCACACTGTCTTTTCTTTTTAAATAGTATATGTGAGGGATCTCTCATCTCTTCTTTATCTATGGGATATTTAGATATGTAATATAAAAAGGATTTGTAAAACAAATAGTGGTCCCCACACTCTAAATTTCTCCAGTCAGAGCAAATGCAATGTCATTCACTTCATAATCTGAACTATATTTCAGATATGAAAGGCTAAAGTAAGTTAATTTTTTCCTGAGCAAAGCTATCAAGCAGACAAACAGTATAACAATGTTGTATGGTCTTTCCTTCTCCACGTGTCAGTGTAGATCTTTGATCCTCAGATCCAGTTTTAAAATGTTAAAAAGACTGGGAAGATCTACAATTTCTTTAATAATATTGGCATTTTCATGAACTGTGTAATGTCCTCTACCCAGATGGTCAAGATTCTCAGGAAGATTATGTCTCTCTTTTGAATTATTAATAATGTTTTGAAGGTCTCTGTTATAGTGCAAATCTGCATTTCCCTCTAAAGCTCTTAGGGTTTATCTATCGGAACAGTGGGAGGTTGGGTTTTATTGGTTTTTTGGTTTTTTTTTTCCCCATTTTGACCATAACTTAAGCAGGTCAAGTCCAGCACTCTCCAATGAGAACAGTGTTACAGGAGCATGGTCTTAGAATGTTATATCTGCTGTTCAGGGAAGGGAGAGGTCCCCACAATGAATTAATTTGTATAAAATAAAATAACAGAGATCTTCACTGTCAGTCTTATCATCAACATGCAAATGACAAAGCCCTCAAGTCAAGGCTGTACTAAATCACCTAAAGAAGCAGAAGTTGAATGCTAACCCTAATTGAATTCCCAAAAATCACAGCAGGACCAGGAATTTACCCACTACTGTATAGAAGGTATATACCTACCCACTAGTAGCTATATACCCACTACTGTAAACCAGAGACTGGAATTTTTTACAGGATGTAATACACCAGGCATTGCAACAACTGTGAACAATGTTTAGCATTGTAAAGGCCTTATTTCAGGTACTTTATAATTAGTGTGCCTGAAAAGACAAAATTTCTAAATTTGAGATATCTTTCCCCTCCAACACAAGCAGATGTTAGAGTCTGCAGTAAGAAGTTCCATTAAGTCAAGTGTTTGACAGAACCTTTTCTCTATCTCATTTTGCCTAAATGAGGTAAAACTTCTTCTTATGGGACACACAGGCAAATACAAGAAATACACATTATAAAAGAAAGGCACTTAACAACCTTCATTGAGCTGAAGCACAGACAACTATATTGATAACTCAATCTTACAGTGAGACCTCTCTGGTTTTAGATTGCTCTTCTCTGACTGTTTCTCTATAAAATTTCTTTTATTTCTCATTGTCTTTAATGTTCAATTCTGCAGTTCTTTCAAGTAGTCAAATATTACCCATCCACACTGGTATAAAACCAATGCAAAAGGGTTATTATTTTTAGCTACATAATTTTCCTTTAAAAGTTATATACTCATATACATCTTATGCCTTGAAAAATTGAGAGAGGGAGTAGTAGATACACAAACCCTTCTCTTTCCTTCCAGTAGCATGAGGTAAATTGCACAATAAATCAATTTTTATGGATGCTGTTGACTTGCAACATTTGCTGCTTTTAAAAATTAATAGCTGAAATAATGAACATCCTCAAAAACTCTCTGAACAGTCAGCTTGATTAATTTCCTGATATGAAAAGCAGTTGACAGGTGCAATATTCTCTGCTGAAATTTTCTGTAGTTTGATCAGACTACAATCTAAACCTGTTCCAGTAACATGAGTTTGTTTGCTCTGGTTTTAATTTGTGCAAAACAAACAAACTTAAGTCCCACATTGTGATTTGCTTAGACATGCATACACACACACATCCATAAAATATTCCTTCCTGTAAAATAAAATCAAGTTTAATTTTTGTGCAAATATTATTCTGAAGTCATAATAGCACTGCACAGTGCAAAGTGCAGCTGGCATCTCTTCATATTATTATTGCATTACTGCCAAACTGATAAGGAATTCCTGGGTATAAGCAAATGTGCACTGCATTTTGAGCATTTTTTAAATAGTGGTCCATATGTCAAAGTGATGCAATCAGGAATACCTCCTTGAGTGAAATGTAGATACACAGATTCACCTCCATTTACTCTCCTTTCTGGGTCTCATTATTCATAGTCCTTTAATATGGGAGTTAAACACAAAAAAATTTGATAGCCATTTCTCTTTCTTTTTTTCTAGAGTTGGAATTAAATAATGCTTTTCCCTAAAACAGGAAATATTTGAGATATATTTCTAGTTAGGATAAAAAAAAAACATTTTTATTAAGTATTAAAGAATTGGTTTAAATTTTAAAATGTTCATAAGATTTAAAATATCTGAAATTTAATGCCATCCCATGTTCTTTATTGTCCTGATTTATATTTCTGAGATATTGGTCCAAAATAATCAAGACAAATGCCTGAAGTCATGATTAATGAGGCTGGCGGAGACATTCAGATGATCCAGGTGACTACATTGGGCATCACAAGCAGTGAGTGGACATAGAATCTTCCCTTGCAATGAAAAAGATCTTCAGTTCCTCAGCTATATACAATCTCTGCTACCTAAAGATCCTTTAAAACTAGCTCTTGAGAGTAATGTCTGCATAAAAAACAAGGAAAATACATTTTCAATCTGAATGCAATGAATTTGATGTTCTTTCTTATTTTTCATGACATTTTAAGCTCCATGATATCTCCTTGTATACCTATGGGAGTTTTTTCTCTGTTATTCAGGAGTTTTCTCTGCTGATTAACAAATTTGGTGTTACTGTGTGAGAAAACTGCAGAGGCTGTCTTGTTTAGGCACTCAAATAAATGAAGCTATACAGGAATATCTGAGTGAGACTGAAGGAAACCTTCGCAAAAGTTTCAGTTGGCAGATGGGGATATCATCTATGTTGCTGTCGAAGATTTCCAAGATAATAAATATTTCTCTCTTGATAATCACGTTAGATAACTTCTCCATCAGCAGCTCTTGCAACTGTTAAGTGTCTGGGGGGTTTGTAGATTAACAAGATGTCAAGGCTGGTCTTTACTGTAGTCTTACAAAATAAAAGGAAACACTCAAGGGAGTCTGCTTCAACAGAGTTCATTAAATTTCTCAGGTATGCAGAGGAATTACAGAGAGATAGCTAATAAAACTATGCAATCTGTTTGTCAGATATGTCAAAAAAATATTAATTTACAAAAAGTAGACATTTCCACTACAACATGGAGGCAATTTTTAGGATAGGACTTTCAAATGCATACATGATCTATCAAAATAAGGTATTAGAGGACAGAGGAACAGGTAACAGGACAAAATGGGCTTGGAAACATGATTCTAGAGAAAAATCTAAAACTCAGGAATAAAGAAGCATGAAAACAAACTTCTAGATAACAGTGTAGACAAAGTGAGATATGAGAAGGTTTTAGCTTTGTTCAAATAAAATTACATTTTGTCCCCAGGGGACTAAGATATCTTCCTGAGTGAAGAGAAACATCAAGGTCTTTAGCATCTGCAAATATATTCTTGCTAAGTGATAAATTCTGGCTCTGTTTAGACAAAGATGAAGACTGGGGGTTATCAAGTTCTCAGAGACATCCTGCTTACAAACCAGCAAAAGGCTTCAGACAGTCATGTGCTTTTTAGTGCTTCTTGGCTTGACTGGAGAAAGGAATAGCTGAGGTCACCCAGGGTAATTTGCTCACAGATGTAAATTAATTAGAATAGTAGAGATGGAACCCCTATACATAACTGGTCTCATCTTTCTCTCAGGAGCCTCTACAGTCATAATTTTTCTCTTGTCTCCATTGTGCCTGAGTAACATAGCAGCACACTGATGCTGAGTACATTTGTAAAGGCTGTGCAATCACCTCCTCCTAAGCACACCAGTGCTGTATTGCATATGTCCATTTACTAGCCAGAATTAGCCTGAGCATTTGCTTAGGTTATGAAACATTGGTTTTCATGGTCCAGGGAGGGGGACAGGGGAAATTGCCATCTCAAAATCAGAAAAAAAAGGAGAAGCATTAAAATTGGCATTGTATAAATTAAAGTACACGACAAGCAGTGCCAGAAAAGGATGTCACTGAGCAGAATAATACTCGACTACAAGTTAAATAATGATGCCAGTAGGAAAAAATGGGGCCAGGGTCAAATAAAAGGCACCTACTTATTCACAATCCAATCTTAAGCTTTTGTTCCCTGACTCAGAATAGGCACCCACAAGATGTTAACTCCAGATTCATTGATAATTCAAGATGGAAGGGCACTTCATCTTTTTATGATTAATTATGGACAGATTGAGAACCAGGAAACTGCTCTGATAAAAGCTGCTTGGGCCACGAGGAAAGAGAATACACCCAGAAATGCCCAGCTGTCAGCTTCACTGCAGGCATTGACCCCAGGGAACCAACTTAAGGCAAAGCAACTTGGAGATGGAAGCAACACTAAGGAGGCTAAAAGACTGTCTGCTTCACATCTTAATTGCTTGAGCTATTAAACAAACACATCTGGTGTTGATGGCTCTGGAATGCTGCACTTTTTGTGTACCACATATGCCTCTGTGTTAATGCTTTTATGAGCTGCTCACTTTGGGCTTGGAGACTTAGGCCTTTGGGCTTGGAGACTTAGGCTGCTAGCTTTTTTTTTTTTTTTTTTTTTTTTAATCTTCTAATGCAAAACATATAGGCACTTACTTTGTGATTTCATTTTATTTGTTTTTACCCTCAGCCTTTTGGGGTTTGCCTATTTCATTGTCTATCCATTCGCCTCCCGCGGTGTCTGCTTTCCCCCGTTTGTTCAAGAGAAATTAGCAAAATTAAATAAAGAAAAATTCCACTCTGGCAGGCATGAATTTGTTAGAGTGAGTTAAAGGAGACAAGTTTGCACAATTTCATTATGAATCCAAGTAATTCTTAAAAGAGATGCTGCTTCTTATTTGCTCAATAATGCTTTTCTATATTTCAAGCTTTATGCAGGATTAATTTGATAAAAATATCCTTGGAGGACCGTGACCTTGAGTTGCCTTTTGTGGAGGAATTTGCTGGGAATAAGCTAAAAAAGAAATTAAAATGGAGACTACAGAAAATTTGTATTTGTAAGGTGATACATTTGTACAGACATACAGAATAAGACATACTGATAATTTTTTTACAAAATGTTACAGGCTACGAAAGGCATTTCCACTTAGCTTCCTAAAAATTTCTTATACTTCTTAACCTTTAAAGATGTAAAGTGATGATAAAAATCACATGTACAATATAGGGGGGTGAGACTGTCAATTACTTAGGAGTCAAGGATACTGTAAAGGCACAATCCTATGTTGTTATCAGATAACATGAAAATTCCAGACTGCAGAAGTTATTTTGGCTAATACTTTGATCTCTTTTTGTGAAATAATGCATAAAGGACTGCATTTCCCTCAAGAATGGCCTAGCTGCTTATTCCATAAGAATGGGAAACATTCCTTGTTATCCTAAAAAAATATGGTGTATTATCCTACCCAAACTGTATCTGCTGCATAGGCTAAATAGACACCAATGATGTTTTGCCAACAATAGAGCCTGCAACATTTTCTCTGAACACAGAACATTTATCTGAGTCAATGTATCTATAAATAACATATATGAATCTTTTTTTCCACTTACAATGATACAGATAATAGAGTAATTCAAGATTCTTGAAAGCCAATATTATATGTTCCTGTAGTTTCAATATATTTCTTATAAATATTTTAGTGGCTTTATTTAGTTATCTCTCCTCCTGCAAAGTTGTTATAAAAGCAGTATATCTAAGAAAGTTATTGTTACAAATTGTGGGTAAGGGGAGAGGCCGGGGGGGGTGTTGGGAAGGTTTTTTCACAAAGGTTGTTTCTAATATGGTTAAAGTATGGATTATTTAATATAGGATTCAAATTAATAATCTAAATTTTGGGGTATTGAATTTTCAGAGTGGAATTATACACCTTAACTTCCATTTGAGCTTTCCTGCCATTTATTCTACACTGACAACGTTTGCAACATTCACAGTTTGATTGCATTTGTATCTATGAAAAGTTCATTTTAGCATTGTTTAAATGGAAAACAGATTTCAGCTGGCAATGAATATAATTTACACTGCTCTGTTATTCTATCATATTCATTCATGCAGTGGCATTTGGTAACATTTGCATCATTTGGAATGGGGTTACGTTAGTGTTAATGAAAAGCTAAAACAAATATTTAGTCCTTTGTTAGTTTGAAAGCTAACATGAAACATAAAAATCTAAGTCTAAGTTTCTAGAATTGCTCTATAACAAGGTAATTTTGCAGCTATTTCTGTCCCCAGGACTTCCAAGGAGAATGCCTGGGTACAACTGCGCTTCTTGTTTACAGAAAGGAGCGAGAAAAACTTAGATAAAATCAAACAAAAATTAGTGGTTATTATATCACTGTGGTTTCTGCCTGTACAAACACAACAGTCTAACTGAATCTTTAATGTCAGCTACCTGTGTCAACTCTTTGCAGCACCTGGAGATATGGAAATGCATGGAATTAGCAGCTGCCTTTTTTTTTCCTCCTATAAGCACTTGCTTTAATAAACTCAGTGTCTCTGATGACCAGTTATGAGAATTATCTAAAAGTACATGGTTTGAATTTGGATACTCATTCTTGTATTTTGGCACCATTTTCAGAAGACCTCAGTTAAACAAGGCTGTCTGTAAACTGCATTAGTCTTCTGCAAGTCAGTGACATTTTTTATGGTTTTCCTTCTAAAATATACATAATGGATGAAAAGTCCTTAATGTTTATAAAATTAATGTCATTCAACTGCTTATAAACTTCTCTGCTACAGATATTCTGAAGGGTTACAAAAAGATATCCAATTTTTACATTATAGTAATTTTCATTTGTTGAAAGAATTAAAAAAATATAGAATTGTTGAAGTGTAAATATAGAGAGAAATTATCAAACTGAGTAATTCTAGCCATTGCACCTTGCCTGACTAAAAACCAACAAAACCACAGTCACACAGTCAATTCTAGTGGCAGTGAGGCAGTCTTTTTGACTGAAAAACTGTTTTGTTCAGATTAACTTTATTTCATAGACAACAAACTTCTTAAAAATATTGCTGACACATAGCTTTTTAAGATAATTAGAAATATCTTCATAAGACGTCCAAAATTTATGTAATATAATGATATGCATAAATTGTAGCAGTAGCTGAATTGAAAGACAAAATAGCATATTCAGATTAAAAATTGTCATATTTCAATGGTAGTTTCTATCATTTTGCAGCTGTACACACATGGATAATATGTGATCACAGAAAATGCAACAGGAGTGACAAACTCAGGGAGTGACATTGTTCATCAATTTAGCCTGCTGTAGGATCAAAACCAGTTTTAGCCTGCTTTCAAGGACAAGCTGGGAGAAGGTTTCCTACCTTTGCTTCAGCATAGAACCCAGTGCCTGGGAGGTTACTGACATACAGCAGCAGGCCACTCCTGTTTCCTTCATCACTTTCCATATATTTGAGGTTATCTTTCTCTCTGCAGAAGGCCATTTCTCAAAGACCACATTTTTAATGTCTCTGCTTATTCTCATGGTTGGGTTTTGTTTGGGTGTTGGAGGGATTTTTTCAAGAGATCCTGTTTCACTGATATTATCATCTCTTAAAATATAGTAGCCTGAAGTAGAACAGAAAATAGAAACAACTGAGTAAGTATTAGGGAAAATGTAATTACTTTCTGTGTGTTATATATGTGGTGGTTTGACAGGAAATGTGTTTTTTGGGATGCTGTATTTTGGGCCAATGGATATTCAGGCTTTAATATTGGCATTTAACCTGGCCATTGGGACATGGACATGCCTCTGAGAACACGGGGTTAAAAGCAGAGCTCTCCCCTGGGAGGGTCCTCTTGGGTTTCCGGCGGGAAAGAGTTCGGGTCTCTGCCCCGGCCCAGCTGCTGGCTGGGCAGGGGGAGGGGAAAGCCATGTGGCCGGGAGAGGTAGGCCTGAGCCCCGGGGTGGAAGGGTGGAAGAGAGAGAGAGAGACACCGGGAGCCATTGGGCAGCCCCCGCTGAGAGACAGAGAGAGAGAGAGAGAGAGAGAGAGCCGTTGCCTGAGACTGTAACCTTGAAACTGGATAAACATGGGCCTGTGCCGGCAGCACGGCTGGGACGGAGAAGAGGGGGGGGTTCAGCCGGCCGCTTGTAGGAGCTTTTAACCCCTTTTTGGAAAATGAGAACTTTACAGAACATTGACCTTTCCTAGAAGATAGAGTGGAAAATGAGGAAGGAAATGTGCAAGTGTGAGAGAGGTCTGGGCGAGTGAGAAATAGTGGAAGAGTAGAGAAGAACCCTAGTGGGAAGAGATGATGGAGTGGCTTTTGCTGGACTCTTTTTGTACAGCCATGGACAGACCCATGTTCCTTGTGACCCAGAGACTGCATTCTAGGGGGAGGCAATGGCCTCAGAACCAAGAGGGTTCAGTGTTGGTGCCCCTCGGCCCCAGGGGGTGAAAAAATATGGGGGGGACAGGTGTCCCAAAGGAGAGACTGTGCCTTTTTTGGATCGAGACAGAGCATCCTTAAAAAAAGACAACCCTAGAAGCAGCTCTGGTCCATGTTCAGTGGTGAGAGCACTGGACATGAAAGGAAGAGGTCACGATGGCAGATGTACTCCAGGCGGTGCCACGAGTGACACAGAAACACACGAGGCTTCAGCTGTGTTTCCAGGGGAAGCCCATGGCACAAGAAGGACTCCTCTCCTCTTGATGAACTGAGAATTGATTGTTTGAAGGGTGGTTCTGGACTAAGAGTTGGTGATTTGGGGAATAGATGTATTGTATTGGAAATTTGATGGGGGGAGGAGGAAATGTATTTGTCAGGTTTTCATTTTCCCTGTGTGTGTGTTTCATTTTATCTGTAGTTGTAGTGTAGTTAATAAAGTTCTGTTTCCTTCTTCCCTAAGTAGGAGCCTGCTTTGCTTATTCCTGGTCACATCTCAAAGCAGAAACCAGGGAGAGTGTATCTTCATGGGGGCACTGGCATTGTGCCAGTGTCAAACCATGACATATACATTACACCTTGGTAAATAAATACCTACATGAAGCTTATCTATTTTTGCAACAATGTCTAACATCAACAATTTCATTGCACTGCGCACCTCTGCAGGCTGATTTTGCAATTTTGCAAGAAAAATATCTGTTAATTGCATTACCTCACACTCGTCTTCAGTTAATTTCTTTTGTTATACTTTGGGTGGTTTTCTTTTCATTAGGACCATTTACAATTTCAATTCCATCCTTAAAATCCTTACTATATATAACGTTCATCTAAATGCAATTGTTTATGATCCACAAAGAAATATATTGCCTACTTTGCTGACTTAGTCAGTAAACAAAAATACTGGACAGCATCACATTGAAACAGCCTCCTACAAGGAAGATTCTGTCCTATTTCAATAACAAATCATTTTACTAATTTCTTCTGGAAATTTTCTTTCTTTCAATATTAGAATATTTTGCTAATATACTACATATGTCTCTAGCATATGTTTCACAATTGTCCTCTTCAGGAATTAATGTAGTGGGCTTTAAGCACATTTGTTCTTATCAAAATCAAGTCTTCCTTCTCTGGGTGTCCATAAAATGATTGTTTAAAAATGTTTCATAAAAATGCTATTATATCTTCAGTGATGCCATAGTCAGACTGACTTATCTACAACTCAACATTTTTACTTTCTTTCTAATTTCACCACCTATTTTTTAAAATAAAATTGTAGTGTGTTTGCCCTTCTTCAATCTTGTAGGACTGCCCTAGAATTCTTAGACATAATTAATAGTGTTTCAAAGATAGTTCTGGCTTAGTTAATTTCATCACATCCTGACATCTTGGCTGCTTCTAAGTTATTTAATATTCTCTAACCTGTCTTTCTTTGTTCTGACCTATTCTCCTAACTTCTGTTAAAATTAATTGTGTTAAAAATTAACCATTATAATTTAAGGTGCAAAAATCACCTTTGTGTTCATGCTAATAATGTATGAAGGGAATTTCGTCTTTGAAAAACAGGAGGTTCAAGCTAATTTAATTCAACAAAAAGGTCATACTGACCGAAACCAAAACCAATCCCAATAGAGATACAGGTAATGTAAGGTTTCCTATCCACCAATCAGTTCAATATACAGTGAGAGGATGAGGTCAAAAGGGCCATTCATTCTTATGGGTCTGCAAGATCTTTGATTTCTCCAGAATTTGCCACAATGCATTGGACGATTTATTGGTTTTTTCAGCATGGACATTCTGTCTCAAAAAAGTGGTTTCAAATTATCAATTTATGTGATATTTGCTTCCCAAAGTAGTTACAAATATTAACTGCCACCAAGGGCTGTATTTCAAATGGCACTTTGGATAGAAAGAACATTTTTGAACAATGAGCATTTTGCCAGGAATATATTAATTTTCTCTATCATCTTCTTACAGATAGCCCCCCAAAAAATGTGGTTGCTTTACTTTTCTTCTCTTCTTTCTGTTATCCTGTGGCCTCTGAGGTCAGGCTGTGTGGTATCATGCAGCTGTGGGGAGCCTACATGATTTGTCCTTTTAGTATAGTCTTTTACATAAATTTTTACTCTGCTTTTAAAGGAGCATCACTCCTCTAATGAACCCAGCAGTACACTGCAGCCTAACCCCAAACCTATGTCAGTGTATAGAGTCAGAGGTTCATCTGTCTAGTTCTGCCATTAAAAGTTAATTTTCACTATTAGACCCTCAATGACCACATTATAGATAATTGTCCTTGTAGCTTACTCTGAGGGGGGCCTAATCAATTGCATCAGAAATGGATGCCATTGGACAATAGACAAGACAATCAGTTATTTTGGGAGTAAGAAAGTACCCTGTGCACCCCTTGATCTAATTCTTCTATGAGGGGAGGCTCTGAAAAATTTAATGGAATTTCTTCTTCATCTTTGCAGGTCATCTTCAATTTGTCACCATGAAATCAAATTTTTTGGGAGCACCACCATTAACCTCCACTAGCTTAGGTATATCCATCAAGTCCTTATTATGTTTATCATTATTATCAGGGAAGTCATTGCTCTTTAAACCACTGTGACTATTAATTTTCTACACATTATGAAATAAACTCTATTTTATTCATAAAACTCAGAAAAGCTGCAACATTCACAGGTTTTCATGGGGCATATAAATGAGAACCTTGTGACTTTACATTCTTTTGAAATATCATCTGTGGAAGTATATTTAGTATGTCTAGATAAGAAATCTACATTAAATAAAGGCCAAACTTCCCTTGAATGAAAACGCTAGTTGCTCTTCTCCTTTCTTAAATCTTCCCTTTAATGAATGTTTCAACAAAATATCATGCATTTGAAAGATATTATGAGTAATTGATTCAGCAACCATGTCATCTATTCTCCACTCAATGGGTGCCAATAACTCCTTTTAATGTCAGTGAATGTTGTGTGCATGCATTTATAATAGAATATACTCCCACGGTAGAGATTAAAGGTTTTCATAGAAACTGCAGGACTATACACTCTTTTTCTGTAATTAATAACCTACAAGATAGGAAAAAAACTTAACAACCTGGCTGTTAACAACTAGTGGCAACAGAATAGACTCAGCCAAACAAAAAAGAAAAAAGAGAACAAAACTATCATCTTTTGACTTAATTGTTTATTCTCATTTCTCCTACACCTCAGCATTCACATTAATTTGTTTTCAAACAATGAACACTTTAAGTGGCTCTTACATACAGGTCAAGCATTCCCATGTCATTCAATCTCTAGTACCATTGTAATCCGACAGTTTAAACATTGCAGGTATAATGGGGTATTTTGTATTAGGTGCAAAATATGACTATAGCCTATAGACAAGCACAAAGCACTCAAAAAATAAATAAAGCAAATTCTAGGATATTTCTGGTTGGGACCATGGAATTAATATATTTACCTATAATGCTTTGAAATTATCTCTGTGCTCTGTGCTCCTTTCCCTGGGGACACATTATACTTGATGTCCCATTACCCACTTTGGGAACACCTTAAAATTCTTTGCCAGGAAGGGAAGAAGGAGGGTTCCTCCCATAAAATATATATTAAAAACACAAGTAGTACATGTGCTGAGAACCACATCACAAAAGCAGAGACAGGAAGATGAGAAGGTGTCCCAAGTGGGCATAGAAAAGAGCCAAAAAGGTCTGAGGTGGACAACACAGTAGTTTTTGGAGGCATGGACTCACAGTAAACTTGGAGACTTCTTCTCAGGAGACCAGTAAGAGTTCCTTCTATGGACAGAATGTTCTGATCAAACTGTGGACTTGATTAGGTTACTATTATCTTCACAGCCACTGTCAAAAGTGTAAGAACAAAAAGTTATAAACCCCTTGTAGTGGAAAACTGTGTTGACAACTTTTTCTATTATCTTATGTTTATGGTGGGAGATGAAAGAAGTTATGTGAAAATGGAAACTGAAAAAAAAAGGTTCACCACGTTTATTTAGGGACTTTTTCAAAGCTTCAACCAGTTAGCCTCAAGTGGATTTGAGAGAAGAAAAACACCCAGCCTGGCTGAGTTGTACAACCTTTTCCTGATGCTCTCACTCACTCGATTGACACAACATAGCCAGATGCACTTCTCTGGGGTGTTGAAGACTGTAAGCAAAGGGAGTACACTCCCTCACATCAGCAGTAAGTGGTGAGAAAAGTCAACTTCAGCGAAGGCCCTGGACTTTGATTTCCCAGCCTGTTAGATACTGTGCCTTTTTTCAGGTCCAGCCAGTGGCAGGGCTTAATGCATGTACCAAAGATGCAAAGTGCACACACACAGAATATAAGTACACACAATAAGACAAGGGGAAGAGCAAGGTCTTTACTGGCAGCCTCATTAACATAATCAGCATTTAAGAAATTGAGAGCACCACCAAAAGCATCATCTTGCTCCTCATTTCCAATCTATGGAGGTTAAAGCTCACAAGGACAACAATCTTGATTCAGAAGGTTGTTGCCCTTTCTGGATGATCTCTAAATTTTAGCACTGGCCTCCAGATCTCACAGCTTTGTTGTCTGAAGAAGTCAGTCTTCTACTTTCAAGCTAATCTGGTTTGTTGAAGTCCCTTAGAAAATATGTCCACACTCTCATGCAGCCAGTCTTCCCTGTCCCCTCTCCTCTCTGCTTTTCACACTTGTTCCCTGGATCCACTTCAACTACGCACCCCATTCCCCTTTCCCCAGCATGTGGCCCTTCCTCTGAACACTCTATAACAATTTTTGCACATTGTCACAGCCCCCGTTCAACATTCCATAATAAATTTCACACAATCCTTCAAGCTTTCAAATACTACATATATTTGATCTTTCTGGTAAGGCTTAGCATAATCCTATTCCCCCTTGTTCTCATCAGTCACAAAGTTCTAGTTTAATATATTGGAGTGTTTTTTTCTATGGCTTCTCAGTTCATATGAACCCATCTGTACCATTTCCCCTATCTGCCATTTCTCAACTTGCATTTCTGAGTGTTTGATTTACTTCTTTTCCTGTCTCTTCTCTTTGTCTCTTAAGTTGAATAGCCATTAATCACATGGCTCTAATAGACCAGCTTTCTTTGGATGCCTCTTATTGACACACTAAGGTATTCAATCAGTTGCCAGGCCAGGGCACAGCACTTGACTTCAGCCTGTGAGTGGTCTAAGTAACACCTGCCCAGCAGATGGCTGAGGTTCTGGTTCTTTAGAGCAATCCTTGGAGTAGGACTTTCATACACTTCCATACAAGAGACCTCATCCTGTCTGAACATGAGATTCTAGGCTAAGACTGTAAAAGGAGATTTCTTGTGATCTGATAAGGTTTGTACACTGGGTTAGGACACCACTGTCAATAGAGGCCACTGTGTGGCTTTTAAGGGTGGACCTCAGCTCTCCTCAGGTGAGATGGTGGTACACAGCACAGCTACAGCATGTTTTGCAGAAAGCATTAATGAGATTTCTCCTGTTACAGTTATTACTTCAGAAGATCTGCAGGGGTGCACAGATAACCTGTTAAAGACAGAGGAAAATCCTGTGGAAAAGACTTTTCTCTGTTTGATTCTATGAGATTCTCAACATTACCTTAAAGCTATTCCCCAGAACAGTGGGTTTTGGCCCAATGCACTGATGTTGATTATTCCTATTTCTATATCCCAGTTTGTACTGGGATATACTGGTGTGATTATTCCTACTTCTATATCCCAGTTTCTGCAAAAAAAGTAAAACAACACAAAAAGTAATATTTCACAGATTGTTTCTTTGTTTTCTTTACCTTATGCAAATATGAATCAACCAATCAGTTTCTAACATTCTCCTTCTTTTCCCAGCCTCTGTAGTAATATTTCACTTACAGGTAATACTACCAATTCTACAGGCCACATATCCTGTGTTATTTTAATATATCTCCCCTTACTTTTCTCATTCCTATTTATTTCTTCATCTATTTTCTTTACAAAAGATGATTTGTCTAAGATACACTTTTGTATTTTATTGAAATAAATTAAAACTACATTATGTATAAGAAAGAAATATTGTAAAAGAAAAAAATCCCTCTTAAGTCTACAGTCCAATAGTCATTGGCTTTGGTTGAAATATTTTTTGTTAACTTCTGTTTCATCTCATTAAGTTGCTTTGATTTTAAATGTATCATGGTGATATAAGTAGCACTTAATCAAATAAAGACTCTCTACATCTTTCCATTCATTTTAAGAAAAAAAAGATCTATAAAAACCTTAAAAAACCAAAAGAACATTTACAACTACAAAATTACAAAGTAGTTGAATTTTTAGCTTTGATAAGAAACAGCTACTTGTGATGTTATACTTTAATTTGTCAATCTATTTCAGGGTTATGAAATGTATCTTAAAATTCTTATTTTTTTTAGAGGATGAAGAAAACTGATAGTTAATATGTGGTTTCCAGCACACACAATAAGTAAATGAACTGCATATTAGATACACTTATTTTTCTTTCATTTACACAAATGCCATCTGAAGTATGCACTACCAAACAACGAATTATGGATTGAAATTCATACTGCTTGATAATATGGACACCTTTTTTCATACTTTCCCAGGTCAATTTCATGGTATCTTGGAAATTATCAAAACAAAAATGCTCTACTCTTTCAGAAGTGCAGTAATGAAAAACAATCAGGTATCCTGAAATTTACACATTTTGAAGCATCATTGGACACAGAGATAAATATGTCCCTTTCAATCAGTTAGGGGAGCCTTCTGTTCTAGCAACTTAAAAACCTTCAGTAATTGCCACCGATTCCTCTTTATGGAATCTGCTCTTTTTCCATGACCTTTCCTCATTTTCGCATGCAAAGTACAGGACGGAAATTTGGACTTCTAGAGGGGAGAGGACTTTCTTCAACCGCAGGAAGAGAAAGAGATGATTTCTTGGGGTTAAACCTCAGGGAAAAATGTAGTAGGAAGAAAGTAATATCTCAGCTGTTATTAACACCTTTTGCCATCTGGAAAAAGCTGGTTCCCTCTCAGTTTGGCTTTTCCTTAGTCTAGGGGAATTCTGCCGCTGAAGCAAGATTTAATTTTGTCTACCTCACTACACAGCAAAAAAAGTTTGAGTCAGCTCTGACTCCTTTAGCAACATCTAAACTATTAACTTAAGTGTCCAGTGAAAGAGTTTCAGAAAGTTTGTCCTTGGAATTGCTGCTTATGACCAACTCTTCTAGTATGTCAAATCATCCACCATGAAGTCTATCATAAGGAATCTATGTTTTTTCTCCATTAACTATGAAATGGGTTACAGTAATCATTGCTGATATCTGGTACATAAAATAACTTTATTCAAGGGCCATAATAATTATGAGTCAAGCATGTTTGACTGTCTTCTCATTCTGGAAAATACTGAACATACTTGTCTTTTAGGGATGTATATCTAGAGTTGCCAACCAGATCAACCAACCTAATCCCTCCTGTGCTCACTGTCTAGTCAGACATTATTTCACCAAATGAAGGTATATAAATAGCATTTTTATTTAGCTCTAGGTCATGATCACTCTGCCTGCTTATGATATGATGGTCTAGTTCTGTAAGCTGTGAGTACATTTACACTCCATAGTCTGCTTTTGTTCATTACAAATATATGATATAAAATAATCCCAAGACTGAAAGACAAAGTATTCAACACTGACTACTGTTTTTTATCACTAGAAATAAATGTGGAACTTATATTTTGTTTCTTTTGGTGTCTCATTCATCTTTTTTACCTACTGGTATTATAGACCAACTCTGGACTCAAGATCAAAAAAATATAAGGATGTTTTATTAGCTAATAGAGGGATAAATAAACATTAGATGAAGATTCTCTATCCAGATCAGACTGTCAACATTATTCCAATCAAAGTATTTTTTTCAGCCCAAACCTCAATTTACAGAGCCCATTTCACTTCCAGTTTAATTCAGAGTGCTGAAAGTGAGCTGTCTAGAGGCAGAGACTGTAGCAGAACACACCTTGTTCTGAAAAAGCCAGTTCTTAACAATCAGTCAGTGTTTTGAACTCACTGTGTAAAAGGCACTGAAACTGCAGTCAAATTGCTCCAATAAAATGACGTGGTGTAATATTTAAATGTGAAGAAAAGATTGTCTATTGTCCTGCCCTTATTTCTTGTAACACTTGGTAGACTACACTCAAATTAAACTAAGGTGAAATGGGCATGACTATGAAGTCATAAGAATTTGGGTTACTCCCTCACAGAAAGTATTGCATATCCATTAAGACTAACTGGTTTAAATAACCAAATTGACTAGGTAAGGTTGGAGGATTTGCCAGTTTTACAGAGACTTTCTTAAAACTAGGTAGTTTGGAAGGTCAGCAATTAAACATTATAGTAATGGATATCATGGAAAAACTAAGCCAGAGAATTTCTGAAAAGATAAGAGATGGATTAACCTGGAATGCAGATGGGTGAAAGGGAACAGTGATCCAGAAGAGCCCCAGATCTGCTCTTATCACACTAGTGTTGATAGACAAGCCACATACAGCAAGAGTTTTCAATTTCCTTAGTGTGCAATGTTGTGCTGTATTAAGTGACATGGGATTTTTTTACTATTAAATAAAGATTTATTCTTTAGACTTTGGGCTGTAGTCTGAAGAATTTGGTAAATTCAACTCATGAGACATTGTGCTGGTGTAAGTTTCCAATTATATAAATATCATTTTCTATTTGCAGCCAGCTATTTTCATGACATTTTATATTGAAACAGTTCGCCATTACCTTTCTCTACCCCAAAATATACACCCTTGCAGTTTACAAGAAGTGAAAGTGGAGAAAGACCCGAATTTTTAAAGTTCAAGATGTAGATAACAAATTGTTATACTAACCCTGAAAATATGAAAACAATAAAAATAAAAAGCCTTATTAATCTTATTAATGACGTTGTTTATCATGCACAAACCAGAATCTCTGTTGCATTGAGTTTTCCAGGTAATCCGAAATAATTTTATTTTACTTATTGAGCTGTGTTTTCTTGAATGCCAGCCTAATTCCAACATCAGGACAGGTATTTTTCAAGCATATATATTTGGTTATAGATTCCAAAGTTTTTAAGTCCTCCAACCAAGTCCCTGTTCAACAGCCGTGATTTATGTGAGATTGTCCTCTGTTGGAGAACCCCTCCAGCTAGCCAAGTCAGGCTGTTTTTCATCCATTTTGCACAACTCATGAAAAACAAAGATCTCAGAACATCTGGAAATCTGATTTTTGTCCACTTGCTGTTACTTGGCTTCCCTGTTAACTTGTGCCCATGAATTCCATTAGCTGCATATTATGAAACTATATATTTTAGCATTTCTCTTGCTTTTGTTGTTCTGTCTACAGCTGGGACTACATTCCCTTTCTCAGGTTGTTGGTGATGTTTACGATAAAGCAAACCACAGTATTATCCCTCTTCCCTTCTTTTACTGTCAATTTATCTGTTATGACTTTTGTTTTTCTATTTCAGGTCTTAGTTTGCTATAAGGTCTTGGCATGTGTTTCACAGGATGGAGCTGAAGGGTGGCACGTAGTGTACACGTTCTGTCAGCACCAATAGATGTGTAGTCCTGGTGCTAAAGGAAAATAAAAAATATTTAAACAGACACTGACATTCTGTCAGTACTACTCTTTCTGATCTGAACAACAAGAACTGAGTTTTGAGTTGGCTAACAGAGCTAGATATTCTTCTTTCACTGAAATACAAACACAGAATCCATTTTATTATTGGGAATCTTTACCAAAGACCATCAGCCATTAGTAAGTCTCGATCACAACTTATTCAGGATAGATTCAGATCTCTAAGCCACAGTAAAAATTTCTCAGCCAAAACATTGTCTTTTGCCTAAGTATTCAAGCCTTCCAGAAGATGTCCACCACGTCAGTTTAAAAACACCCCAAAACCACTCTTTTTCTAGTACATGAAGTTTCTCAATAAAAACCTGATCTAATAATATCATGTAGCAGATTCCACAGTCCATAGGCAGTCCTGTTGATGAGGTCCAATATGAGGTTTTACACATGACTGCTTACCCATAATCAAAAGCAAGGCTTGCTGGGGAAGGTGGGGAGGATGACATTTTGATTGTATGAGAGCTCTAATTTTTTTATAAAATTGACAGATAGGAGAAGGGAGATATGAGAAATGGAAGTTAGGCTGATATGGCAACATCTGGAATACAGAGTCAGCGGCCTTTGGAGGAGATTTCCACCTCAAATAAAAGTAAGAGGGCTGAATAAATCAAATACACACTGTTTAGAACTAGCAGGGGCACTGTAATCTTTTCCTTCCACAGCTTACTTGTCCTTTATGGACGCGAATTAAACGACCTAAGGCGATATGAAGAAACTGTGTGAGATAACCCAAAAAAATCCCCTAACATTTCCAGATTCAGTAAGGTAGTTTTTGATAAGGGCTTTCAAACTAGATGTATACAAACAAGCAGCAAATATTGCCTCCAGCACTACATAATTGTTCTGACTAGCTGTACACCTAATCACTCCTCACAACTCCAGGGCCTTCTTTTATATGTGAAATTTAATACAACAAGTATTAGTGCTGTTTAGCATTCAGGAATCAAGGAGAAAACTTTTCTAATCAAGGAATTATGCTTCCAAACTGAGGACAAGAGTTTATGGGAGGACTACAAACAAACAAAAATTTACTGATAACATGAAGAATGTGAACTACTCTGGCTGCTTGGGCATGGAAGCCAGAAATCAAGTATTTTATAAGAATCTCAACCACCCTCCAATCCCAGATTAAAGTTTAACATAAATGAGGTAAATATCTCATAAGAACAGTGATCTCAAAATAATTTCATCGTATCAGCACAGTTGTCTCAGTTGCATAACCTCTCCATGCTTTTTCCTTAAGAAACTTATATGGAGAATTGCTCTTAAAAATATTAAATAAATTATCACATCCTCTCTAACCTACTAACATCCTACAGTGATTAAAAGGTGAAAACTAGAGCATGATCTATTTTTTTAGAAGGCTGCTTATGTCATAGTACCACATAAGGTGTTTAGGTCCCTAAGTAGCAGAGAACAAAGTATAACCTGGAATCTGCCTATGTGAACTCCCCATCTCATATCTGAAATACTGTGCCTGCCTGTGGGCAAGGCTTCTCCCTCAAGCACACCACCACTGTCATTTTTAGCTTTTGGTGTTTCACTTCTGAATATTTCTGTTAGTACAAAAACAGTTCATATCTGTCTGTAGTTGAAGTTTGTATCTAAATGTAAATGTGTCCTTAAGCAAGCTGGGACCCATAGAGATTAAATGCAGAAGGAACTGTTTAGTCAGCTAGTCTGGTAAACTCCTGTGTTTCATCCAGTTACCCTTTGCATATTTGAGGGATAATAGGTAGCCCACACTGTCAGGAAACACAGGGCAGCTAAACTGATTATGTGCAGACCTGTCTGCAGTTACAGGCAGTGGAATCAGATGGAAAGAGAAGCACTAGGTAGCAGGTTTGCAAACCCCTTTTTTCCTGAACTCTGCTATGGATTTGCCTAGAATTTTGATCCAAAAATTTCATTACAATTTTTATTTCTCGTGCATATGAAAATATGGTAGATCATGTGTTCTTCTTGTGACAACCAAAAGCCTGGACCCTTTCGCCTGAATGGCAAAACATTTGCCCAGCCTCCAAGAGAAGCAGAACACTGAAGGGCACCCTAATGTTTTTGTTGTTTCTAGACACATTTTTTTGCTCAATCTCTTTCCTGCTAAAAGAGACACTGTTTAAACCAATTTGAGCATTTCAATTAGCTGTAGGGTTAATGGCTTTTTCTATTACTAGTGTAATAATGGTAGCATCCTGTATCTTACAATCAAGATTTTTTTGAAGCCTCTTTAGATTCATATAAGTCCAGAATTATTCTTTTCACTGGGCAGGAAAATCCCCGCCTATTTTTTCATCTAACTGCCAATAAAACATTAAAAATCTGTAAGGATAAATGTAGCTTGCTTCCCTCTAATTTACACAGAGGAATAAACAAAGGCAGGCCAGGTGCTTCTTGTGTTGACAAAGAAAAAAACAGATTATTTTTTTGTGTGTAGGACTGGGGATCCAGGGGTGACTTTAACTGAAATGTTTCAAATCTTTAGTCAGTAATGTCCACTTCAGTCTTTAGGGTTCTTGGGAAAAAATTATCCTATTGCCATGATATATTATGGTGGCTCTAGTGGCTCATGCACTGGTTACAGCTTCACATGTCAGAATTGTTCATGCTATGGAACACCTATGGAGGTTTTAACATGAAAGTAAAAGACCTGGGGAGTTGCTCAGGGGATTTTCAATGAGCTATAATACTTCTGCCATCCATACTGTGTTTATAAACCAGCCCAAGGTGATAACCACAGAAAGGTGTTGCTACCTTCTGACTGCTGAGTAGGGTGCACGGAAATGATTTGTTCTGCCCAGGGCACTTCCATCTGTGTGGCCACCTCTGTGTCAGCCAGGGCCCAGGGCACCCACTGCCACCTGCAGCCATGTCTGAAAGGCTGAGATCTGCAGGGCAGCCTGTGCTCACCCCAGAACAGGCAGCACAGCAGTGGCCTGTTAGAATGCCCATACTATGGCTGCTAAAGCTGATCTCCCCAATGCCACAGCAAAATTTCCCCACCTATCTTTCGAAGTGTTGATCAGCACTCAGGAAGGAAAGAAACAAAGAAAAGGATGAGAAAACAATAATTCGTGGCAGAAACAAAGACATCATATTTGAAGTTTGCTGAGAAAACAAAATCATAGGTGCCAGGTTACAGTCACAAAAAGCACCACAATTTATCTTTAAAGATAAATTTCTTGGACAGAGTCTGGAATACTTCTGACTAGCTGGAAGGAGCTTTCTCTCAATAGGCACTGTTCATGTGTTAGCTCACAACATCATCCAGAGCTCACAACAGTTTGGATATGAACCCCTGACTTTAGGTTCCAAAGTAGTATTTATTGATATTGACACATTTAACCTGTTTCTTTTGGTGTAAGGGCAAGAATCAGCCATAGTACTCTCTAACCTTGCAGAACAGTAATACCCTTCTAATCTCCATAGATATTAGCACTGACATAATCAATATCTGCAGCAAATTAGTGTAAACTTCTTTAAATTCTGTTCTGTCCATCACACACAATGTTATACAGACTAAAGGTTTCAAATGTATTATAATGTGTGATAATAACAGTTCTGGAGGTGTTTGGCTGACCTTCTTAATAAGAAATATGGATTGCAAGAACTTTCAAAATACCATTGCTAGCCAAGTTGTTAAAAAAAAAAATTACCTAGAAAGAAATTACCATATTTCATGGGATGATTTTCCATTTTTCTGAATGTTTACTTTTTACACATGCCCACATAAAATGAATTTCAAAAACATATTTATTATGAAGCTTAAAGGTTAATTTTTCATTCATTTCTACAGAAGAATTCCTGCATACATATCTTCCATAAAGAAAGATACAGAGGACTTGATTATTTAATAATCTAAAACATGGTAGAAAGAATAGAGTTTAAAAGATAAGAGGGGGAGGATCTGAAAAAAAGTCAGAGAACAAATATGTATTCATGGATACCTCACAGAGTCCTAATATCAGCAAAAAAAAAAAAGAAACTCTAATCTTAAATTACTTGATTCACCGCACATCACTGTCCTGTCTGTAACAAGTAGTACCTAAATGTTTATTGAGGATAACTTCAGGTGCTATAGTTCTCAGAGAGGTTTTTGTCTCATATTCTTTTTTAAATAAGTCTAACAGAAAAGGAAATCAATCAAGGAAAAATACTTCATTTTTTGCTGATATTAACTACCAAAATCATTTAGTTCTGAATGTCCACATTTAATTTAACTTGAATATATATGTACTGGGTTAGTTAAATGGAGAGCACATGCTGAAATTACCAGGCATGCACCTTTGCTCACTTCAGGAAATGGAGCTGAATCAGTGTGACTAATTAAGACCTCAGTGCTTTGCATACACTCTATGATGGAATTTTCCTTCCAAATGCAATTTGAAAATAAACATTATCCCCATAAAAGCGATCTCGTCTTTAGTTTGGAAAGAAGCAAAGGAACACTGGCTTGTGATGCAATAGCTTGTAGCTCCCAGAGAAAAAGGCATTATCAGAGACAAATTCACCTTAAGATGGAATGACCTTTAATAAATGTTGAACTGTCTACTATCTCTCTCCATCCCATCACAGAAGCAGAGACACCTAGGCCTGTATTCACTTACTTAATGTAGACATCTAGAGTACAAATCAGTTGCTCACTCACATCTCATAACTAGTGCAATTGCACTGCCAGTGTCCTATTTGATCCAGCCTCTCATTGTTCCTCAGGAAGGGCACAGATGTGCCACAGGTCCTCTATTGTCTGTTACAGCCCTGCAATGACATCCTAGAGGTCCACAGACATTTTCAGATGACACTAGAAATTGGTGTATACACAAAGAGCTACTCAATTCAGCTGACCAAATAAATGGGTGTTTACTTTAGGATGAGCTAAAAAGATTTCTGGAGCTAAAAACTGAGTTGATCATGGACTTACTTCACTTCCCTAAAGACAGACTGGAAAAATGAACAAAACTTACTAGAACCAGCATATTAGTGAAGTATCCTGGGATTTCACACAGTTTATTATATAAAATAATAATAATTGGGTTTTCATTACTCTTTTTTATTTTTTAAGTATTTCAAGCTTAAAGCTTTTCAACTTCTTAGTTTTTTTTTTTTTTTTTTTCTGAAATAATCTGGCAGATACACTTACTACCACATCTGCTCTGATCTATATGCACATCTCTCTCTAAGGATCAGGCCTCTCCTGACACCATCAGCTGCCTTTGCAATATAGCCTTTGTGCTTATAATATTACATAAAATGTAACAGCTCATCCAGCTGGCATGGTAACAGCTCACATCCAGACAGCTAAACACTTCCAGGTTCCCAAGAAAAGCTGGTTGTGTACAACTTGCTTAATGAGAACAACCCTGGCCTAAGCTTAACCTCAGTAGCCTTAACTTAACAATTTTAGTCCTACAACCTAGGTACCAGACTCTGGTACTGTTTAATTTACTGGGACAGCTATATTCAGAGAACCAGTGGGAACTGGAATAAGAAGTGCCTTGCTGCATCAGAGTGTGGTCCATGAGCCCAGTATTACTTCACCATCCATCAGTGACAGCAGAAGATATTAAAAGTACAGCCTTGACCACTTTCTATATCCCAAATTTCTCATATTCTCCATTATCCAAAATTGTTTTATTAGCTTTTATTACCATTTTGGAGCAGCTTCTAGACTGTTTGAAGACATCTTACTTTTCAGAAGACTGATTTATGTTGTTGGTTTGTTTTTTATTAATTCCCTCATTTTTATGTAGGTTTATGTCTTAAATATTCAAGAATCATGCCAACATTTGTACGCTAGATTTATTTGGTCCACTCTCTCCTAAGAAAATGTTCAAGCAAATTCCTTAGTGATCACAGCTAAGGAGCAGCTCTCTCATTTCTTTTTCTTGAATTAGGTTCTGTGTCCCAAGATACAGAACTGCACCTTTTCTTGTGGGGTCTGAATCAAGATTTTCTAGGAAGCAGTGATTTATTGCATTTTTCTATTCCTGATGAGCCTCTGATCCAGTCAACATGCAGGTAGTTTAAATCACTGACTATCACCACCTATGCTAAAGCTGCAGCTACAGTAATGTTATTTAACATATCCTGATCTCTATCAAGTTACAGTACAAGAAGAGCATGAGGTTTTTACTGTTGGAGTATGGTATTTCCATCTGGCAGCAATTTCCTCTATTCCCTCAATATTTTATGCTGCAACACCTTTTACTATCTTTTGTGTACTGTGTCTGTACATCTCAGTTTGTCATGCCTGGAAAATTAGCACCAGCATCTCCTACAGAGCTCCACTAGGTCACTGAGATATTTAAATCAATATTGTCATTTGATGCCATGCACTCATTTCCTCATCTTATTCTTAGGATTCCAGATTGGTGTAAAAGCACTTAAAAATTTTGCCTTTGCACTGTCACTCAATACTACATGTGCCAGTCAGCTGGCACTGTAGGAGGTGTCATTTTCCTTCCATATTTATTATTATTGTGCTGTTTATTTCGCTCCTGGTCCTTTCAGAGACACATGGAACACTAATCTTGACCCCCCCCCCCCCCTTGTTTTACTGCAATAAAAACAGACAAATAAACAAATTTCACCTTGAACAGTGCATTTCTACAGAGACTTTTCTATGCTGAATTTAAATTTGTACCTAGGAAATTTATTGGAATGAAAGTCTTAAAGCATTCTGATTAAACCAATTTATAAAACAAATCCATTCACTCCTCAGAGATATTTAGAAAGAAATTTTCAGGTTTTAGTTTGTGAAAAAAATGTCCTTTTCTTTTGTAGATTACAGGTGATGAGTAAGGCTTTTTCCCAATGCTTTCAAAGAAGTACAACTTATTTTTATATAGTAGAGGAAATGTATTTGTATATGTGTATAGAGGCTTTGCCCCAGAGGTCCCGGTTGCCCTTGATGGGCTGCAGCTGCGATGTCCTTAATTGGGCTGCAGCTGTAACTGATGAAGATGACCGGGACAAAAGAGGGCGGGAAAGCCAGTCAGGGAGAGCCTTGGAGGAGCCCTGGCCTGAGAGAGAACAGTGTGCAGAAGAAGGAGTCTGTGAAGAGCTGCAGCCATGAGAATACACCCAAGAGGTATGGACTTTAGAAATCTAATAACAACAATATGGGACTCTGGAAATAATAGAAGAACAACAAGTGGTGACCCCGACGTGATTGTTAGCAGAGCATAAGACAGCCGAGAGCTGTGGCGGCCAAGAGCTGCGACAACATAAGACAGCCGAGAGCTGTGGCGGCCAAGAGCTGCGACAGAACAGCCAAGAGCTGTGGTGATAGTTGGTAGAAGCTAAGACAGCCGAGAGCTGTGGTGGCCAAGAGCTGCGACAAAGTGTGGGTGTTATGCATGACCTGCGAGTCATGGAGAAATGTATGTATTGTAATTGAACATCTGTATAACTGTTAAATTAAGTAAAAGCAAAGGGGGAAATATAGTAGAGGAAATGTATTTGTATATGTGTATAGAGGCTTTGCCCCAGAGGTCCCGGTTGCCCTTGATGGGCTGCAGCTGCGATGTCCTTAATTGGGCTGCAGCTGTAACTGATGAAGATGACCGGGACAAAAGAGGGCGGGAAAGCCAGTCAGGGAGAGCCTTGGAGGAGCCCTGGCCTGAGAGAGAACAGTGTGCAGAAGAAGGAGTCTGTGAAGAGCTGCAGCCATGAGAATACACCCAAGAGGTATGGACTTTAGAAATCTAATAACAACAATATGGGACTCTGGAAATAATAGAAGAACAACATTTTTATTTAACTTGGGCATTGTTAACTGGTATTTCCAATTGCAGCTGCACAATTCAGTGAAAGACAGTAGAGTTATCTACCAGAATCCCCCTTTTTAAAAAAATCTCTTTCCTAAGCCCTCCAGCATATTAAGTACATAGTAAGTACACTGGTCTTGGAACCTGTTAAAATTTTGAGTACTGATCTCTACTAAGTGATGTGATCAGACTTGAAACTGAATGAATGATTTCATGTTCAAAGACCTGAGAGTATTGACATGGATGAGCATTAGTTCTTGCACTCACACAAATAGTTACAATTTCTTTGTTTCCATGCTTTTCCATCCTGACAGACATTTAGCCCTTGGGGTCCACTATTATGTGCAGAGTGAGTGGTTTAGCTTGGTTTCCATTAGTATGAGAGACAAGGGAGTGTCACTGTGCAGAAAAGAAAGGCAATACTGAGGTGGATGTTCAAAACAAATCCAATTTCAAAGGCCTGTGGTGCTGAAATGGAAAAGCCTGTGTGTGTGTGTTTGAGTGTATGTGTGTGTGGTGGCAAATGTGTGTTCCATTGCAATATGAGGTAAAAGGCATTTCAAGTGCTCCCTGAATGACAATGAAGTATTGGAAAGCAATGACATTCTAATCATTGCTGCAAATGTCAGTGCAAGGAGCCGGTGGGTTGTGGGTCCCCAGTGCACAAGTTAACAGCTTTACAGTAAAATCACCAGGGATCAATTAAAAGAAAGCTGTTAGTAACCTTCATGCACTCTATTGCTGAAATGCCTGAGAAAAAAAAAGGTCTAATTATAGTCCTAACCTTTCCCAGTGGGCTATGAATGAACCTCCCAATGGTCTGTGAATGAGCTTCCAAATATGGCATTGAATAAGAAAGTGAAAAAAAGCCGTGGTGTGTTATTTTCACATGTTTAGGGTTTCTTAAGCAAGGCACTCAATAACACAGCTGGTGACCAAGCAAACTGAGATGAAATGAATGAATACTCTGTAATGTAACCAAAAACAAAGTGTGATAGGAATTTAAGTTTGTTAAGAGACAGAAATCAATGTCAACCTGAAAACTATGAACAAGAATTAGATGTAAAAGCACAAATTGCATAGAACTATTGTGCTAATAACTTTTGTGGAACTTAATTTTACTCAGTTTCATGCTTCATTTTAGCAATGTTTCAAGCCAATGTGAAAAAGGAGTGAAAGGACTGAAGACTTCCAGCAAAGGAACATATTACAAGATTTTTACCCAGTAACTGTCTGAGGTGGAAAAAAAATCCAACCTAATTTGCTTTCAGCCATTCACAAAAATAATTCTGAAGTCAGGATAGATCACAGAAAAGGAGGGGCCTAGTGAGGACATGTTCTTCATTTGGCCAGGAGTGGCAATGTCTTGAAGCTGATTTTCATGCAGAAAAAATCCAGAGGGACAAATGAGCCTGGATGAGTCAGCCTTGCAAAATCAAGCACAAAAAGACTTTTGAAAAATAGACACAATAATGAAATGCATAATGACAATAAACCACTGCATGCTGTTACCATACAAGACCTACTTTAATAGATCTTGTATGGTAACTCAACACTATACCTTAGGGTACGTCTCTTTCCTCACCTTGGCCACCTGGGGTACCTCCCTTCCACCTGAGCAGCAAGCAAAATTAATGGGGACAAGAGGGACACTTTTCTAATTCTCTGGTCCAGGAAGATGGGGAGTGGAGAAAAGCAGCTTCCATATGTAGGTTTAAGCTCCAGTCTTTCTCTATTAACATCATGAGAAAACGTGCAGTTCTGAGGCGGGGAAAAAAAAAAAAAGACTGTATCCTCTTGGGACTTCAAAGACTTTTACCTCAGGTGCTGGCACATTGACTTGTTTTGTGAAGCTATGAGCTTATTCTTAAACAGTATCGACAGGAAACAGCAGATGGCTAAATTGCTTGCAAATGCTTTTATATTATGGTTTATATTCACCAAGACACTTCCACACTGACATGAGCAATGTCATTTTCTAGTAATGTTTGGAATTAGTCCCTTGGGTCACCAATTCCCAGGCATTACCAGATGATAACTCTAAAACTGTGATTACTTAAATATTTTCAAATCCTGAAGTACTCTTGTAAGGATACAATTTGCAGCCATGGGAGCCTTGTTACAGTGTTGCTATCCATACAAATATCACTAGAGTCGTGTTTCAAGTCTCCATCATATACCCCCTGATAAAAGAGTTGATAACTGGAAAGGAAAAAATTTCTTTAGGCTGAAGCATATTTTACAAGATCTTCTTCAAATGTGGTTTCCCATCTCCCTTTAGAAGTAAAAGACAATTTTAAAATAAACCAGTTATATTTAAACTAAAGCAGATTAATTTGAATTTCTGATAAAGTGTCTTAGAATATTTTTGACCTTGGAAAAGAGAATAATACACCTTTTGACACTACACAAGTATCAAAATATGCATAAGGGAATTAGATATTCAAAACCTGCTAACATTCAATTGTCTCCAGCTCCTCCCTAAAGCTTCACTGCTGTTAATTCCACAGATTTTATAGATTCATGCTGAGTATTTTATTTGCAAATCACTATTTTCACTCATCTTCCTATGTAACTCTTTACTATGTGTAAATATCTCCTATTCATACTTGTGTGAAAATATATAACATAATAGGCAAGATTACGTAAAACTGAAAACTCACAAGTATAGCTTTATTGGTAACATTTTGCCTTAAACTTTTTACATGAGTAATAACATTTTCCAGTATTAATTCTATTGGGGCATTTAGTAGTTAAGGTTATATTTTAATAAGTAGTGTCCATGTTTTAACCTATAAGAAGGAGAAAGTATGTTAGATGGAAGAATACTTACTGCTCTTCTATATATAATTTATTAAGATAATATAAAAAATTCTTATCAACTACATTTTACGAGGATTTGTTTTTACCATTGATCTTGAGAACTATTCATTAAATTTCTGGAAATCTGAATAGCTTCAGTGCTTTAGACTTATATGTCTAAAATAATGCATTACAGAATCATGGTCCAAACCAGAATGTTTCAAATAAACAGAAGAGAAGTATGCAAGAAGAAAAAAATCATACATTAAATAAGCTGCTTGAACCATGTATAGATAGCATGACTAATGATATCAGAATATTTGATGGAGTACATAGGAAACCTAAAATTCAAAGTCTGAACATGGACAATATTCATAACCAAAAATTTAAATAATTACAAACTCTTACAATGCACTTTGATTAAACAATAAAAAATACAAGCCAGATTGAGGTGAGGGGCATCACTGAAAAGAGGTTTGTGTAAAATATGTAAAATATTCCTAACTTCCTGCTGATAAAATTCTGACATAATGCCAACAACTACATCAATAAACAAGCAGTGATATATTGAATAATATCTAGATAATAACGCGGAGCAGTCATTCATCACATCTCCAGGAATGCCAGTGCTGATACATCTGAAAAGGTTCTAGTTTCAAATGTTAATAACATTCTTCTGAGAGTTTATCAAATTCCAAATTTTTGTCACAACACCTCATTTTATCGAAGCTGAAACACTGTGCTGAACATGTACTTTAAAGGTCATTTCACTAAGAGATTTTTTTGAGATTTCTGATACTTACATTTTATTTACTATGAATATTGGTTTGTCTTAGGTTTTTGGGTTTTTTTGTTTGGTTGGTTTGTTGGTTGTTTTGGGGGTGTTTTCTTTTAGAAGACCTGGGATGTCTTGACATTTCTTTCCAACTCCAGAAAGCAGCAGCCATATGGAAGAGTCATCTTCTAGAGAGGTCTGGCTCCTGTTTCAAATATTATATTTATATAATTGAAATATAATATTTATATTTGAAACGAGGACTTGTGAAGGTTTTCTCAAAAACCTTGTCTGAATTATTAACATCTAAATATCACAAAATAATATTGTTTTTATAAGTGGCAGCACAAATCTCTTCAAGCTGAAAGTTCAAATTGTTCTTGTCTTGATGATCACCTAAAGGACAGTGCTCTACTCTACAATTCCCTTCATCCCCTCTAGGGAGCTGAAGCCCTTTACACTTTTATTTATTTATTTTTTTTTGATCCTGTCTTTTATGGTGGGTGCAAGAATAACATGCCTCACCTGTGCTTTGTATCATTCTGCACCAGCCTCTACACCACAGTACAACATAAACAAACTGTAAGCTGTGGGGAAGGATTTAGCTAAATGTCATTAAACTTAGAAGAAATTTCACTGTAACTCCCTCCTGATATAGGATGTCCTTGACTGTATTTATCTGTTCCGGAAATGAGCAGTACAGAAAATAATTCATTAAAAAGTGATAAACTGCATTATCCTTCAGCAGTTGATAAATGCCATGACTCCCAGCTGATTGTAGCATATCTATAATGGAGTGTGGGAGTGTGGGCTGTGAATATCTTCGTTATTCATTCTGAGGTTTATAAAATGCCTACAGCCACAATAGTGAGGCTTTATATACAAAAATCAAAGGCATAAATTTCATACACAGCCCACAGTGGGATGTGCTACCTAAAATGACTGCTGCTGCTGCAGATAGAAATTCATTGACAATCCAAGCAGGGTGTAATATAAGATGGAAAGGGACCAATTGCCTGAAAAACAGAATCAAGTATCTAAATTTCCTCTCAAAAGAATTATCCACAGTAGCATAATTTTGATTCTGTACCAGGTTCAGGAACTATCTGAGTTGAAGTCCTGGTTTTGAATGACAGAAGTAGATTAGGGTGACTAAATGTTGCTCAAGGTTCTTTGCATGGGAGATTTATACTAATCATACTCCACAACTGATTAATTGCTACATCACTTGAAACACTACTTTATTTTCTCAAGTTTCTACCATCAAAGAATAGACCAGACACACACAGAGGTCTCAGGCATTGGCGAGTCAGGGAGGAAAATGGGACAGCCAGGAGTACAAAATGTTACAAGCAATGAGAACATCCATAAAAAGAGAACCTTGTAAAGTGTGTGGGAGAAGTGAGGCAGGACACAATGAATGACAAATAAAATATAGAAAAGAGACAGATGGGATATGGGTGGCATAAACACACTGGCTGCTGAGCAAACTTGGGAGATGCAGTGTCAAAAACAAATGTAATGGAAGAAGAGGATGGTAATGGAGAGATAATAAAATGAATCTATAAGATATCCTGTGGATATAATGAGTGGAGTGGGGAAGTAGATATCAAAAAGAGGAATTTCCACCTACGTGTGATAGTAAAGAAAGTGCAATCTCTAGAAAATGTCAGAGTCTATATAAAGAAAATAACTAAGATCCCATAGATGCCTCATGAACAGTATTCAGAGTATTTAGTCTGTGTGGTTTTATTTTAAATGCTTATCCTGATATTTTGAGGACTCTACTGTTAACTTCAGCAAACTAATAACCTAATCTGAGAAACTGAACATGCTGATGGGCAATGGACAAGTACAGAGACTCCAAAGAAATCTGGTACAGTGCTGAAAACAATTCAACATTCCTTAGATAATACCTGAAGGTATTCATTCCTTCACTCCTGCACATTATTTATTTAGGAGATTTTCCTTACCAGGAGCCTTTACAAGATCTACCCAAAGCCTCTTGGATTCAAGCTAAGCTATATCGTCTCAATGCTAAAAAGTAAAAGGAGACTAGAGTGGCAGACTTAGGCATGAGATCTTGGCAAAAATTCATTCCTTAACAGAAGTAATATTTCTGTTGTATTCCTACCTGCCTGTCACCTGAGTCAAAGTGAGCAATTGGCAGCACCCCTCCAAAACAGAAAGTCACATTTAAAGCTAAAAAATTCACATGGCTTTTTTAAAGAAAATAAATTACTTAAAAGCTATCCAAAATTAAATTTGTTACAAAATGCATTGTCTGTGAACCAAGGAATCAATCAAACCATATTTCCAACTGATCTGTGTCATACATTTTGTGCATCATCTATTCCTTATTGCAATACCACATCCTATGTTAACACCCTTAGTGCATTACTTCCAGATGCTACTCATATCAACAGACAATATCTTCTTTTTGTTTCCTGTGCCTCTCAGAATTCCTTTCCCTGTTTCCTCCCATGTGCACTACCTATGTTTTTTCTTCTATCTGCACAAGAGAGAATATCCACTACAGCTAATCAGGCGCTATGTGCATCCCAAATGATCAGCTAATGTATACATGTTAACTGACAAGGGACTTGCTGAGTTATAATGGATAATGATTGAATTGACCCTGTAATTCTCACAGGGAGGTACAATAAAAGAACATAACATTTTTTTTCAGGTACCTAACACATGTTTCAGTGTCATAAAAAGACATCTAAATTTAGATATTCATATTTAGGCATCTAAGGAAATATGATATCTCTCAGCTCCAATTTTATTCAACAGAGATCTTGTCTAACTAGACAGCTAAACCTAGGGAATGGTCCAGCTGACAAATTTGCATCTGGGGGCATCAATCCTCTCCCTGGCCTTTGTTAACTGAAGTGCCTCAGATCATAATTGTGTGGTCAGGAGTCCACCAGTATTTGAGAAGCATTTGGTCACCACATAGGCTAGGCAAACTGGACACAGGACCTAGGAGAGAAGATCCTTTAGTGGCAGGAGTAAACCAGGTTGGGTTTATATGAGTTTATACCAAAAGGCACTGAACAGTTGTGCAGGCAATTTAATTGATACTAGGTCTCCACCAACTCTACCAGGAATTTAGACACCTACTCTCTGTAGGTACCAACTATTCTAACAAACTTATATTTACACAGTTAACCTCTAACTGAATGTCTCCTTTAATGTCCTTGTAAATTTGCCAGGTTTGGCTGGATTGATTAGAGAGTCCCTGTAGAGAATATCTGAGGACATAAAACCAGTAAAGCTTTGGTTTCCAAGGTCTGCAAAACAATCTGCATAGACGGCACTCAAAATATGAAAATGTCAGAATTCAAGTTGCCTTAATCTGTCTCCCTCATGTGAATACATGATAGTATATTTTTTAATTACATAGTCACATTTTTTTTTCCCAGAGGACCTCTACTTCATTCAGTGTGCAGATGAAACAGTGCTCATTTAATGAGCAGCAGTTCAGTATTTTGTTTTCTCCTTATTCTTCGCTGTGCAGCTCTTGGCCTTATTTATTGCACACAATTATAACATTGCTCAGAAGACAGAGTTATTAATTTCCTCATGGGCTTTTCTGTGTAACTCATCTCTATAATGCATTCATTTTCACAGCACCCTTTCGAAACACTTCCTCTATTCACAGCTGAGATGCTACGCTTGGAAAGATTAAAGTCCACAGTATCCACAGATATGAAGTGGCCAATTTAAGTCACCAGGCAAATTATTTTTTCAAGGACTTAACATTGCTTCACATTTATAAGCTCTGTACACACCCCTGTTGGTATCATCCTTTCAGAGTGTTCATCATTCCTGCAAATCAGATGCCAGGAATTAGCTAAGTACTCGCAAATAAAATAAAATCAGTAAACCATCATAAAAAAATAATGGCTTGTGTGCCTTGATTAGCATTATAGACTTCTTGACGAATCTACCTCAATTTTCCATTGATCTTCCTCACCAGCCTGCTTATTCTCTGTCCCACTTTCTTCATCGAGTTAATCTTAGTTTTCCTTCTGACTCTCCAATCAAATTCAGTCTCTTAAAGGAAACACACAGCACCAAAAGTCACTACAGACTTCTCAAAGCCTTGGTAAAACTTAATTTATCTTCAATGCATAAAAAGGCTGTCTGTGTCATAACTTGGACACAGACAGGAAAATTCTCAGAGATACAGGGTTTCTAGTACTGTCTCTGACATGCTGAAGGGGTGTAGCTGTAGCTGTGTGGGTATGTGTATATAGACATGATGTACCACTTGTTTTTTCTCTCATCTTTAGCACTTCACCCTAGTAGATGCCATAGGAATTTGGCAAAGCAAAGAAGATGACAATGACTGCTTGGCTGCCTCCAGCTGTCTAATTCCTGAACAAATGTGTATATTGTCTATGCATGTAAATGATCTTGAGTAGCCCAATCCAGTATTTTGCTACTTCAGCTCTGCCACTTCTTTTTGTCTTTTCCACCCTCCTCACTTACAGAAGAATGGCTTTATTGCTGTCACCAAGGCTGTCACCAACCAAACACAAGACTGGACTCTGTTCAGCACAGTCTACATCTATCATGTGCCTCCCATGACATTCCAACTGAGCGATATTTAAACAATGCTAAGAAATCAAGAACCATTTGGTGTCATTCCCATGAAGCTGGTGTAAGAGGATATTGATTTTGCAATTTGATACTGATAACCCTCAGCACTTCCCATCCCTACCAGCCATGGATATCTGCCCCTCAGCTCAAACAGCTGCCTCTTGTTTCAGACTCCTTCACAAAGAGCTGTCTGTTTCCTTTGGCACAATCCTTTCTCCAGCTTTGGCAAGATCCATTAAATATGGAGCTTAATATTATGAACATCATATCAAATGGCAGGTCACTTAGGCCTCTTCCAAAAACCAGAGATATCCTCAAAAAAATACAAATACTGAGAATCTTTTATAGAGTATCTCTAGGGACACTTACAAATAGTGGAGCATTGAACAAATTTTCTTCAAGAAAAAAAAGAAGGTTCTCCATATAAAGAGACAATTCTGGCAGGATTGCAAGCATAGCACTTTAGCATAGCAATCTTTGCTGTAATGTAGAAAATATTGTAAATGCAGAATAGAGATGAGATTATATTATAAGTGAAAGTGATTAACAATTTCCATGACTCCATGCTAGCTAAAGCCTAGTAGATAGTCTCAGAAATAAAAAACCTCTGAGAGGATGTTGAAAGGAGCAGCAGCTTCCCACAGAGAATATAAATAATGAATGTAGATTAATGAATATACTAAAAAAATAATGAGTAAAGGTAAAAGAAGACATGAGTTATATCAAAGATGATGAGAAACATTTAATTTAGTTGTTTAGAAGCTTATGCAATCAGTACAAAAGGTTCCAGACTGAGAGTTAAACAAAAGCTCTGGAAGAACAAATATCTATTGACATGGGAGTTACTGAGTTCATTTCATCCCAAAGGTGTTAATTTCATTCTGCTGGTGTTGATCTGTGTTAATACCTTGTGAGAACAGATTCCTTGTTAGTTTTTGCTGGAAAATGAGAAAAGCCTGATTGAGTAAATAACTGAAAGATAATGTCTATGATCTTAAAAAAAATGGGGGAGAGGTAGGGAAAAGGGGAGAAAAGAAAGGGAAGACTGGGGAAGGGAAGATGGAAGGGGAAGAGCGGGAAGAAAGAAAAAAAGGGAAAAGAGAAAAAAGGGAAGAAAGGAGAAAAAGGAAAAAACTGAACAGTGAAGAAAAGGAAAAAAGGAAAGAAAGGGAAAGAGGGAAAGAAAATTCAACAATCAAATTGTATTTTACAAAGAAAAACACTGTGACAACAAAAGCAACAAACAAAGTCCAGTCCAGCAATCATTTAAATCAGCAGAGAAACTTCCTTAGTTTGTCACAGACTTTGAATCTGGACTGAGGAGAGCAGCCAAAGGAGCTACTACACCCCAGAAATAAAGATCCTGTGGAAGGGAACTAAAAGGCAACTGAATTTTACTTGCTGGAACATGGTTTCTAAAGCATTTCCCAGCCAGGTGTCCACTATTTATTTAAAGGATTGAGAGTCCATAAGTGAAATATTTGCAGTCAAGGAATCAAATCATCTGGGCCTTGTGACCAAACAATCTCCCAAATCTGAACCATCATAGGGCTGTTTTCTCACTCAGCTGTGCAAATCCAGTTCTGATTACACCAGCTCAGCCTTTTGTGGGATGCAGGGAATATTTTCTAATTGGTCTGCAACAACTTTTCAAAACGGCCAGCAGTCAATGAATTTCTCATTACAATTGAAGAGGGGAAGTTTGAAGCCTTCAGCAAATTGCTTTATACAAGCTGAAAAATATTGACACTGAAACTGAATTGTTTGGCCATCAACCAAGCATCCTCACTGTTGATAACAGCAAAGACATGTTACCTTCTCTATGCTTTATTTTGCCTGCTCTTTTACAGTATTTTGACCTTGATTGATCCTCCCCTGCTATTGGAAAAAGGTACTCCGGTTTGATCATTAATCTCATAATGCAAATTGTTGAGCAGCACTGAAATTATTTGATAATTTGCATGATATTTTTAGTGTGCTGGTGGAAGAAGGCAACTTAAGAGGGCATATCTGAAAACACCACCACTCTGCCCAGCTGCCATAAAATACATGAGCTCATAAAGCAAGTCAGGGTGCAGTTGGCCCTTCTGCTTTTTATGGAATATAATTATGGTGCCACTGATTGTACACATGGCAGCACAAAACTAAGGAGAGGCAGATCAGTTGGGATAAATGGCAAGCTTGTCTGCTTAAAGCTGGAAAGCGTCCAAAATACAGTGGACAAAAAGACAAATCAAATAATTTTGTTTCACCATAAGTAGTATGTTCTGCTGGGAAAGTGAGAAGAACACAGAATGGATGTAATAACAGTAATAATAATACCTCATACCTCATATGACTTCTGTTGTGCCTGAAGGTATTCAGCACCTCCAGAGTTCTCACACTCTACAGTGTATCTGGACATAGCATAATCTCATATATCTGATTAAAATATTGGTCATTTATCGCTAAATTTTGTGCCCTCTGGAATTGGAAAACACTAATTAGGCAAGTATGGCCTGACCCAAAGCCTTATCAACAATGGTGAAGCTGTCCTGAGTTCTGACATGGACTCTTGGTGTGGCTTTAGATACTTAATTTTCTTCTGCCTCCTCATGATCGCATTTTCATGATTTAAGGAAAATAACATTTAATCAGCTATCTCTCCAGGGTATTTTAATGCTTATTCCACTACGAAGCAAGATATTTTCCAGAGCTCTTGGAAATGTGCTCATTATCCTGCTGATGAAGAACCTCTGTCCTCATGATACCGTGAATCTTTAGCCTTTTCACAACCAATTTTAAAGGGAAAAAGACATGGGACTGTTGCAAAGGCAGTCATCCCATCTGAGCGTACCTGATCTTTTCTTCAAGTTAAGTACTCAAGGGCCAGCTTAGCACTCGGATGAGAGACCACTCAGGAATCCCACAGGCACGAGTCAATGAGCCATGTTAAATTACAGAAACTAAATTAGTTCAAAGACTCTATTAGGTTCTGCCTTCATGACTGAGTATTTGAAAAACAGGAGGAGGAGGGTGGTTGAATGGATAACTATAATGTCTGCCTTTGAAAAACTGCTGATATTAAAATCTTTTTCTGCCCCATTCTTTTTCCTTTTCTATTATTTCCTTTTCACCACTTATCAGCTGATTTTCTGGCCTGTGAGGAGCTACCACACTCTGAGAAGGGGCACAAGGGAATCAGCAGCAATTTCAGTTCCTGCCACAGGTCAGGGAGGAGAGTAGAAAGGAGCTCCTACTGTTCTGCTCCTCAGTCCAGTGAAATGTTCCCAAGCCTGTAATATTATCATGCAAGCTGAAAATTTTAAAAAGTCAGGCAGGTTAGCATAAGGAGCCCCTGGGAACAAAAAGAAGATAAATGGTGGCTTCCTGTCTACATTTTCTTGCTTCACAGCAGTTAACAAAGTAAGCATTAGTTTTCTTTAGGGGCATTGCTTCAAATCTCACTTTAATATCATGTTTAAATGTTCCAGTAAAATTCTTAGTCTTTCAACAGTTCCCTCTCATGATACCATATTACTGATGGATTTTGGCAGTGACAAATGACAAAGCATGCCTGTCTCTGAAACCATTCTCATTTGTATTCTTTCCAGTTTCTTATCTGTCCCATGAGAATAAAAAATTAAAATTAAAAGATAATATTTCTGAGAATAATATTTAAGTAATATAAACTGTAGCAGTGTTTTCATGACATTACATTCAGTACAAAGTACTTTCTGATTCCCCTGGATAGGAAGATATTTGGTTTAGACATAGCTGAAAGTGTTTTTGATTAAAACCATTTCTTTCTCTGAAGAAAATATTTTTTTAAGAAAAAATTGTTGCCTAGAAAATATAAAAACAGCTGATGAAGCTTTCATTAATTATTTTACTTGGTTTTACTGGTTTGATGTTTTGAAACAAGTGTAGAAATTGCAGTACTTTATATGAAAAAAATGTAATAGTGATTTAATTAAACTCTGAAGCATGTTTAGGTCAAAATCTTCAGTAGAACATAGGAACATTCTTAATGGTTTCCTTGATTTACCAAGTTGAGGCCTGCTTTTGCTTTTGAAATACCCACATGAGAGGTAAAGTAGCAAGAAATCACTCTTTTTAGAGATTGAACACAGAAACATGTATTAAAAGACTTTCTTTCCTTCGTGTACGTTTAATTACACACAAAATACTAGTAGTGATATTTATGCAGCAGAAATTGTGCATTTCTTGCTCATTTTTCAAGAATAAAACATTTTCTCATTTCACTTCATTCAATTATTTTCTCAAATTCCTTTTTTGAGTAGCTTCTTCCTGACTCCCTGTTGTTGTTAACAAACTCTTTTCAGGCTCTTCTATTTGATCATTCTGTAATGTTGATGCCCTGCTAATACATACATGGTGACACCTATGCCTGTATTTGCAAACTGAAACCAGGCATAAGTAGGACACTGGGCATGGCAAATTGCTTAGGAAAGATTAACCAAAACCCTGGTTAAACAAAGGAGAACTGAGTGGTGCTGTTGACAGACCTGAAGGACAAGATGCCATCCAGAGGCACCCGGACAAGTTCAAAGAGTGAGCCCATGGGAATATCACACAGTTTAAATTCAAATGAAAGGTGATGCAATTGGGCCAGAGCTATTCCCAGGGTCAACACAGGCTGGGGGATGAACAGATTGAGAGCACTCCTGCTGAGAAAGAGTGGAGAAGGAAAAGAAAAAGTTCCAGGGTGACCTATCTACAGCCTTCCAGTACCTGACAGGAGCCTACAAGAAAGATGGAGAGAGACTTTTTACAGGGGCATGTAGTGACAGGTCAAGGAGAGATACCCTTAAAACTGAGAGAAAGTAGCTTTAGATTAGATATTAGGAAGAAATTCTTTACCATGGGGATGGTGAGGCACTGGACAGGTTACCCAGAGAAGTTGTGCATGCCCCCCCCCCCCCTTGAAGTATCCAAGGCCAGGTCAGATGGGTCTCTGAGCAGCATAGTCTAGTAAAGGTGTCCTTGGCAGGGAGGTTAGAACTGATGTTGAAGGCACCTTCCAACCCAAACCATTCTATGGCTCTATGAAATGTTTTCTGAAGTGTGAGTGCAGACTGATCAATAAATAAAGCATGAGAAAGAGTGAAGGTGGTCTTTCCAAGGATGAAATTCAAATAAAATCTGGAAGTACATGATGAACTTTGGACAGGACCTCATGGACAAGGGCTGGGAACTGCACAAGGAGTTTAATACATGTGCATGATAAATGTTTTCTAAGGCAAGGTGTATTGGTACTGTAGAAGCCTTGAAAAAAAATGAACAGAGTCTGGGAGCATAGAGAGCTATTGCTGCAGTAATTAAGAGAAGACTGTAGGGACACAGGCCTTTGCTAGCAAAAATGAAGAGAGAGCAGAATAGTCCAAGGTCATTATGTGAGAAAAAGTACACAGCACTGGCTACCAGCATCAGAGAACAGGGAATGGAAAAAAGTGGTGATAAGGAGAAGAATGGAAAGTGCTCAAGAGAGCTGTGAAATGCAAGTGTTCATGCAGGGAACTGGATGTGGAGTAGGAGAGACAGAAAGACATTATCAATAGTTGAATCTATGTGATGTTGTTAGATATGAAACAGGGAGTTGTAATGAAATGCAATGAAATATGGGAAAGGAGAAGATGTAATTACTAGTACTAGTTGCACTGTAGCAAAAGACTTCAGAGATCAGGGTGCCAAAGCTGAAATGAAATATATTCTAGACTGGAAATCACTGGCAATGAGAGCAGACTGTGAAATGGATGAGGGTGAAGAAGACATACAAGCTGGCTGAGGAACATGGTGGTGATTTTTTGTCAAGGACAGATCAGGGAGGCAGCATAGATGTTAACAATAAAAAGTGAGGAAAGGACAAAGAAGAAACTGCTGAATATAGCAAACTTGTATTCTCTAGGAAAAGCCATTTGATTCATAAATAATCTACCTTTTTTAAAAAATTATTTTCTAGATTCAAGAATCCTCACATTTTCTTTAATAAGAGTAGTTAAAGTGGAAAAGTACCCTTTCAACAGACACACATGAGAGAGAATAGAAGAAGGTTTTCATATGTTTTATGTGTTCCATAGCAATTGTCTGTTATTTTATTCTGAACAACAAAACCCATGTAGTTGAGACAGCATCAAGAAAGAATGTTTGATTTCAAATATTTCCAAAAGAAGGTAACTTAAGGGTCATGGAAATGTATTATGCTGAGGGATATGTAGATGGAAAAGAAAATACATCCTCCTATCAATGATAAGCTATATTAAACTGTGAAAAAGTCTTCTATAAGAAAGTGCAGAAACTCTGTCCCTCAAGGTTTTAAAATTAGTTGGAATAAAACAGTAGAAAACCATAGAGTGTGATATAATCTTGCAGTGCTAGTAGGATAATCTAATTGATCTCTTCCAGCTATAATTTTTATAATTCAAAATCCATGGCTTGTGTGTTTTGCTGCCTCAGCTCACTGTGGGTATACAGTGATTGTGGGTTTGAAAGAGTGGTCAGCAGGAAAAGAGAAAAAGAGTTAATGAAAGCAAAAAAAAAAAAGTGCCTCCCACTAGAGAGGTAACTGGCAGTGCTAACAAATATCTCAGCAAGTCTGATTTCCCATGAGACTACCTCTGATAGCTAGACCCAGGCAGCCAAACCTGAATGGAAGGTAATAATAATTAGATTCTGATGAGTGAAGAACTCACAGGAGGATCAACTTTGCAGGAGTTAATGAAAGGAGAAGAAAATATCCAAATTTTCCAAAATATCTTGAAGGTAATTTTATTATGGAATAGTCTTTTAAGTGGTTAGATGTTTCTTGCCAGCCTAAGGATGTGTATTTATGTAAGAAAAGACAGAGGCAGAGAAAATGGCTGGCACCTTAACAAAACTGGTCACAGCTGGGGGTGTGACTATGTGTGCATTTCCAGTACAGCAAGATTCAGGGTGACCCACAGCTGTTATTCAAAGTCAGTATCAGACCATTTAATTTTCTGCTTCAGTTCCTTTCCTCTTCCTCTCTCCAACCTGAGTGTTATGACCATTCAGCATCTTCTCTTATGCTATTCTTCCTCCTCATTTGCTTTTGCTCTCAATGGTGTTTTAGGAGAATAAAGTCCCTCAGTGCAATATCCATCTTCTTGAACTAATCTGAACTTGGAGCAAGTGCTAATAGCTCAATAAGCATTCTCTGACCTGCCTCCATGAACAAAACTTGAACCACAGATGTGAATGTATTCACTGCTCAAAGTCACTGAACACTGAACTGGATTAATATTTGTGCTGCTGGTGTGGTCCCTGTGTTTCAGAACTAAGTCACAAAATGAACATTTAGGGAAACACCCAACATGCATTTCAAGGGAGGAAAAATATCAAGTTACTATTAAGCTATCTTCCAGAAACTGCCTTTTTTTTCTGGAAAGATGCTCATCCACTGGAATTAAATGGTTCACTTATTTAGGGATACTCATTTTTCCCTATAATTTCTTTCTTTACTTCTTTGTATCACCAAGTTTTTATTTAATAATTAAAAAAAAAAAAGTTGTATTTTATTCATACCTGCAAACTACTTTCTCTCAAATTTTAGTTCCTGAGTGTCACTTTGTCTCTAGGCTCTGCCTGTGCATTCAACAGGTATGGGTGCCACAAAAATCGGCATTACTCCAGTAAGACACAGCTATACTGCTGTACACATTACTGCTGCTGCTGGGAGCAACAACTGGCTGATACTTCCTCTGACCCAGGAAGGGTGGGTTTTCCTTCTGGGAAGCAGAGATTATGGATTTGACCAGTGAAGTTAATTTTTAATATTAAGAAGATGATAAAATTGCTACCATAATATGTGGAATATATTTTAAATTAAGTATCGCCTTCACCAACGGAATATCCTTTTATTTATCAGGTAAAACTATTTGTATAGTTTCTTATCACTGTACTGCATGAGATCAGAATCAGAAAGGTTGATAAATTTTCTGTACTCATAGTTGCAGTAATGGATTTGCAATTCTGGAAAATAAGGCTCCACACTAATACTTAATGTGGCATTTCTGTTTTTTGATGATGGAACATTTCTCTTGTAAAAGAAACTATCTACTGGAATGTGTCAACATGCTGACTCCAAACGTTAAAGCAAACTTTTATCACAGGTTCACACAAACAGAGTATTATGTGTTGTGGCATCATAGTCACTGTTGCCTTATAAACCCCTGTACCACTGACCACATTCCTGACTGCTTATGCTCTTCCCTTCTTTCACAATGCCCATTTTCTGCTTTCAAGTACAGAGAATCCAGTCTCTTGACAGACGAACTAGCTACCAACTCTTAATGCTATATTAAGAGTTATATATATATATATGTTATATTAAGAGTTATATATAACTAGCTACCAACTCTTAATGTTATATTCCCACTGTAGAGGGTACTAAACCAACTAGTACTTCCCACTGTCCTCGAAAACTGAATTGGGCCAGTACCCTGTGTTTTTATGGGCTGGTTCTGAATTCTTTTTACAGATCCCCCAGAACAACCCTTCTGCTATTTTTCAAATCTGGTTTATCTTCCTTCCCCATATGAACTTTGTTGCCCATCTTACTGTCTATATGATTTGATGCAGACTTCCAGCTCTTATTGTAACTCATGCACTGTCAATCCTTGTGCAGATGAGTCCACAGACAAGACAGGTGGCTTTTTTTTTATTTTGAAGTGGAACACTATTCAAAAGCTTCTGTAATGTACAGAATGGGCCATTAGGTCTTAAAAATCTGATTTCACTTGTGAGTTATTTTATTTACACACAAATAGTGAGGTAGAAAAGAGGTAGCAAAATGTCAGACATCATTCACACCTGTAGGATAAAATACCTTTTATAGCCTTATACAACTACATACTAAAATCTGTATAATTTATGATGCATTTACAACGCTGTAAAGGCCGTATTTGTTCTTCATATATCATAATTCTTATTTCTTGGTTCCTAGGACTGTGAAGGGATTTATTGTGTCATCTCAAGTGTACTTTCCTAGAAGAATGAACAATTTAGGCCACTAGATTTACCATTTCCATCTGTCCTGTGTGGAGCTGCTATACAAACTGTAATAACACATTGGGATTGATAGGATATTACAACAAGCTGCTATTTCTATATGGTAAAAGCATCGTCACTGTCTTTACTATAAATTAATCTTAAAAACACAAAACTTGATTTAGATCTTGGAGTGGCCAGGTATAGGTCAACAGAAACATAGAACTGAAGCACAGGAAAGCTTCATTTAGAAAGGTTAATTGAGCTCTTTTCCATGGTAGAAGAGAACATATTTTGATCCATTTTGTCTTCATGTGGTTGGATGGTCAATTTTTCCCACTGGGATTTGAGAAATTTCCCCCATGCAATCTTTATACTCATATTGAATACTAGTTTTTAAATGGAAGAGTCCTATTTCAAGGTTCTTAACAAGATCACTGATGAAAAAAACCAAGAACTTTGGAAATATCCCTCATGAGAATTAGTTGTGTCATTGTACAATTGCCTGAAGCAGGACATAAAGCCTTGAAATAAGAAAACTCCTCTAAACTGTTTGAGAGTGCTAATAATTTTTTTTTTTTTTGCATATAATTTATAAGACAGGATTGGATTCATGCCATCACAACATCTAAAACTTAAGGATGGGATTCTGCTGCAAAAGGATGAATGTTTAAATGTCCTAGAATATCTTCTGTGATCTCTAGTCATGAAAGTCTCACATATCCTGGAGCAGTTCTGGTGTCAGTACTTATATATCTTCTGGTAGCTGAATTACACCTCTACATTTGTGGTCTAGGAAAGTCCTCTAGGTTCTCTCTGTTATCAGTGATGAAAGAAAAAAGTGTCCAAGGAGTTATTTACTTCAACAAACTTTGAAGTTTATAACATTTACTGTCCTCTGAAGATACTCTACCTGTCAGTGCATCAGAGGGAGTTTAAACAAGAAATTAAATATAGGAAACAAAAGGTAGCTATACTAAGACAGTCTAAGATTAAGACAGCTGGCACTCATTTCTCCATGACTATACACTGGAGAGAAAGACTCAGGAGTCCCTACTTGCTAAGAGGATCCTTTGCAGTCATGTTACATTCACAACTGTGTAGAGAAGACTGCCAGAACTGTACTTTTTCAAAGAGGAACCCTCCCAAAACACATAAGAATAATTTAAAAGTTTAGCCTAATGTTCAGTCTCCCTTAGGTACACACACGAATGAGTATATTACTCTCTCAAAAGGGTTTATAGTTTTTCTCAGAAATCTTATCAAATTCAAAGGCATTTTTTTCTCTGTGGTTTAGGTATTTCCTAAATTTACTTATAGAATTATGACATCACTTTGAACCCCTGCCAGTATAAGAATTATAACTACTTACAAAGCTTAGCTATATACAGTTTCTTTCAATAAGTGCAATGTTTCAGTAATCTTTATCTCAAATAGCTGCAATGTCAAAACCAGACAGTATTAGGTGTGAGAGATTTGGGTCTCGGGTATTTGGTCCCCATTTATAAGAGACAACTGGAAGGAAGGCACAAATAAAATGGCAGCAAACTTAACTCTTGACATGTCTGCAGAGAGCTATATGACAAGCCCAGAGCATTAAGACTAATGGAATTTTCACTTTAATGATACATAAAATGTTTTGGTTTTGCCTCTACAAGGCAACTGGGAGATGAGTTTACAGGTGGTGACGAGCTTATAAATTCATAATGTACTAGAAATATCATAATTAATACGATAAATTTTTTATTAAGTACTTTCTGAAGAAAGGACTAAATTAAATGGGTCCCAAAAGTACAGTAGAGTTAGTAATATCATTTATATCAGAAAGGAGGAATATAAATCTTGTAGCAGTTTACAGATGTTTTTATTTAATATCACTGATCCAAAACATCTGACTAGATGAGGCCACCCCAGTGCCCTTCGATGGCAAAGCCCCTAGGGTTTTTACACTTTGCAACAAGTAAGAAATCCTTATTAATCCCTTCAGCATTTCTTATAATGACATTAATCATGATGAACTCTTCCAGTATTAATTCAGATGTCGTGTATAATTCCACAAGAATCCCACTGAAATTTGGACAGAGCAAACCTCATCTAATTGGAGTAGGAAACATAAAATAACTCAGTGTTCCAATTTTACTGAAAATAACTGAAAATACTGAAAATAATCACAACTCATTTCTAAAGCCAACTTAAGTTAATCTGTTAGCACTTGGAATAGCATTGATTGTATTCAGTTTATTTGTGGAAGTCACATTTATGTGGGCTATATTTTGCCTTTCAATTCAGCATCTGGCAATGGATTCTATGAAATAAAGTGTCTGAGTATTTAAACATTGGTTCAGTTGTTATTTTTTATACCTCATTTTATGTCATTATGCATTATGTTACTGCATGTGTAATTTGCCTAATGTGTACTCAAAAATAATTCCACAAAGCCTGTTTACACAATAGAATCTCTGCATGGGGGTACTTCAACTCTGCTCTTGAGAACTCTGCAGAACCTTAGGGATAGCCCCCATCTTATTTTGTGGGTGGGGGATTTCATTTGTTTGTTTGTTTGTTTTTAATTGGAAAGCAAGGTAAAGAAAACTTTCCATGAATTACTTATACAGAAAGATTATATATCTCTAGAGTACTCACAGCAAAGAATTCAAAAGTTTGATTTTGAAATTTACATGCTCACTTCATCACACCTCATAATAGTGAGATGTTAAGTCTATACCTTAATTGAGCTATCAGTGGCTAGAGGTGGGAAAAATAGGAAATCATCCCTTTGTTTCTGTTTAGTAACAAGCTGACAGCTTTGCCAAGAAAAGAGAACCATGGCAACCAACCAAGAGTAATGAGTCTTGTTCCAGAGAACAGGAATTTTTCAGGGAGAAAGAAACAAGGGAAGACTTGTTCTTACTTAACACTCAGGTCACAATATAGCTTTTATAGCTTGATCATGAACTGCTGGCCTCAAATCAAAACATTGTCATTTGCTTCAGTAGATGCAGATCAGATCACTAATTGGGTATAAGACTGGAGTAGACCAGAATTCTTTCTTGCAAGAGAAAATTACTAAAATGTATTTGTTTTGTAACAAAAGAGCATGTATTCTGCTATTTGAAAATAGCACTTAATGGGTTCTGAACATTTTAGTAGGACATTTAACGTAATAAATTTGCTTTTTATTCATATAACAAGAAAAGAATGTTAAGGCAATGATTGGGTTCATTGGGTTTTCCACTCTACTGTCAACTTTGCTTGTAATCTTGGGTGAACAATTTATGACTACATGCCTTGAGATATTTAATGCATTAGAGTGCAGAGCATAAGGGTTTATCACTGGGGATTTTACTGTTGCAGACAAGAGTGTGCCCCATGCATAACTATTTTGGAATAGCTCTTTGGAAACTAACTAAATGAGGCTGCAGAAAAAAACAGGAAAATATTCATGAAAAAGATATAGGAATTATATCTATAAGAAGGAACCTGATTATACTCAAGTTCTCTGGCAAGAAAGTAATCTCTATACTTCAGTAAATTCTGACATGATTCTCATACTGGCATTAAGAGAATCAGTCTTCTTTTGATTTCTCTCAAAAAAATGAAAGACAGTCTCATGAAAAAGGAATCTTTATTCAATCCATAGTATTAAATTTGTCAGCCAGCACCCAGGAACGCCAAGACTTTTGTACCCAACAGTCTGTGAGCATCCCATCAGGGGGACCCTTCCCTGAGCAGTCCTGCTGGATTGGTGGGTGGTTCAACTGGTTCAACTTAACTTATTCAGGGAAATACACCAACAGCATAAGGGAGATCCCTCACTGGTCTCCCTCTTTATTTGAGTATGTTCTCTACTGCCAGCAACTGCCAGCACCCATGAAGGATTCACAATTTGTAGGATAACACCCTTTATTAGTATAAAATTGTGACAGGTTAAGGTCTGAGGATAGTCAGTGATAGTATCTGAATGGAAAAACATTTTCAAAGACATATGCAGACAGGGTCTAGACCCCAATAAAAGTATTTTTATTTTTAAGAGTGGATAGACTGTGGTTCTTACCCAACAGGCATCCCTATGGGGGAGAAGACAGGTTCGGCCTGTCAACAGATATACACAGTTACAATGGAACTTTCCCTAACTCTCCCCTCATTCTCAACTTAATTTGACAGTACTTCTTAATGTTTAGGTGGAGCCTAAATGACTCTACTCATACATACCTGTGTTAGAGACCGGTGCAAAATTCTCTCTTTGTTTTTAAAGATACTCTCAAAAAACTATGGAGCTTGTGCCTGGTGAGGGGTGGCCATACTTTGTAGCTGGGTAACTTTGGGATGGAGGTGTGGGTTAGCATTACAATTAGGCTGTAATGAACCAAGTTAATCTGAGGAGAGTGATTTCACCCCAGTTGTTGGCTCAGCAGCAGGACATATTCCCCTCTCCCCTGCCTGACAGGTGTTATGCAGTTTTCTCATCTGCACAGTTCCATTGAGTTCCCTCCCTGCAAGGATTTCCTCAGAGCCTGGCTGTGGTGTCTCCACTCTGCTCCACCCTCTGCTCCATCCCTTCAGCAGGTGCTGTGGCTGCAGACTGTGGGTGTGAGGAATCACCATGGAACAGGTTTCAAAGATGCCAACTACATTCCATCCAGCAAGAAGCAACTGTGTTTTACCCTATAATTTCCATACCATTATAACCTCTGTTAGGATGTGAATAAAACTTCTCAGTTTCCTCTCATTTTATCTCAGCCATCTTTCCAGACATACGCCATAATAACCAAGGAAGCCTTCTCACTTGAGACAAAATTAGAGCATTGATCTGAAGCATAGAGAGCTCATGTTTATATTTCTGATCTTGTTTCAGCACAAGGCTGTCCTTCCTTGAGTGAGGAAAGTGAACCAGACTCCAATGTAGTGTACTGTCTTCTGCGAATTATTGCCAAGCTACCCAGCAAGAGCTATTCCATTTTGCACTCAAAATTAAATATTCTTTAAGTCAGAGGAATAGATTATAAAGTCTGTGGGATGTGGGAAAATGAGGTATCTGTCTGTGCTGCTTGGTTATTTATACAATGCATACAACCTCCTATAGAGGAAGATAAAGAGAACCACATACAAATAATCCATAATTACTGGGCAGGCCCAATGTTTATGCTCTGGGAAACTCTCTTTCTTCCTTTAAACCAAGCTCAGGGAATTAGGAATACATTTATTTCATGTGCTTCAACCTTTCAGATTGGCTGAATTTGTTGATCTGAACATCCAGAAAAAGACCCATTTTTGAGACACTTTAGACTCATCTTATCTCTGCATTATTAAAGGTGTATGGTCATCAAATTTTCTTGGGTTTATTTTTTAAAGGTCTATTGTGCCTGACTGACAAGAACTCCATCTCTTTCCTAAACACGTTGGTGGAGATACAGTCCTGTTTTCAAACAGAATAGTTTCTAGGATGCCTGGAGAAATTTTAAAAAACACAACTCAAAAACAAGCAAGAAAAATAAAGCAAGCAAAAAAACAAAGATAAAAAACTAACAAAAACTAAACAACAACAAAAAATGTACAGAAAAAAAAAACATTTCCGATGAAGTAGCCTTCCTTCCTTCCTTCCTTCTTTCCTTCCTTCCTTCCTTCCTTCCTTCCTTCCTTCCTTCCTTCCTTCCTTCCTTCCTTCCTTCCTTCCTTCCTTCCTTCCTTCCATCTGAGGAAAACTATTGTTAGGATGAAGAATGGCAGAATCTTTCAGCCCAAAGAGACCCCCACATTTCTATAGCAGAAGCTATGACAAGAAATCATGGATGAAACCATCTTAAAATTCTATTATCAGTCCTACTTTGCACTCAAACATCTAATATTAAGATTTCTCAGGTAAAATAGTGGATTTTAAAGCATTAGAAATAAAACAAGTGTAAGCATATGGAGTTTTCATACAGGTACAAGATAACTTTGTAGCTCTCTTCATAAAGGTACTTTCATGAATATGGACCAGGCACCTAATGATAGGGAAGTGAAAGGCCTGCTGCAAGTGACTTAGTATCACTCAAAGACACAGAGCTTCCAGCATCTGGGTATCTTGTTGAAATCTCCTCTGTCCCTCCACAAAATTTTGTTGTCCAGGCTTTGTCTCATGCCTTCACCTCTACCCCATCCTCTTCCCTTTTGTAACTGTCACATTATATCTTTCTTTGCTCCAAGTTTCATGGTTTGGAAAATTTCAGATAAAACACAATCTTTACACAGCTAAAAATGTAACAGTGATAGGGCTTCAAATCTCATGTGTAAAATATACACTTTCAAAGATTTGAATAGTTTATGAAAAATTACAGAAAGGCCATTATGATTTCAGTCTGCTTCTCATATATTAGGAAAGATTTCCCTGTCTTTTTGCCATAGTTGATCAGTCTGGTACAGAGCTGCTGAGGAGTGCTGGCAGGTATAAATTTGGCCTGCTAATGCCATATCATCACTGATGTCTTCTGCTACTTCGGGTTGTCATGCAAACACTCACCTGAGTTTTCAGGCACCTACAACTCAGTATTTATGTCCTGATTTACAAAACTGTCAATCTTCCACAGTTCATTCTGTCTTCTCATCCTTAATGGCAGCAGTAGCATTGCAGTATGAATCACTTCACAGTCATCAGATGAAAAGCTCTTGGAAGCCTACTTCTCATTTGCACTAAGAGCCTTTACATTGCTGTGGAAATATGAGGGAGATTTAATGTGGGTGTAAATGACATTTTTGCTTAACTGCAAATCTCTTTTTCATTATCACTGTCTTGGATAAATGAAAAATATTTGTACATGTAGAATAACACCTTTTTTTATTAGTGCACAGTGTCCTTTGCATAATTATATTATTCCCATTGAATAACCTTTTTCAGTTCATTTCTTGTTCATGGAGACAGTCTGTGATAATAATGGATCATAGGCACAATGGCATCTTCAACAGAATTATTAAAGCAACCACATTCCTCAGGATGATTTTTCCTTCTTCACTCTCTCATCATGAAGCATATTGAGTAAGAGTTATTTCCACTTAGTTCATACAACTGAAAATCTAGGTGCCTGGATTAGCCATTTTTCCTCTGATTGATCTGATTGTTTTAAGATAGTTGGGATAAATTGCTTCCTAGAAATCTCTAGACAACTAGATAAAACTTCTGCTTATATTTAACAGAAAAGGTTATTGATCTGCAACTCACACAATGTGGACAAAAAGGTATTTTTGGAGGCAGACAGTGACAATGTTATTTTCTATATTTTTACGGATTTAATGAACTAGCTTCAGGAAAAAAAACATGACAACTTTTTCTTAAGAAATTTGAGTAATACTGTTGTTTTCTTGACAAGAAAGCTTAGCCATTTTCCTATGCAGCCAAGTTTCTGTGTCAAAGTTATTGACAGTAAAGACAGGTACCTGTGAGTGAAACTAATTGTAGCCTTTACCAAGAAAACTTCAGTCTGAACACTGAGAGACTGAAAGTTTACAAATCCTTTAATTAGAAGGAAAGAAATCACAATAAAAAAAATTACCTTCTTCCTCCTTTCATGAAATAGAAAAGGTGGAAAAGATTAAAACTGACAAGTATAAAATCTTTAAATACCACAAAGAATTCTATTAGAGAATGTCCTTATATAGATTATAAAGTAATAGTTATAAATGGAAATTGAAGAACAACAGATCAGAACAAACAATTTTTCATGCAGAAAATGTATGAAGGAAGATTGCGGCTGCAAACATACTGACTTGACTAAAGAAGCAAATTCCACTCTAAATCAGGAACAGTGATATGTTTCTAAAATTTTGATATACTCAGAGACCAGGCTGAGCATCTAAATGAAAATGAGTTTCTCAAAAAAGTTTACTCTCTCGAAACAAACCTAGGAATTTCATCATCTTCAATGAGTCTAGAACATTTTTGAAAATAATGATGTTTTCAAGTTCATAAACTTTATAGAAGCCTTACAGATTCTTTTTCTGAATCTAAGTTCTGAGAAATTTATTTTCCACTCTGTTGGTTACAAACAGTTCAACAGGCAAAAATAGAAAAAAAAATTATAGATACATCAAACAGAACTTTTTAGAAAGCGGCAGTTGCTCATGACTGCTTTGCCCATGTTATTCATTACAAATATGGCTACGCGGCATTTTGTTATTTCATATTTAACAGTCTGACAAAAGCAATCATAGGAACTGAGAAACATAATGCATCAGAGCTGGGGATGCTATGAAGTTGGAATTTCCTATAATAAGAGTTTCTAAGATTCTACCAGGACTTGAGAAAGTCTGCTTTACAATCATTTCCATCATTTCTTGTGAAACAAGATCTAAGCACATATTGCATTTCTCACTGAGTCAGTAAACTGTTTGGTACTCTATTGATAGGCAATAGTCTAACTCAAGGCAGTTTCAAACTAGTGGATCATGTCCTATAGATGTAATTTTGCAGTCCTCTGTACCTTAAGCCTGTCACTTTACCGATTTCATACTTTTAAAATAAAGCACTATTAAGGAACAGAATGAGCAATCACTAACTAACACTTACAAAATTTATGAGAGGGATAAAGCAGTGCATTGTAATTTTCATGTATCTTCTGTTTGGAGCAGTGGATATATACCTTCTTACAGGGAAAATTTTTTTAAATTAAGTTCTGTCCATTCTGTTCTGTACAATGTGCACCTGAAATAGAAATGCTTAATAGTTTATGTTACAATTCACAAAGCAATTTATTTTGCATATGAAATGCTATGTGCAATCACCCAAAGACTGTGCTTCTAATTAATTCATTTTTTTACCATGATCTTAGCAAAATCAGGTGAAGAATAAAGGAAGGAGAAGGGAATATTCACATTGTTAATTTCAGACAATTAGAAGCATGGGAAATGATGAACTGTATTCTGTAAACAGTCAGTGGGGAGTGATAGGAGGCCTGATGTTAGGCAGTGTTGGATAGTTAGGCTGTTCATGCTCTATGGACTCTCAATGTCCTTTGCAATTCTGTAAGGAGCAGTTGTTTCCAAGTTTGTGAAATATTAAATGGAAGAGCTTATTCAGCCTTACTTTGCATATGCACTTGGGTGGAACATCAAGACTATATTTCAGTTGTAAAATATTTCCACAGAAACTAGAAATAAAAAAGTAATTTAGTAATTTTCTTTAAGACTCTCTAGACCTTTTGGTATGAGATAGACAGCATAATGGCTGAGTGAACTTTAATTTGTGTTCTCTTAACACCCTGAGTGCTTGATTCACATTGTCATATAAAATCCTTGGCATTCTGCAGGAAACATGATTTCTTGCTTGTTCCATTTTTGGGGGTGGGGGTTCCACACAATCAGCAGCTGGGAAATTATCAGTCTTAAGATGAATTGTTAATGATCACTGGCTAAGGAAATAAAATTTACTTCTTGTTCTCTTTTTCATCCTTCTCTCTTTGGGTTGATGGTTGATTCCTCATATTCATAGTTTCAGATGTGCATGCCATAACAGGGTGAGCAGATACTGTACAGATGATTTTTACCCTCTGATTATCAGTAGCAGCATCATCTAGTGGGGAACGACTGCATGATTTTCAGGAATGGTGTGGAGTGGCATAAGAGCTTTGATAGCAAGACAAACACTTGAGGAAACAAGAGTATGTGGATGAAAGATCTGGCTGAACAATGAGCAGTGAAGAGGAAACTTGAATAAAATTAATAATAAAAGACTGAATTGAAATAAAGAAGAACCAGGCAAGAGAATTAAGACAAACACTGGTAAAGAAATTAACTATGAAAAATTCTAAGATAGTGAGATTTACTTGTTTCCATGTTTCCACTTCCAGTTCTTTCTTTTCTGATTATCAAGATTCATAAAGTACCTGCTTAGTGATAAATATCTAGGTTTCTCTGTTCATTTAAGATGAGCTAGAGTCAAAAGTTTTATTGCATCCAAATAAAAGACCAGATTACAAAAATGTTCAGCGTAACTCATCTGACCTACCTGAATAGATCAGTATATTGGATACAGTCATTTCATAATCCAATGCAATTTTCAAATTCGCTTTAAGCTTTGAAAATTTCACAAAGCTTTCACTATACCTTCGAGTCCCAAAGCATTTCAGGAAAAATAAACATTACTTCTGCCTTTGACAACTATGTGCTACCAAAATTCGTCTTCTTTTGATGAAACTACTGCTTAGTCAGTTCTATTTTTCAAAGAAAAGTTGAGACTTACAGTGCTCCTCACAGACATCAGGTCACTCTATAACCTCTTGAGTAACCTATTCTATTTACCAGTCATTGACACTGACTTAACAAATAAGGCATCTCAGCTCTGTCATGTTATTCTGGTTTTCAGAGCACAGTGGATTGTCTTAATTTTAGATTCCTTACACCATAACTTCAGCTAATAGAATTCAGGTGAGGACTCCACCGAAGAGTCACTAATTTCTGCTAGCTCAGGACGCCAAGCAGATTCTTTTAGATGTTTCCATCCATTCAGTGGCATTAATTTAGCAAAATCTGGCTTTGACTTGTCTGTAAAGTTCAGTGGATTGCAAAAACTAATTATTTTTAGGAGTTATTACAGTGTATAAAAAAGTCATTTATAACAAAATAATATATCAAATGTATCTATATTCAAATATAAAGACATAATGGACAAACACACAAACACATGCATATATATAAAAATCATAAAAATTTCCTCCTAAAATAACACATACATATACACCCTACCATTTCATCTCTTTTGGATGAATTATTGTTTAGAAAGCTGATCTATTGCATAAAATTGCTCTTATTTCTGATTACAAAGCCTGTTAAATGGCTTCTAGATCTCTAGTGAAAGAGAGACATGTCATAAAGAAAAACTTGGGATTCATTTTTCTTGCTTGTATGTGGTTGCCAGGTTCAAACTAGGTGAAGTGTGTTTTAAATAGTTTGCCTTAAGCGCTAGCATATGAGCTGGCATGAAAGATTACCATCCAAAAGGCAAATTCATTTATTACTAGCCCTGGTAGTATTTGTCACTTTATTCACTTGGGTAGCAAATATGTCACCTAGACTTTCATGGGGAATTAAACCATTGTGCAATCTGACAATAACAGGAATATTTTTAGCAACCATGACAGGTATCTGGTACTCCTGTGTCTACACATTCTTAGTCACAATTCCCTTAACAGGTATTTTGAAAATAATCCCTGGGTACACCTCTACCAGACCTTCTTGCTGCTTGATGGACAAAGAGTTCTAGACAGTGAGAGTTGCTCACCTCTCTGCTGTCCCTGTTATGCCACTATAGCATGACAGTAAATTGCTACAGCAAATTGTTATAATAACTTGCCATAAAGAAGAGCACTCTGCAGTAATCTACTCATACAATGACAAACTGTAGTGTACTGTGCTGTGTGGTTCATTCCATATCTGAAATAAAATGTTAAAACTTCCTGGTCAAATGTAATTGATGGAAGAGGATTTTCTGTCATCATGATGATTGAGGATCTACAGAGTCAATAACTGCCTAAATTTTTGATTTAAGCAATAAAAGTGAAGGGAGAAGTGATATTCACTTCTGTATTTCTTTTTCCTGGACTATTATTTTGAATTTCTAAGGGTCAGTAGTGCAAACTTATGAGTTAAAAAAAACTAACTACTTTTAATATTTTAAAAAACTGGACCAAGTAAAGCCAGATACATTAGGTTAAAAATGAAAACTTTTTCACGTAACAAAAATACTTGAAAAGTAATTTACAAGTCACCATTTTTTCAGATGCATCTTTCCTAAAGAAACTTTCTGTTGTATTGACCATTACCTTCAGGCAACATGAGGTAAAATTTTATCATTTACTTCTTTTATCCACCTTCCAGATCATCCTCAAGTTTTTTCTGGGACTCTAGAGAGTTAAACCCATACTGCACATTGTGATTTGGCATATAAATGCCCCAGAGAAGGTGTGTACAACAGCTTTCAAATGTTCTTATTGCAATGTCACCTGACAAGTGCTGAGCTGGCAGAACAGTCAAAAACACATCTTAGAATAGCTTTCCACATGTCCTAAATTGAGGGTGAAAAACAGAAGTTCAAGCTGCCTAAAAAGCAAGCATCTTTTGGGAACTAAGGACTTCAGGACACTCTTGGGATCTGAGAATGCCAATGAGCAATACATTAGAGAACACAGAAGTTTGAAACAGTCCCAAGTAAATGCATAAGTACTAATGAAGACCCAAAATAGGAGCCAGAAAGGCCCATGCCAATCAATCATAGACTGTAAAGAGAGCTGCCAAAGGAAAGGGGCAAAGATCTTAGGAACCTCCCAGCAGGGACCTATTGAGGAAATACCTTAGTGTCCTCAAGGCAAAAAGAACTGAGCTAAAGTTAAAGGTCTTTAATTTTAGTGATATCCTAAGGCTAGAAGTGTCAATGTCACCTAATGATCCAGAAATACTGACATGGATACGTGAGTGTTACCTTTCACAGGGGATCAGAGCAATTAGTACAGTGCCTACATCAAATTCAGAACACTGGAAAATCAAAGCTGCCTCTGGACTTCAGGCAATTTTAAAAGTGCATTACAGAACTCTTCTCAGTGACCTTCAATCAGAAGGGTTACTACACCCTTTGAGGTCTAAGACCTGGGTGTCAATTGATGCACATAGATTTGCAACCCTCACAAAGCTATGCTTTTTTGGCAAGAAAATACAGTGCTTCTTTTCCCTTCTATCCACAAGTTCTGTAGCACTTCGAATAAACTGATGAAATATGAAATACCACGACACTCATGCAAGATAGGGATACACTATCTCTTGTCTGTCATTCCAGAATTTCAACTACAAGAGTGTGGGAAAGGCAGTCTGTGAGGGGATTGCTGACTATTTCCTCAAGCTAGCCGGCCTTGCTAAAGCAATACAGAGTTCAGGGCAGACTAACATGCAATATTTAGCCCAGCTTTGCAGAGGGATTTTGCAGCCCACAGTAAATTCCAGGCTGTTGCCAACACACTGCTGCCAGCAAAATGAGAAAGTTACAGTAATATGATCAGTACCCACACCTTGATCTGTGCTGCAGGTGCATCACAGGGCTCCTAGACTCAAAACCCAGTGTCAGAAATGTCAATAGGCTTTTTTACTTCAGAGGTCATTTTTGATGGCTTCAGATTTCACCATCAGAATCCAAATCTAACTGACTTCAAGGAGAATAAAGTTCCTACAGGAAGTTCTTAGCTTTTGATGTGCATAAGTTCATCTGCAGAACCTCAGCCAGTCACTTCAATCAATAATGTGTGTCTAGGGTGCAAAAACAATTGGCTCCTTCCTATGCCTGATTAATGGACCTAAAATAAAAAATAATAATAAAAAAAAAGAGTCTAAGGTTATCAGTTTAGGCTTACAAACCCATTTAAATGGCCAAGTTGAGTGAAATGAATTCTGGCAGGTACAGGTACTTAAGGAGGATTTAAGGCATATATGTCTGCAACAAGTGGATTGCTCAAAACCAGTATCTCACACATCTCAGGCATGAGCATTTTTGGGACAAGAATGAGAGACACCTGAAGCAACAGCAATGTTCAGGGCAGTCAGTCTATTCAGCCTGCAATGATGTCAAAAAAAAAGGGCTGATGGTCCCGTGATACCTGGAAGCTCTTCATTAACCTCAGCAGGCTTCACAGGTGGCACTGGCCAAGGCAATAGTCTCCAGAAATCACCTTCTCAGTGCACAGAAATTTGTGAAAAAGAGGCACATAGGCACTTATCTCTTCCTGCATTTTATAAACCATGTTTGAATGGGAACCTACACATCAGCAAACTGAGTTTTTCAATTCATAGTTTCCTTTGCATATTTAGCATTTGACACTTAAATCACTTTTGAACATGGGTACTAACTCAAGAGTAACACTGATCCTTTGATTTAGAAATCCAGATGTTTTTAAGGACTGTACTTAGAGTGAGAAGGAAGTACAGTAGACTAGATATGTGAGGCATTCAGTATCTTCTGTATTCATAAGTATTATAAGCTGTATAATATCCATAAAAGCTGATGAGGCATGTATACATGAGAAATACCTATGCTTGCAAGATGAAGGTGACATTTTCTAAACTAAACTACTGTAATAAATTAGTGTTCCTAGAATTTATAAAATTACTTCCAAATGGAGAATGGACATCTCCTGTCAAGATATTGGCCTTATTCAAGGAAACATTAGGTTTATGCTTGTGACTACACTGTGGTAAGCAGACATAATACCATCAGAAAATTAGATCTTGACATTCCCCTTCAAAACAGACCCGATTATTTTCTCTGATGGATTTGTAACTAAGTGCTCAGTACACTGCTGAATCGTGCCCAGCCTGGGATTTCATCTTGAGCATATTATGAACTGTTATTAACAACCCCCTGTCCTATATAATATCCCACTTCAGGTTTTTGAACACAGGATTTTTTTCAAATATGAAAAAACTGACAAAATCTGCCCAGAAAGCAAGACATTTTTTAGTGTATGCCAGTGTTTTACGACAGTCTGGCTTTTGCCTCACTTCCATTTAGGAGAGGTCAGAGGTCCCAATGTAAAGGTGTTTTTCTATCTATAACTTAAACTAAAAGCTCTTAAACTATAGGCACAGGCTTGATTTAATTTGTTGTTAGTTCTGTTTTTTAGCACCATAAATGTAAAAAATCTGACTGTATTTTTCATTGTAAACACAGATAGTAAATTGACACACAAGTACACAGCTTTGAATTAACATTTTGCAATATTTATTTCCCTTTTCAAACTCTGAAGATATATTATCCTGTTGGAAAATATTAGAAGACTGACAGCACTGGACATAGCAGAGGTCCTTTAGAAAGAAAACTATATAAGCAGCAATCACAAAATTGAATTAAAAAGTAAATTATTCCTAATTCATTTTAACAGATTAAGAGTATCTAGAGTATTTCTTAGAAAATCCCAACAACTGCAGAGCAATATTAAAGCAAAGCAACTTCTTTTTTGAGCAACAAAGGTTAGGATAGCATTATCAGAAGACATTCTGCTAAAGTACTAAATAAGATATGCATCATTTTCTGAAATTTTGATTCAGTTACTGCGTGGTGGTATTTACATTCTTAAAGTATGCATACAAATATCCATTGCATCTCTGCATATGAATGATGTGTGCATGGGTGTGGCTATTCTGAGAATAATGAGCACAAAGCAAAATATATATTCATGTTGAGATCTACTGTTTACTTTAGAAATACTAGTTATTTTTATGTGGACCAAATTTTCATTTCCACAAATTATACTCCAAGATATCATTTAATGAAAAGGGTTTGACATGGTATTTGGACAATACAGGAGACATGTTAAAATATTCTGCCCAGTAAAGAAGACGTGGATATGGCTAGCAAAACTTTTTATGTCTTTATTTCAACATCCATGTTGTTTTCATTAAAGATCTGATATATTATCCCTAAAATTTAATTATGCTTTCATAATTTTGAATACCATGCCTATCTATCCAACTTCTGGAATTGCTAAAATTGTTCCAGGATATTCTTGCATTTTACACAGACCTCTTTTTTACAAACAAACAAACAAAAAAAAAAAAACCAAAAAAAACAAACAACAAAAAAACCCTCCAATCTTCTAACAACATAATTTAGGGTTTTGTTGAGAAAGTATTGCCAAAAGGTTATGGAATTCTTTTCCACTATTACAGAGGTGCAATATAAAAGCATAAGAAAACCATGTTCATGCAAAGATCAGAAAAAGCAATTGGAAAAGGGAACAGAAGCAAAAACAGCAGCAGCAGCAAAATAATCTAGAAATGCCAGCCAGATAAGGTAGACTCATGCAATGACTTCACTTTGCAAGTGTTAAAAGAGAGCCTACATTTTTTTTCCCTAAGTAGTTCAAGAAAGGCAGCATACTTTTTTTATTCTCTTACCCATCATCCCTTGAAATCAGAAGAGCCCTGACCTAAAACACAGATTAAAGTGTTTTCAGACCAAATCACCATTCCAACTAGGCATGTTTCACGACTCCTTAACTTGTTAGTACATTTCTGGAGTGACTTGGAACATCCTTTCATGTATCAATCTCCCTAAAGTAGTCCTTAGGGCTTAAAAGTACCACCTAGGGCCAACTACAATGTGTTCAAGCAAGACTTGGTTAAAAAGAGTTTATTCGGAAAGTAAGAGAAAGCAGCAATTGAAATGAAATGTACCGAACAGCCGGCAGACTGCCAAATGTCGGTGCATAAGTCTTCCCCTCCTTCCCAACTGAGGAGAGAAAATGTAGTTAGATAGGCCATTGTTATTGGATGAAAAAGACACTAAAAAGTATTAATGTTCTATTTTTCCCATTGGCAATACATTTGTCCCAAAGTAGGGTCAGGGGGCTAAAGTCAACCTTACAAATTAAAAGGAGGAAAGGGGTTGTTTTGTCGTAAGCTTGAATAGTTTAGCCTGACCCTAGGTGAGACAGAAGGCAATTTTCACCTCTCAAAGAAGGTCAATTGCATTTACCAAGGCACAGCAGATCATCAAAAGGACTTTAATTTCATGCAGCATGACCTTCACCCAGAACAGGGGAGAATCATGCTGTTTAAGGATATCTGCAAAGACCAGAGACAAAAAATGTCAGCTTTCAAGCACATCTTTATCTGAAAAAAGAACATTTGCAAGATTAATATTTTGCTAAATGATGTAGCATAGAGTGATTCTAGAAACTAGGCTGAAAAACCCCAGGCTTGTGCAGTTTAGGAACTGCAAAAGATTCCTACCACATCTAGTAGTCCAAACCAGTCCAAACCCAACGCCCTGGGTTTCTTTAGTTCAAAGGATTTATTTTTTCTCATCATTCAGGTAGGAAAAATGGGGGGGGGGAATGGGTAGCAAACACTTAGAAGAAACATCTCTGACTGAAGAAACACAGAGCTGAAGTATCAGGTTCATATTACCCTTCATAATGTAGGGAAGAGGAATTTGTCAGGAAAAAAAAGAAAAGTTTACACAGAAGCCTCTGAATAGTTCAGAGGCTCTATCTATTGTTAGCTGTGTATGGATCCCCAGCAGGGCTGTTGCAACAGATTCAAAGGAAAGAAGTTGATGGTTGGTGGACTAGTCCTTATCAAACCTGAAAATATGGAAGGTGAAGAAATAACTTTGAGGGATTCGCCTTTTTTTCCATTAAATATTGACATCTTCTAGATGAAGAATGTGCATTGAAGATGAAAAATTGCACTGTACTTTAAACAACACGTGAATTTCTTGCACCCAATTTTATCTGTGTACTTCTACTTATTTATTTGAAACTCCATAACCAAGTGGAATAAGTCCTTTTCCTGGAGAAAGAGACTTTATAAATTAAAGAAAAAGTTGATAAAACTTTCCCCTATTCTTCAATAAAATCAGCTTGCTACAGAAAGGCATGTATTCCCCACTGTACACATGGAAAGAAACAGCTGACTCAAATCATTGAGCTCTATATCTCTTTAGTGTTATTTGTAGAACTAAGTCCTCATTGGATATTGAATTCTTCAGCAAATGGGGCCACCAGTTTGCTATCAACCAGATTTAAAGTGAGCTTGAGTTACTATGGTTTTGTTTTTCCTGAAGTGTTAGAAACTGTTGGTTTGTGATATTAATCCAGTATCTGTTCATCCCAGGTCCCCAATCTAAAGTTTTGTTCAAGATGGGAATACTTCAGCTGAGAAATGTCACAGCTGTGACTTCAAAACTCTGCAGTGCCAAGGGACAGCCTATAACCAATGGTAATTCTCTGGTCAATAGCTGGGATCTGAAGGTCACCAAGGACAGAGACAACCAAGTCTCCAAGGCTGCAGAGCAGCACTGTGGAAAGGGACCTGGGCATCCTGGTCAGCAGTGCCCTGGCAGCCAGAAGGGCCACCCATGTCCTGGGGTGCATCAGGCACAGCATGGCCAGCTGGGCAAGGGAGGGCATTGTCCTGCTCTGCTCTGCACTGGGGCAGCCTCACCCCAAGTGCTGGGGGCAGTTTTGGGTGCCACAACGTTGAACTATTAGAGAGTATCAAAGGAGGGCATAAAGATGGTGAAGGGTCTGGAGGCAAAGCTTTATGACGAGAGGCAGAAGTCACTTGGTCTGCTCAGCCTGAAGAAAAGGACACTGAGGAGAGGCATCATTGTGATCTTCAACATCCTCCTAAGGAGAAGCAGAGGGCCAGGTACTGATCTCTTCACTCTCATGACTAGTGACAGGACTCAAGGAAATGGCATGAAGTTGAGTCAGGGGAAGTTTAGGTTGGATATTAGAAAAAGATTTTCACCCAGAGCATGTCAGGGCACTGAAACAGGGTCCCCAGGGAAGTGGTCACAAGACCAAGCCTGACAGAGGTGAAGAACCAATTGGACAATTCCCTCAGACACATGGTGTGATTCTTGGATGTCCTGTGGATGACCAGGAGTTGGACTTGATTATTCTGATGAGTCATCAGAATCATGAGAGTCAGGAGAGTCAGGAGAGCCATCCAATTCTGCATATTCTATGATTTTAAGTCCTGACAAAATTTGAAACCGCTTTGGTACAGGATACAAAAGAGGTTTAAGATATGAGTGAGTGCACAAAGAGACCACAATACAGGGGGGAAAAAAATAAAGCTCACCAGATCAAGTAGATACAATGAAATAAATAAGTAAAAATGAAAAAAATAAAACCACAGATGACTGTGTCATCAACCTTCTGATGACACTGCTGACACTGAGTAGGAAGCAGTGAACAACAGGATGGTGAGTGATGAAAGATGGGCAGAGAAAGGATGGGAACACAAAAGTAAAGTTTCCTGACCTAATGTTTGAGGAAATGTTTAGACCTAGAAATGGAAACAAAGCAGGAGCATTGCTCAAAAGCAGGGAGTATGAAATAAAAAGTCTAACATGGATACTCATAATTAAGGAGCTGCTCTTGTTTGTTAACATCATGAAAATGTGACGTGGGGAAAATTTTTAGCAGAACCTGTTAACATTAAACTTTATCCATACACCACAGTAATTCTTGCACCCCTAGGCAGTTACACTTTGTTTTTCTTTTTTTCCCCATTTTTTCTTTTATTTGCTGACTTCCAGCTGCATTTTTTCTCACAAGAAATTCACAGCCCATTTATTCAATGAGGCTTATGGATATGACGGCTTGATGTTCACTCTATAAAAAAGCAAAGGCATCAGAACTATCATATACAATGCAGGGCAGCATCTTCAGCTTCAGCCTACTGATCTTGACTCTTTCTGTTGCATCTCTGTCACCTGCTGTGTAAGTCATGCAGTCAGTTCCTTAAAACAAATACTTCACCTACAGAAGTAAAAGGGTCCTCCACCGAAAAAAGTGCTTTAGCCTAAGAGCCATTACAGCTAAACAAATAACTCAGTGCAGTAGAAGCAACTTAAGCAAATAAGTGCCTTGGAACCTTTAGTTCTTAGTGCAAGAGACTACCTAAAGAAAGTCTAACCTTGCTGTGGAGGAACGTAGACTGGTATAACTGCTGTCCTTGGACAGAGTGATACACAGCCAACAGAGAACTTACAGAGCTTAGCTGTCCAGCCTTTACTGGGTCTGTCACACAGTGAAAAGATTACTAAAGGAAGACCCTCACTCCCGATCATTTAAGATTTCAGACTTGTTCTAATTTAGTGGCAATCTACAACACTAGTAGTGTGTGGTGTATCTTAGTTAAGAAGACTTTCTCTGTGAGTCTGTGGCAGTTGCAGTTTCCCTTTTGTCCTTACTAAGTTGTAATTTCCATTTCTTCAGGCTCACCCAAACCTACAGCTAAGCTGGCATATATGATTTACATGTACATAAAACATTTCCAAACTTGGTAAAAGGACCTGAAGGTCAGTTTTAACATTTTAACATTAGTATCAAATATATGCTAATTAATACAAGTTTCAGAATCCTGATTCATTTTTCAGGTTTTAATATGGTCTTCCTTTTCCTTCAATCCCACAGCTTTAGAGATAGCCTCTAACACATGAATTAACATTATGCACCATGCAACACAGTTGTCACGATGTTTATGCATATAATGGTGGTATGAGGTGACAGAAAAAAGCATGAGGAGACAAGAAGAGATAAGAAAAGGACAAAGATTCCTCTGTGCTCATCCCATATACTAGAATTTTTTTGGGTTTTGCTTTTGAAATTTCTCAAGGTGAATATGCATTAGTGAACATGAAAGTAATTACTACTAATAAACATTAATAAACAATACCAGGATAGATATTATGAAAAAAATGTATTCTAGTTCTCTAAGAAGCACCTGCAGAAATATAACAAGTCCATCTCTTGTTTCAATGTGGACAACTTTCCAGACAAAGTATCCATGCCTAAAACTTACCTTTTCTAGTGCACCATAATGTTAGCTCAATGTTTTACTAGAGAGGTTGAAGAAATTAATCTATTTTTTATTTATTAAGTTAAAAGGCCATATTCAGTGTACCTCTTCCTCTGGTGCAAACCTCTGTCTAATATGTATACCTTATTTTTATCATCTTCTATTGCTAGGATAAACACCAGCTTGTCCACTGACTAAAACTGACCATGTGAACCCTCAGTCTCTGTATATCTCAATTAATCTCAATTAATTTTGCTGCTAGTAAAATGTACTTTAGTCTTTATTTTTCCACAGCCAGCAGTTCCTCATTTTCTCCATATATCTTGGTAATTCTTCCATGTTTTATTTCTTATTGGAGGCAAACAAAAATTAATTAATTTCTTGAGGAGAGGATACAACAGTTTTGCAGACATTAGGTGTACCTGGCTCAGACACATACAACTCCTTTTATAATTCCCGTTATCTCTTTTAAAGTCTCAGATGGCAGAAAGAACACCTGAGCTATTTTTTTTTATTTCTGAGTATTTGAGAGGCACTCATGCACTACAGTGTGGAGATCTACTTAAGCACCAGGGCATGGAGATGATCCATCAGCCTCTCCAACAATTCAAGCCTCTCCCTCAGTGACAAATAACACCAGTTAAGAACAGTACATAAAAATGAGATTTATTCTTTCCTCTATGATCATGATTAAAGGAGAAGGGTATTTTTTCCTAAGACTATTAGTTGTATCCTTTTGCCTGCAAGTCACATCTCTGAAGCAATTACTTATTGACATATAAGTCTAAATCCTAAGTACACCTTCTCTTCATACCCTCTGTGACCCTCCAGCAGCCTGCAGACTGCTACTGTGTATTAAGAAACTCTGAGTCTGAACAGAGAAAATTCTTCTCTCCTTAATCCCCCATACAATGATGTTTTTCTCTCTGTTGAAATGTCTCTGCTACACCTCAAAGCTGCATGCTTCATGTATCTCAAAAGGATTCACTTTTCTTTAAGAAGGTTGATCAAATACCTAGGTGACTTTTTATTAAATTTTGCTTGTTTTAAAATAAAATAAAATGTTTATGTACAGATTTCTTTTTCCTGGAAATGAAATTACCTAGGATCACAAAGTATATTAGAAGAAAGAAAGGTAAAAACCAAAACTATTTCAAAGATATAATATAGCAACCCATTTAAGTGTGAAAATGTCCTGAAGGAACTGCTGATGTTCTCATTACTAGATAAAACCTGAGGATACTTAAGAAAGAAGAAAAGCTCCAAATTACTGCAGAAATTACTCATCTTCTTTGCACCCTCTCTTGATCTTTTCTAAAACAAACACTGAAAGTTTGGGACAGGATCCAAATGGTGGCATTCCTGAGGGAGATGGGACAGCAGCATTTCTACCAAAAAAAAAAGCGAATAATTGACATAAAAATTGCTAACTCTGACATGAATAAAAAAAAAAAAAAGGAGTGCTCCCAACAGCACTTTAGACAAAATATTCAGAAGAGCAATGAATATGCACAACATTTTGGAGGAAATGGCTGAGCCAGCAAACACCAGCACATACTGCTTCACAGTAAATGGGTTCCAGAGACTGCCGTGCTTTTTGCATTCACTCAGTGACAAATCAGTCTAGAGAATGGTAGCATCTGGATGAAGGCAGATGGCTAAACTGTCAAATAATGACATTTTACAAAATTTCAGCAGTCTAAGCACAATCTGGTTCCAATCCCAAAGGCAGACAGGTAAACAATGGTGCAGAAGCTATAGCACTAGCACATAAGATTATTGATTATAATTATTTTAGGGGAAAGAATTCTTCTCAGAAGATTAGGCTGACAGGAAGATTGAGAGTTCTCTCAGAAAGAATTAGGTGACATCTCCCCTGTTTTGTTCATTCATCTATTTTGCTACATTTTCACCTCAAGTGAAGTTCTTGTGATGTGCTAAAATAGCATAAACCATTTGGGGTAAAGATGCTCAAATCCACCATTTTTCTGCAATTCATCTTTCACTGCTAAATTTTTCATTGTTTCAGAAATTCATCGCTGAGTCAGGGACAGGCATCAAGAGAAATCTTTGCCCTTATTACAGCTGGAATGCACTTGGATCCAAAAGGTCTTGTCTTTATTGTTCAGAGGATAAAAATAATTCACAAAAATACCAGAAAATAGTAGCTGGTCCTGTGGAGAGAAAGTAGAACATCTTTCCACTCAGTTGAACTTGCATAGAGGCAAAATTTAAAGTTTTGAATTGTCCCACCTCAATCTGTGTAAAATCAATCTTCTGTAAAGAACAAGGAAAAAAAGCCCCCTTTTTGTGATAACCGGCATGTGTTTTGGAAGTGAAGTCACAAAATGGACAAGTTAAGAGGGAAATTCTTCCATTTTATCTTGGAATTTCTGTTCCTTTTTTAAAGAGGTCACAGCAAGGTACCTTAACAAGGAAAAGTGAACCTCAGCCTGTAGTTCCTAATGTCATTCTTGAAAAGCAAATGAAGAGTTTAACTGAATTTTTTACATCTGTCAGCAAACACTGACACCATAGCTCTGCAGTTACACGAGCAACAGTGCAGCCTTACAGAAATGACTGAGGGTTTCTTCTTTATCTGTGGTCCTTTCTCCTATGCTTAATGTGCACTCGTTCCTCAGCCCATAATATACTGGGATGCATAGTTTTGGAGATTGCCAGTCTGTCACCTGCCTTGTTAAACATATGGATACCATGCTTATACAAGCCCATCCCCTGAGAATGGGCAGAGACCTGTGAAGGGCAGATGGACAGGCAGACAGACAGGCCAATCCAAAGAGAAAGGGCTTGAGGGGAGGGAAAGAAAAGAGCTATTCATCTGGAAATATTAATAATATTACAAATATAAAGTTTTCATGTGCTTTTCATTAAACTCCTATACGTAAATTTCTGTGCTTTACGGTGCTTGACAGATGTGATAACATTAAATGGATAGCGTGAATTAGCTGAAGTTCAATCTAAATAAAACCCAAATAATACTGACTGGCAAAGGAAAGACTTTAAAAGAATAAGGAGTAAAGGTATCTGTTTTTAAAAATTGTATTTTATTGCTGGTATGGCTCCTAATGTGCATTTCATACTAGATTCACTTCTTTCTGAGTTCATACTTGGCAGCAGTAACTCAGAAGCTATTACTATTCCTCTCAGATACTTCTTTTAGCATTTTTATTGACACAGGGAAAATACTGAGGATATCTTTAGGAAAAATCATTCTGCTTGGATATATCACTGCAATATCCATAGCTTTGCCATCTGCAGAACAGAATTACGTAACCGTGGTGTGTTGACCACTGCAGCTGAATGATATCAATGCCTGTATCCATGCATATGCTATTAATTATGTAATAGTTCAGAGACAGTGTGCTAGCTGTGAATTAAATGTCATTAAACAGTGAAGAATATTTTTTCCCCTCATAGTTTTGTTTTCAGTCTTGACACATGGACTACAACTTCCAACGTTAGAGCCACAGTTTTCTCAAGAAAACCATATTTCTTAGGAATTTTACTTTCTCAGTAGAATTGTTATTGTCCAAAATGGGACTTGAACTTGTGAAATTACTTTGATAGCATGGATAACCATAGGGCAGATACTTAGGTGATAGAACTATATCACAGCTGTACATAATGGAGCAAGCCCCAGATTGTCTGGCTTTTTTGCATCAGGAAATCAGGTTTATTTTTCAGATACACAAATTCAAATTTAGTTACTTATAAACGACAGATTTGAGTTATCTGTTTCTTCAAAAGAATTAGGGCAAGGTTCTATAGCATATATCCAGCATCTATCGATATATGACTTTGCTTGTATTAATGAGTTATTTGGTGAGCACAGTATTTATAGCATGGAGTACATGCATGCTTTCACTATGATAATAAGGGTAGCAGAATCTGCCTTATACAGTATCATGGATTTTGAGAAGAATTTTACTGGCTATTCATGGAAGAGCCATTGAATTGTGCTTATTGTCATAAAGAATTCTAATATTGATTAGAGAATCTTGTCTCCTGTGGTGAGTGCTAAAATTTCAAAGCCATCATCCCAAGCCAAAATTCCGAAGTAACAGTGATTATGCCTTACCTGTTCTGTGTATAATCAAACTTGTAAGGTAATGTTACAGCTTGTTTCATATTTTACCAATTTTATCAGTCTAAAATCTCTATATTTTGTTTCTTATTTCTAAATTAATTTACAACCTCCACTTAGGGAAGGTAAATAAGCAATTTCTTTCCTACAGACCAAAAGAAAATAACACTGACAAAGAAACCAAAGAGTGATTTAATATATCCCCTTGCCAAAAACAATAAACTATAGCTGAAGTACTAAATCCTACCATTTGTCTAAACTTTTGTTAAAGCCTTGCATGACAGAAATTCCACAACTGCTTTGGGTAATATATTTCTACAATCATTTTACTTTTCCTTAAAATAGAAAGAGATTAAGCTGCTCGTGTATAAATATTTAAGTAAATAAACTGTCATCAACTCAGCAATCAAACTGTGAAAATGTGAAGGTGGGATGAATCCAAAACTACATAGCCATAAGCTAATTCATATTCATAATCTAAAACTTTTCATATTTAAAAGGATTAATGTCCCAGGGGGAAAAAAATAAGAGAAATATATGCTCGATAAGGATAGCAGTCTGTAACAGCACAGCAATTGGCTAACAGAAGCATGTATTTTGGGGAATTTTGATGAGGCAGCTAAGTTAGTTATATATGGTTCTGAATTAATGATATGCCCATATTTAGGTACAAAAATACAAAAACCTTATGAGATCTACTTTCTGTCTACCAACCGCACTACACAACGGAATCAAATCAAGCTGTAGTTGTACCTTCAAATTTAAAAATTCTTCTTGAAAAGGAGAATTTGCTGCCATGCCATTGTATTAGCTCTGTGTCTAAACTTATGGCTTCTCCCTTCAAGTGTACTAGATTGTGAGGGAGATCTGATATATTAAAATGTTACTAGAGACCTGTTTACGCTTCCAAAATTCACTTGAAATGTCTAGTTCAGAGCAAGCTTAATTGTTATAAAAAAATAAGGACAAATAAAAGAAACAAGTGTAGTTCATTGTAAAAATATATTACCTAAGGAGTTCGTGAAATTTCTATCATGCAGGACTTTAACAAAAGTTTAGATAAATGGTAGTGTTTATTACCTCAGCTATGATTTACTCTCTTTTTGGCAAGGAGATGCATCTTGATCTCATGCCTTTGAGCACAGGAGTGGATCACCTCCCATCTGGATGGGCCTTTTCCCACAATGTACGTCACTATGAGGTCAGCAGAGTACAGTGAAGTGAATTTTACTCACACCTAATCACTTAATGGCCAGTTGCCAGAGGCATGAGGCTGGTTTGGAAGGAACAGTAGTCCAAAAAACAGCTGTAATGAACATATCACATGAAAAAGTCCATTAAAAATGTCAAGTAAAGAATGATTCTTTTTTCATGTGATAAAACAGGTAGAACTTATGTTCATTATCAGAAAACTCTAACAGAAAATGTAATTCCTTCAATTAACTATTAAATGAGTCGTGCTAAAGCCTGGGTCGCCAAAAAAGTCTGAATTGCTGGAAGGGGAGACAAGAGGAAGTTACTAATTTAATCTAAACACTGTGCAGAACCTAAAACAAAACAAAACAAAAAGAAAAACAAAAAACCCCACCAAACAAAAAATAAAACAATAGTCTAAATAAGGAAAACAGGGAAAAAAAGAAGCATAAGATTAGGAAAGTTAAATTTAAAACCATCACAAACCAGTCAAAGAAAAATAATGGGAAACTCCAGGAAGAGGCATAAAACTACTAATAAATATTTTCCTTAAACATGTTTAAAAGAGAAAGCTTGCCTGTAAGTTGACAGATGTGGTCAAGGTGCAAAGAGTCCCCAAGGAAGGCAAAGTTGTTGCAGAAGTGCTAAATAAATTCCTAGTATTCGTCTTCATACTAGAGAGTAATCTATATTTGGGGGATACTATCTTGAACTTAAATGTCAATAGGAGAAGTTTTAGAAGAGAGTGGTAAAAAACCAGGAACAAATTTCTGAGACCCAGCACTATGAAGCCAAGTTCTAAAAGAATACCATATTGGTGAATTATAAACTCTGCTTGCAAGTTAAAATTAAATCTGACTTGCTACCAAAGGAATAAAAAATGCCATAAGGATGAATGTGTGAATCTTTGTACTAGACTGAATTCTTTAGCTAGCAAATTTGTTGAAATTAATATGAAGAATAAAATGAGTAGACATATGGATAAATGTGATATAATTGTGAACTGGGAGCAAAGCTCCTGCAGCAGTAAGCCATGCTTCACAAATTATTAATCACATTAAGAAGGATTTCCCAATATTTTAGGACAGCATTGCCAGAGATCCAACCCTACAGTCACATAGCCCTGAGTAAATGGCTGAGTTCAGCAGTGGGTGGAGACAGGAAGTTACCTTTCAGGAGCACAAATTAGCCCAAGTGCAGAGCCATGCTGATGTATCTTATAAGTCTCATAATGAGGTGAGAAGCTATTCTGCAAAAGCTTGAGTTGCTCAGTATCATATTTTATTGCCCATTGTAAACAAGATGGCTGTGAAATCAGGAGGACAGCAGTGAGCAAATAGAGCAAAACACTAGGAATACCTCTGTGTTCTAGGACATATGCACAGTCAAACTGGTGCCCATAGTTAGAACTAAATTGTGTAAAGTCCATGAAAATCACACAAGAAATCTTAACCACTTGACTGAATCACAATTGCAGGATGTGACCCTTCAAAGAAACTTTTCAAGAGATCCTTGCATGAAACATACTGTCAATACAGACAAGGTTCTCGTAGGCTATGTCCATCCTACCTGGCCAAATAAATGTAAGAAATTCAGGAGGTTAGAAGATGATCATGCTAGGAAGCCTTTAGAATAACAGCAGAGAGCAAGGAGGAGTCCAGTGGCTCAGCTGTCCATGAAATAATGAACTGGTTTGCTTTCCAACAGTCAAACTGATTTTCTACTTCTGTCATGAACAAAGGCAGGGCTCCTCAGCAGGGTGTGCAAAGACCCACCACACAGCCCCAACACCTCCATGGTCAATTCCTTCATCAGATCTAAAGGAAGTTTCAGAAACTCGCTTTATCTGGTTATTAAACAGCTCAGATTAAAAGGAAACATACCTGCTCCTTCCAAAAAAAAATTAAAAACCTACTTGGCTTCCATTTTGTTTGTTTGCTGTCTTCTGCAGTGTTTGGTAAACCTCTGTGCGTTAAATTGACAAAGCAGAGAAAAATTGTGATGATACAACAGTGGTCAACAAGCCATCCTTTAAAGAAAAACACTGCTGATAAGATAAACAACTTGTGATGTACTTAATTGCAATATTTCATACTCATTTAGCCATCTCCACATCACAGCACTAACAAAGTGGATTTCTAACAGGAAGAAAGACTCCTTTACACAAGCCCAGAGGGCTAATTATAAAATAGCAACCTACTTTTTTTTTTGGTAGCATTTTTTTTCCAGTAGAATTTATTGAGCTCATTACCAAGCTGCTTATGAAGTGATTTGAAATGAGGCAACATTAAAGCATTCTGAAAATCCCTTGTACTTATTCATCTTGACACTTTGTTTGAACTTGAAGCATTAATATGAAATAACTTCATCAGCCCCATATTCCTGATTCTATTGTTTGACAGTGCATTTAAAAGCTAAAAGATGATATGATCAAGGACTTTTAATCAGCACAGTAATTTGTAGGAGTGTCTCAAGTATTCATAACTTTGAAAAGACCAAAGAGACACAAATGTGAGAAACAAGACAGGTACAGTACATGTCAGACTAGAATAACACAGCAATGTGGAACCAGGAGTACAAGCACTGCTGAAACTGAGGGGGTTTTCGTTGCTTTTTACAGGCAAGACTGAAAATTGAAAGATACACATCAAAGCCACTAAAGAACTCCACGCATTGTACCTTATTAGCCTGCTTTTACCTTCTGTAATCACATTATATAATATGCATCACCAGATTAACCTGCTTGGGGTCAGCAGAAGGGCCATCTTAAATATACTTGAAGTGAAGCCTGTGAAGATTTTCAAAGTAGTAAAAAAATTTATAGTGAGGACTAGTAAAATCCATGGAAATCTATAGAATATTAAAATGCAATCTGTGAATAACTTTGCTTTTCATTGTTACCCCCACACACCCCTATGCATTAGTGTTTGAACTAATAATTAGAGCCAATGGAAATGCTTCTGTTGAAAGAAAGAGTTTAAAATCATCCTTTGCTCTAACTGCATTCTAATGTTCTGCCTACCTTATTACAAAGTCTTTCAAGGAAAGGGGGAAAAAATTGGGGCACAAATAGCACAAAGACTGAGTGTATTGCATTGTGGTCTCTCCCACAAAAGGGGAAGAATCCCAAATGCGGTTTACAAGGAGGAGCAGATTCCAGACAAATCAATAGGGGTACAAGAGGCTCCCCTCTCCCTCCAGTATTTTTGGGTGTCAGAGAGAGAGTGATTCAAACCCTTCGTGGGTGCGCTCTGATATGAGATCTCAGCGGAACAGCTTGGAATCTGCAATCCTCAGCAGCTCTCTTAGTATGCTTGATGGTTTTTTATGCACAGCCTTAAACTAATAAGGAAACACCGAGATAGATGTGTTGGTCTGCAAGCTGGAAAGAATTCATTAGCTAAGCAAGATCTAGCCGAGTCATTACTTAGGAGACCCCCCCAAGGAATTCCCATGCAGTTTATAGAAATGGTGTAAGGGCCCTGTTTTTCAAATCTGCACAGTTCTGTTAATAAAAGTGATGCCTGGGGTAGAAAAAAAGCATAGTCCCTAAAAAGCCAATATATTGGAAAAAAAAAAAGGAAAAAAAAGCAAAGTGGAAAGGAATAGGAAACAAATATAAATGCAATGGCTGGCCAGCTGCAACATTTGAATCTCCCCACCTGTTAAGCTACTCTCTGGCTGGAGAATTCAGCACTTGATCTGGAAGGTGACTTGAGAAAGGTCTCAGGAATAATGAGGTGATGCTTTTTTCATCATAATTCCAGGTTTTGTAGATGTTTTCACCAACTAGGACAGCAGCTTCCCTCTTTAGATTTCTTACAGTAAAGGCATGCTATCATTTAGATCAATTTATAATGGCATTTGCTATCTTAATGAGGATTTCAGTGAAACTCTGAAACATTGAAGAGATGTCAGAGTATGGGTTGCATTTTTGAAGTTGTTTCCTGCTTCCTTGAGAGAAGAGATGAAAGATCCCTATGTTGTGTTAGAGAAACAAGAACATAAAATAAAGAGATGCACCAGAGGATTTCAAAAAAATGTGTATTTTGTGTTGCACATTAATTTTTTGTGAGAGTAAATAGAATAAAGGTGATAAACTCATACCTTTTCACTACTGTTCCTTTTATTTGCATCCATGTGGACTTCAATGTGAATGTGATTAAAAGCTGTGACAATCTTTAGTTCAGTAGGTGGAATGAGAACACTTTTTCCAGGTTATTTCTTGTGTTATGTATAGAACGGTGGTACAGCATCAGGAGATCTACACTGTTGCAAATTATGCCCTTCTGTAGTAAGGAAAAACAAAGATAGTCACAAATATTTTGTTGTCAGTTCAGCTTTTTATGTTTTTCTAAAGAGTATTTAAAGATACGGATTTTTATTTCATAATTCAGGAAAACACAACCTTAACTTTAAGCCCTATTATATTCTTTTTGCCATCAAAGCAAATAGATTTTTGTTTAGTAATCAACATGACTCATTTTTATATGTGTTTTCTGCTTTTAGAGCAAAAAATGTAAACATGAATAAAGTTACCTATTATACATACTTGAAAGGTTAAAATAATGCCACAGGTAACACAACACAATGAATATTTTTATCTTATGGCATAGTTTTAATTGGCTATTTTCCTTTGTGAAAGTTACAGTTGGTTTAATTTGTACTCCTTTGTGTGTTTTCCACACTTCCACATCATATTTAGGACATATTTAGCTCTTTGATTTCATTTCTTAAGGAGTGAGATAGAGTACTTCTCATCACTCACAGATCCCATGGATGAACATGAATTAAATAAGAAGGGGTTATCTTCTAGATATGAGGTGTTATGTCTCCTGATTTTAAAAGGGAAGTTGCTGTTTCAATGCATTATCCACAGTTATCTACAACACTGCTGTTGCTTAAAACCCTTTTCTTTTTTTCCAAATGAGATGTTGCCCAGGTCTGACTCAATGGGGTAATCCTTATGCTTCTTCTAATGCTTACTTGGTATAGCAAAAGTTTCTCATTGATCTGGTTGCTAAGTTTTACTTGCTGAACTGGTTGAAAACACAATGCTGGAGTTAATATATAAAGGTGAAGTGGCAGTGAATTCCCAGCGAGTGTAACAAGAAAATTCTCTAGAGTACAAAGTACCAGCAGGAGCAGAACTGGAGACAGCAAGGACCAGGTTTGCTCCCACTCCAGTTTTTCCCTGACAGATATGTCAAACAGGGTAAAAGCACATCCTCAGCTGCTGCCAGTCAAGATAAGGAATTGCTAGTGAGGAGCTGCACCTGAAAAGTTGATACTCTCCAAAAAAAAAAATTGGAGGTTGTGGCAGTTGGAAAGACTGCAAATGTGGGTCAAAGTTTCACCATGGTTGAAGATGAAAATATTATCCCAAATAGCTAATGCATGAGAATATATAATAACCTGTACTATCTTTTCATTTTTCAGATCAATGACACCTAGCAGTTTTTCCCCAGCTTCACGATCATCTGTTTTCACTTCTGACTTTTATGAACTATGGCTCAGACATTTTAATGAAATTTAGTCATGGCTTTGCTCAGCCTTCAACAACTGACTGACCGGGAGAGCCAAGACTTGCTTTTTCAGAGCGTCATCTCAAGCTGAGGCCAACAGTAAAACTGGATCTCCTGCCTCCCAAGTAAATGTTCCAGATGCAGAGATCCAGCATAAAAGCCAGCCAACAGCACCACCAGCAGCCTGTGGAGTTTGGGCAGACATGAATACTGTTAGTGGGCACTTAGAGCCTGAAAGAGGCCTTCAAAGGCAGCCCTAGAGCACACCTTTCCTAAGGGACATAACTCAGAGATATGTACCCAAATGCCCTAATAAACAGCCATACACCTCCCCATGCACAGCAATGAGACTTCTGTCACTTAATCTAGATTTCAACTCAATTGTCACCGTCTACATCTTCGCAAAGGCAGGAGTAGATGGCACAGAGTTTTTTTACAGCATTCTCTCTGTCTCATATGTCCATCTTCAACATGCAGGGAAGTGCCCTTTTGCAATATCAGCCAAGATGCTTTGGAAAGTCCCTAGATGAATATCTCTCCCCAAATAAAATTTTAAACCTTAACCACAGTTCAGGTAGCAGTCTGAAACATCTAAGAGATTTACCTTACTCATTTACTTTTAAGCATCTGGACCTTAGAAACCTTTTATTTAGATTTAAAGGATTTTACCAACAAAAAAGTACCAGCATATTACACCATTGATATGCTGACCAAATGGGAAAAGATGAACTTTTTACTGAAATGATTAAAGCATTCATGAAGGGTAAAAGGCACTATATTGGCACAATAGCTTCTAATTTTTGGTTGTTTTCTTTAAATTTTGAGTCTGTATTGGCACTGTATCCTCTTTTTTGCATGTCTTCAGCCATGCAGAAGCACATGTCTACATATTCTAGCATAAGATTTTATACTGGTGATGCCAAGTCCTTGTCAAGAAGTCAACTAGGTGTTGCTACATCTACTGGAAAACTTTTAAATACCCTTAACAATCTCAGCCTAGGCATCTGAGCATAACAGTGACTATAACCAGAGCAAGCTGAGTGGCAGCCATCCCTGGAACCAGGATGCCAAGGTTAATTTAGTTTCAGAACCAGCAGAGCTGCATAGGAGAGTTTTGAAGGAGCAATGAAAGGCACCACAAGTCTGGTTCATTTAAAATCATCTGATCTTCTTTCTAGTTAAACATTGTATGAAAACTTTTTCAGCTCAGAAAAAAAGGCTCAAGAAAATAACTCTCCAGCTGGTTTTTGCTGATAACTAGAAGCTCTAGGAGAAAGCTGTAACTGCATTCTCCAGGAATTCCTGACTACTAGCCAAAGCAGCCCTCCATATTATATGACTGTAACTAGACTCTTCTTATTAATATTGTAATTCATGCATGAACACCCTCATATATGTTTCATAGCTAACCTTGCTTAAAATGCATATCTGTTTTGCAACTCTTAAAGATACCTGATATGAATCTAGAGAAGTACATAATCTTCCAATTAAGCCATCTAAAAGGCAGGTATTCAGAACTGATGAAAGCAAGTAAAATTATATTACATTATATTACATCTTCCTCTTAATAATGTAAAAATTAGAATGAGGCTAAAAGGGTGAAGTTTTTGTCTAAGAGTTGCTCCACAAACTCGTGTACATAAATAATCTTTGAAAGCATGTTTGCACATAATTTCAGTTGTGTCATATTCATCAAGTTGACCATGCTTTCAGACTATTGCCTACTGCTCCCTCCTTCCCCTAAGACAAAAGATTTTGTGATATAAGCTATTGGAAAGACAAAGATCAATAGAATAGAATAGAATAGAATAGAATAGAATAGAACAGAATATTTCATTTGGAAGGGACCTTCAATGATTGTCTAGTCAAACTGTCTTACCAATTCAAGACTGACAAAAATTTAAAGGAAGTCATTAAGGACATTGTCCAAATGTCTCTTTGACAGTTTTGGGGTACTGACTACCTCTCTAGGAAACCTGCTCCAGTGATTGTAAATCCTTTTGGTAAAGAAAATATTTCTAATATTCAGTCTGAACCTTCCCTGGCACAGCTTTGGAGCATTCCCAGGCCTCCTATTACTGGGTGCCAGGGATAAGAAATTAACTCCCTTTCTGTTTCTCCTCCTCAGGAAACTGTAAAAAGAAATTATTTCCCCCTCAGACTCTTCTCTTGAAACTAGACAAGCCCAAAGTCCTTAGCCACTCTTTATAGGACATTGCTTCCAGCCCTTGCACCACCTTTGTTACTCCCCTCTGGCCACATTAAAGGACCTTCACATCCTTCTTAACTTATGGGGCCCAGAACTGCACACAGCACTCAGGTGAGGCTGCACCAGTGCTGAATACAGTGGATTCAGCACCTCTTTTGACCAGCTGGTGTTGCTGTGTTTGATGCACCCCAGGATGGGGATTGCCCTCTGGGCTGCCAGGGCTCAGTGCTCACTCACTCTGAGCCTGCTGTGGGCCAGCATCCCCAGATCCCTTTGCAGGGCTGCTCTCCAACCACTCTTCTCCCAGTTGTACCCAGCATTATTCCATTCTAAGTGCAGAATCCAGCATTTGGAAGTGTTATATTTCATCCCATTAACCACAGTCCAGTGCTCCAGTCTATCTGGCAAAGGGCTCTTGTCCCTCAGCACCTTCCAGTTTGTATTATCAGCAAACTTGCTGACAGTGCATTGAATTCCTGCATCCAGATCATTGATAAGTACATTGAACAGAACTGGCCCTAGAACTGAACCCGAAAGAGCAGCACTGAGGACTGTTGTGGGTAACCAAATCTAGCCCCACTTATTGCAGTAAAAATCCCTTTGAGCTCTGCCTTTCAGTCAATTCTGCACTGTCAACCCACAGCCATGATAGTGAGGAAATCCCTAGACTTCTCTGACAAAGTATTAATTTACAATCTCTTGATTGGATCTGATAGTTACCTCGATCTCATGATTTTAAAAATCACATCCAAGTTGTCAAAAAACCCCAAAATCATTCTAAATAATGAAGTTAATTTTTCTGTCTGCTGTGTAATGGCTTATAACTTGCACATTTTGTAATCAGTAATCATTTGTATACTGAGAACAACTCTGTTTGTAGGTCACATAATGCCTGCTCATCTGAAGAAATATACCAGAGAACTGTCTTAAATGTCTAGAATTTCACTGATACTTTACAACTCAGCTCCTCTGTTTTTCTTGTATCTTTATGAACCAATTTCTATTTCAAAGCCATTACTCCAACTGGTTAATTAGCAACCAGGTAGATTTAATTAATTAGCTAGTTAGATGTGAGCTATCAGGGGAAGCTGAAATGAAAAAAGGCTCTGCTGCTTCTTCACTTTCAAAAGGACAAAACCTGCTTTGCAAAATATCTTTCAAATATCTTTTTACTTTCTATGGAAGTGTCTGTGTGCACTGATGAAGTTAAGGATCTACAAAATTTCCCATTATAAACTCATTTTTGAGCTCCTGTGCCTTCTGAGCACTGAAATAATCCACCTCAAGTTGAAATAGCCTACAAGGTCTCAGCTCAAAGGAACTTTTTTTCCTCAGAGAACAGAGGAGTTGAAAAAAAAAATACTTCTGTAGGTATGGCAGGGTGGGTTTATCTTTTTATCTTACCATTCTATATAACTCAAAACCACTCATATTGGTTTTTTTTCAAAGATAACATTCTACCACTCAAAACATATAGGAACTTACCATCTTGTGCTTCAGTTAAAAAAAAATAAATAAAAAGAGAAAAGAAAATACAGTGGTTGTGCAGCTGGTGACACACCTTGAAATTCAATAACTCTTTGTGAGCAGTAACTGTTCCTTTGCACATTTTATTGCACTGAAGGGCCTTAGGGATCCATGAAGCACACACTGCAGCAATGGGTTACACTAAGGCAGTTTTCCTGAGATAATATTTTTCAGTATATTGAACCAAGACCAATATATTTGAAAACCAAAACAAATGAATAGTGTAGTCACACTAAACTGTTCATCACATATTAGCTTCTACAACTGATGCTGGGGCTTTTTGAAAACTAGTAAATAAAATGAAAATATTTTTGTGAGGAAGCATTTGGGTAACGAAAAAGTGATCCACGAAGTGTAAGTGATTCTGCTTAAAACAGTCTGAACTTCCCTCCACCAATTTATGGTTCTAGTTCAGACAAGCCTGGAATTATATTTGTTATTCTTTACAGCTACTCACTCTATAAATACTCTTTCATGTCCCAGTGATTTTTCTTCTGGTTCAACAAACAAAATTCTGTTGCATTTCAGTACTCCCTACATTTTAGTCTCTTCTGTATATTCATGACCTTCCTTACATCTGGTTAGTCCCATTTAATTCACCAAAAGAGGAAGAAAAGGTCACACAGTCATTTTAGGAGTTAGACTCCAAGTATGGGTTTTCTGAAACAGTTTTGGTTTGTGTCAGTGTCAAGTTTAGTCTTTCAAAAAATTTAAGTGTGTATTTTTTCAGTTATCTTGTGTAAAGATATATCCTCTGCTTTATTGCCTTCTTTTCCCACAAAAGCAGACAGAAAGTTGGTTGATATCTTAGAATGAGAAGAGGGAGCGGGGTGTATCAGCATATCCCAGGAAACAGTTTTTAATAGTATTTCAGTCTTACTATTGCCTTGCATGTGCTCCAGGGCAGATCATTTGCTCACTCAAAACTTTGGGTTTTTCTCTGTAACAAAAGCAGAATATTCTCATTCCTGATAAAGGACTTGAAGAGCTCCAGGGCAATATTCTGTGTACTATCAAATGTTGCTCCTTCTACTCAACTGGGTATATATTTAAAGTGTTTTTGAAGCATTTGCACATGATAAGGAAATGTTAAGAATGTGAAACGTTTGGCTGCAGATGCGCTACTTTACTGTTGCTTTTTCTGGATACATTCCTGTTTTCTGTCCAGTGTTTCATACACAGGGACGAAATATAGCCTTACGAATGGTGTCATGGAAAGGAGGAATCATCCAGTTCATACAGTCAGTCAGAGTTACTAGGTGTCACACAATAAGAGAATTTCAGAATTCAGTGTTTGATCCCAGTAAGAATAGTATACATGCTTTTATTTCACCAGAGTCGCACCAGGATTACACTTAGAAAAAATAGCATTTGATGGTAGAATTTGAACACTCCATAGGCAAAAAAAAAAGGTTAGATTGATAAAAGCAGTATTTTATTGTATGAGAGCTCATAAGAATGGGAGCTTACATGCCTTCATGGGTGTGACTTTTGCAGATCTGACCTTATTCCCTCTCCCAGCAGCCAGATATAGAAGGAGGCTGTTGGGAGAGCATGCATGGGAAGCATGCATGGGGTTGCATGCTTCCATCTTGCTCATATAAAATCTTCAGTAAGGATCAAGCACATTTGCAATTCATCTGTAGACGATTGTAGAATCATGGAATCATTTAGGATGTAAAAGATTCTTAAGCTTATTGAGCACTTCTGAGTGCACATCTAAACCATGTCCCGAAGTGACACATCTACATGTCTTTTGAATACGTGCAGGGAGGATAGCTCCACCACTTCCCTGGACAGTCTGTTTCAATGCCTGACAACACTTGGTGAAGAAATTTTTCATTTCAGGTAGTTGTAGAGAGCAACAGATCTCCTCTCAGCCTCCTTTTCTCCAGACTAACCAAAACCAGCTCTTCATCACACTTGTGCACCAGACCCTTCCCCAGCTTCATTGTCCTTCTCTGGACATGTTCCAGTGCCTCAATGTCCTTCTTGTGGTGAGGGGCCCAAAACTGAGCACAGGATTTGAGATGCAGGCTCACCAGTACAGGGCAAGGATCACCTCCCTGGTCCTGCTGGCCACACTATTGCTGATACAATCCTGGACTTCTTGGCCACCTGGGCACACTCCTGGCTCGTGTCCAGCTGGCTGTTGACCAGAACCCCCAGTCTTTTCCCACCAGGGATCTTTCCAGCCACTCTGCCCCATGCCTGTAGCACTACATGGGGTTGCTATGACCCAAATGCAGGATCTAGCATTTTGCCTTATTGAAACTCAAACAATTGGCCTCAGCCCATTGATCCAGCCTGTCCAGATCCCTCAGTAAAGCCTTCCAACCCTCCAACAGATCAACACTCCCACCCAACTTGGTGTCATACACAAACTGACTGAGACTACAATCCCCCAATCCAGATCATCAATGAAGATATTAAACAAGACTGAGCCCAATATTAAGACAAATGCAGGATACCATTTGTGACCAGCTGCCAACAGAATTTACCTCCATTCACCACCACCCTCTGGGCCCAGACATCCAGGCAGATTTTAACCAATGAACAATGCATCCACACAAGCCATGAACAGCCACTTTCTGCAGGAGAATGATGTGGGAATGGTGCCAAAGTTCTTACTAAAGTCCTAGTAGACACCAGCCACAGCCTTTTCCTTATCCATGAACTGTGTCAAGATCAGGTTGGTTAAGTAGGAGTTGCCTTTCCCAAACTGCTGCTGGATGATTCTGATCCCCTGGTTGTCCTGTAGGTGCTGCGTGATGGCACTCAAGATGATCGTCTCCATGACCTTCTCCAGCACCAATGTCAGGCTGACAGGCCTGTAGTTCCCCAGATCTTTCTTCCAGCACTTCTTGCAAACCTCCAGCCCACTGGAACATCCTTGTGAGACAAGATTTCTGGTAAAAGATTGAAAGTGGCTTAGTGAGCACCTCTGCCAACTCTGTCAGTACCTTTGGGTGGATACCGTCCCATCCCATAGTCCTGTGTGTGTCTGAGAGCAGCAGATCACCAGATTATTTCCAATGGGTTATAGGGGCTTCATTCTGCTCCCTGTCCCTCTCTCCCAGCTGAGGGGCTGTGTACCTAAAGAACACCTTTGGTGTTACTATTAAAGACTGAGGCAAAGAAATACTGCAATCTTTTCCTCATCTTTTGTCACTATGTTTCCCCCTGCATCCAATAAAGAGTGGAAATTCTCCTTTCATTCCTGATGTATTTCTAGACCCATTTCTATTGTCTTTTAAGTTCTGTTTGGTGCTTTTAATATGCCCTTGCATAACCTCATGACATCCTTGTAGTCCTGTTGAGTTGCTGCCCCTTCTTTCAAGGCTCATAAATTCTCCTTTATTTCCTGAGTTCCAGCCAAACGTCTCAGTTCAGCTAGGCTGGTCTTCTTCCACAACACCCTATCTTTCAGCCTGCTCCTACGCCTGTAAGATTTCTTTCTTGAAGAACGTCCAGCCGTCCTGGACTCCTCTTTGTGCTTCAGTACTGCCTTGGAAGGGACTCTGCCAACCAGTCTCCTAAAAAGGTCAAAGTCTCCTCTCTGGCAGTCCAAGGTAACTCTTTTGCTACTACTCTTATCATTTTTTGATTTCTGTTGATTTTCTGATTTCAGGATGGCTTCCAAGCATCTCATCACTCACCTGTCCTTCTTTGTTCAAAAACAATGGGTCGAGCAGGGCACCTTCCCTAGCTGGGTCACTTACCACCTATGTGTATTCTACACACTCCAGGAATCTCCTAGACAGTTTCCTCTCTGTTGTGTTGCATTTCCATCTGTTAAGTCAAGGTTTCTCATGAGAACAAGGTTAGTAATTGTAAGACTTTTCCCAGCTGCTTATAGAATATTTCATCTGCTTCTTCATCCTGGTTGGGTTGTCTACAACACTCCCACCATGACATCTTCCTTGTTTCCCCTGATTCTTACCCGTACTCAATGCTATTGACACTATCATTAAGCCCTAGACAACCAAAGTTTTCCCTAACATACAGGATTATTCCTCCTTGCCTATCCCTCCTGAAGAGTTCATAGCCATCCATTGGAGCATCCCAGTTGTGCAAGTCATCCCACCATGTTTCTGTGATGGCAACTGTGTCATAGTTCTGCTGTTGCACAGTGGTTTCCTGTTTGTTGCCCGTGCATCGGTGTAGATACACATCAGCTGAGTTATTGATTCCACTGCCTTTTCAGGGGAAGAAGCCCTAATTCCTGCTTAACCATTGTCTCTACACTAACTAGCAAGTAGATTGCACCCAACCAGATAACTCTCAGACCCATTTTTGCTGTAAATCAGAGACCTTTTCTATTGTCTTTCAAGTGCGTGCACTTGGTGTTACAATGCAAATCCAGAGTTTATCCCCATTCCTCACTCACCAGCTCAGAGCCTGGATTGCAAAATGCATGTTTTGATAGAGTTGTGTGGTGGTTCATCCCACATTAGAATCAGAGTTGTCTTTGAATCAGCTGTCTTTGACAGCTGATACTAAAAAAAATATTAAAACATAATTTCTATTCAGCCAATGCTATTTTTTCTCCTGGAAATTGGACAGTTTTCCTATGAGGTTTTTAGACTACTTTACAGTTAGCTGTCTTTAGGGAGGAAAAATCTTGAATGGTACTCCAACTAGTTTTCTACACTAGTTCTAGCAGACATTTGGTAAAACCTCAACAAGTAGATTCTCCTGGCATTTGAGAACTGTGGTAAATGAGAAATTTACATGTTAAAACTTCATCACTTCTGTCAAAACAACTCACTATGAGTAAGTGCACACACTCAGCGTGTTGGAAATGCCTGCTGGAATTTGGCTTACTGCAAACCTTCATATAAAAGACAGCAATTTTCAAGGCCCTTAGCATCTGTCCAAGGTAGAAAAAGATACAGCCCATTAGGGGTCTTTGCTTTCATGCTTGTTTTTTTGGGGGTTTTATTTTTTGCCCCACAAGAACATAATTTAAACCAAAACATTTTCTCTCCTCCTTTATTCCCATTAAATGAAAAGCAGAGAAATTCACTTTCAGCTAAAATTGCATTTAATTCATAGTCCTGTGTCTAAAGTAACACAGCCAGGAAGGAAAAGGTTCTCAAGTCTTCACACAAGTGCCCTTGGGATGCCTCCCAGACTACAGTCGTGTGATTATACCCTTCCCACCAATGTGAGCCCTAGGGAAGCAAGCACCGAACTCTTGGTTCATTACAAAATAAATAAATATAGCCACTGAAGTTTTTACCATTGGAAATGAAGAACTCATGCTGGATACAAAAGAAGATTGGAATTGGAAACTCATCACAGATAAGAAAGTAGAATATGGAAATTTCCATGTTTCGTCTCTTGAGAGCTTGTCAAAATAAATATATTCAGAGACCACATGCAGATGCTTTTATCATTTTAGGCATTGTGCACAACCATATGAAAAAGGGATTAGCACAACAGAAATAAACAGGCCTTTTCTTAGTTCTTTCAAAGACATAGTGGAAGGAAGGAGAAGAATCTCCCTTCTAATTAGAAGGAAAACAAATGAAAAAATTACTGGACTAGAAAAAAATAACCAAAAGCAGAAAAAACATTCAAACTTTTTACTGAACTTTTAAAAAGAAATCAGAATGAAGGGATTGTAGTAGATATTCTCAGGGACAAATCCAATTTCTCTTCACTCAAGGAAGAACAATTTTTTTCTGTGTCCATGCCAGCATCAATGCTGACATCAGTTATATTTTCAAGGTATCATTTCTTTTTCATTCTAAGATAAATAACTTTCTTATTGCTATGTTTGACTGATGATCATGTCTTATTTTGATGAAAGAGAATAATTTCTGAGGATATGTAAGGTATCTCCCCCATTTTACAACCTTTAATAAACACACTATCTGTATTTCTTGTATCTTGTATCTACTATCAGCAGTACATATTGCCATACTGTAACCCAACTTAACTATTAAGAAACCTTGTACATCATACTTTTGAAGTAGCTATTTTTGCTTTTTGTTCCTTTGCTTATGGAAAGAATTTTGAGAAATAATAACAGGTGCAGCCAAATGCTAATTCCTGACCTTCAGGATGCCTAAGCAGAGAACACCAGTGTCCTTTGCCCAGCAGTGAAAGAAAGGGTGGCAGCAACTTCACCATCACTGGGCTGCTGGGTCTGTGTTGCTGCCCATCCAGAGCCATTCTGCCTTTCCTGCAATGGAGCAAAGAGAGTTCCCAAGGAACTAGTGTAATTCCTGTTTTTGAACTATGCTGGAGAAGGTGAATTCCTTGGCTTTCCAAATTATGCCACATATCTATATTGCTTTCACTGATGTGGGATTCTTGGCTAATGGCTCACAGAGTCAGAAAAAGGAACACCAGCACAGGACTTTAGATATACATTATTTTAAAATAGCCTATAGAGAGAATATTTGTATAATGCTACATCTGAGCTTTTCCAAATCACATAGGTACCCCTATAGCTCTGGTCTATGCTCATAGTAGAGGAAATGTATTTAAATATCTGTATAGAGGCTTTGCCCCAGAGGTCCCGGTTGCCCTTGATGGGCTGCAGCTGTGATGTCCTTAATTGGGCTGCAGCTGTGACCAATGAAGATAACTGGGATAAAAGGGGGCAGGTTGGCCAGTCAGGGAGAGCCTTGGAGGAGCCCTGACATGAGAGAGAACAGTGTGCAGAAGAAGGAGTCAGTGAAGAGCTGCAGCCATGAGAATACACTCAAGAGGTATGGACTTTAGAAATCTAATAACAACAATATGGGACTCTAGAAATAATAGAAGAACAACTACATATGCTCACAGAACCATGGAATATTCTGATTTGGAAGGGACCCACAAGAATCATCATGTCCAGCTCTTAAATGAGTGGCCCCTACAGGGATCAAATCCAAAACTGGTGTTATTAGAACCATCTTATGACCAGCTGAGCTAAGGCAGCTCTTCCATAAACCTTTTAGAAGTTTGCACTCTTTTAAGAGTAGCAGAAGAAGCATACCTTAACACCTTTGTAAATCCAGGCCCTAACTCACATCAAATTTCAATTAACTGCAGGATCATCTCTTTCTAAGGAGTTTTTTCATAGCCATGCCACTTTTTCCTAGCACCAGAAATGACCATAAAACAGGGTCCTGTTATTAGAGTATAAAACTTATTTTATAACCTTAATTCATGAAGGCCTATTGAAATTAAAAAAACCAAAACAGAGTACCTCTAAAATTCATGCTTCACTATTTATTGCAATTTTCCTTATATGTAAGAGATAAATACAACTGGATTTCTTGTAGATCATAGGTCACTGAATTCAAAACATACCATTGCTTTTACCCTTACTAAGTTCTTCTTGGCTGAAATACACTTTCTGGAAAGACATTCATGCTTGAGATGAGACCATGAGGCCATATTTCCTTCAACAGTATGTTGTATTGCTCAATATAAGTCCTATGAATATTCTTCAATATTTTTTTCCTTTGCATATTTGGCTTCAGCTTTCACAAATGGATTGTGTCTTCTCCTATAGTACACACTTTTGATGTCAGGTTTTGGTCTTTTTGTTGTTTTGGTTTTTTTCCCCAAATATTTCTAAGCTATCCGTAAACACTGTAAGTTTTGACATCTATTTTATAAGTCAAACTGATTGAAGTCTTCAGGCAAACCTTGCAAACCACTTTTTTGGTTCTTTTTTCCTCCACACTCTTCAGTTTTCAACATCACCTTGAGGATCTGGAGAGCAGAACACAGTGAAATACAGATATTATTCTATACATCCAATTGTTTTAATTCTACTGCTTAACCTGTTTTCACATGCAGAATCTCCTAAGGCCTTTTTTCATAATGTTAAACTCCACAAAAAAAAATTTCTACAATGAGTTTCTCAAATTCAATACTCACATCCATATACACTACTTCAGTCTGGTTTTAACTGGCACCGTTTCAGCATGATCTGTGTTCATGAGTTCTATATTCTATAAGTACTTATGAACATCTTGACTTACATTATATCTTATTTTTCAGGGTCTCCCCTTTGATCAACTCCTGCATTGTGCAACCCTCTCCTTAACAACAGTGATTTCAGAGGAGCTGTCACTTAATGCAAAATGAAACCTAAAAACTTCCAAAAACCCTTGCACACATGTTAATGATGCTTGGTTTATTATTAATGTGGACTCCAGTGGGAGAAGCAGGATCAGTGCATAATAAACCCATTAATAAAATGGACAAAAACGGGGTAATCTCTCTTCAGTGATGTGGCTCTCTAAGCTTCCTAGGGTCCTGGATCCCATGGAAACTCAGGGATAGACAAAAATATATGTAATGGGATAGGAAATGGTCCTGGGTTCTAATTAGTGGTTTTAATAAGCTGGTGTTCAAATTTTTGTCTGTCTCTACTGAAGTTCACAAGTTTTGCAGTGCCAGAAGTTCTCCATTTCTCAAGGAAACCTGACAAACTTGGAACAAGCTCCATTCCTTTGCTACAAGGAAAACACACATGTGCCTAGCCCCAAACAGACATCTCAGAAGAGCTGGTTAAAGCCATCAGCCTGTCTGGGCTTGCAGGACTGAGACCTGGGACTGCCTGTGCTGAGAAGCAGGTCAGCCACATCAGCATACACACTCAAAAGAGAAACTCCTGTTGAAGTTGTAGCTGAATGCCTTATCTCTCAAAAGAGGACCAAGGAAGCAAATTCACACAGACAGTGGAGCTGGTTCAAGGGCCATCCAAGTAACTCACAGTAAAGTTCTAATACAAAACTGGTGATGGAAGTGTCTGAGGAGCCCCTTCATACTCTTGGGGTTGAATTCATAAGGCATCAGCGACAAAAAGACATATTTAATAAATGGAGTAGAGAAGAGAAAAACTTCCTGAAAATCCCCTGTCATTTACCTTTTACAAATACAGAAGTCCAGAGGCTAAAACTCACCAGAATTCAAACATTTTATATAAATAGTCTGACCTGATGCTCCTTCATAAAATGGGACAACACCACCATGAAACACTGGCTGTTTTCCCCCCTGCTTCCTCTGCCAGTGTTTTTTCAGGTTCCAGGGTCAGTGTGCCATGCAAACCCCTGACCCCTGGCCAAAATGCTCTCTCACAGAGCTGCTTTTTAGATCTAAGTGTATTCATCTTATGCTTTGACCAGACCTTACTAGATCAATAGAACTAAGCTTTTCTTCACTGGGAGATATGTTTGCCTTTATCTATGGCTGAAAATTTTTTTAGTATTTCTAGCCTTATTTAACTCTTCAGCTGAAAACAAAGTACCCTGTTAAAAAGAAGACAAACATTTTAAAGAAAACTGTGCTTTCATCACAGACTTTCTTCTATAAGCTTCAAATTTAGTGAGAGACTTGTGGCTCCATAACTGTATACAAACAAGGAAAACCTTTTGACCTCTGTCCTTTCTCATAACTATATTAAAAGACAAAAAGGTTTCACATTTTTTTTCCCATGAGGAAGATTTCCTTCCCTTTGAAGATACTCCATCAAGATAAAATTTTCTTACATCAATATACTTTCACATAAATATACTTCATTTTGTTTTCATGTCAATCTAAAGGGAGTAAGAATGGAAAACTCCAAAGCTGATTTTAATAAATTAATAATGATGCTATCCTGTTTAAACTTCTGCATGTGCTACTTGGTATAGAATAACCTCAAGCAAAGAGAGTCTTCAATGAAACCCTTCAAAAAGGAATATGGATTTGAATTTAAGAATGAGAAACTTTATATTTACACCATGGCAGATGAAAGAGATTCTATCTGTAACATGAAAGCTTTAAAAACATTAAGTCCAAGGTAAACAAAGAGAAGTACAAGCAAGTGTTCAGCAACTACATTGGAATTTGCAGCGAGATGTCAGTAGTCAAAGGAACATCCGTTCAGGCTGGCTGAGGACTGTGACACTGTGACACCTTCCATCTGCATTTGAAAATGGCTTTGGCCCTGAGATCCCAGGGTTCCTGTTCTGGTGAATTTTTCCTATGTGAAACCTGAGGGCACAGATTTCTCTTTTATCAAGTCAGGGAATGAGGAAAAAATGCACTTTATGAATCTAATTCCCTTTTCTTCCACCATCTGTTTCTGTGTAGAAAATTTAAGGTGGTAACATGAGTGAAAAACAGAGTTTGTAGGATATAAGGGTTGGCAAAATTATGAAAAAGGGAGAAGCTTCCTTGTCCTTAAAAATGAGAAAGGACACTTCAAAATATATGATGACTGGGTAGCATTAGCTAAGATTTAAAGGAAACCTGTCTATAAAGGCAAAATTACACCTAAATTATGTGATGGTCAGGATCTAACCCCAATCTTGGCCAGAGCTTCTAGTATGCCTGAGGTTGGATTATAATGTCCATTTCCCTTGTAGTCCTTCAAAGCATTCTTTTCCTAAAACAGACAATTTCAGAATTCTTAGAAGGTGAGATATATGTGTTTTCTTGACTAAATTAGAATATCTCCATGTTGAAGTTAGAATTGAGAAAGACCTCTGATATTTTTTACCCCTTGACCTCTGCAACAAGGATAATTTTTTTTTGTGTTCTATGGGTGCTTTCTGCAGTAAGTGACGTTGTTTCAGCCTTAATAGGCCATTGTATTGGAGACCATTTTCCACACCTGCAAGGAAAAAAGCTGAAATTAAACCTCACAAGGGCAATTCATTCAGTAAAGGGGAAGTTTTTTTACTGCTCAACAGTGACACCTCTTGATATTCAGCAGACACTGATAACCTTCAAAGATAATTTAATACAGTTTGCAGGACAGAGTACTGCAGGCAGTGCAGTTTCTCCCAGTGGAAAGGTTTTTCTTTCTTGGTTTATTCAGGAAAAAGCAGCTCAGCATCCAATCTTTTGTTCCAATATGAGAGGCTCAGGAAATGAAAAAATTTATAGGGGACCAGCTCAGAAGAGTGAATCTGTATCCCCAGAAAATGCCTTTGTCATGAAATTTGAAAGTTTTTAAAATGTCACAAAAGGAAAAATATTGCAAAGGACATTTTATCAGCTTGGAGCTCCTCTTCTGAAATGTTAATATTTTTAATATGATTTTTGAAATTAATATCTACCCAGAAAATTTTTTATTCATTCAAATTCTACTATATGTCAGAATTTTTTATTATCAAACTTTCCATATGCATAGCTTCTACAAGGATGTATACCCAAAAGTCAGCAAAGAATCTGGCCACTTGCATATTCAGTTAAATAGAATTTTTAATAGCAACAATTGAATTTATTAACTCTTTAAAGTACTACTATAATGCAAGTGAAAATTTAGACTTAAAAAAAAGCCAAAGAACTGAAAAACTGAACTAAAAATAAACCAAGTCTAACAAGTATCCTTCCAGTCGGATATGGAATATGGCCTACTTTTCTGGTAGCTGCTGTAGCTGGCTCTGAGACTGTATTTGGGATCTAGCCATGAAAAGTTTAAATAATCATTCTTTCTAGGCCAAATGCTGAGTGTTAGAACAAGAACTTTTGGCTCACATTTATCTCTATAACAGATGTTGATTGGCCAGCTGAAATTTGTTCATGCATTTTACAAGTGCACCCTTTTGCCAATTCAACAGAAGCATTTGTGAGAAATCCAAGCACATTCATTTCTGTTGGAGCTCTAGCTTTATTCTGCTCATGGTACAAGTTCATTAGTGAAATAGCTGTAGATGAGCTGAAAATAGCTTGGCATTTAGGTTTCCTCCACTGGCACCAATTAGCATTATGGAATAACAAGATCTATGAAGAAAATCTCTGGGGACTATAACATAGATAGTAAATGTGTGAACAAAGAGTTAATTCCTGGATAATAAATTCTCAAGACATTGAAATGACTTAATTGTGAAAGGATTTAATAATTTAGTGCCAATAATAGACAGATTGTAAATTGCAAGGTTTATTTCAAAACCAGCAAAAACTGCACAGAGAGAGGATAACAGTAAAAGAAAAAGTGCGAACCTAGAGAGAAGAAAATTTGAAAACTGTAGGGAAGATTTAGGAGCAGCAATGGTATTAAGGGCACACTCTTTATATCTGTCATTATTTTTTAAGGGAACTTTAAACCATGCCTATCAGTAAAATGTTGATACTTCATCATTTTTAAGAAATCAGCTACTTCATTGTTTGTAAGAAATCAGCTGTTACTTTTGTCTAGTAGTAGAGTAATACTTGGTGCTAAAAATCTGGGATGCATGCTATGCCTGCATACCATAACAAAACCCTGCTGTCCAAGTTTTGCAATATGTCTTAGAAGTAAACAAATAGGAAAAAGCACATCAGACATGGAGAAAATAAAACCCCAGAGGTGAGACACATAACTGAAAATGCTCCTTATTTCTGGGCAGTGAAACTTGCCATTTTAATGATGACAGGGTTGTCTGTCTGAAATATTTTGAGAAAAGCTATTTGAAAAATCTTTTGGCCTCAACCTCTAGATACATACACATGGGGACATTGAAATAGAGCCAGGAATATTTTAATGCTGATTTTTGGAATCACATTATAGCACCCTACCTATTTTCAGGGTCTTAAGGAATTAGGAGAATAAAAGTATTTAATTTTGTGAGCTGAGTTCTTTATCTGAAAGTGGATATATTTCATTTCTCTGCAACCGAGAAGGGAACACCTTCATATAATGAACCCGGTAAATGAGTAAAGACCCATAGACTGGATTTTCTTGTTGTGTTTTTTGGGAAGAGACTCTCCTCTCTGCTCAATCCATATAGCTAGATTTAATTTTCTGAGCAGATTTCATCCTGTGAATGCACAGACACACATTAAAATTTGCATCTACATAGGAGAGACACACACACAAAGGAAAGAAAAATAAATTACCCCAGCAAATATAGCACAATATAATACTTGGAATCAAACTTACTCAAAACAGACACTAAATAATCCAGTACCAGTGGAAACTCAAGACATCTAAAAGCCAAGAATTCATGTTCAGTAAGAAGTATTTTCCTTCCTTCTTTGGCATCTGTTGATCTATACATCTGATAATAAGAGATTATTCTTTTTTTATTTTAGATTAATCAGAAAAGCTTAAATTCTTGGCTATAAGACAATTTGCCAACAGTCTATTAATCAAAATATCTCTTTAAAGTTTTATGTAAACACATCCTAGTTATACCAGCCTAGTTTTCTAATGGATTTTATTTTCCCTAACTTTAGACACCTAAATAAAAATTAAACATCTAGTCTAAGCTAGCCATCTGGGCTACAGTTATATCCTAAAGAGAGACAGACAGCCAAGCAGAGAGAAGGGCACCTCTAGAGTGTCATTTCCTGACATCCCTTTTTGCTCTGAGCCCTCAGATAAGACAGCTCTTATGGCTCTGCCATCTCCCTCTTTCAGCCATCATTGAAGTGTAAATAACTGAGCCTTGTCTCCCTCTCATTTAGGTGAGTTTGGCTATGTAAGATGAATTTCCAACCTATGAGTTTCACCTCCCCCAGTAGTTTTTTGGCACCTTTGTTCTTTGCTAAAAGCACATATACATCGTTATTTAAATAGCACAAATGGAAGAGGCAAATAAGGACTTCACCCAGCTACTATATCTCTCCCTTGCTCCTTCTAAACAAAATATGTGAGAGGCAGGCAAGATAAAATGAAGCATGGGGTTTTCTGCTTTGTGTGGTTTTTTTTGCTCTTGATTTACCATGAGAATTGTGCCACTCATATTCTCCCTTCAAAACAAATCATGTGCTTTTAAATAAAATACACTAAAGAATTGTGCCACTCATATTCTCCCTTCAAAACAAATCATGTGCTTTTAAATAAAATACAGTAAAGTCAATCCCTCATTTGGAAACTTGAAAAGTCCAGTTTTGTCCTAGATATGTATAATTATCAAAAGACAGCTTTGAAAAAAAAAGTAGAAGAAGAAAAAAATGAAGAAATTCACCTTTTTCTTTATTTTAGACAGACCTTGAAGTTATATAAGAACAACTGACCTGTTTCTGATGAGGAAGATATAGAATAATAACATTAATATATTTTCTTGAAATCTTTAAAGTTTTATAAATTGCCCATGGAGATTTGTGAGCCAAGGTCACTCTGTGTCTTTTCATTCTTTTAATTATCTAGTTCCAGCCTGATACACTAGCCTTGCTAATTGGACACAGAGAAATCCCTTATCAGTGAAGTTAGAAAAGGACCTATGAAAAAGGTGTGGGAGACTGCTGTAAATCAAAGAAGAGGAACGGAACAGAAGGAAAGCCAATCAACTGTACCCCTCCGAGCTGTGAGTTTATAGGAAAAGCTCAGCCTCGTTGGATGGAGGAATAAGGGGCCAGCAGGTAGTTACACGTCATTGACCTCTCCCTGATAGATACTCTTGTGAGAGAAGCCAAATGCAGATTCACACCTGCCCTTAATTTCTTGGGGAAGGGAAGATTTTAAGCAGTAGCTTGTGCTTTGGGGTGTGTAGGTGTAAATCCAATGTTATTCATTTCTATTCCCGTATCCCCAAGACGATAATCCATACCTCTCAAAGCCCAGTGAGGGAATTAATTTTCCTGTCTGGTTTTTACCATTTTCATGCACATTTGACAGGTGTGATGCACACCAGAATGTCTGTAAGTCTTTCAATCTCTGTTTGGTAGAATAAGAAATGTGCATATCTGTACTATCCTTGATTTCTCATCCTTTTCCTTTCCCAGGATTTTTCCACATTCTTCAAGGTTGCCAGTGATTTTTCTTCTCTAAATTGTGGTTTATCATTTGAACTACAGCTCCCTTCCATCTCAGCTCTTCCATTTTGAATTTGGATGGTCAATTTAAAGAATTCACTTTCCCCTCTTCATCATCATTTTTTAGTATGAAACCTGTTTTTTCATCAGCTCTTCCATTTCCCCTGTGTCCTAATGAGCCTCTGCAGTGCATATGCCAGTATCTAAGATTTGTTCTTCTGCCTCTGCATTCTTTTCCTAGTCCTCAAATGTCAGCTGTCCACAGAGATATCCAAAACTATATCTGATTTTCACAACTATATCAAGTCCACTGTCATAAGGTGTTTTCACCTAAAAAACCCATATGCCAGCACCCTAACATATTGTCCTTAACATAGAAGGAGTGTATACACAAAATATTTCAGAAATATTGAACTCTGTTTTCATCAGAAGATATTACCAAAGCAAGGAAATCCCATTGTAGCATCATGCAGAGTTCAATAGAATCCGTCAGGCTTCCAGAGAAAACACAGGGGTATTGTAGGAGAAAAGACAAGAAGACATTATCTTGTCAATAGGAAAAATATACTTACTGTTTCATATTTAGGAAATTGAATTGATTCTGTTTGGTTTGGAGACATGAAACTGAAAATTCTCAACATTTTAACTGTTAAAATTTTCCTTGGCATTTCCATGACATACAAAAGGCATAATACTGTTTTGGCATGTTGGTAAAGTGCAGATCAAAGCACAAAGTGCAGATCAAACAGCATTCACCTGCAATTGCTTTAACATGTTTGTTTAGCTAACTTTCTTCTGTATCATGCTATTGTGTGACTTCATAGTGCACTCTGGGCTTTGCATCCAATGAACCCCTAGCTTCTTTCACATCCAATGTTTTGAAGAAAAACCTGAACTTCTGCACACTTGGAACTATGAGGAACATCACATGTACATTGTCCATTTTGGCACATAGTTTTCCATAGTTATTCAAATGCTACTGTCTGTAAAATTGTGAAAGAGTTATCATTATTGCTGACTGCAAGACCTTCTTGACCAGAAGCATTCCTTCATGTCAAATCCTTCTCATGATTTATTTAAAAAGTATCAAGCGGCAAAAAGCAACAAGTTCTGTGCTGGGTACTGGCACCCAAATGTCTCTACCCTTTGAACACAGTGTTGGGTCTAGCCAGCAAGCAGTGTACACACCTATAAAGGAACAAATCCAGCACTGGAGATCACATCTAACAGGCAGATTTGTGCAGCCATTCGTTTTGTAGAGTAAGGGGGTGGCTTTGTACAAAAAGCTCTGTGCAACTGGCCTCAGTTTTAGAGAATAGTCCCAGCAAATTTAGCATCATTTTATGGTAATCCAAATAGCAGCTGAAAAGAGCATAACTGACTCTATCCACTTTTTTCAAGATTTGCTGTATTTCTACATTTAAAAAATTTAAAATACTCCTACCCCATAAATTCAATTGTATCCTGATTAAATTAGAGAAACTTGCAAAAACATGAGACTAACACAGCATTATGAGAGACAATCAGAAAGCTTTCTGCCTTTTTTTCCCAGAAGCATAGTGCAATTTCCCTTTTTTTTGATCTTAGATGTTTTCTTTAAAACAAAGATAGAAGAAGCAGATAATAAATGGAATACTTTCCTGCAAAACCTTTCCAGAAGGTTATTCTTTCTTATGGATTTCATTCACACTGCTTCACAGACTTGTCAATATCTCTTATTTTGTTCTGTTTTCCTCCAGCATAGAGGAAACAAACATTAGACAGAATATTTTAAGGTGCTCAACTCCAGGACAAAACAATCATAACAAACTACGTTTTACAGAAAGCACTATCATGTCCCTCTCTTACCTCTTAAAAGGGGCCTCTCAATGAATTGGAAATTCCTTCTAGTAGAGATGCATCTCTTAACAGTAAAAGTGATATTTTGCCCATGTAGTTTATGCTGACTACATGCATAAAAGTTGAAGCTATGAATAGAGTTGCTTATGTTGCTGGTTTTGTGTGTATAAAAATGTTGCTGGTTTTGTGTGTATAAAAACATCATATCCCCTAACTGGTGCAGCCATAATGACAAAACCCACATAGATGTGGGCTTTGTTTCCACTCTAGTGATAATAAAATGGCACCTGATTTAAGCTGCTGACAGAGTCCTGAGAGATTTGAAAGTTGCAACAGGTCCATGACAAATAGGTATCACAAGAAAGATTAATGTCATTAAATGCAAATGGTTGGAGTTGTGTATCATGCATGTCTCAGTCTGTACAAGCTCTTTTTATCATGTAAAGAGCACATTTACACTTGTACAGACCTGTGTTAACCTGTCACTGGTTTAGACTAGGAATAGTCTTACACATAAGGCTAATAAAGGCTTTTTCTTTTAGACTGGTAAAATTACAAGTAAAGTGGATCTCTAATGGGGACTAGATGTAGAGAATAGCCTCCAATTAGTAATCTACAGTGTACATGCCTAAAGGTAAGAGAATGGACTCCTATCCTGTGTGGCTTAGATTTCTATTAAGTATTATTCTATAGAAAATGAGGTATTTTGGCAGATACTCTAGCAGTTACCTAGATAATTTATAGCTTTTCCCATTTTCTTTACCATTGACTTCAAGAAAAACTTTTTAAAGCTTAAAAATTTAAGACATTTTTTAAAGCTTGAAATTTAAGATTTACTGCCTCATCCATCCTCTATTCATTCATAGTTTTGGCTATTGTCGAAGATTGTTATGGTGAAACCATAACAGTGAAAGGAAAAACCAGCAAACATACAAAATTTGAGATGGTTGCTAAACTATGTTTGATGGAAAGTAGCAATGAGTGAACATGAAAAAGATCATACTAATCAAAATAAAAATATGATGTGGATGTTTATCTGAATGCATCCACTTTCTTTAAGGAGTAAGGTTGAGACACCCTTTAATCTCCTCAACACTGTTTGGCTTAAACCTTAAAACATTAAAAACTACCTCTTTCAGAGCATTTCAGTGCTTCTAATCCCTGCAAAGAAGGAAGAAAGACTTGGCAGGTTTATTTTTGGTTTTGGGCAAAGGTTGAGAACACTCTTAAAAACAGAAATTTAGACTCAATGGCTGAACAGTGACAATATCTTTCCGGCTGAGCCTCTCAGTTCCCAAGAGGAGATAATATCCCCCCTCTATTACAGTAGCCAAGAAGAATGAACAGAGCTTCCAGTAATAAATATAGACAGAGAGGCGTCTGGTTTCTTTTCTGCCTCAGAAGCTATCAAGAATATTTAATCAGGCTTTTCTTTTCTAGTCAATCCTCAGATTATTTTAATACTTTCACATTCGGTATTGAAATTCTGTCATCCTCGTCAGTTTTTTTCCTGATGGCTGCATGCAGTCATTGCTAAACAATTTGTTAAAGTGTTATGCTTTTAGAGAGGTCTTTTCCCTTACCACCTAATGGTAATACCATTTTGCAGGGGTCATAAGGAAAGAACATATCCATGATGAGAAAAAATCAAGTGAATGGTAAGACAGGAACATGTTCCTATCTCATTCCCTTTGCCTCCCTATCCTCTTCTAAGCAGAGAAAAAATAACTCATACCAACCAGATTTTTACCTTATACCTAGCCTGGTGTTTTCTTCCCTACACTAAATTATGTAGTGCTTCTGCAGTGAGTGTGTACAAGAGCTGAATGTAAATCAGAAAAGGATGCAATTGTGAAACTAAAAGGCAGTCACTTCTCTCTAAAACCGCTTTGCTATATGGAAGGCTGGTCTGCTTACCTTATAAGATCATGGGATTAGTGTAGTACCTCAGGTATCTGTGCATGACAACACTGAATTTAAAATGCATCCTGTCCTTCATGTGTAATAACTGACACAGACCTGAGTGAATAGGAAGGAAAAAGGGTACTTTACAGCTAGAAGGATAAAGACATCTTCTAAATTAAAAGGAATTATTAAAAATCAACTCTTAGTTTTTCTGTGCAGCTCAAACACTGAGCAACAAAACGATCTGTATGTTCTGCTCCAGTCTGGCAGGGGGCTGAAGAGATAAACCCCCTTTATTTCTGAACTGGAACATAAATAGCAACAAAAGAGAAATACACTATATAAAATGTTGACAGCCTTGACTGATCATTCACGCTAGCTTATAGCTTTCATCTCATGAACTTATTTCATTGCTCCCTTTTTTATCATGTGCTTGTTAAAAAACAAAACAAAGATCATTTGTTGAACTAATTGCCAGGTTTTTAATATAGCAATAGCTTTTACTGCCAATCTTTACTATCACTTGGATGGTGCACAATACTTGCATCAAAGTATTTTACACAAAATAAAACAAAGTACAAAGGAAGACAGAAAATCCTTTAGGCTATTCTGTACCACTCATCATGACAATATTAGTGCTATTTTTAAATTTATGTCAAAATAGCTAGTACATGTGTCATTTACATCGTAAACAAAAAATCCTTTCATGATCTTTTGAATCTATAGGTATTTATGGACCCTGGAATGACCATAGTTAAAATTCAATTGTGTTTAGCTCATTCATATTTTTACATTGCACATTCACTAGAATGGGGTTCCCACTGGGACATGGGAAGAGGAGAGTGTAACAAAAGTGCAAAGCAGAGTCTCAGCTAATAATTTTAATGTTATTTTACACCTCTGGTAAGAAAAGTCTAGCACAAACTCACACACGTACCACACAAGTTACTACTGAGTCAATCAATGGTCTTTCAAAAAATTAATGAGTAATAATGATTTCACTGCATTCTGCTGCTTTGACTAGATGGCTACTGTAAGAAAAGCACTCAGCCTCCTTTCTCACATTACTTATAAACAAAAATTGTTTCCTCCAGTTCATGGGAGAGTTGTGAAATGGAGTGAGCACCTTGCACTGACTTTTAGTGAAAACTAACCTCCTCTACTTGTTCTTAGCTATTTCTTTTTCTGTTTGCAGGCGCATGAAACCATCTTTTCAACTCCAGTTTCTAACAGACATGAGATTTGTAAAAGTAAATTATAGTCAAGCATTCTCAATGCAAATCTTGTAACTCTAGAAGACCAAAGAGGCCTTTTTCATCCCAGTTGTCTCAGTGTGCCCTGTAAGGTAGAAGGTAATGGCTCAGGTGAAGGAAGGAAAATTTGTCAATACTGTGCACTGACAATGAACAACGCTTGAAGGGTCATTCGCAGCTACAGATTTTTTTAGGAGCTAAAGCATCACATTCCCACAAGCAAACCCAGACACATTCCAGTGGGTTTGGGATGTCAGTTCATATTTACAGCCATCACATGTAGCATCTAAGTTAAGAAGCCCAAGTCTGGATTTATCCTTCTAACATCAGTATGTAGCCTGATATCTGAATTAGAAGATTATTATCATCACTGAAATTGAAATCAAAGACAGTCATCTCCAAGATCAGTCCCACCCACTTATAGTGTTTCTCACTCTCTTTTTGCATTTACAATGGTTTTGAGGTTTAGTGACCATCATAACCATGGGCTGTGTTGCTAAAATTAACAGAATTGCAGATTTGATCTAGTAACAGAATAGCTGAATAGTCTAAAATGAAAGATTTTAATCCATGTGTTTTGAAGACATGACATTGATTATGAAACTGCCAGTGGATGGAAACAAATGTTCTCAAGGTTTTTTTGTTGCAGAAAAGCAATTGTTCTCCTCATCACGCTCCCTCCAGGGATGCGTGTGTATGAGACTGATCCAGAGATTTCTTATACAACACAGCAGGAGCAGTGATCCATATAACCAATTATTCCTGTACCTTTACTGACATGGTGAATCATGTAAGTTTTTTCTTCAGATGATAATTTCATTGCTCTTTTAGTTTGTGCATTTATTTCTTTATTGTTTCCCTTAGCTGAACCTTTTGTGGCATGAATTCATTAATGTTAGGTAATGAGGTGGAGATTCAGGCTTATAAAGAGGAATTAACACAGCCTAAATTGCAACTATATTATAGTACCACCATCTGTTTTACTCTTACAGAAAATTTACACATTCTCATTTCAATTAAGTGTGATAGTCAAAATAATTGTAAAATCATTCTCTCTCAGACATTACAATAAATAAAGATAGCATTACTTCTCAGGGACTTAATAACACTTAGTGTAAAACATGTACTTCTATTCAAGTTTTATAACCTTATCTTTATCACCTTTTTTGATAAATATCACAGTATAAATAAAACAAATGGAACTGTTTCATTTTGTCAGCTAGGATTAAGGTAATATATTTAACATACAAATGGCCCATGTAGTGTTGATTTAAGCAGGACTGAAAACTTACCACTTTTTTTCACTTGTCTGAGTGTTCAAGGCACTGCAATTTTTTTACTCAAGCTTAGACTGAAAACTCAAAACTTCATCTCTGTTTAGGAGTCAAAACTGAGATTTAGGGCCCAAGAAGAATTTTCCTTTCAATTGCTCCAAAATTATTCAATTTGAGTTTTGTTGGTTACATTTGCTCCAATTTGCTTATGTTTTGAATGACATAAAAACTGGGACACTAGACACCTTGTAAAACTGCTGGAAGGAAATGTGATCTTATGATCTTTTAAATGCTTTTCTGTTTATGTACTATTTCAATTTGACAGTTGATTTGGTTTGGATTTTTTTTTTTAATATTTTTAAAAAAATCTCCTTTAAAAAAATCAAAAACCAGTTCACTAACAAGCCTAACTTGAGGTTCAGAACTGCGCTATCCATCCTTGATGGATAGCTGTTTATTTTCTACTTTAACTTTACAAATAAAAACAGTAAACTTGCACTGCTTCTACCTTCACTTTTAATATGCTGCATTTTATGTTTCTTCCTTGCAATTCTCAGAAGCATTTCCAAGCTCTTTGCTTATTTGGTTTTATACTTTCCTTGGGCACAGCTTGCTCGTCTGGTCAAAAGTGTGTTTCCAGCATGCCTGCTGATTTCTGCAGCCACTGGATTAGGCCCATATATTATCTGTGTATTTCTTTTTTGCCAGCAATTCCAGAAGATTTACAGGGCTGCTTTAAAAGATGTAAGCCTCTCCATTATGGCAATCTATTCCCATATCATACAGTCCTTTTGTTACAGTGGAGATGCAAATGAAAATATCAATAACTTAAAACTAAAATGGTTTGATTTAATCTTTTAAACCAGACTGTATTTTTAATATCATGTACTTTGGAGTCTACAAAAAAAAAAAAACCATCATTCAAGTCTTGGTCTTTTAATCAGAATATAACTAGCAGTGAGGGGATCAATGTTTTATTTATGCTTCTGTTCAGATCATGGTCAGATGCCCTAATTCAGCATAGCAAATTGAATCTGGACCTGTCATGCCCCAAAATATGAGTGGCATCTGTGAGGACTTAGAGAAGCACAATTAACTGACTCAAGCACTGAGGAAGGTCCCCCAAGGTAAGCCACCACAACAGGAGCTTTGAGATGAGCATGATGGCAAAGAAACCCAGACCTAAATGGAGGTGAAGGTTTGAAATTAGCACACTGGACAAAACCCCACTGTGTAGACTGCAGGAAATGTGCAGACAGAAACAATGGGAAGACGCCAGGCCTGGTGAGGTGGATCTAGGCAACCTATCTGGACAGAAATTCCCAAAAGGGCAAACTGTGAGAAAAGGAGCAGCCAGTTACACACCTGCCATCCCAAGCTGTGGGAACAGCACATAGATCTTGTGCATTCACAGTACTTGGATTCAATAAAAGTGGTACCTCAGGACACTCAGGGGAACCCACAACAGAGCAGACCAGAATGAAGCAGGACCACATGGTGATATCTTTGTTTAATCTCTCTCTCTCTTTTCTGTCCTATTTATATCTCTCTACCTCGCATTTACTCTTAAATAAAATCTCTACTATTGAATTTGGTCTCATTTGCACCTTTATTTGGGCAGAGGTATTTCTTAATAATCAGATCCTAACTGCATTACGTGAGGCACTGTCCCCAGGGAACATTTTTTTCCTTGCCTCAGATGTATCAGGGCATTACTTATTCACATTGACAGAAAATTCTTTGACTTCTAAGTTTAAAATCTAAACACCTGGCAACCACAGTTGGATGGCCTTGCAAACCCTCATCAGCTGCATTTTGGAGATCTGAAAAAAAAATTCTGCCTCAAACTAACATAACTTCAAATCTGTCTTCTTTTTTTATCCATCAAAAAAGATTTTATTAATTATAATGAGTTTGAGATAAAAAATTTGAAGACTTTTAGAAGATATATTTGTTGCATAGGTGAGTGATACACAGCAAGACTCACTGAAGAGTACTTCCTACACTTGCTCCAGACTATTTTTCCACAGCACTTCCAGCCCTTGGAATGACTAATAATCCACAGACCATCCTGACCTTTCCAGATCATTCTGCATTTTGTCGTGAAATATAAAATCAGTAATCTATCAATAAGACCAGCAATGATAAACACTGACTACAGCTTTGCTGATTCATGCACTCTCTAGCAGGTTATCCCTCTAGAACTGATTGGAATCTTCTGTTTTTATTGAACTGATGCGATGAGCCTGCATCTTTAGAAGATTTGTACTCAAAGTTCAGGGTCTATGGAATAAAAAACCCAAATCCCCCTTTCTTCAAGACACTGTAAATAAATAAATTAACAAAGAGCTCTTAATCTTACTTTGAAGACTTTACATCAGGGTCTAGAGAGAAACCAGGCAGTTTTCCAAAGAAATTTTTTACAGTCAGCACACTGAAAGCAGTCTGACTAACAAAAGGGGGAAAAGAAATTCAGCTGAATTAAAATTGCTCTGGACAAAAAAGGGAGCAAAGACAACAATGATGATTAAGAAAAAAACTGTGGATATTGGTCACATTATTGTACTGCTAAAAAGTGCTAATCAGTCACTCAGAGAAAAAAAAAAGAAAGAGATCCCACTGAAAGTTAATGTTATAAGCTCTGGGCACCTGGGCTGCTGGAAGAGTAGTCAACAAGAACAGTTAACATATACTAGATAGAGAATATACATTGTCACAGCAGGAGTTTTACAGATTAAAGCATTGCTGGGGACTACACAGGAGAGGAGGATAGCAGGCAATGGTTTTACCAAGAGTAGTTTTACCAAGGCTGGGGAAAAACTGACTTACCTGGGGTCAGTGTAATCTTTCAGAGGCAGAAGGAGGGTATGGAGGTGTCCTGTGAAATAACACTACTCTGGAGTCCTCATGGAGCTTTTCTTGAGGGCAATCCACTTGTGAAATGTACGGGTTTTTTTGGTAAGTCACACTCCACTTAGATGAAGTTTCCCAAGACTTGTCCTCCCGAAGAGAAAATGTTACAGGATTCACATCATAAATGGAAAAAAATCACAGAATTTATACAAGCTCAAATTTTTACTTTTTCTTTTTATAAAGGGACATTGCCTCTGAGTCTTCATTCTCCTTGTAATATACTCATTCTTTCTCCTTAGAACCTCTGCTGTCACACATGCAATTACACACAAATTAAGGCTAGAAGATTAAAAAATTAAGGAAATCAGATGCAGAATCTGGTTTTCAGCAGGACAGCTTCTATTCCTATTGAAAACAGGCAGAAATTTAGCTATTTTTACCAAAAGCAACTTAGATAAGTACTAAAAATCTCTACACATTTACACACACTCTATTTTCTGCCATCTCTATAACAAAGACAGAAAAATATGCTGACAATCACCATTGCTTTCCTTTAGCCTGTCAGCTGTGCATTTCTCTCTCGTAAAAGCCAAGGAGTTATGTACACAGGGATGGTGTGATTAGATGCTACAGGGCAGACCAGGCCAAAGAGGAGCCCTGCCTCTGGAGGTACAGAGATTCAGTGATCTAACAGGATATTTCAGGCAGGTTTTGTGACAGAGTTCATGCTAGATGTAAGTCCTATCTATGTGCAAATGCTCCCCATTCCTCATGAAATAATCCATGAACATTCACTGGGCTTCTGTGGAAGGAAGAAAATCTCACACCACAACCAGCACTCATAAAATGTGAGAATTTGTCCTGCTGACATTTGGGAACCTTGTCATTCTTACCTGGTTTCCCTTTCTCCTTAGCTGTTGGTCTTAATTTAATTTATTGCACATAAATTAATTTATAAGATACATTTTGTTTTCTGATCCTCTCTAGTATTTTTGAGAGGGTGTGGGAGATGGAGGGGAAGTATCCATACATTTAATTAATACATCTGTTACGCACAGAAGAGTTATGAAATACCAAAACAGTCACCATTTGCCTAGTTTGGGGTTTATTCAGTTGATATAATCAGTAAGAGTCTTACTGGTTTCAGCGAGTTTGGGGCAATGCCAGGTCATTTTAAACATCCTGTTTTCCCTTTTTAAAATGTACTAAAATTTAAATTATATTGTAAACATGATCAACTTTACCTTTCACAGAGAGATGCTAGTCTTTATCACCTCCTTATTTAGTACATGGAAGCTCCTTTTTTAAAATCATAGCACTGCCTCTGCAAGAAATCCGTGTTAGCAGGGAGAGACACTTTTCTTATTTACATCTATAAATTGTAAAAAGTAAAGTTAAATTCAAACACTGAACCACTTGTAACCATATTGTCTTAACCATTTATGGTTTTCTGTGACATTGCAAACTCAGGATCCCAAAATTCTGTAATAGATAAGCAGTCTTATTACCCATGGTTGTTTATTTTCTTCTGTGTTATTTCTGTTATTGTGGCAATTCAAACAGGAAAATAATATCTTTTGATCCTTAAATAACAGGAACTAGAGAAATGTAGTTATAAAATATGATTCAGCCTTCTTTTATCTGAAGTATTCTTTTCTGATGTTATTCTTTAATCAGCCATCTCTAACTAAAAAAATAAACCTGTAGAAAAGAGGGTGATATTTTTTTCTGAATCCAAAGTTTTCATAACTTCACGTTAAGTCTAATCTTACTTAACAGCTCTCTTGAAGGCCATTAGGATGGCAGCAACTGTATTCTGTTATTAGAAGGGCTGGCAAATATCAAAAAAGACAGAATACCCACATTTATTTGAGGCCCATTTCCAAGAAAAATAAAGCACCCACTACTAGAAAAAAATGTATGTCAATTAAATAAAAGGTAAAAGGACTGACCTATACCCAGCAGAAAAAATAATATTTGGTAATGTGTTCTAGAAGAGATATCTATGTTCCACAGAAGTGGAAAGTGAAACAATCAGAGAATAAATTCCTACTTGGTGAGTGTTAATAGGGGCAGAGGAGGGCCAAACTGCCTGTACATCATACAGCCCACTCTTTGTTATATGTAAAAGGGACATATACTGGAGCCAGAAGATTTTTTTTTAAATGTTTAAAGCAATAAAGTTAGTGGGATTAAATCTTCTTGAAAATATCAGATTCTTATGCATGCATTATTTTGTTAGAGGGAATAGAAAAGAATCTCTTGTGGTCTTTTTTCATGTATTTGTCTTCAAGGGCAAAAGGAAAATTTGCTATAATGTACAAGAATTTAACTGCCAGAATCACCCCAGAATGTTCCAAGGCATGTCCCCTTTTTCTTTAAGTCAATTTCTAGCAGACAGTTACAGCACCTTTCTCTAAAACAGGGTATCTGTGGCTTTACCAATACAAAAGGCAAAAATAAATTTCAACCCAAGTATTTGTACCTCATGCTGTATGATCAAGCTAAATTGGAATCCTGAATCAAGCACTGAAGTTGTTGATCTCTTACCTGAATATCTGTGTGCAATTCCTTTCCTCATCACCCTCCACAAAGCAGCAGCCACGACCCTTCCACATCCAGGAGCAAAAGCAAGCGCTTACACAGCTGCATTCTTTCCAGAAATCTCTCTCATCAGCCTTTCTTTGTGAACCTTATTGCAGGGACTACACATTGGCTAAATCTATGGAAGCCCAGAAAAGAGGGGGAAAGTGCAGGTGCCTACACAGTCCATGGACACACAAGAGAGTCGAAATTTAATTCCGCATTTTGGGCCACAGCTACGGAGAAAAAGCCCTGCTAGATATTGGGGAAGCAGAAAAGGATCCAAAGAAGCAGGGTGTTAAGGCCCATTCACACAATAGCATTAAATGGGGGAGAGGGATAGGGTCCTCCATTCCAGCCCTCAGACTTTCAGGAGGAAATTTTTGAGCAGCAGGTTCTTATGTCATACAAGAACTGGATAAGTTCTTGCAAGACTGCTTAAATATAAGTAGTGAAGATCATTATTATTTGATAGGTAAATTATAATTTTTTTTAACACTCTATAGTAGTTTTGCATGTCCTTCCAAATTTTGTATGATTTCTGGGCAGAGTGGATTGAAAAAAGGAAACACCAGTTTCAGAAAGTTTTGCAAAGAAATTTCCTTTTTGTGTTTGTGGTAGAAAATTAGCAGACTTGATTTATTACCCCATCTCTGATGTATACTTGCTGCTAGAATTGACCACACAATGTGTAGTCCCTACAGTGTGGGACTTGGCCACGAGCACCTTTAAGTCATTCTGATGATTTTAACCACCCTGCAATACTTCATGAGTAATAACAATAAAAAGAAAAAAAGGATTTGTCGCACAGCAAAGTGTATTTGCATACTTGAACAAAGAATAGGTGAGGGAGTCTGGGCTGCATTCCTGCAGAACTAGAGCAGCTTCTTTGTCCTCTTTTGGCTGCATAGTTGTGTACATGCTGTGTAGCCTTTCTCAATTGATACTGCAGAACCAAAGGGAAGGAAAGTAGCTAATATTGAGATGTGAGTCCACAAAATCAGTTGTTAAATTTGCTTCTGCTAGCACTGATAAATTAACCAATTAGGAATAATGTTTTTTCCTCCAAAGGAATTTTGTAGCAAAGCAATAGAGAATAGCATGGAGTAATATATATTGAATTCCGAGTCAAAATTGTAGCAAGAAGAATACATTAGAGCTGGGGAAAAACTCAAGTCCACGAGTTTTCTAACAGAAACACCCAAAGGAAATTTCTTTGCAAAAATATCAAAAGACAGTGTGTCCCTTTTTCAATCAACTCTGCCCAAAAAATGTACAAAACCTGGAAGGACATGAAAAACTACTGTAAGTTTGTGGTGGGTTTTTTGTAAATGAAAATTCATGTATAAAATAGTCATGTTTTTCTGTACTTACTTTTAAGCAGCCTCCCAGGACCAGTTGAATTAATCTTAGTGGCATAAATAGACTTATAGAGAGAAGAGGTTTGTGTTGTATTGCCATGGTATTAAGCAGCTGGAGAAGGCTGGATATTTCTAGTACAGAGAGTATTAGAAGTGCAGTGTTCAGTGGACCACAGGCAAGTGGTCCACGAGTCAGGCAAATTGTCCCAGTCATCTGTAGATAAATCTTTCCTGCTTTATAGCTCCTTTTGCCACATGTTCCTGCCCCTGTGCCTGCTCTGGCTGTCACTGAGCTACCTCATGGGCACTAAAGCCATCAAAGTATACCTGCCAAGTCAGCAGACTGGGTTTTTTTCAAGTACATGAAAGCCTCAAAACAATGTAAATGCTTCCAAAATAAAAGAAACTGCACCATAACAAGCTGTTTTAAGTGTTCCTTTTAAAGCCTTTCCTAAAGAAAAACAGGGAAAAATATACATTCTGATGCTTCATTCTATACAGGGACATTGGAAACGAGCAAGAAAACTTTCAGAAGGGATTGACTTTGTAACTGCAAGTACACTTACAGCAATAAAAACCTGGATCAATTAGTGAGGACAATAGATCTCTCTGGTCTTGATAAGGTGATAACAGGAGACATCTGAACTCTCATGCTTCAGGAGATGCTCAGTCCCTACTTGAATTACTGTTGTTTTTTTCCAAAGCAGCCAGGGCCCTGCAAGTTTGACTTCATATTCTTAAAAAAGAATGTGTTTCACATAGAAACGCACCCAAATAAAGACACAGAGAGTCTTGAAAACATGGGAACAAAAGGGTTTTTAAGATATGGTAAATTAATTGCTGTGCAATTCCAAGTCTAAAAGCAGTTGCTTAATACGATCCAAGAGATACAGGTCATGGTACAGCCCTAGAGCTTAAACCATGCATGTGTGACCATACAGTAATTTCAGCTGTGAACGACAGCCAAAATATTCAGGTTCAGAATATTTAGAGTTTTTGAAGAGTAAATAAAGTATCTCAGGTTCTCACTGAGAATGTGAAACACAAATTTCCTTACTGGAGAAAACTTTCACAACTCAGGTATCCCAATATTGTCATCAAGCAAGGAAATCTTCATATGGAGAAAGGTAGAAAAAGTAATAAACTTGGACAGACATAGAAGCTAAGTGATCAAAAACACTCAGAGCCAGGGAGCTGAACAAAAACGTTACTGATGCCATACCATTTATATGCATTTAGGCAAATACTAGAGTTTAATTTACCAGTACTTTTAGGCAATACTTTAGAAGCAGTTTTTCACTGCTGTGTTTTATATGCCTCTGAAAACTGCTAATGTTCATGCATATTAAACTGTTATCTGGTGCAAAATGCTAAAATCTTACAAGTTAAAAAAATATACTTGTTTCTGTATATGTATATTTGCCTTTCAAGCTAATTCTGTCTTCTAGCAAGACTATCTAAAAGCAGCAAGAATAAGCATTCAAGATAATAGTTTTCTTTATGGATCTTCTTCTCTTAGCAGTGCAGCAGATGAAGTAACAAGGAATCTGCCCAGCAGGTGAATTTCTATGAAAGGCTTTCTATGTCTCGGCAGCGTCTCACAGCATTGACATTCTTTCACAAAACACTTTGTATCAAGGAATCAGCATTTTTCTAGTGACAAGTCATTTACTAAAATTCCTGACGTGGTCCAAGTACAATTCCTAAACAACAGTGATGCAGTTAGGATGGTTTAAAAGGTGTGCCAGAATGTGAGTTTATTACCACCTGTAAAAAAATCTGCAGCACACACAAAGGATGGTGGCTCTCTGGAGAAAACAAGAGGTTATTGTCTTTGCAGCCTCATGATTTTGCTCCCTGCCTCAGCCTCTCATGAGGCAGAATGTTTCCTGCACATTCCAGAATCACTCTTCTAAATGGAAGCCTCATGCTTTCTAAGCTAAACAGCCTCAGCCCTGGCTGACACCCATGCCTGCTTCTAGCCTGCCATTAGTCAGCACACTATCAGACTGCCCTGTAAAAGCACAATCACATCAAAGCATGGCTTCACACCACTGGACACATCCAATACCCTCATGTGAAGAATGCATCTGTTTTGCATCTGCCCCAACCTGCTCTTATATTCCTCACTGCTTAGCAAATAAAGCCTCCTGCAACACAAAGTACACTCCAGACTGATGCTCAACATATTACCTCTGTGGTGAAAAGACTTAGCAGGCTGTCAAATAAATTCTTCTTAGGACACCATCGTAAATTTCCATTAAGCTATAGGAAATAAAATATTTTATAATGTATTTCCAAACACATAGTGATTTGTCCTCTGAGTGCCCCAAGAATGTTTACAAACTGCTGTGCAGGCAGGACAGTAAAGCAGCTCTGGTCAAAAGGTCAGTTTAAGGGTTTAGGGCAATAATGGCCCAGTTTATAGAAGTGAGGAAGCAGAGGCCATAGAAAGGTAAGGGCTGAAAATGAAGCATAATAAAAACTACAATTTCACTCAGTTGTTCTACAGGAATGAACAACATCACCCACTCCACTTTCCCCTGCTGCCCAGAAGGCCCTTGTTACAGTTGCAGTTTATAAGGTTGATCACTTGAAGGTAGAAAATTTTCCTTTCTATGAGCAAGTATGCAAACTACTCAGCAAAGTTTGGACAATAAATAAACTGACCTGAATACTTCAGGAAAATTAAAAAAAAAATCATTGGAAAGAGAGGATCTCAATTCATAAAGGGATGATGGATTTTTTTTATTAAGTGAATAACAGAAATCTGAGACTTTCTGTTCCAGCTCTGTCACAGGCCCTTTTGTGACCCTGACCTGTGGTCTGAATGCATTTCTCTTGAAGTCAACACGAGTTTTATAACTGTCTTTACAAGAATCAGCATGATTTAAGAAATTTCAGCAGCACTTGTTGACCTCATATCCATCATGGAGCAGCACGATGCAGACACACAGCACTGAAGCTGTGCTTGTGGCATTCAGCTGGTGCAGCCTGGCCCCTTCCCATGCAGAGATCCCAGCTGGGGATGAAAAGAGCATTACCCAGTGCCATGCTGTGCCCGTGCTAGTAATCTCTCCCTCTCAGCCTATCTACACAAGAGACATCTTGACATTATAACAAAGAGACTAAATGAAAGACAGACACTTGACGAGTGGACCTGGCAGCTGGCCATTCCACAGGAGTCAGTGCAATAAACAGCAGTGCAAACTCACACATAGTCTAAATCATCATTGCAGAAGTTTATCTCATTTTCTTTCCTTCTGTAGGAATTGCCCTTTGTTACTGCGAGTGTGGGAACACCAAAATCACCAATATTTTACCTAACTGACTTAATTTACATTACAACACATTTGACCTGATTGAACTGAACAGCTTTTTGACCTTAATGCTGCCTGATTTAGATTTATTTTAGAAGGGATACCTTCCAAATGAAAAAAAAAATACTCCAAGTTGAAGGAAAGCATTTTTAATTTAAGTCTAATACAGCCTAGAACAAGGGTTTGAAAATCATGTCTCCATGATTTTCACTGCTGTCCAAGCTGCCAGCCTGCAATGTCCTCCTTCTGCCCCCTAGAACCCCCAAATGCCACCCCAAATTCTAGCCCCCCCCAAAATCCCCCCTGTGTCACCCCCCCTTCCTTTTCCATCAGAATTTGGGTTTTGGGGGAGTTCTTGTGGGGGTCCTCAAGGTCAAGGAGGACAAAAACAAGGTCCCCATCCCCCAACCCCACTGGGACCCCCAAATCCCACCCTGCAACCCCCTAATTCCCTGGGATTCCCCCCCAGTATTACCTTCCCAAGCTTTTTTTAAATATTGGAATTGTGGTTGAAGTGTCTTAGGTGAGTTTTGGGGAGATTGAGGGGGTTGGGGGGTCCTGGAGGGATTTTGGATGGTCCTGGATGGATTTTGGGGGGGTTCTGAATAGATTTTGGGAGTTCTGGGGGAAAAAAAAGGCAAAAATCAATAATAGGCAGCAAAATGACCCTGGAATTTGCAGAAAATTTGTGCAGCATAGGGACCTCTGGCTTCAAGTAAGATGTTCAGCAAATCTGAAAAATATATTGCCCAATGCATCAAATGCAGCTGAATATTCATTAGACAATATCAATGGGTATTTATCTACTTAATTTATCCTGTTCAAATGACACTCCTGGCTTCATATACGATTGTATGATAATAAAGACCTGGGTCATGAAAGCTTTACTGGAAACTAAAACATTGAATAAAAATATATCATGTTTATGAATGTTTTCCAGGATTTCATACTTGCTCCTGCTCCAGAGATAATGCTAGTTTCTGTTTTGCAGGCCAAATTCTAGGAAGCTTTTTTTTCCCAGCTTGTTTTTAATAATACTTTTTGTATGAGAGTTGAGTTCATGACCCTCTTGGCTGGTAGGAAGGGACTGTCCTGTCAACAGTCCTTCACCTCCCTCTCTGCCAGAGTGATGTGTGTGAGAGCGTGCTCCGCTCCCCTCCTGCCTGGGAACAGAGCAGGGACAAGAACTGGGACCCCGACATCTCTCCATGTTCCTCCTGCCCCTTTCCTTCCCTCCCAAGAGAGCCTGAGGCACTGTCTTCTCACACTTCAGCTGGGAGGGAGGAAAGGGTAGCGCTCCAGCAGCAGATAAAGGCACAGGGGACTTGAAGCACGGCAAGTGCTGGTTCTAAGCTCTCTCTGACTAATGGGGCTGCCTGGCCCTTTTGTGGGAAGGCAGAATGTCCCATTAGAGCAAGGCTGTGACATTGAGAGCAGAAGGCAGGCCTTCTCCTTCCCTACATCCTCATGGTGAAAACCCTCCCCTTCACCCCCTCTGAAAACCTGCTCACGGCAACCACAGGCACTTGAATCCTGTGAATTACTCAGTTGCTCTCCATGAGAGACGTGCCCTTGATGGCTGACAGAAAATATGACAAGAAATGGCTTTTTGAGTTAGGAATTGTTCCCGACCTCCCCCGTACAGCAGCAAGTGCCGCAGACAGGGAGCCATTTGTAGCTGTCACAATGTGTCCTGCCATTATTGCAACATTAAACCTGAATTATGGAACTGAAAAAAGGTGGTGAGTTTTGAAAGCGTGAAGATAATCTTACCCTGCCATACATTTACACACTTCCCAAGACTCCAGGTAAACACTGAAATGTAACCTGGTTGTTTGTTTCACAGTCCTGAATGGCTTTGTGCCAAATAGCAAGGCTACTAGGAAATCTTTTCTGAGAAATTTTCAAAAGCTTTCTAAAAAAAACACAGTGCTTCCCAATTGTAGAGGGTATATCTAAAAATGCAGCAAGAGTCTCTGCAAAATGAGGACTCAAAATAAATCTATAGTCGTTCAGGAAGCTTAGTAGAAAAGAAGTCTTTTTCTATCCCAGGAAAAAACATCTTTTAAAGAGGGCTTTGTTGGTTTCATTTGGTTTGATTAGGTTGGGGTTTTTCCCCTACTTTTTGCATTATTTTTTTAAGGAATCTGGAAATAATCTTTTCAACAAAAAATAATTTTAATTTATGGATTTGATACTGTGATTTGGAATATCTTGTATTTCATGAACACATTTTGCTTTCATCAGATACAGACATTTGTCATTATAGAACACTTACCATTTAATAAAAAATAATTTCAAGGAAAAATTTGGTTCTGACGGTTTCCAAGCTTAAATTCCCCTCTGGAATTTTGACTGCCATTTGAAAAGAGTTACCGTACTTCTACTTATATACAGCCACAAGAATTTCTAATAAGAAATATTTTCTAAGAATTCAGTAAAAAGACATTCTCCGGGTAGAAAATCTATCACAACTTACATTAAAGTATTGTAGCCTGACTTTACAGTTTATCTACCACAATTTTTCAAGAGAAACTCACAGCTAAATAAATTATGCTCAAGAGAATGGAAGTCATCTGGGTAGGCAATGGATTAGTGATGGCAGATAATTGATCTGGCTAAGCAATGGATTATAGATAATGATATTCACAATATTCAAAAATAATCCACAACAAAGTAAAACACTGATATTTTAATGATAGATAGCTAACACCCAGATCAAAGCTAATAAAATTTACTTTTACAAATTAATTATCTGAAAACTTTAGCAGTAAATTATCTGTAGATATGCTGTGATATTTTTGTAGTGTTTAATGACTACATTTTAGCCAGGGGTTTATTCACAAACTGGTGAACAAGAACTCATTATTTATGACTGCCCCTGTGAATCACACAGGACAATTTCTGTTCCAGAACTGGGTGACCGGCACTCTGAGATTATGTAAATAATATTAAAGTAGGAAAATGGGATTCTCCTTTTTTTTACAAACTATGTTCAGTGAACATAACAGCACCAAAATAGAAAAAAGCTTTTAAAAGACTATCCTGAGAGGACATTTTTGCACAAATATTTCTGTAACAAGTTACTTCATTTTCCTGATACTTCTGTTTATATATATATTCCTAAATAAAATCTCACACTCCAAAGTTGTGCAGGCACACAAATAAGATGCCAGAGGAAAATAAGCTTTTTTGACAAGAATATATACAAACATTATTTGGCAACAGTTACACCCAGCTGAGCCTTACACACCTCAGCTGCCACACACACACAAGGAAGTGCATCAAAAACAATTTTAGAGGCAATTACAGCAGGAAGAAGGAGTGAAGAGAAAGGTGTGTATGATATACATACAGGGAAAAAAAAAAAAAAGAAACACTGCAAAATCACTTCAAGATGACTTTCATATTCTCTGGAAAGAAAATTCTCTCTCCAGACTGCAAGTTCAACATTTTGAAGTTCCAAGGTGGTGGAAACTTAGGCCTGCAGGGAAATTCCTGGCACAATCTTCCCATGGCAGGGAATTGTTTTTCTGACAAGAAGCAAGAAGTGATGAAAGATGTTCTTAGGCCCTGAATTAGTTTTGGTTTCCTCACTACTGTCAGATACTGAAATTAAAATAAAATGCTACCAAGGTCTAAGAAAAAGGAAGATGCAAAGATTTTTTATAATAAAACTAGATATAGGAATTACATTTGTGTTTAACTCTTGTTTATCATATGCTTTTATATGCTTAAACTAGCTTCTACTCGTGCAAACCCATGGAATCATAGAATCATTGAGTCTAGAAAAGATCTTTAAAATCATTAAGTCCACCATTAACCTGGCACTTTCAATTCCATCTCTAAGCAATGTGTCTTAGCACCACCATAGTACTAACATGCAAAAAATACACTCTTTGGACAGCTGAAGAAAACCTCTAAGTCTCAAGATCTTCACAGAAGTTGTAGCTCTGTGTCAAAAATCCTTGTCTCCAAACCCTCTTCTCCAAACTATTCAAACTTTATCTGAACCTATGTGAAAAGACAGCAAGAGGTTAACTAGGATTCCAGCAATATACAGATGACTTCAAGGAATATCTCCTTTAAATCAGTAACTAACATGACCCCCCAGCACTCATGACTGCACAAAGCCAGCAGCTGTTTGGGCCATGGAGAAGACAGGAGAGAATGGAAGTCCACGAGGAACTTCCTTCCTTCATGACTCTAGGATCACTGTGTCATCACAGGGTAATGGAAAAATTCAGGCTGGAAGGGACTGCACAGGGTCTCTAACCCAAGTGAAAGCTGGGTCACTGATCTTGACAGACCATAAACCAGCTCACAGCTGGCACCACTTTGAGACCTTTATGTACTACTGTCCCTAAGAAATTGCCTGTTAGATTGTACCCCATCCTATCAGACTCTGACCCTGTCAGTCTGACCATGGTGACCCATGACTTTGTGGACACCTGAACAGGTCAGATACATCTGAGGATTTCACTGAGTGCCAAAAGCAATACTCTACTTCCTTCAAAACTCCCCCCAGGTCTATCACCCTGCATTCTCTTTGTTTAAGGCAGAGGACAGACAGTAGCTACCCCAGAGCCTTCCTTCTTCTCCATGCCTAGGGTTTTGTATAAAGGCAGTTCTGTACTGCAGTGCTGAGACTATTTATAAATGAAGGGATGTAGCACAGTTAGGTGCCAGCTCTGCACCTAGATTAGAAGAATTATTGTCTTCTGACGCAAAACCAAGGCACTACCCCTCACGGAATTCTTTATGCAAGTAATCATATCCAGCCACGTATGCTTAAGCAAAACATAGGACAAAGGAAGTGAAAGCAAAATGAAACCACAAAACTGTACGCTGATCATCCGGTGTCACTTGCTGACAGAAGAATAAATAAGAAACTGGAAAATTTCATTAGTTCAGCTTGCAATACTGAAGAGGAGTTCATATAAAAAAAGAACATGGGAACATGCATAACACCACACCATCATTTTTACGTTATATTTGAAGAACAAAATCATACCTGACAATTTACACTTGGCCTGTTGTCACTCTTTTCCTGCATCCTCAATATCTTCTGAATTATGGACTGTATTTCTCACAGAAAATTGTTGTTATCTTTCTTCCTTTGAAATCCTGTCACTGCTTTAAAACTGAGAATTACTGGAAAATATCAGCATGCTCACTTAGAAAAAGCTGATGGTCTTCCATTTCAGGTGAGAGCACCGAATAAGGCATTCCCGGATTTCAAATAACATTAGCAATTATGCTTTTGTTTTCTAGTTAAATATAGTTTCTGCTGCTTCCTCTACTCCCTGTAAGAAACTGATATTTTTCTCTAGTGAACCAAATATTGTCTGGCTGTCTCTGATTTTTTATCCTATCCTTTTTGGAGAGATTTTCCCACCTGATAAAAACTTCACTTAAAATTGAGGGGAGAGTTTATAGATAGCATCTGCAGTATGTAAGCCCCAAAAATGCAGCGTGGAAATCGGGAGCAGGAAGACAGAAGCACAAGCATAAAAGGGGTGGGGGTTTTTTCTGTTTTCTGTAAATATATAACAACTCCTTTATGGTACCCCAACAACTGCCAGAGGACCCCATAGACCTCATCTACAAAGGATCTCTGTCTTACATTTCTTCTGTAGGGGGCAAATGATCTGTCAGGTTATCCATACTCTCAATTTCTAAACAGAGTTGATTGGGTTCATATAACAGAAAAATAACTCTAACTTGCAGCGCTAACTTATGATTTAGGACAAGGGGAATTATTTTTTTTCTCCATTGCGAACTTGACTGTACAATCTTCAGTAAGTTGCCTCACCTTCCTGTGCTACCATTTCTCATCTGTAAAGTCAGGACAATAGCATTTTCCAGGTATACTGTGAGGAAAAATACATTAAAGACTGGGAGATTGCCCCGGTAGTACAGCGGTTGGAACATAAAGGAGCCAAAATAGAGTTTTGCTATTGAAGGTTGTCATTAAAATACTGAGTAGTGCTCCTTATTAGAGCTGGCTGGAACACTTCCCATCAAATACATACCGATTTCATCATTTGGCTTTCATCAGAGCCAAAAGCTTTTTTAAAAATCTCAGTTTTGACAATGTTTTTGAAGGAAAGGTTTCTTTGATGAGTGCTGGACACCTCAGTTATTTCCAGAGACAGGGGTCATGCTTTTCAAAGCATCTAAGAGGTTTATCTTTGACCCTATGAAGAAGAAAAGGTTGAAACCTAAAAGGCTACTATGCTACACAATCACCATTGTCCAGCCGGTCCTGCCACTCCTGACTCAGAACACAATGGGGAGAAGAACTCCTGTGCAAAGCAAAGAGAGTGCCTCTTCCAAAAAGGCCATGGAAATGAAACTGTTGGGCAGGGTTTTCAGCAACTGCCAGCTAATCCATTCAGAGTCAGCCAAAGTGCTTGGTCTGACCTACCAACTTTGGCATAAGTATGAGCTGCAGCCTGATTATTCAAACCATGATTATTTAAACCTGTAGGTACATGCAGTTGCCCTCCATCTACATTTTTCTATTTTTTTCCCCAATCCCACATCAAGGATATACAATTCCATTTACATAACATTGGGGCAGTTTGATCCAGGGGAAGTTTTGCAGCTTTTTTTTCAGTTCCTATATGCACACTTCGAAGAAGTGTCCCTCATGCCCAGCAGCTCAATAATTCAAGCAATGCCATTGCCTCTGCAAATTTTTCTTTCTTTTGTTGTTGTTTTTTTTTTTTTTTTAAGGAACTAGCACTAATTTAAGTGTAACCTGATTTAAAGCACATCTATATTGGTACTAGCTATAGCAGGGAGCATACGGATGGATGTGATGGTTTCATTGTCTAGCTTAATATACAACAGGCATTACTGTAGAATAAAAAAAAATAAAATAAATAAAAAGAAATTTTTTTAATCCCCAGAAAAACATCTCATGACCTTCCTACCCCCTACAAATGCCTTCAGGTTTCTCTCTAGCTGTGCCCTGCTTGGACTGAGACAGGCGAAAACCCCTCTGTGCAGGAGCGGGGGAAGGAGGGGAGTGCAGGACTGAAGGGTTCAGGCTCCACCTAGTGGGAACAGCCTCCCTTCTCTTGTAAAATCCGCTCCTGGGTGGGCAGACTGTGCTCCCACACGCGGCTGAGGGCTGGCAATCACCCCCAGGAAGGACAGCTGGAAGGACAGATCCCTGTTTCGAAGCTGTGCTCCTCCCGGGCAGACCCGATGGCACAGCTCCTGCACTCAGCATCCCGGTGATGCTCAGCATCCTGGGCTATCCCTGCATCCCCGCTGATGAGCCGGTCTCTCAGCACACTGAGCCACTGGGCTGGAGGTAAAGGGCACAATTTGATCCAAACTGTTTGCTGGGATCTGCACATCCCCCAGAGGACCAAAAATGACTCTCTACTTCCAAAGCATTACAGGGCAGAGTGATTCTTCATAAGCAAATGTGGACTTTCCCTCCAATGTTCAATCTCTGTCTCCTTTCTCCCTGAGGCAGCAACTCAAAGAAAATGACCCTCAAAGGGTATGATTTTCTGCTTCACACAAAGCTTGTTATCCTGGGGCTGCTTTTTCTGTTTCCTCTCTTCTATTCTCTTTCTCCCCTCCCCTCTCCAGAACAAAAAAGATCATACATCTCATCAGGATCTGTCTTCATGGGAGATTCTTTTTTTTCCTTCTTTTGACAACTTTCTTTTCATAAGGAGAAAAAGTGTATTTCTTTTTTTTTCAATATAATTGTATTCTGCTTTGAGTACTTTGATATAGTAACGACTGTCATGAAGTAGATACGCTGCTTGCTGTTTTACGAAAAAGACTTTTAATCTGAAGTACTAATCATTTAGTCTCATGACTTTTCCCATCTGTTACAAGCTTCTTGTTTTTGGTGGGAGAGGGTTAATTCTGGACATTTATTTTGTGGGCAAAGTTTCAGATTAATTATCTCTAGTGGAAAAAAATCTGTGCCTAGCACGTTAAAAATAGCCCTTCCTGAATTCATTTTTCTTTTTAAGGAATTTTAAAGTCCTTCATTTTTGCCTCTGTAGAAAGTAATTTTTTGTAATTATGATCTAAGGATAGGAGAGAGTCAAAGATTCAGGGAGATCTAACATCTTTTATTAGACTGAAATAGATAGAAAGAAGAACCAAGTCATCACATACACACACCTAACACCTGAAGGATGCCCTGCAGACCCCAGAGCAAGTCTTTTTTGCAGTGAAAATAATATAGATATTCTTTAACTCCCATTGTATTTCTTCAAACAACTGACAGCATTGCAAGGAGTGTCATAACATATTTTGTGTCTTTCTAGCTAACAGTAAACAGAAATATGAAATCAAAATCTGAACAATGGATTTTCCACAGACCATTAAGTTAGACTCCATTTTAAAAATTAAAGTTATGCAGTGAAATTTTTAAAAAGCTGTTTTCATACCCACATCCTGACAAAATTAAAGATCATGTCTGATATTGCAGAGGTCTAACAGTTCAGCTGAGTATGTGGATAGCTTCTCTGCTATCTCCCTGCATTGGTCACATCACTTAACTGTGCAAGTGTGTTTGGGCTCCTCTCTGGCTCTCTTGCAACCAGAAATAAATTCCCTCAGCTTTCAGCTGGATAAAGGGTTATGTACAAATCCAGCAGAAGGGATCTAAAAAGGCAGGCAGCTCTAGGAGATGTTTGGGCTTGGATACAAGGCTGTGCTATAGATGCTTGGACACAAACAGCTTTTTGCCTGCACGGACCCAGCATAGGAGAGATGCTCTGACCCTGCAGAAGAGGGACACAGGACCAGGCAACCCAATTGCTGGCATGCAGGCATGCATGAAACAACAGCAATGACACTGTTTGCTGCTAACAGTCTCACAAAGCACTCCTAGAGGTTTGCTATTTTCTCTCCTTGTTTTTGCAAGATCTGAGTTATGCTTTCTGTGTTTTTTGTTAGTGGTATTTGGTTATGTTCATAGTACTTACTGTGTTTGCTGCTGCTTGACTACTTGCATGCTGTGCCTGCTTTTGCTAAGTAATGAGGAGCTTCTTTCTTCTATGAAACCTGCTGCATTAAGTAGCCTGTCTTTCATCCCCTCCATGCTTAAACAAAAAAAGCTTGAGCTGCTAGTCTAAGGATTTTGAGACATTTAAGGCTTCATTTTCTCTCTACTGTGCTATTGTATCCCATCACATTTATCTCCTGCCAAAGAGAAGCAGGATCAGGGCCCATTGTAAGCTAGGAGAAAATAAAATTTCCAATTTAAGTTGCACCTCTGCAGGGTAAAGGGGACTAGAAAGATGAATTTTGCATGGGAGAGAAAGCAAGCAGTATGCGGTAGAATTGTACCCATCAAATGAAAGATTTGCTCAGAGAGCTGGTAGATTTTGTGAGGGACAGGTTGCCCAGGAATCAGAAAACCAATCTTTCCTTCTATGCTAGCTCACAGAATTTGAAGAAAGCAGTAAGAAAGAGAAGCCACCCACAAAAGATGAGATTTCTCTATCCTGAAGGCAGATAATGAGTTTGTTCATGGGCTCATCACAAGTTGTCTCTGCCACTCCTTCCTCCTCAGAGCAAGGGCTCCTCTCATTATTCCCCCTCTCCAGTGTGGGGACCCTTCCACAGGAGACAGTCCTCCATAAACTTGACCAACGTGAGTCCTTCCCAGGGGCTGCAGCTCTTCATTAACTGTTCCAGTGCGGGTCCCTCCCACGGGGTCGCTTGGCAGTGGGAATTCAGGAACCTGTTCCTTCAGGAACAGCTGCTCCAGTGTGGGTCCCCTGTGGGGTCACAAGTCCTGCTCTAGCAGGATTTCCCCTTCCAATGTGTTGTAGATTCTGCCAGAATCCAGGACAGGCTTCCCATAGGGTCACAGCCTCCTTTGGCCATCCACCAATTTCAGTGTGGCATTCTCAGTCTGGTCAATATCTGACTCACTGAGGATCTCCATGGTTTTAATCGTGGGCTGCAGTGGAATCTCAGCTCTGGCACCTGGAGTTCTTCCTCCTTATCCTTCTTCACTGACCTTGGTGTCTGCCGAGCTGTTTCTCACACTGTTCTCACTTCTCTCTCATGTTACAGGTTGTTGTACAGCTTTTCTGCCCTTCCCCTTCTTAACTCTATTATTCCAGAGACACTACTACCATCACTGATCACCTTGGCCTTGGCCACCAGCAGGTTCATCTTGGAGCCAGCTGGAATTGGCTCTGCTGGACACAGAGGGAGCTTCTGGCAGTTTCTCACAGAAGCTACCCCCACAGCCCCCCCACTACCAAAACCTTATCAAGTGAACACAAGACAAGTAAATATAATAATATTCTTTTTCAGGTATTGTATTTATTTATGTTTTGAAAATATTGCAGACTTTCTGTGCTAGTTTTATTTCTTTCTCATTAAAAGAACAGGTGGAAAAAATGTCAGCAGCTATTTCAAATACATAAAGTTCCACACCTGCATAAATGTCTGGACGACCTAAGGAACAGCCTGTGGGTGGTTTTGTTCTCTGTGTTGGTTTGAATCTCCTAATAAAATAAATTTTCAACAAATATAATGGTAGATGCAGAACATTATTACTGAACCTGTGCATACAGATGTTACATCTGAGGTATATTAAATAAGCTATACCACCTGATGAATCGCTTGTGCATGTACAGGCAGGAACCAGGTGAGTTAATGAAAAACTGCTATAATTAGGTGACCTTTTCCATAGTGCATGAAAGATTGAAATTTTGTTTGAATAGGTGAAGTTAAAAAAAGGTATTTCTGTCAATTCCTAAAATAGATATTCTCTTAATATATGGCACTCTGTATCGAAAGAAACAAAGTTATTTCACAAATACATAGTTTACCAAATGTTGTCAGTGAGTACTTCTGATTTTTAAGGCCATTGCCACTTACATAAGTAATTCTGATTTTATGGTTTTTACTGTTTCTTTACAAATCAGTGAGAACCTTAAAATATTAGGGGGTTTTTTTCCTTATTTTTATCCAATTACCAGTGGTCTTCATATGGATAAAAACCAAGTCAGTAGCATGTGGGAAGTGCAAGAGGACTGAGCTCACCCAGGCTCCTGGCCTCCAGTTCCCCAAGCCCTCTTTCCTCTGTCTCCTCACACTGACCCTGCTTCTGTTTTCTGGGTGTCCCACACAAATTACCTGAAGACTTGTTCCCATGGCACGAATCTTTTAAATGGTATGGGCACATGAACTGTCCATGTGAAAATATTCGTGGTTTTCCCTGGGTTTCCACTATCACAGGCTGCAGGCTCTTCTATGAAACATTCTGCAGCAGAATAGAAGTTTCCATTACATCATACATGGAACAACTTTAATATTGATCTAACGTTTTATACAAGGAAATAGTGTAATACTGCTTTATAAAAATGACTTTCAAATGCTAAATGTCAGCATTTTTAAGAAATGTGAGAACAGCTGTACCTGGTCAGAGACAAGGTCAGTCTAATTTAGCATTCTGTCTCCAAGAGTACCCAATTTCCTAAGTGCTTTGTAAAAAGTGTAAGAGGTAGGCAAGCATAGTGAGATGCTCACTAAGGTTACTCTCCCAGCCTCCAGTAATCTGCAACTCAGGAACTTTTGGCATCAGGCTTAATGAAAAATACCAGAAAAGCAATAACATGTCAAAGTAAACCATGCACAAGCCTATTGCTTTATATATTCTCATATATAAATTGAAAACACATATAAGTCTCTCAGTCTGATCCCAAGACCCTTCAAGCAGAAATTTCTTTCAAATTTCTTTTTAGTCTTACTAAGAGATAAACCACTTACTAGCCAGCCCTCTTCATCTTCCTCATCAGTCCTCATCACAAATAAATTTAAACATTGAGTGACCCAGGATAAGTGGTTAAACAGCAAAGAGAAACAACATAAAATGAAGCTTTGCTGGTAATATTCTGGAAATTTAGACTCAAAGCACCTGTGTGTCAGAAGGGGCCAATGTATCCATCAGATCTTGCACCAAAATTGTTAAAAATTACTGCTCAAGGTTAGGCATCTAGAGCTAGGTGCGTAAAAGAATTGGTGAACTATAATAGCCATTGGTACTTTGCCATCAGAAGCCTCAGCCATTAAGCTGGGAAATTCTATACAATTCATGGCATGGGAGACAACCATTCAGGAATCAAATTTTTAGGAAAAAGAAAAAATTTAAAGCTTTATGCTTCAGATTGTCATCCTTAAAAACCCTTACCAGCTGCAGCCTAAATCCGGATATACCTAGAATCTATTCCTAACTTCATTTTTCACCTTAATGTACTTCAGGTCCCTGGAGTAGTTCTGAATTTGTGTGTTGTGTATTTCCAAGTACGCCTGGTTTTGATACTCGTGGTTGTCTGGGGACTTCTGAATAAGCACCTATAATGAAGAAAAAAGGCACCTTCCTGTGAGAGCTCTTATAAACAACAAGTTTATAAGAGCTTGGAGGTGCTCTTTATATGAGTTCGGAGGTGGTCTCACTACACCTCTGGAAACTGTAGCTTCTTATAGATCAGGCTCCAAAAGGAAAGTACTCAATTGGACAGGACCTCTGATCCAGCCACTGCCCTGAACCTGTTTCTCAGGGGACTGTATCTGCAGGCAAGATCCTTTTCCTAAAAATACTGGAAATGCTTCTGTCAGAATGCAGCTGTGCCTCTTTCCTTGAGCATGTACCCCATGGACGCTCTCTCAGAAACAGTCGCTAAAGTATTTCATTCAAATGAAATTAATTTTGCAGTCAATCAGAGATGGTCATTTCTTTTCACCCAAAAGCCTGGCAGAATGCTCTTGAGGAGAGGTGGCAGATTTCAGTTCTTTGTCTTTTCTCGCACTGAACAGATTTGAATTTATTATAACATTCCCACTGCAGTGACCCAGGTACCAGGCAAAAAGATATTTTGGAAAAAAAGTCCCCTCCTTTGAAGTGTGCAGCTTTGTATAAAGCACGTCAATGGCTATTGAAGCCCAGTTTGCAACCACCTCTGGCATTAGCTGTTTCATTTTTTCAAGGATGTCCTTTGGTAGCAGTGGCAATCTGTGTAGGCTAAAGTCTGTTTACAGCCATTTGCAGGTAAAGAAGGCAGTCCGCCCTGTGTGTGTCTTTTACATTCGTTTCATGCACTTTTGTTCCTTTGCCCAGCTCTGAAATAGAAGAAGCACACCGGGAAAAGTGTGATTGAGGTTTGCCTAAGTGTTTGGATTGTTTCTTCCATTCTGTCAGAATAGCTTCAAAACAGAAAATATCTCCACTACAAGATTTGCATGAAACAATATCAACAGCAGCAAGAAAAGATAATGCTTGAGTACAAGCCTAGCTTATTCTTTTACTAATCTGTTTCTTGATACAAGTAAATCCCCGAAAGGGATCTTTTTTCTTTTCCATGGCTTATGATTTATAAGAAATTGAGAAATGCATCCTCTTTTAGTGTTCTAAGATCTTTTGAAATCCATAGACAGGTATTGCTATGGTAGCATGATTAATATGCCACAGTCCAGAGTGAAGTCTACGAATATATTTTTGATATAAAAGGTGTAACTGGAGGAAAATTAGACAATAAGCTTGAAATGAGATGGCAATCTTAGTATTAAGCACTATTATAAAATAAACACTATTTGCATATAAATATAATCAAAAGTACTAACATTGTCATGAAGCAAAAGTATTTATTGCTAGCAGCAAAAATGTAAATAGTTCTTGAGGATGCAAAATAATTACATTTGAAAACACACTTTCCCCAAAGAGGGAATTTTACAAATGTCAACACCAAAGCCAAACCATGTTTGCATTATTATTCTAATGTGCCTTTCTGTTCTGTTTTGTCTCTTTCTTTTACATTTACTTTTTTTTTATAATTCCTTACCTGATCACTCTTATTCTCATTTGTGTTTTGTCATCACAGCCTTTTGTTATCCTTCCATTACTCCTTATAATAGTGCCTTTTCTCCTTGAGATTTCTTTGGTTTTGCCTTTTTGTTCTTCCATGATGTCCCTTTCAGACATGGATGATTTGACTCTTCGGTGTCTCTTCAAACGCCAGAGGATACTTAAAATCACTGTCTCTAAACTACCACCAATATCACACTGCCACATCAGAGAAAGCTGGGATGATGTGGAGGTGAAGACACTTAAAGATATCCTTTTGATCTACTGATTCAGACATGACCTGAGGAGTGGGACAGCTTCTGTCCTTCTGCCACCTGCCCCACTCCCCAGTGATGATGATTTCTCTCTCATTTCTTTTATGGAATGTTCAGGCAGTCCAGAACAGATTTTCAGTGCCTAACTTCCAAGTTCCTGCCTCCTTGAATAGCAGGTAGGCTGTTATTTAGGAAGTTCATTGGGAACGTTGAGGGGTTGGACTGGACAGCCTTTAAAGGTCTCCTGCAACCCAAACTATTTTATGGTTCTGTGATTCTAAATGAGGCACTTTCAGCAAGAGTCAACTAGTCTGTGTCCTGGTTGAGCTCCATATGCCACAGTATTCATGGCCAGCAGGATGCCGAGACTTCAAATTAAGACTCAATATTTGCCACCTTTAGACATTTAGATCCAGATTGCGGCAAGGAACCTTTTGCCCATCTAACATTTAGCACTTAGCTAACAGTGGTATCTGATATATATTTTATCATACATATCATAGGTAACACATGCCTAAGGGTATACCTTTATACTCTTGTTATACACAGCTTGAAATGGTGATACCAGTACTGGCACTGACTTCCCTAAAAGGCATCACAGACAGTCTGGAAATTTTCCGGTCATCCATAGAGGCAGCACATGCCATTCAGCATCCTAGGTTTTCATGAAAAGATGCAGCAAAAAGCCTCCCCTGACTTCCATGTGCCCACACATGCACAGAGATGCACAAACTCACAAGTTTTGCCAGCGTTATCTAGATTCATCCCCTTAAGAGGCTCATAAGTTACACATATTGCAGTGCCACACACCACAATATATCATAAGTCTGTTTATGGATCTGCTCTTTTTGTTTAGAGCACTTACATGGAAGATACAGACTCTAGATCAATTGTTTCTTTCACTTAAATTAATCTCTTCCTAATTTAAGAATCCTTAAATTGATGTTGTTTTTCTCTGGTTAATAATGAAGGAGAAAATAGTGTAATGACTTGGTCATGAGACCTGGTATTAACTAGTCACATTTGTAATGAAAATACAGGGAACAGGTGTACCACATTAGACAAGACTTACACAAAGGTGGAGTCGATATTCATGTAGTAAATTGCAGATCCATGTGATAAATTACATTTATCATGCACCTTTGACTGACTTACCTGTGTTCTGCCTACTAATCTATCTCTGTCAAGATTCATTCCATCACTCTTAACCTCTGAGCAGTTCTCAAGTGTCTGCTATTTTTTAATGATCTGTCACCAAAAACAAAAAGGTTTTCTGTTCACCAAAAAATGCACAAATTCCTCTCAAATTACATTGTGTTAAGGAGAAAGATGGGGAATACTCAGTTCTGAAGCAAAGAGATGTTTGAGGTTCTCCTTATTCTCAAAAATGCAGAAGAAGCATGTTTCTTTCAAGGGAAAATAACTGGTAGAAAGCTCTTTCCATCTGAATTGGCAAATGTTTCTAGCTGGCATATGCTAGACCTCGAGAGTGGAACACAGTGATTTATACACAAGTTGCTAAAGATCATTTAGAGGTTCAGAACTGTATCAGTAGTCATTCTGAGGCCTATGTAGTTGCCTCATATTAGCAAGTTAATTTAGCTTTAATATAGAAGGAAGTTCAATAACAGTATCAATTTAAAAAATCATAAAACCTCCTGAACCGTTTCTGAAATAATTTTTGTGTTAAATTTGTAACATAGCCTAACTGCATATGTGTTATAAAGTTTTTATTGGCACTCATTAGAGATGATCTCTGTGATAAAGTCAGGAATAAACCACAACTCATGCATACTGTACCTGAGTCCACACACCACTTGGCTAAAAAAACCTTGATTTTATTTATAGAATGGGGATATGCAAATGCTTTCACCAGCTAAGAATCTACCTCCAAAATACTTAAAAATCTTCACTTTTTTGCTTTACTTTTCTTTCTTTTACTTTCTTTTCTAAAAATATTTTAATGTGCATATGATTGCGAAAGAGCTAAGAGTGACACAAATTAATGAAAGTGTTCAGACTTTTTACTATATATCTAAGTGCACACTTCCAAAAGGGACTGCCAATTGGTTTTATTCTTATGTATTTTAGGAAAATCACAGTCTAGCAGAGTTTGCATTATTTATTAAATTAATTTGATGATGAATCCATAATTTCAGAGTCATTTACAAGTGTGCACATATTTGCTGATTTATTCACAGACATGGAGAGACACACACACTTCTCAAAGCACCCAAATACAAGCATCCTGTGTAGAAAATTTCAAACTTAATGACTTAATTTTGGTGCTGTTACAACCAGCTATACACAGAATTTTCCAATTGGGAAAATTTCATTTATAAGTCACTGACACTTGAGCTGCTTGTATTACAGCACATGTGTTTTTGAGAGCAAAATTACCAACTACTGTAGATTAGGGTTCAAATTGCAATAAAAAATAATTAATCCTAAATTAACCAAAAATCAAATTAAAATTATCCAATGGACAGTTTTTGCAAGAGTAATCATGTGAAAAAACTATTCCCAAGAAATATTTTACTTCATAGAATGCTCACAAAGAGTGTTCAGATATTTGTGTTGGCTGGTTAAGTGTATCAAGTAATATTATGTTGCTTTTGGACTGCATGATTTTTCTCTTTTTTTTTTAGTTAATCAGCAGACTACATAAAGGAACTCAAAAATGCAGAATCCATAACAAAATCCAACACCAGCTTCAAAAAGATATTTGATTATTAGACAGTAAATTTGCTTATCTGGAGTTTTTCACACTAGTGGTTCTCATTTGATGAATATTTGCAGAAAGCAAACTCAGACATTATATCAACATGCTTGAAGTAAATTTATTTTAAAATCTGAATGAAGATATGTAATGTTTGCCTAGAGCTAAAAGAAATAGGGTTATGAACACATCATAAATACTATGCAAAGCTTTGAATTCTGTTGCTGAGACACATTATCAAAGGTCGTGCTATCAAGCAAGACATAAAACACAATTTTAGGATCGTCTCTTATCTAAAAGTTCAGAGCAGAGTTAGAAATTATAAATTTTAAAGTGATTCCCACACAAGCATACCCATGTTTTGGGGATTATTTGAGTGTTGTCAAATACAATGCTGAAGCAAAATTGTTTTTCTTCATTTTTTCTACATTTATAGTTTTTCTTCTTCTAATAAAATTCATGTTGCAAAACACATAATGATCTTCTGTATATACTTCTAAAGATGGATATGCTATGTAGTTATACACATGCACAGGATGTTTTTCTTCAGTTTTCTCTGTTAACAAGCATTCTGAACCATACATATGCTATGCACATATAAACCAATACACTCGTGCCCAAAGGAAACAGGAAAACATTTATTTATTTTCTTTTTAAGGAGCTTCCAATTTTGGATTTTTTTTATGGGCTATTTTAGTATTTTCTTTTGAAATAAGGAAAACAGGAAGATGTTGTAGAAAACAATAATCATTCTTTTTAAGACTTTTTTTTATGACTCAACGAGTGGATAAAAATTGTGAGCAAAGGGAAAAACTGCTATTCTCTCTTAAATATTATCTGTATGCATGGTTATCATTGTCTTTGACTGTGGAACATCAGATTCTCGTACATATGGTGGAGGCACCATCAAAATGTATCTTGGTTAAAATTCTCAAGATCATAGTGGACAGAACAAAATCCTTCAGGATGTTTTTTGTCAGGAAAGACATAAAAAATGTTGGGATCCTTTTCTAAGCAAAGCACTTTAGCCCTTTGTGAGTGGCAGACCTTTGAGAAGGGAAACTGCTAGATTGTGCTTTAACTGAAGCAAAGGTTCAATTTAGCTGTTTTCTTGTTGCCAAGAGAGAAACATAAGTATATCAGCTTTCATGTTTTGTGGGAAATGAAAAAGTATAGAACTGGATTACTTTCAGGTTTTTTTTCAGGTCTGGGGTCAACCACAAACAGCTTTTGGGTCAATCTCCCTGCATTACAGTCTCTGTGCATCCAGAGTTTTCCCTCCATCTACGTAAGGCTGGCTGACAGTGTTAGTACTTTGCACTGCCTTCTTAAAGGTTGATGAGGTGATGTATCAAATTGGCAGGCTTTTGTAGTGCTGGCAAACCACAGACATAAGATAGGCAAAAAATCTCAGTCCCAACTGGCATGTGCAGTGTTAACACCAGGAGTAATTTGTTTTCAGCATTTTTTGCATTGATAAGAGTCAAGAGAGAAAAAGAAGTATGTTTAGTTGAGTGGAAGATAACAAACATGCAGTGCCACATTCCCTCTGTGTGCTCTTTGTTATCAGCAGGACTAGTGGCATTATGTACTGTACAATGAAAGATAACCATAGAGTGAGAGATAGCTGGCTTTGTAGCTCTATTGATTAAACAGGACAGCCGGCTAATCAGAAAAAATGTTACAGGGATGGGAGTCAAGCCACTTGGAAAGTGTGAAAGATGATGGCTACACTTGAAATGCTAATTTTTTAATAAGATTGTATTGCAGAAAACTGTTTCCTAGATTATTTGTTTTTATTAAAAAAAACCCCAAACCTATGCACAGAGATGTATCACTCCATTGCCAATTTGCAAAGATAATAACCATACATGTATCTGAGACAGCCACAAGACAATTTACAATACAGGTTTGAAGCCTTCATAAATAAAATTCACTGGTCTAGAGTTTTGCTACATACCAGTATCTACATGGGGGTAACCTGTCAAAGAAATGGGTATACCAACTACCTAAAGACTTTAGGGAAGGTTTTTGCATATAGAAATACTCAAAGAAAATACTTCAGAAACCAGTCATTGCAAAAATGAACACACAACCAAAAACCTACAACCAAAAAAAAAACCCAAAAAATCAAACAAGACAACAACAACAAACCCACAACTTTAAGATCTCATTAAGGCCTTTGTGACTATTTTGTGATTTTTTATTTGTTTATTGCTTAGCTCAGCTCTAAGCATTTAGACTAATATTTTTCACAGCATATATCTGTCTCAAGATGAATTTGCTTGTAGGTTACGCATTTGTATAATTTTTCTTCCAGGCTCTTGCTCAGTCTGGGGCTAGGAAGGGACAGATCCAGACTGGAATACAATGGATATGGTAGGTGTATGGCTGCAGAAATTCGGGCCAGCTCTGCAGGACCAGCCTAGAATTATGAGGATTCAGAGGTAAATTCATTATTTTCCCACTTGACTTTTGACTTTGAGGTCTGTGCGGCATCTCCTGGAGGCACAATATAGTGTCTCACCTGACGTGCTCTGCATCAGAGTGCAAGATTTCCCTGGAAAAGCCTCTTTCCATGCTACTAATATCTCTGTTCTAATTTTATCAGATTGCTCATGTTCCTTTGAGGCTTCATTCATGATTCCCTCTGGTGGGGTGTAATCTACTGTATCTCTGATCCATCTCCCCCTGCTAGGAGCTTCCTCTGCTACCTGCTGTCTTGCAACATAGCAATTTACTATTGATAATGTTACTGCCAGTAGCTGGATATGATGACTCAGTATAGCAATTTTGGCTCTTTCTTGCCAGTATATGTTGCCGAGGATTCATAGGCACTTCTTTCTTAGTTCATACTTGCCCCAGAAACATGGGAGGGGGAAAGTCACAGGAGGCACAGCACATGCGTTTCTGTGTTGGTGAATGTGTCAGTTCCCAGCTCTCTGGGACGACATATTTTAGATGCATATTGGAAGTTAAATACATTGCTTTAACCTTTCTTTATCCTTTCCCATACAGAATGATGCCATTTAGAAGCAACTGAAAGAGCAATTTATACTACATCTTTGACAAATTGAATTTAATAAACAGCACCAGCTTAGTACAGTTTTAACAAATCTGCTCATTCCTCCACAAGTTCACTCCTTCACTCCGGCCTTTGCCAGGTTCCTGGAGCCTACAGCAGCCCCTTGGCAATATTCAGCATTTAGACTGCGAATTGTCCTTTGTCTTCGAGGAACACAAATACTCCCAGGCAGATTCTGGGTTTACCCTGAACTGGGAGGTGAGTCATGATAAGTAAAGGTCACACAGATGATTTGCAGCTTGATCCTGCAGCCACTTAAGTCAGTGCCTAACCCTTGCTCCTTTAAGAGGAGGAAGATTTGAGCCCAAAGCTTTGTTATGCAGCTGAAGGTATAGTGATATGTGCCTTTTCTGTTTTTTTACATAGAAGCAACCTCAAGACCTTTGTCCAAAATTCTTCTAATTTGGTAGAGCACGTAATATGAAGAAGTTTTTAGCTGAGGCTTGGATCTTTCAGGAAATTTTTTTATTAGAAATCAGTTTGATTGCAGAGATCAGTTTGATTGTCATGAATTTTAAATTGAAAGTATCAGAACCGGTTTTCTCCAATTATCCCCTCCTGTCAATTCAATGTTTAATTAATAAATTAGCCACTTCATCTGCTTTTCCAGAACTCACTGAATCAAAAATATTTTTAAATTATTATCAAAGAAGCCTATTATACAGGTTGATTCATTAAGATACTAGCAACACCAGTGTTTAAATTATTTGGTGTTCAAATAAATTTTGTCCATGAGGGGCAACCCTAAGTCCCACTAATCAGTCAGTGCCTGCTTCCCATGAACACAGGGGGTGTGGTGAGAGACTTCATTTGCAATATGAACTCAAAGCTGCTAGTCATTCTAGTCTGAGTACACACTACAAGAAACATCTTTTCTCAAGAATCAGAGGTTTACTTTATCATGTGCCTGCCTATGCATTGCTTCTCTCATTATGCATAACACCAGAGTATCCCAGAGATTTTACAGACTGCATTATGCAGTGTTTTCACCAGTTGACCAATAATACTACCCCACGTTTTGCTAGGTACGTGTGTGTTCATAGCTACGCAAATCCCTTCCAGAGCATAAGATTAATAAAAATAACCTTACAAAAAAATCTTCTGTGCAGTTAATTTCAAATTGCTCCCTTTTCACCCCCATTATTATATCTTGAAGACTTTGCTTCAGGCATGGGCATTTTCACTCATGGATTTTCATGACTTTGCACCTATCGTTGAGCCCCAAGGTCCCACTGTCAGCCAGAAAGCAAGTGACCAACCTGAAATCAATTGGCCCATACCCAAATTTAATTAAACTTCTCTCCTCAACTCTAGAGGAAACTGATTTCCCTCATTATTGCTTATGTGGATAATATGTAAAATTAATTCGCCTTCACTAAGTTATCACTGCATTGAGCAGACAACACAGATATAATGTTATTAAAAGTAATGAAAGAGGTTCATCAGCAGTTAACGTTAACGTTTTGTGTCATTGCAATCTCGTGTGCAGTTTAGGACAGAATTATTCAGCTTTGCAGCTGCAAGATACAGAAGGTCAGCTGCTCAAGGGTTTGCAAAGGTCTTGTCATAAGGCACTATTTACACAGAGTTTTCTGTTTAAAGGAAAGGGATGCAAAAAATGTGGGAGGTCTCTGTGGGAGGTGAGAGGAAGACCCTACAGTAGCCCTGTAGGTCAGGAACACTGTCCTGGTGTTGCCTTTGCTAGTAATGAGCCACAGGTTTTCACTGAGTTTTCAAGGTCTCAAGGTTTGCCAGGATTCATTTGTCTGAACCTTTCCTTAACTGCAGTCAACTCTGTTTTAACAGAGCACATGTTAGCCGTAAGAGTAGTGTGTCTAATGACCAGTGCTAACAATACTATCAAGTAGTTATGCTGTGGTGAATTAGGTATTTATTACTCTAATGTAGCAATGTGCTGAAGAGGAAAAGAAACCTGGTACAACAGCAGGTGTCTGAAGAAGTGGAGACACAGGATGTGATGCAGAGCAGCAGGCAGGGAATGGTAAGGATGAGAAACTGGCCAACACTGGAGACTGTAAGAGAGTAAATAGCTCACCATGACACTGTTAAAGAATGCAAATATGGAGTTGGACAAAATGAGGTTTAGGTGTATCAAAGACTAAGAATTTAACAGCCATGGAACGAAATGGAATGGAACATAATGTTCCATGGAATGGAACATAAATTCAGGTACAATGTCCAGCTGCAGACCAAGAAAAAGCAAGATACAACAGCATGTTGAAAACTTATAAAATGGCATCCAGTTAATCCAAATAAATAAATAAAGACACGCAAGAGGAAGCAGAAGCCATTGATATCAGTACCAGAACGGGATTCAAGATGCCAGTGGCTTGTACTCTGATATACACATCCCGGCTGTCGTCACAGGACAAGAAATGCCTGAAAGCATCTGGAAAAATATCTGGACTGTATCTGAGTAGATCTAACTCATCAGACAATTCAGGTAGGCAGTGTGAAAAAAAGGATCACAGGTAATAATCAAAGCTGAACTGTTAAATCTACATCCTTGTAACATGTTTGGGGGAAAGGCTAGAAAGTCATAGCAACCAAGGTAATGACAGCTAATTTAGTCTTAAACAGAGAGAAAGTCCAAGGCATTTGGCCTTCAACTACATGATCAACAAAGCTATTCACAGCTTATGCTGACCACATACCCTAGAAAGCAATAAATATTTGAGACAGTAGTGCCATGGAAGGAACATATCCGCAAATGCCTAGTGCTGGGCAGAAATTTGAGCCCAAGTTAGCACCATTATTTGTGGAAGCCAGGCCACCTGTAAAGGCTTGCACACAGTCACCAACTGTAGTGAGTGTCTGGCATCCTCAACTCCACGGTGCAGGCTGAGACTGGACCAAAGCAGGAGGGCTTTTTTTGATGTGAATGTGACTGCAGTGTGTGTGCATGGTAAAATAGCAATCTTGGAATAGAAACCACTAGACACCTGCTATGCCCATCCCACTCAGTAAATCAATTTTACATTTTATGTCAGTGAGTGGTGTCGTTCAAGCCTTGAGGTTGCCAAGGACACTTCCCATGATCATTCCCCAAGCCCCTTCACAGGAGGCGGCTCCAGTGACCCAAGGGGTCCCTGCTTGACTCCCCACTCACACACAGTTAGACCAGGTTTCCTTACCAGTTCAACCCCAGGACAGCATCTTAAAGATAGTTACAATTCCTATGGGATATGAGCAAAATTTTGTAATCTCACAGAATGGGTTTTTTTCTGATGTCAGTAATATGAGAGTTCTTTCACCTATTCACACAGTGATGTGATCAGCTAGTTAACTGTGTTCATGCTCTCAGGCCTCTATTGCATGTAAATGGTAGATAAATAAATTTATCTGCAAAGATGCTGGTGAAGTAATAGCAAGAGAATTTAACAATCAAACTTAAGGGCTGAGATCAGCACATAAATTCATACTCAGTTTCTCAGACTTACTTCGATATTTTAACCTGAAGAGTTAGAGGTGATTATAACAGTCTAGACAAGGCTGGGAGATGTGAATCCACTTTGATCACCTTGATAAAGAGGGAAAAAAAAGGCTTAATCTGCTGATCAGCTGGAAACACAAGAAGTAATTTCTCATAGGTATGATCAGATGCCTTTTGGATATCTGATTGTGAGAGCTGGAAGATACCCTTCCATTCCTTGGTCTGCAGGCCATCTTGGACAATTCAGAACAGATGTTACCAATCACAACAAAGCCAATCCAAAACAGATTTCGTTCTCCTGTGAAAGGAATATCTGCTGTTTTCCTTTCTGTCTTGCCTTACTGGTTGCAAGCTGTTTATGAAGGTACTCCTATCATTTTTGCTTTAGGTGGCCAACTTAGGTTAATGGAAAAGAGTAAATGCTTCCAGAGTAAAATCCATAACATAAGTTATAGCATTTAAAGTATCATGGTGTTTCCTTGTGATTTGCAAAGCTATATTCCAGTCCTGAGATGTAAAGTTCTTCTCTATATAACATAAGCAGGCTGCAAGTATGGGTTTTAGCTCTGGAATTTGGATCATGGCTGCTACCTACTACTTCTTAAATTACTGAACTGAGAAAATTAAGATGAATACTAAATTCATGTCAAGGTAGGCAACTGGACAGACAGAATGAGTTGAACAATTACTTGTGAAAGTTAATCATGGCCAAACTCCAGCAGTATTACTACCTACCTGAATTTCCCCTGTACTTTCAATTAAATTTTACCTTCATTTCCTCCTGTTAAAACACTACTGCGTAATATTGCTGTCCCAGAAGGAGTCACTGTTCTTTCAAGGGAAACTGTATTTCAGCAGCAAGCCCAGCAATCTTTTTAGGGTCTCTGAGAAGTTCTTAGTATCCTTCTGGGTACACGTTTCTATAAAAATGCAAAGTATAATTGTATGCAATGCTATCACTCTGGTATTCATAAAAAGGAAAAAGAAAGGAGGTCAGTGTGTGAAGAACACAGGATGTTGGGAATGTTACCAAATGCAGCTCCTGCTTAATGCAAATGAGGCCACACCAAGTATCCCAAGAGAGGTGCTCCTTTTTAAGGATGCCAGACAGCATCAACTAAGAGGTGCAGGGCACCAAAACTTTGATTTTGATTTGTGTACATTTCCAAGTGGAAAGATGAATAGACTTCCCAATAATCTTACTGACTCTAAGGTGTTAGAATCGTTCTAGAGAAAATCTGTGTTAATATGAGTATGGAGGTTTCTTCTTAAGGTATCTGTAGGCACTACACACATTCATATACCATAATGCACAAAATGTTTTGATTGTTTTTTTTTTAAGCTGGCTATAATAGTAATAATGACCTCAGTGCTCAGTATTTCCTGGGGACTAATGACCAGCTGGGATTAATGACCTGAAATGTAGCTGCAGGCCATCAACTCATCCCAGACAGTCATTAATCCTATGGAACTACCAGTGCCTCTACTGTTATTGCTTAATTTAGTCTCCCTAATTTCAGCATAGCTTTAAAAACCTTGCTGCAGCCACTGAGCAGCTCCGTATTTTATTAGCCCTGCATTTCTGCTGCTGAGCACAGGTTGTTTTCCTAGCTGCTGATCAACTCTAAACACTGAATAGACTTTATTAAAACTTGGTTATCAAGCTGCTGAGCATCTCCAGACATCTAAATATTTTATGTGTGTTTGCTTTGAGTGGCCCTGAGCAATTAATACATTGTTTCATTAGGAGGGCTTTTTACTAACCACTAAGTGACTCTAAACACCTAATATATTTCACAAGAAGTTTGTATTCCAGCCATTGAGCAGCTTTAAACACTAAATTGGCGTCATACATTTAAAAAAGAAATCACTCAGTGTTATACATTTCTCACAAGTAATTTCCTGTCTCTACCCTTCTAAACATGATTATTTTATTTTATGGGGTTTTTTTTCAGCTGATACATTCCCATTTAGTTCGTTGGACCTCCAGTACCGTTCATTGAAAAGCTTGGAGCGTCACTGGAATTGGCTTTGCTTCATTTCCACCATCTAATACAAAGAAAAGATGACCCACAGGAGGCAATACAGACCTTAGTTTCCCTTCGGCAACAAATTAAGGAACTAGAAAATTACTGTGTTGTTCTGACCAAGGCAGAAATTCAGACTTTAGACTTAAAAATAACCTGTGGTGTATCCCTGCATATGCAACCACCAGCAGCATGACAATCAAAATGACATTGATTCAGTAGGTGCTCTTAATCATCATTACAGGTCTCCAGCCCAGTGCTGTCAACACCAAGACTGGCCAACATCTGCTCTCAGGCATTTCAGCACACAGCCCTCCACAGTGCTGTACTGAGTTTGTGTGCCAAGGCTTTGGTAGCAGGGGGGCTGCAGGGGTGGTTTCTGGGAGAAGCTGCCAGAAGAGCAACCTCCACATCCAACAGAGCCAAAGCCAGGAGGCTCCAAGACGGATGTGCCACTGGTCAAGGCTGGGCCAATCAGCAGTGGTGGTAGTGCCTCTGGGACAATGGATTTAAGGGGAAAAGTTATTGCACAGGTGCAGCCAGAGAAGAGAGTGATAATATGTGAGAGAAGCAACTGTACCAAGGTCAGTGCAGAAGGAGTGGGAGGAGGTGATCCAGGTACTGGAGCTGAGATTCCCCTGCAGCCCCTGGTGCAGACCACGGTGAAGCAGCTGTGCCCCTGCAGCCCATGCAGATCCACAGTGAAGCAGATTTCCACCTTCAGCCCATAAAGGATCCTATGCCAAAGCAGGTGGATGGTCAAAGGAGGCCGTGACCCCATGGGAAGCCTGTGCTGGATCAAGCTCCTGCCAGGACATGCAGACACTTGGGAAAAGGAACCCACACCGGAGCAGGTTCGCTGGCCAAACTTGTGACCCTGCAGGGATCCCAGCCTGGACCAGCCGGGTCCCATAGAACTGCACCCTGTGGGAAAGACTCACCTTGGAGAAGTTGGTGAAGGACTGTCTCCTGCGGGAGGAATCCCTCACTGGAGCAGGGAAGAGCCTGAGGAGACCTCCCCCCGAGGCAGAGGGAGTGGCAGAGACAAGGTGTGATGAACTGGCTGTCACTCTCACTCCCCATCTCCCCACTCTGCTGGCAGGGAAGAGGCAGAGCAATCAGGAGTGAAGCTGAGCCTGGGAAAAGGGAGGTGTAGGGGAAAATGCTTGTGAGATCTGGTTTTGTTTCTCATTGCCCTATTCTGATTTGATTGGTAATAAATTAAATTCATTTTCCCCAAGTCATGTCTGTTTTACCCATGACAGTAAATGCTGAGTGATGTTCCCTATCCTTATCTTGACCCGTGAGCATTTCATTGTATTTTCTCTCCCAGGTCCAGCTGACAAGGAGGGTGATAGAGCAGCATTTGTGGGCATGTTTTCAGGAAAAATTACTAAGGAAAAGAAAAAAATATTGTTAAGGAGCAGATGAAAAAAAAAAAAGATGAAAATCAGATTTCCATATTTTTTAAAATAATTTAAAAATTTGTCCTAAGACAATATAGGCATGGATTTAGAAGAACAGAACATTGATTTAACCAAATAAACACCTCTTTTTCAATTATTATCTCACAAGTAATGTTTTTAGAGCTCAGCCTGATTGCACACACCTTCTGTCTTCTAACATAATACAGAAATATACTCTCTAATGATATCTGTTGGATTAAAAGAATTCAAAATATAGGTTGTATCATTACCTTAGATATTATCTAGTTTGATAATCATGGTATAGAACTGTACCCAATACAAATTTAGAGATATTTTACCAGGATGCACCAGGAGTGTTTTAATTTGTCTAAGTCTCCTCAGGCTTCCTGGTATTCAACAGTTCTGCATTGGTTCTGCAGCAAGAATGGCAAGGCAATTCTTACATTCAAATTATATCCAGTGCAATATACTTCAAAACTTTGCAATAAGATCTTGCCTTATAATATTTGGATTGCTGGTTATGCACCAGCTTCAACTGCAAATATCTGTCTTTGTGCTGATACACCATGGCATGAGTCAAGGAATGAGCTAGTATGGGAGAAATGAGTGGAGATTATTATTTGGATAACTCCAGTGTTTTCAGTTCTGTGTATTAAAAAATTGACTTTGGATGCTCTGCTTTGGCAAACTTGTAACTCAGACTGATATCTTGTGTGGAGCAGAGTTTGTGTATCTGTATGCAGGACTGAGTACAAGAACATGCTTGAATTTTACTTTCAAGCCTCCAATCTCTATTACTTTCCTGAAGTCCTGTCAAAATTACCTGGTTCCCAGGAATCAGCTCTGGGGCTATAGACTGTTACTTCTGGACCAAATTCATTTTGGGCTATTCCTCATGGGAGGTTTTCATTTAGGTTTTTTATTTTTTTACCTTCCAGGCACTGAAAACCCATATATTTCAAAGCCAAATAACAATTTTTCTTTGGCATGCATATTTTATTTTGCAAACACATGTGGTTTTCATGCAGTTAATATTTTAAGTTTAGAAATCTTAAAATAAACACAACAAAAATCAAAATCCAAGTAAAGACCTTTAAAAATAAAGGGTATAATGGAAATATAAACCAACCCTTGGTTCTGTAAATACAGAAGCATAACTGCGTTGACTTTGGGTTAGGTTCAGTTCAGAGAGGATGAATGCAATATTTATTTCAGCATGAACTGCAAGCATTGAAGTTACTGCCAGTTGTAAGTGAAGTCAGTCCTATGATAATCAAAATCATAATTGAAGAATATATTGTCATGAGAGCAATACATTATTCTTGTATTAAAGAGGGAAATACATTATTCTTGCATTGAAAAGGAAGCCTGCCTCTTTTCTCTTACTGTGATTAATGCTCCAAATTCTTAATGTACTTAAGTCTTCCAGTGTTATAATTCCTGGACCTTTACAACAAAGACATGTCTGCTGCAACAAAATAAAATAAATTAAAAAAAGAACAGGCAATATTGCATTCAAAAAGAGAGTTGCACTGTTTAAGTTATTTTTTCAGCACTGTCTGATCAAGTATGTTTTACTAATACAGTCTTAAGTGTTGGGATTAGTAGAGGCTTCTATATATAGTTCTGAAGTAGGTCAAAAGTTCCTTTGGATCCATGCATCCTAACAAACCAACAATAAAAATTTGCACCATGATGCACTTTCTGGGGAAAGCCATAGGTTTTATGAGTTCCTTGTCTGTGATGGCGCTATGTGAACTTAAAAGTACAACAGTTGCACTGACAAAATCCATAAATAGCAGAGATTTGCCTATCTTCTCTGAATTAAATTTCATAAGACTGCACTGGAAAAAAACCATACCTCATTTGGAACAACCCAGCATGTCAAAGGCAAACTTCTCATCAAAAACACTTGTTTTAAAAACAGTCATTTCTGTAAAAACAGGCTAAAAACTATTTTCTATCAGTACACTGGCACATCTCTATGTGATGTCATTTTTGATGTTTATTATTTAATAAAGACCAGTTCTTTATTTGTGAGCACTTAAGAAAAGCCTCATGATCAGAAAGCTCAGATTTAAGTTCCGCTTTGGATTCAATAAGTAAATGCAACAAAGATTTTCCCACTGATTTTCAACAAGTTACTGTACTGAAAACAGTTCTATTGTATCTAATTGACATGGTCTTAAAGGATATGAAATAGACTGTTTGTGAATATCACCTGAAGTTAAATCAGAGATTTCAAACGACCTTTTATTTCCCTATGACATTGTTCCTTCTACAAAGAGATGTTTAACAGACAAGATCTCAGTCTTTTCTCTTTCTTCATTCATCAGTATATTTCTCAAAGCTTTTGTTGGTCCTGGTTTTTTTTCTTTTTTCCATTATATCATTCTCATTTACTTTGGTTCTTTTCTCTTGTTATCTTAAAATTTTTCCATCCAAAAAATCAAATTACACAGTGCCTGCTTCTTAAGACTTTCTAAGATAACAGTGGTCTCAGTCAGCCATTCATTTCTTAAAAATCCTAGATTAACCTTTTGCAAATATGTTGCCTCTGAAACAAATCTTCCTGTTGGGTTCTGCGCAGGCTACTCTTTGTTCAAATTGGACACATGTAAGTCTTGTCTTCGGTCAGAAATAGAAATTACACCAGTACTGTCTTCACACTTTCCCAATGCTAAATATAATGGCATTACTCTACAGTTTATTATGACTATTGACATATCTGTTGGAAATATCCCAGAGTAGAAGACAGTCGGAAAGACAACCTTGCAACCAGAAGCAGCACAAGCCCATGCAGAAGACACACGTGGTCTCTTGTTTCACAGGGTAGTGCCAACACTTAGTTTTGGCATGAATCTGCATAAAATCTTACAATTGCTCCTCTTTAAGGAAATGTTTGATGGCTTTGTAACACCTCTGTGCCAGACACATCTCAGGCTACTGAAGACACTCCTAAGACACTGACATACTCCCTGTGCTCTAGGTAACCTCATCTTTAAGTAGAGGTGATATGTCTGTTTTCTTGCCCTCTGTTTTACAGTTGTTGCTATGCCTAGGTACAACCGATCTTTTTTCACTCCAGCGGTTCAAGAAAGGTTTGGGAAATACTCGCATGAAAATTCAGACTTGTTTATGGAAAATGTTTCCAAGGAAACCATGACTCCTTTGCACCTCCTTCTCTGGAAATTTTTATTCCTTTAGAGTACCAATGTGGCAGGTAGTGATCGGTGTGTAGCCTAAAATGCCCAGTCTTGTCAAGGAGGGGGTTACAGGTGAGAATGGGTACCATGGAAGTAGAAGCAGTAACAAGGTAAAACATGCTGAGTTAGAGTGTGGCTTTGAAAACTGCCAAAGCACCATTATTAGTTCTGAGCCCAGGAAACTCTCATAAATGTGCAAGCAATCAAGAGTACAACCTGATAAACCCTTAGGTGTTAGAAACTGTACTGTTTGCAATTTGACCATCATTGTCTAAAATCCACTCTGCCACAGTAAAAATTTCTGATCCAAATTCAGAAGCAAAGAAAGCACCAAATATTCTTCCTTTGTGGAAACAGCGGGTGAGCATTGCACTCCTTTTAATTCACTGAACCTAAGGTCGTCAATTCACATACTAAATAGAAAAGCTGTCTGATGGCTTAACTTGAGCTTGACCACCATACCACTTAAACTAGGTCTCTTAAACTAGAATCACACATAGGTCACCCTTCTCCTACCATTCCCAAGGTTTTCAACCATGTTGCAAGCTGAACTCGGTACACTTGTAATAAACAGTTCCCCCCTCATTTTTATTACATAATTTCTAATTCACAGGTTGAATGTCAGAGTACCATGTCACTATCTATCATCAAATTCTTTTAAATTGAAGAACAATTCTTTTTCTTTGTTGAAATGTTCACATAATAAAAATGATCAAGATAAGAATCCACAGAATTTTTCACAGAAATGTCGTAGATTGTAATAAATCCTGTGATTTCCAGTACTCTGCAGGTTCCCCACAACCTGCTCCTCTTTTCCACACCTCCATTTAACAGCTCTTCTTTGTGGGGATTTAGAAGCATCACTTATAGTATACTTCATTAAACTTTCCATGAGAATTAAATGCTGGAAAAATAATTTGGAGGAAGCATCAGGAATATGGTTGGCACATAGGCGACTAGAATTTTTATGCCTGTTCTTTAAAATACTTTTCCTAATTTAAGACCAGCTTATTTTTATGGGCATGAGTCTTAGCTGGAAATTAGCCAGCATTCAGACCATGAAAAACTTTCTTATTGAAGAAAGTAAAGCAGTGATCAGTAAGCACAGCAGTGAGATTAGTTCAGTTGGTTGGAGCATGGTGCTAATAACCCCAAGTCTGAGAGTTTGACCCCCATATAGTCCATTAACTTAAGAGTTGGACTCAGTGATCCTTTTAGGTTCCTTCCCCTTCAGAATATTCTGGGATTCCTTTCTGTAATTTATTTTAATAAAATAAATTATTATTTTAATAAAATAAATTACAGAATCCTTCTCCCTATTGAAGCAACTGCCCTTCTACAGCTCCTGCTTCCTAGCTCATGCCAGAGACTGTGCAGAGGGTCCCACCTCTAACCAAGACCCCAAATTTCTGCACTCAGCTCTTGCCTTGCACCATTTTTTAGCAGAATAGAAAAAACTATAATTTGAGATAGGGGCTTTAAATAGGACATCTGGTTTGACTTGCATCTGGAAGGAACAACAGTTCAGCCAAAAAAAAGCTCTTGCGATATAATTAAACACATCTGTGAGAAAAAATGTATTGAGTAATATGAAAGGTTCAGTAATATTGGGCAATGAGGACTCTCAGGAAATGAGGCAGCTAGTCAAGACAGCCTCAAAGTCTGGAGAAGAAAAATCAGTATGTACAGAATGCAGATTTCTTATATATTCTTCAACTGAATCACAGAACTGAATGTATGTGCCAAACAAAGTTAAAGTGGATCCTTTGAAGAGTCAATGTAAAGATGCACAAACAATAGCCATCAGAAAAACCAGAACATAATTTTGCAGAAATTGAATTTAAAAATATGAAGTGAAGACCAAGAAATAATATAAGAAATTATTGGGTTTTTATGGTATGCAAGTTTCTGCATAAGAACTTGCATGAGATCCTTTGGAATATTATTGAGTGGCAGTCAATATAAAAGTGCCAACCTTATCTTTCCTGTAATCATTTTAAGCTTTCTTGTCCTTGGTAATCCATTGAGGTTCTGCTAGAAAGCCAGATTGTCAAAAACAGGGGTGCTAAAGTTCTGTTACAAGAGGACCAGGATACAAAAGAAGATATCAGAGTGTATTTACAGAAATTACTCCTCTTAAAACTGAAAAATTACATTTCAGATCCTGAGCATAGAAATAGTTAAAGGAAAATGTCCTATGAAGAAGTACTGAAAAGGTTATGGCTTTTACATCATCACAAACATGTTCTGGCATGAATTCTTTCAAAATATATGTTTAATTTGTAACAGTGAGAGAACAGTTGAACAAGATGAAACAAACTAGAATGAGCAAATGTGCAAAGGGCTTCTATCATTAAAATCCCTTGATATTAAGAATGTTAAAGAGCCTTCAATGCAGTTTTCTGGAGAACATGAACAATATCTTCTGTCCCTCTGTAACAAATGGAAACTTTTTAATTTTTTCTGTAGGATTTAGGTTTATGTAACCATTCCAGTAGAACTGACTGAATCACACTTTGTGCTGGACTTTGTCATTATGCTTTACCAATATGTCTCTAATAGAATCCCATTTGCATTTTGCTTGTTTGTTTGTTTGTTTTGTTTTAAATAGCAGGATCCTGGATTAAGCACATCTTCATGTTGAGACACAATTCAAAACAGAGTATCTAGGAAAGTCTGAAAAGTCACAGTTGTGGGGTGATAACCAGATTATGTGTGTAAATTTTATTTGGTCTCTTATTGGACTCACATTTGTCTCTCACTACACTCTTTCTCATGAGAATTCAAACATCACAGTTTGATTTGTTCTCTGTTTGTGCAAAATAAGGCAAAGTATGGCTGGGAATGATGCTGCAGCAGCACTGACAAGGATCTCTGAATGCTTTAATGTGATGCCCAGAAGAACTTGCTTCTGGGAACATCAGGCAGAGAAATAAAAACCATGAGTGATTAAAGCACATTTCCTCTTTGGAAAGTTATTCTATAAACATGGAAGTGCTTTATCCAACAGATGTGTAAACTTTGTGTCTTTTGAGCCATTATATCTGCTTATCTAAAGAATAGGATTTATTGTATTCTATTCCCATAAAGCAGAGCAATCTGCAGTATATGTACAATGTTAGAAATAAGTTAATCCTGACTTGCATATGATTAAAATAATTTTTAACTGAGGGACAACTCTGAAATATTCAGTACATACACATACTACATCCTAAGCATGTAAGCAGTCACAGGGAAATCATTGTGTAAGTATACATTAAGCAGTGACCAGAGAAACATTCAAATATCATAAAAGAGGTCACTGGTCTCTGTTGAAGTAGATAAAGTAATAGCTTTGGAATGCAGAACAGTTAAAACAACAGTCTAACATGAGAAACACTTATACTGGAATTAGAAAAGAGATGACTTCTTAACAAAATTAACTGAATAAATCTGAATATAAAGAAATAGGAAGACAATAAGCATAAAAATTTGCAATACCATCTTTTAGATTGTGAACACACTTGCAGGTGACCAAATTTCCAGCAATGCTATTTTTCTGTTCACTAACATCATTTTTGACCATCTCACTATTACACATATTGATGGACTGACTATTTCACATCCTCCTCACAAAGTACCAAAATTAGAAATGAAGGAGATTGAAAACAGCTAACACACCAAATAGAAAACATTGAATAGGTCAAAGTCACAGACTTTGCTGTAATCCTTTCTGGAATATATGCAGAGGCAGAGCAGTCCATGTTTCATTTCTGTGCTAATCATTGTAAAAATTCTGTGAAATGTCAGTCTGTGAACACATTCACACAGCAAAATCACTTTGTGAAAAAAGGAAAGTAAAAATTCAATCCATATTTACAGAATTTACAGTACACTTAAAATTGACTAATTCTTTAGTCCATCTATACACAAAATTACAGGAATGGGCTATTAAAACCAAAACAGACTGAAATTGATAATTTTCTTGTGCACCTTCCAAAAAACTGTCAAAACCTTCAGACAGAAGCCTCTTCTTATTGGGAATACTGAACCCTTGGCTACTCATCCTAATTAAAATGTAATTAGGTAAGTGTAATTAGGTAATAATACCACTCAAAACACTTAGCCTGTTTTCCACAATTGAATCCACAGTTGAGCTCACTATGGCATAAAATTTTGAACTCAGATCTCCTGACACTAATTGCATCTTCACCCCAATTTAATCTGATGTGTAGGCAGAAGCCTAGAGCTGCCAGGAATATGTATGGTATGAACTGTGAGAGAGGTCTGGGAAGAACATCCGTGACCCGTGTGGAAGATGTGCAACAAAGGTAATGTAAATATGACTGCTACAATGAGTATCTACTTCACAGAAACAAATCTGGTTATTTCAAGGAAAGATGGAATAACCCATTTAGTCCTTGAGGCTTCCTGTCACATAATTTTAGCCATCTGAAAGACAGATATGTCTTTTAAGGTAGTCTTTTTCACTACCTCTGTTGTCAACCAAAAGAGGTAGGAGATCAAATAATCATTCATTTCACACAAGTGTAAAGTTTAAAACAAATGGAAGGAGCTGCTTTCTTTGTCAACCTGGACTACCAAGAAGAGCTGGCAGAAATGAATTTTTACTAAATCTGAGCTTCTAAGATTAATAAAGTGACATGGAACCTGCCTCTGCTGCAGAAATGTCTCCAACTACAACCTCACCATCAGCTTCTCATGTCTAAGACAATAAATAGAAAACGCTGGACAGCCTTAATCAAACATCACATGCCATCTGTCACCTCATAAGAGTTTCAGGTTCACTGAAGAGACCCTCAGAAGTCCATTTGAAAACAGTGAAACTGCCCCACCCTTCCCAGGCCAGTCACATCACTGCCTGACCTTAGCTGCAGTCTGGTTTACCTGGAGCAGACCTCAGGGCTAAAGGAGCACGTATGTGTGTGTGCATGCACGCACAAACACATCACTGCCTGCAAACATCTGCAGCAAAAGTGCCCGAGCCCTCAGGCCATGCCAAGTGGGCAGCTCTAGTTTACACTGGCACCATCCACAAACTGCTGCAGACAGAAGAAGCTGCCATGAGCTCCACAGTCAAAAATTCCTTCAGGGCAACCTGCTACCTTCCCTGTTTTCTTAGTGTGTACAACCTGCTACCTTCCCTGTTTTCTTAATGTTGTGCATGCCTAGAGAAAAGCACCTTGATGACAAACAGCCATTCCAGTATAATGTATGCAAAACTAGGGTGCCGGTGCCATTCAGACAGGCTACAAAGAGCTGCTTGGACAAATGAGCTCATCTCCCAGCCAGAATAAATGCAGTCTCTTTTATATAGTGTCATTCAGCTTCTGTCAAGCCTTCAGAGCCTGCTGAATTTGTTAGTAGTTGCCTGTTATTAACGTGTGGTTGGCAGTGCAGGATCATGGTTTTCTTTTCCCAACTGCAAGTGCTTTTCCCTTCCCCTTTATCATCTCACACACTCCAGCCTCTTCTGTGGACCATTCTAAGGTCTGGCACTTAGGTCGAGATTTTAAAGGGATCAGCACCCACCTACCACAATTACATCATGATCTGCAATGATAAATGGACTCCTAAAGGAAAATGCACATTAAATTAAAAAAAACATAAAAAGACTACACCAACAGGACAATCATGCTTGTCTCAGTAACAGCATCCTGTACAAGATGTTGTAAAATTTAGTCAATTACATAATAAGGTATTTGAGGAGAGCAGAAAAATGACAACAGGGTTTTGTTTGTGATTATGCTTTCATATGAATAATGTTCAAAGGTCAAGAACTAGAACTGAAAGTTGTTGGGTACCAAGAAAATATATCTTTGTACTTTTTGTCTTCTCCAGGCTGTCAAACAATATATCCACCTTAGCTGGCTGGTTTTTATCATTCCTTGAAAATGCAATCATACACAAAATATATCGATAGCAAGCATGCTGCTCACTAATTAAATTTAGAAATTATTAGAAATACTTGACATTAAAAGATTTAAATTAATTTTTTGAATCCTAATGAGTACATTTTTTAATTTAGTATTGTGTGTGTATTTCTCTTGAGGATCTACTTAGGATAGAGAGCATTAAAAAAATAATTGGCTTTAAACCCTGGTAGATTAATGTTTTGTCATGATTTACGCTGTCTGTTTTGTATTCAGCTCTAAAGTTGTTTTCCCCTCTCTGAATCATGTATTGATAATTCAAATGTAAGGTTATAATAATGAGAGCAATATAAGTTAATCACCCCATTAATGTCTTTTTTTTTAATAATCACTTTATCACATGCCTGAACAATCTTTTGCTTAAAAATATCTTAAACATATCCTGAAAGAATAGACAGACATATTCTTCTGTGATCAATGGAAAAGTGGATAAAAATTATTAAACTCTATTAAACTTCATGTTATGTTAATATTTTGTTTGAATGCTTTTTCTGAGGTATTTTAAAACATTAAATATTTATGCTTTTAAATATCTCAGAAAATCACCACGAAGCAGATTTTAAATTGCTATACATTTATCTTTCATTTAAGTAAGAAATAAATCATAAAAAATTGTGCAAAATCTTTTACTAGTTAAAAAAAAAAAACAGTCAATTTTCCATCAGTCATACCTAAGAGCCTCTTAGGTCTTCCTCTTTGAAGAAATACATTAAAGGGGGTTAGAAGTTTCACAAATAAATTGGTTGGTAAGCAATATCAATGGTGCCCTAGATTGACCCCATCTATAATTGTTTGCATATCATTGCAGTAAAAGCAACAACGTGTTTAATCTCTGTGTGTTTATTTTGATCTATATATGGACCTTAAAGGTCAATGTGATTTACTCACATTTACTGTTGGTTATTAAAAATGCTGAATAAAGTGATGGAAAGGTGTTAGAAGGCATTTGCAATTAGGAAAGAAAATGACAGTCTGCATGGAACTGCTTACTCTCAGTTTTATCACAAGGGTGTTTGGGGCTTTTTCTACTCTGTTTTCACAAAGCTTTATAACTCACAGCTTGAGAGAAATATATCAAAGCATTTTTTGCCTTCAGTAAATGGGTGGCAGGACTAATCTTTCCTCCCTGGATCTTACATGATCATGACTGTTATAAAATTATGGGAATAGAGAACAGAAGGAACACAATATTTTGCACTGTCCTGCTTTTGGCTTTGGTTTGGGGTTTTTCCTGGGAATTTAAATTACATTGTTAGAATTACTGGACTCCTACCAAATCTAAGGAGGAATATCAGAGTACTCCCTAAACATCAACCCACTGAAGTAAAAAATTTTCTTATTCACTTCAACAGATTTTGGTTTTCTCTGTACACTGAAAAGATTTCCAAGTCACAAAACCTAGCGTTCAATCAGAGGGAAATTGCTCAGCTTTCAAATTTAAGGTAGATTCTACTTTACTATTCTGTCTTACTCAGCATTTCATTCCATTAGGAATTTCTACATGAAATTAAAATAAGAGAAGAAATGAAAAGTAGTAGAAAGAAGTCAGAACAGAAAGCCTGAATAAAAAAAAAAATATGAAGACAAGGAAAAAAAAAAAAAACACACAGAAAAGAAAAAGACCAAAGGCAGCAAACAAAAGTAGGAGGAAGACAACAAGTCTTCAATTCAATATAACCCATAAGCAAGTCTGTAACTTTAACCACATGACTAGAGGAGCAGAAATCAAAATCCCATTCAAAACTTTGAACTAACTGTACCCCAAATGGAGCATCTTGCTGAATCAGTTCCTCTGAGAGTAACAGATAGTGGGAAGAACTGATCTGAGAAAACATTTTTCCAGCTCACAAGCTTCGATGAAATCCAATAGCAACATCACATCTGGAGATAATATTTTTAAATGAAGCAGTTGCAGCTTTTCAAAATAGATTAATGCCTGATTATGGCAAAGCAGTGCTTAGGGAACATGTCAACACTTCTTCTCCTAAATCCAGAAGTTTCTCAAGAGCAGTGGCAATGGTCATTATTTTTAGAGATTAGGCTGGATCATTCATGTAAGTAATACATAAGTGGTCACAAATTCACAAATTTTCATCTGAATTATGACAGAACTGAGAGCTCTATGAAAACATAGTTTTACTGAGCCTTTTCTTCTGCCACAACAACCTAAACAAGGTCCTTCACTTGGGACTTTATGATTCAACATCAAAATCAGCTGATTTACTGAACCCACTCAGAATAGTTTCTGATAGAAAAATTGGATATGAAATCCCTATTTTGCAGCTGCTCCACAAACATGATATTTTGCATGCAGGATCTCAGGATCATGCCCTGCAGCACTGACAGGAAGACCTGGACCAATCCCATCATCCTAAGGCTTACATTTTATTTACAGCTGAGGATAGTCAGAGTAGGAGTTATTCTCTATCATTTCTTGGTTAATCTCCTGCATGCAAAAGCTCTGGTAAGCTCCTAAGAAAGTTCCTGCTGCCTACCTCCTTATTAGAGCCCCAGGATAGCAAAACATTCAAGTTCAGGTTTAAACAATACCAAGAGGTCTAAAATATATGCTGAGGTGCTCTGCAGAATCAGGACTTGAAGCTGGAGCTTTTCATCGAGTCAAGAGATTTCCTGCCCTCAATCCATGTTGTTGAATGCCCAGTACTGCAAATCAGCTTAGCTGATTTCATCACACAGTCAAGTTGTAATTTTTCTGTTTGTTACTTTACAGGGGCAGCTTGTCTAGCAAGTGTACTCAGTCATCTCTCTTGATATATCTCCTATTTTGCTGAATACTGTGAGCTGCTGAGCAGTTGCTCTGAGAAGTTGTATCTCCCCAGGGTGCAACAGCATTGTAAAATGCCAGTTGCCATTTTTTATTTGTTCCTCAGAGGGACAAGCCCCTTTTGGCCACAAGTACAGCTTTTGAAATTCCTTGATTCACTGCAGCCCATTTAAACCATGTATCCAGGCCAGAGAGTTACTAGAGTCAGATGCAGCCCTCCTATCTAGAACAGGGAGCTTCATAGGGAGCCAGGTGAAAAATTCCTTGCTGCCATCAGTGTAAGCAATTCCTGTATTTCATCATCATTTCCCCAGGGGGAAAAGCAGCCTGGACAATCTGATGGATGTTTAGCTACCAGAGGCCTGATGCCCAGGAGCTCACACAGGAGTTCTTTGCTGCAATCATAGACCTGGAGCAGAGAGCAGATGAGGAATGGAGCAAATGGAGCAGTGGCCGGTGAAAAGTGAAACGCCCAGGCTAGATAAGTGTCCAGCCAACCTCCAGCCAGTAAGGCACTTCCCCAACCCGGAGTCAGGGCTTTGTGCCCAAGGCGATGTCAAGCCTTGCGGACGTGTGGCCGCAGTAAAGAGCTCCGAAGTCGCAGGATGAAATGAAGAGGCGACCCTCAGTTTCTTCGGGGGGGTGGTTTTATTGGTAGGGAAACGTGCAGGTTCGGTGGAAGAAGCTGAGAGCCCCGAGGCAGGGAAAAAGCCTCGGTTTTACGGAGGGTGGGAGGGGTGAAAGATAGCAAATCAGAGAGGGATACATTAAGGATTGGCATGATCGGAGAACCCATCAAACACAGTTGCGGGAGGGACCCTGGCCCCTAACCCAATCACTCGACACCCTGGCCCGAACTCTCTAGAAAAAGAGGCAGGGGTGTCGAGTGACAGGCAGGCTGCCAGGGGTGGGGAACAAGAAAGATACATTTGGTATCCAAGACAACTGGGGAGGGGTTTGGGGATTGACACAAACTGGTAACAGGACAGGACTTTCTGAGAGAACAATGGAGGGAAAACTGAACAAGCATAAAACACACCACAACATCTCCCCCTTTTTCGTTTAAAAATAAAAGAACTGTAAGGGCAAACACTGTTCAAAATGAAGTTTCAGCCTGCTCCGCGTCGCTAGAAACCGAGCTGGAGTCTTCAGGATCGGAGTTTTCTGATGAAGCGGTGTCAACTCTTTCTCCTTCTTCTTCTGAGACTTCCGCTCGGCTGACGTCTGGGACATTGATGGTCCTGGATATAAGTCTCTTTACGAGTCCCCAGACTACGGAGCAGGCGATCAAAACAATAAGTAAAACTAAAAGGGTGGAAAGTATAGTTTTCAGGATGGACTCAGCCCAGCTTGACAGACCCCATCCTTGAAAGAGGTCCCCCAGCCAGTCTGATGTCTGTTGTTTTATTTGGTGGACAAGGCTTTGCATTTTATCTATGGCCACCCTTGCGTCCTCAGCCCGAGATGACAAATTAAGGCAGCAGAGGCCCTCAAACTCCTCGCAGCGGTGGTGATGCAGTAAAAGCAGGAAGTCAATTGCCGCGCGATTTTGGAGGGTCGCCTTCCTTGTAATTTCCTCGTCTGTGAGGAGGTCTGATAGCGTCGCTGACGTTAAATTGGCTTGCTTAGCTACCCAACACTCCAGGTGGGCCAATTCACCTAGAGACTTGGCCACAGACACCCAGGGCAAAAGCAGGGTGAGGGCTACAGTTTTTGGTTTCGACCAATGTTCAATTTGGGAGTCACAATCCGGGTCGAGATTTTTGAGATCTCTTTTGGAGCGGGCCGAATTCGGTTGTGCTCTTTTCATTTTCCAATCGCGAATTTGGGTAATGTTGGGTGTAAGCAGCGACAGCCGCCCAAAAGTGCAGATACCTCCGGCTAGACGAGCGGGGATGCCAGCCCAAGCTCGGTCTCCGCAAATGAAAAAGATACCTCGGGGCAGGGACAGCGGTTGGCTACCCAGGGTGGAAGCAAGTGGCATCTCGATGGTCATTCGACACCACTGGGCAGCTTTGTACTCGGGCCTTGATGGTTTGATCCACGAGTACCTGCTGTCCCAAGGGTTAGGGGCGAACTGAAACCAAATACAGAGGGAAGCATTGGCTGAGCCGAGCAAATCAAGCTCTGGAGGTTCAGAGCTCAAAGGGACCAGCCCCTTGACTCCTTCTCCCCAGGCATTTTGTGCATTGATTTTTAGAGGAGGGGTCTTGGATAAGAGGGAGGTGAGGGAAGTATTGAAAGGGGAGGGAAACTCATTAAGGGAGAGAGGGATCCCCACAAGGCATGACGACATCGGGTCCTCTGCTGAGCCCATATCTAAACATATGTGTTCTTGGCCAAGGGCACTCGCGAGGGTGCGCCAAACGTTGGCCTTGGGCTGGGGGACGATCCATGGGCCCACTGATGGCATCAGGGTCCAGATGAGGACGGCTGTCAAGCGGGCTAAGATGTAGACACGTTCCATTGGGGGAAAACTAAAAACAAACAAGAGACAGACATAAGGAATGACTCTGAATCAGGTCCTGCCCGGGGCAGGGAGAGGGTTAAACTGGGAGTGGCTCCATCCCTGGGAGCTTCCGCCGCTGCCGCCAACATGCCTCCGTGACCTGTTCTACGTTTTCTGCTCTCAGAGTCTTCCCAGGGCGGAAGGGCTTGACCCACTTAGCGGGGATCCATCTCGGACCTGAGGGGGTGGACACGCAAGCGTATCCCCTTCCCCAAGTCACTAGATCGAAAGGCCCCTCCGTTTTCCAGGTCTCCGGATCCTTAATCAGGACAGGAGGCCTGACCCTGGCCTGCAGCTGCTCATGTCTCCCGAAATGTCGCACGATAGGCGGATTGAGATTTTCGAAAGAACAGTTTAGGAAGTTAATGGTAAAAAGCGCCTTCGCGAGACGGATATGGGGGGACTCCACCTTCACAGCCACTCGCTGTTGTTCTAAAACTCTCTTTAGGCTCTGGTGGGTCCTTTCTACCACGGCTTGGCCTGTCGGGGAATAGGGGATGCCGGTCTTATGCTCTATTCCCCATTGTTGCAGGAAGCTTCGCAGCTCCTTGGATTTATACGCCGGGCCATTGTCTGTTTTCAGGACCTTGGGGATGCCCAGGACAGCAAACGCTTGAACTAGGTGTTTTTCACAATCTGCTGCCTTTTCCCCTGTGTGGGCAGAGGCATGGACTGCGCCGGAGAAGGTATCCACTGAGACATGTACGAATTGCAGACGGCCAAAGGAAGGAATGTGGGTAACATCCATCTGCCACACCTCGCAACTAGATAGACCTCTGGGGTTAGCTCCCAAGGGTATTGTTGGGAGCTGGTGGGACTGGCATTGAGGACATGTAGCCACGATCGCCTTGGCCTGTTCGCGTGTAAGATGGAATTGTCGAACAAGGCCAGGGGCGTTCTGATGAAATTGCTGGTGGCTGATCTTGGCCTGACTGAACAGATCAGGGAGTGGGGCAGCTTGAACAGGAGCGGCAAGGGCGTCAGCACGCCTATTGCCTTCCGCAATAAATCCAGGCAAATCGGTATGTGACCTGACATGCATCACATAAAAGGGTTGCTCTCGGTGGGAGACTAAGTTCACAAGCTTAGAGAGCAAGTTAAACAAAGGGATGTTTGATACCTCCTGTAAAATTGCATTTTCGGCTCTGGAAACTACACCCGCGACATAGGCTGAATCAGTGACCAAATTGAATGGTTCAGAGAACCTCTCAAAGGCTCTGACGACTGCGTCCAACTCAGCAACTTGAGGTGAACCTTCCACCTCTGTGACATCTGCCTCCCACCGCTGAGTCTGAGGATCCTTCCAAGTCATCACTGACTTGTGGGATGCTCCAGACGCGTCTGTAAAAACTGTCAAAGCCTTCAGAGGAGTTCTACTCTGAACTGATTTTAGAGACAATGTGAATTCCTGATTGAATAATTTGTGGGCCGGCCGATCTACTGCAATTTGGCCGGTGTAGCTGTCCAAAGCCAGTTGAAGCATCTCATTTGTTTCCAGAAGGTTATCAATCATCTTTCTTTTTAGATGGCCTGAATCAAATTTTAAAGGAATGTGGATGCAGTCAAAGTCACAACCTGCCAACTCTCTGATCCGTGATCTAGCCTTTCTGATCAATTCTGCCACCAGCTCGGCTGGCTGCGTCATCCTTTTGGACCTGTGATGGCTGAGGAACACCCACTCTATGATTAAGAGGGGATCCCCCGAGCCCCGGTCCTTGCCCTTGATGGAATCATCCCACTGGAAAATCACCCCATGGAGGTGTGGCAGCTTACCTAGAACAATGAATTTAAATGGCAGGCCCGGGTGATATCTGTGGGCCTGCCTGGCCGAGATGGAGTTTTGGATCTTCTCCAGCGCTGTCTGGGCCTCTGGGGTAAGGGACCTTGGAGAACTAAGCTCTTCTCCCCCTTTCAATAAATTGAAAAGGGGGGCTAGGTCTTCTGTTGGAATGCCTAGCCAAGGCCTTACCCAATTCAAGGACCCACACAGCTGGTGGACATCTGCCAGGTTTTTGATGTTAGTTTTAATAGCCAATTTTTGCGGAACAATGGTCCGCTTCGTTATTTCCAGGCCCAGGTACTTCCAGGGTGGCATCTGTTGAATCTTATCTTGCTGGAGCTCAAAACCTGCAACAACCAATGCATCGATTGTCAGGTCAAGCGTGTGGGTAAGTAGGTCGTTGGTCGGAGCGCACACTAGGATGTCATCCATATAATGGTAAATGATGGTGTCTTTGGCGGCTGCACGTACTGGGGACAGCAAGGAGGCGACGTACCATTGACAGATCATTGGGCTGGCCTTCAGGCCTTGTGGAAGAACTCGCCAATGATAGCGCTTGCTTGGGGCTTCACGGTTGATGGCAGGAACCGTGAAGGCGAAACGCGGAGCATCATCCGGGTGTAAGGGAATTTGGAAAAAGCAATCTTTTATGTCAATTACGACCAAATTCCAATTTTGGGGGAGCATCGTTGGGGACGGCATCCCTGGTTGGAGAGGCCCCATATCTTCAATGATGTTGTTAATTTGGCGGAGGTCGTGAAGGAGCCGCCACTTATCTTTGTTGGGCTTTTTGATAACGAACACTGGGGAGTTCCACTCTGACATGGTCTCCACCAGGTTGCCCTTGAGTAGCTGCTCCTTAACAAGCTCATTGAGCGCCGCTAATTTTTGCTTGTTGAGCGGCCACTGCACTACCTGTACTGGTTTATCAGATTTCCAATTCAGTTTCCAGGTAGGGCGCTCATCAGTGACCGCTGCCCGAAAAACCTGGGGAGCTGCTGGGAGGTCAATTCGGGCTCCCCACTGGGCTAAGAGGTCTCTCCCCCACAGGGGTTCCGTGTAATCTAATACGAATGGGCGCACTGAAGCCAATTGCCCATCCGGCCCCGTAATTTGTACAACGCTCTTTGATTGACGTGCCAATTGTAAACCCCCGACACCTCGGACGTGGCCAGGCGCGTTTTGCAATTCCCAATGTGACGGCCATTCCCGGGAAGGAATGATCGTTACATCTGCTCCTGTGTCCAACAAGCCTTTAAGAGGCTTGCCCTCTCCCCCTTTTGAGATATGACAGGTGACATGAGGCCTTTCCCGCCCCAGGACCTGGGCCCAAGCTACTGTTGGATTTTGGAGTTCAGCCGGAGGAAACCCCAGGGCCCAAGTTATCTCGGGAACAGGGATCGCTTGCGCGATCACCTGTCCCTTGGGCAGGAAAGTGGGGGGTTGGACACAGTGCAGCCCCACGGCGAACAGTCCTGGGTCAGATGGCAGAAGACCTGGGATTATGTTCACCTCTAAAGGTGTGTGCTTAGTGTCTCCGACAACGACGTACTTACACCTTATCCGCTCCCAGTTTCCTGGGCATTCCGGGCTGACTGACACGAGTTGAAAATCGGAGTTCTTAAGATGTAGTGGCTCCGTCAGCTGCAGCCGGAAGGGTCTGAAAGCAGAAAAGGTAGTTAGCACGGGTCTAGGTTGGAGACATGCAACATGTGACAAGTCCGGTGAGAATATGTCTTGTTTGGCAGGCGGCGGTCCCTGAGATCTCCCCTCCCTGCGTGGTGTTAGTTGTCCCGCCCTATTTTTATCATGGCGCAGGGGGGAACTGCGCTCAGATGTTAGTTTTTTGTCTGGGTTTTCCCCAGGAGTCTCTGCCCCCTTTTGAATTCATAAAATTCCCGCCGCAGCGGGCAGTCGGGCATCCAATGCCCGAGCTTTCCGCACAGATGGCAGGGTGATTTGGCGGCGGAAGGACCGGGAGCAGGCGAGCGGCAGGTGGCTTCAGAGAAGGTGTTTTCAGGCGCTTCTTCTGCAGCGCTGTCTCGGGGTGGCAGCTGTTTTCTCTTCTCTCCCTCCCTAGATGGCATGATTAGGACCTTCCGGGTGCAGACCTCGAGCATATCGTGCAGCGAGGGGGGTGGGTGCATCGGGAGGCTGAGGATGGCGTCCCTACACGCAGAGTTTGCATTCGTGGACGCTACTTCCTTCAGGATATGTTCCCGGGCAACCTCGTCCGCCACTTGCTGCTCGACAGCTTTTCGAAGACGTTCGACAAAATCGAGGAAAGATTCCTCGGCGCCCTGAAAGATTCTGGAAAAAGAAAGGAGAGGAGCCGCCCCCGGCAGCGCCAGGAACGCTTTCTCGGCTGCCCGCGCTGACTCCCGGAGTGCTTCCTGGGGGATGGCACTCGCCTGCGAGTGCCCATCTGCCCAGTTGCCGGTCCCAAGGAGTTGATCGATGGCTAGGACATTGCCCGTTAGGTCCAGCCCCGTGTGGGGCCGTTCCCACAGGCTCGGGAGGGCCTCCGTCACTCTCCTCTTCCAGGCTGCCTCCCACATAGCCCGCTCGGTGGGATTGAGCAGACACGTGAAGAGGCGCCGGATATCAGAGGGGGTGACATCGGCTTCGGTAAGTGTTGCCTGCAACACTCCCCGAAAGTATTCGCTGTCCCGGCCGTAATCTTTCTGTGCCTTGCACAGCTCCTTAATTTGTGAATGGTGTAAGGGGACCCACTGGCGACGCACCCCACCATCTCCCTCTGGATGGTAAACAACCGGGGCTGCGGATGGTATCGCAGCAGAACCCGGTTCCCGGTTCCTAACTGCTGCCCCCCCCCCAGAACCCAAAGCGCGGGAGCCGGCAGGGAGAGCGTGGGAACCGGGAGAGGAGGAGGTAGGGGCGTGGCTGGGAACTTGAGCAGGGCAATCCGATATCGAGGGACCCTCCCAGGAGGCGGAGACAAGGGGTGGAACCTTTTGACTGGCAGGGGGTGGAGAGATGGGAGGTGGTATGGGAGGGACCGAGGGAGGAGCTATGGGCGGGGATGTGGGAGGAGAAAGGGGAGGGACTACTGAAGAGGAGGTTTCTGGAAAGGAGGAGGGACCAGGAGGGGGGAAGGACGAGGGGGTAGAACATTGGGAGTGGCCGACTGGCAGGAAGGGGTTGGAGCTTGGGAAAAAGGGATTCTGGGGAGAAGAAGAGGGCTTTCCCGCCATTTCAGCCATGTGGTTGCCTCCATCTTGGGCCCCATAGGAGCCATTTTGGGGAATTGGAGGCGACTGGGAGCAAACTGGGGACTTAGAAATTAGGGTTTTGGATTTTGGGGTTTTAGAAACTGAGGACCTGGGGGCGGGAACAGGAGAGGTAGGGGAAGACGAGGAGCCCCTAAGAGACTGGCCAGGACTCTTAGGGCGGGGGGGCCGAGGATTTTGAAGGGGGCTAGGGGACGAATGGTCACCCTGCGCGGGGCTGGAGCGCGCTGCACCTTTCAGAATCCCGGTTTTACATTTGTGGGGACGGGAAGAAGGGTTAGGGGTAGAGGGAGAGGCGGGAGAACTGGGGCACGAACTAAAACTGACCGAAGGTTTTTCTGAGTTTCCTCCTGCTTTCAAGATAGATCGAATTTGTGAAATCCAAAAAGCTAACGGAGAAAGCGAGGTGTCTCGTGATCTAATCAAGTTTGATAACTTGGCATTTGCCCTCTGCCAAAAGGCAGGATCTTTAATTAGATCGGGGGAGACTTCGGGAAACTCAGAAAAAAGCCATCGGATTAATTTTTTAACTTCCTTTTTATCAACGGAACAACCCCCCCCAACTAGGATACCCACAACTTGGTAAAACAGCCCCTTCTGAGCTGCCGAGAGCGAAAACTTTGCACCCATCGCTCGATGTTATAAGTGGCAGCTGCGGAAAAGCCCCCCCCGTTCCAGTAAACGCGAAAGAAAAAAAATAAGGGTGCCCACCGCCGGCCCCTGTCTAGAGAAAAAGAAGGGTGGTGACGAAACACCAATAGAGGGGAAGGCGACAGGGAGAGTAGCAGAATACTCACGAAGTCCGGAGGCGACAAACGAAAAGCTGGAACAAGGGGTTTCCTGCGACAGGACGACTCCCAGGTGCAAGGAGCTGCCGTCCAGGGTCCCCGGGGAGCGCTACCTCGCGCACAAGGTCTGCTCGACCACAGGGTAGTTCCGCGACCGCTGGGATTCTCGAAATCCCGTCCGTGGGGTCCACGAATCCGAGAAAAGGGGGGGCCCCGCGCCGGGCGCCAAAACTGGAGCAGTGGCCGGTGAAAAGTGAAACGCCCAGGCTAGATAAGTGTCCAGCCAACCTCCAGCCAGTAAGGCACTTCCCCAACCCGGAGTCAGGGCTTTGTGCCCAAGGCGATGTCAAGCCTTGCGGACGTGTGGCCGCAGTAAAGAGCTCCGAAGTCGCAGGATGAAATGAAGAGGCGACCCTCAGTTTCTTCGGGGGGGTGGTTTTATTGGTAGGGAAACGTGCAGGTTCGGTGGAAGAAGCTGAGAGCCCCGAGGCAGGGAAAAAGCCTCGGTTTTACGGAGGGTGGGAGGGGTGAAAGATAGCAAATCAGAGAGGGATACATTAAGGATTGGCATGATCGGAGAACCCATCAAACACAGTTGCGGGAGGGACCCTGGCCCCTAACCCAATCACTCGACACCCTGGCCCGAACTCTCTAGAAAAAGAGGCAGGGGTGTCGAGTGACAGGCAGGCTGCCAGGGGTGGGGAACAAGAAAGATACATTTGGTATCCAAGACAACTGGGGAGGGGTTTGGGGATTGACACAAACTGGTAACAGGACAGGACTTTCTGAGAGAACAATGGAGGGAAAACTGAACAAGCATAAAACACACCACAACAAGCAAAAGCAGTGCCCTTTGCATGTCACATTTCTGCACCCTCCTGCTTCTTTCAGGCCACGTTATCAAATACACTTAGACATTTGCAAGTGGATTTTTAGATAGTACTAGGATAACCACTGATTTATCTAAGAGTCTCTTGAACAGATTTGTTTACTATCTGGACAATAACATACCTGAGACTAATTTATCATGAAAATGCATATTTGGTTTTGACTAAAAATTGTGATTGTTACATCCAGTTTTCCTTCTTACTTGCCAAGTCAACAGGTAATAAATGGACCCAACTAATAATACAAAACTGCAATTTATACCAAATCATTTTCAACCAACTAATATTCATCTTTTTACTTCATGCACTTCTACCATCTTGAACCCAAACTTTTCTTGGAAAACAAAAATAACAAATATTTGAAAGCAGGCAATTATCTTTTAGTAAGACATTCCTTATCCTACAAAAATGCACTTGATATGGTTTTAAAAATAAATTAATTTAAGGGAACACATAAATTCTAAGGGAAATATTTCATCCAAATTATGTTCATCTAGCAAAGCTTAATTTTGTTGTTTATATGTGTCTGGATAACTAAATGCTTTCTTGTCTTTCAGAGTTGTCCCATTTTGAAATATTAGGTATATAATTTCTAAGTGTACTTTCCTATTTACAGAAAAATGCCACTAAATTTTTCCTGTCCATCTATAAGCTTCTGGCAAGAGTTGATACAACTGTGGTATAAGGTGATTAATAAAGTAAAGGCAAGTAAAGGAGTAATTAATCAAACCACATAAGTAAGTAAGAATAAAAAATGATACAAAAATGACAAGAATAGTCTAAACTACTTGTGCTTTGGCACCACTGAAAGCTGACCAGAGAAAAAGGCTAAAAAGTTCATGAATGTGCTCCAATTAATCTGTATGCACACTGCAATGCTCTTCAGTTTGGTTCATTTAAATCTGAAATTCCCTTCCCTGTTGATGTCAGCTAGTTAGCCAAGATGGTGCATTACTGTTATGATCACTGTAGCACATATAATTTAGATTTATCTCTTTAGGGACTCAGCTCCACCCCCTGCTAGCTAATATGCTCACCATGTTTAATGATGCAAAAAATTTCCCTGAGTACAGGTTATTTATCTTTATCAGGGGCTGCTTTCGGCTGGCTGTCAGTTATCAGCCAGAATATTTGTTCCTAAATGGTTTGTACTCATCCATATTCCAGGGCAATTCTGAGGCCCATATTATCACTGATGTTTGCAATAAAAGTGTTTCAGTTCTTCAGATACACCTTAGTAATACTGATTTATGAGTCTGGACTGGCTGTATTTCTGATGCGGTGATATGAACCCTGAAATATCTATAACTGTCATGGAAGTGAAATATCTATCCAAAATCTCAGAAACAAAACCCACTTGTATGGGTCTTGAAGAAATATGAGGAATGAAGATATTTCTTTGAATACATTTTGAGGGGAATGAGTCAGAGGTGTGTTTTTTAAACTGAAGATCTGTAGAAAAAAAAATAAAATTAAGAACAGACCAATGAAAAGAAGACAGATGAAAATGTGAGGTAAAGGACCAGTGAGAAAGAGACAAGTCTGGATGGAGAGGTAGAGAGAATAAAAGGAAAGAAACAAGAAAAGAAAGAACTTTGACTGTACCAGATGAGTGAACACTTTGAGCCTATAAGATTGAAAATGATAGTTGGAAAAGCAGAAAACTTAAGTTTTTCACTTGAAAGTACTTTCCTGCACAGCAACATGAACTAGCACCCAGCTTAAAAGTGAGACACAGATATCCTGAGTGAAGAAAGAGTTCAAAATCCTGAATGTAGCTCTGCAGCACAGACATGAGCATTATGCTACAGTTCAAAGATGAAAAACAGTGAGTCTGGCAAGAAAGAATAAAGACATGAAGTAAGTAAATTTCAATTTTTTATAGTTTTAACTGGGATGACAAAAAGGGTAGCAACTGCGTGTCAGATTTGATGTATGCAGTATAATAGGCTGGATTTTCTTTTCATGGCATGCAAACATCTGTGGCACAGAGATTCCCAAGCTCACAGCAACCAAGCCCATTCCAAAACTGGAAGCAAGAAAGCCAGACATGCTCTCCCCAGGGTGGCATGCTGAGATAACACAGCTTCACTGCTTCCCAGACCTGAGCTCATGCCTGAGCTATGCTGGAGAGCCACACCAGCTTGTTCAGCACAAGCTCAGGTGTCTCCAACAAAACACATACTTCAGAGAGTAAGAAAAGTTAATTCCCCAGTTTACATTCCTCACCTGTGTCTACAAAGACACAATAACACCGTTATTCTCTTCTTACTCTCTGTGCACCCACCTGGAAAGGCAGAGTAATAGAATCATAAAATCATAGAATGGCTTGGATTGGAAGAGACCTTAAAGATCATCTAGTTCAATCTTCCTACCTGAGACAGGGACACCTTCCACATAGACCAGACTCCTCAAAGCCAGTCACACAACCAGAGAAGTTGCCATCCATAGTTCAAACAATATTTGGTGTTGAAGCTGGCACATAAAAGGTTGCCTTCAACTCAGGAATGTGTATAAGTGTTGACTGAACAATTTTTATTCCAAAGCATTCCTCTAGCATACAGGTGCTCCCTAGGGCCAGCACATGCCTCCTACATCATGGACACAAAGGATTTTGTAACCACCAACTACAGTCATTGTCCTTTGTCTAGGCTTAGGCACACAATGGCCAATCTTCTGGCTGCAGTTCTGCCAGAAAAGCAAGCTGCCATTCAGGAGCTAATGGAATATAACCAGAATTCATGACCATGTCAGGAGTTGCTCATGGGCTTGTCTCTCTTCCCCCTTGTGCTTCACATTTCTCTGTGGCTCAGGTGTATGTGAGAGTAAAGATCTGTGCTCAAAAATATCTCCTCTGCCATGCTGAAGTAGTGGGTGCCTGTTTATTGAGGAGGCTATTAACAATAATCCATCTTTCCTTAATATACCACAGAGTCTAACAGTTAGGAACACCAGAAATAAACTGAGTAACAAGAGAGGTTCAAAAGAAGAATAAACCCCTTTACTGACTTTTTTAGAAGATAAAATGCCTGGCAAATTTGAATACATCAGATTTGGATAAAGTTCCTGAATCCTTATGGTGAAAATGAGAATGTACCTTGGATATGTGTAAAAGCATTGCACTGAACTTTTTTAGTTTTAAACTCTTTGCAACACTGAGGCTGTTACAGGTTTAAATTATTTACGACTTCTTAAATATGAAAGAAAAAATATACCCTAACACTGTGGAAAATATCATTAATTTCCTTCAAAAGCCTCTTAAGTGTTTTCAGCTTACATCACGTACAAATGTTAATATCACAACCAGAAAACAGGGTGTAGAATGGAAATGCAGCACACATACTTGGAATCCACTTTTGTTGCTTTAAGATGATATATTTGTTTGATTTCTACCATGACATGCTCTTCCTGCTCTGAAGTTTTCCAGAAGTCTGGATTAATGACAAAATGATCTCCCATATAAACTTCCACAATGATAATAACATATGCTGGCATAGACAGAATACTGCTACAGAACCACTGAGAGCCTCTGAGAGTGTGAAATAAAGGCACAGCACTCAAAAAAGAACTTAATTTGTGTTTTATTTCCAGTATTACTGAGGTAAATATTCAGGGACTTAACTAGCTTACCATTTAATGCTAATAGGATGATATTTAATATTCACATGCTATGATAAGTACCTGAAATACTCACTCTGTGGCGTTAGATAAATTCCTCATTAGACTCGTCCTTGATAATGGGCATATTGTTTCTGAATGCAATTTCTGAATTATTTAGAAAAGAGACATTTTTCTACCAAGACATAAAATGAACTGCAGATTTTCTGCAAGTTCTTATTACCGTTAGGTCTAGACCACATTATGGCCAAATTATGGTGAAAACCCTTGAATAAAGTAATTTAACAGGAAACTGTTAACCTGTTAAAGCACCAAGAAATACAGATCAAACTGAAATGAGTTTTAGTTGTATGCTTCTTGATTCAACTATTTAGATAATGTACTTTCATTTAGATCAGCAGCTAAATGTGTGAAGGATAATAGCCTTTCTTGTGCAGGTATAATGAGACATCAGAGCAGTGGTACAGAATAGCAGCAAAGAAGAAGGGAAAAAAGAAGTTCTGATGCCTGAGGTTTTCTTGTGACAGACCCTTTTTGGAAAGAATATGACTATGGAAGCAACAAGTATTTATGTCAGACACTTTCATACAGCTGGAAAACATGAATCTGTCACCTGATGAAAACTGATTATGGGCTATCAAGTTCAGAAGTGGAAATTCTATGCTATTGAAGAAAAAATGAACAACATAAAGAGAGAAAGCTATTTATGCATGTTCCATCTCTTTTCTTAAGCATAAAATAAGCAAATATTCAAGTTCGATTTTCTTCCTTCCTCCACCCTATCATACATAAAATCAGATCAAAAACTTCAAAGGACAGATGAGACAATGGAAGCACACTCTTCACTCAAAACTTCCTCTAACTATCTCTAATATGTCTTCAAAAAATCTAGTTCAAACTGGCAACTTATTTTCCAGTGGTAAAATTTCTTCTTTAAGTACATTAATATATATGACAATAGAGATAATCTGATTTTATTTTCTCTGTGTATTTACATTACAGCTTAAGCATACATATTTTTTTACTTCCCTAACTCACTTTGTTAATATAACAGCTGACCTCAAAACAATGTAGAAACACTTCTGACTTCCTCAATTTTTATCTTTTGTATCAAAATTTGCTCACATGTCATATACTTCTCCAAAAATATTATTGATCTTGACCCTGGAACAAAGAAAAAATCCTGGAAAATTTAAAGGGAAACTTTAGCCTATACTTAACTCCATACAGAAGGATTTTGGTGAATAGAAATCCTTGACCTGGGACAATATTATCAACTCTATTACTATATGACTGCTATTAGTAGAGCCAGCAAAAATGCAGCATTTCTATTTTTCAAGATCTTTCACTATTTCAAAATTTTTCTTTACTGAACATGAAATCAAAATTTCTATTTTTAGAATTATGTACCAGGTGGGCTGCATCCATTTGGTTACTCATTTTTTCATCCTATAGCAATTGCAGCAAGTTGTTATACATCATTCAAGGCAGGCCAGAACATGATGCACAATATGTTTACTGTGCACCCCTCCTGGCTAGCTAAGTTACATAAGATATGTGTGCAAATTTAGCATACCAAATAGGGCATTTACACGTGAGCTATTCACATAGATATTGTCCTTTTTTTGCAAACAGAAGGAGCAGCTATGATGAACAATCTGTTTAACTTAATTTATATGTTTACTTATTTTGCAATGCCATAGATCAAGCCCTAGGAATGCCTGTTTCTTTCCACTAACCAGCATGAGCAGCTTTGCACTGCTCTTGGTTTTGCGTCATAGGACACTTCAAATAATTTTTACCTTGGCTTTACATTTTTTATTCTGTATTTGAAAAATCTTTACAAAAATAGCAGCTACACAGATATTACGGTAGCATGCTTTTTATTTAGTTATTTCTCTTCTGTCTCCAATTTCTGTTTCAATAAAAAAGTTTAGTGCTCAACACCTTGTGCAAAAAGAGCAAAATTAGCTTCTGTATACTAACCAAAGTTCTGCCTATTTCAGTAGCACAGAAAAATTGTTCCAGGAATATTGAGACCACTGATATTTTTTTTTATTGTTGCTGTTGCCATTATAATTACAGGAAGCCAACGTGAGACCTGGACCCTGCTTGGACTCAGCACTACAGAATAAAGTACAGAGCAAAAGACAAAACTGGTAGCACTGCTGAATAGAGCAGACAGGAACCCCAAATTTTTCAGTCTCTAAGACAGAAGGTACATCTTTTTCTCTTGCATAAAGGATTTGAATTATATTTTATCTACTGTATTTCCTATATGCTTTAGCCATTGGGGAGGGCTTTTATTCTTTTTCTTTCAAGGTAGGCATGATCATAAAAGAAAAAAGGGAGGACACAGCAAAAATCTCTAGGGAATTAGAAGGAGGTATTGCAAACTACTATTAGCACTATGCCTTGTTTTTTTGGGAAGAAAACATTGAGAGGAAAAAAACATTGTGGGATTTTTTTTGCAAAATACTCTTAGAAGCTATGAGAGATACAAAATATCATAACAATGGCAACAGTAGGGTACAGGCGATTGTCCTGATAGCTTACATAAAATTGAAAGCTCATGCTCTTAGATGTAGAAAACAGATGAAAGAATTATTTCTGTGTAGTGATAAATAGAAATGCAAGTAAACCTATCTGGCTGGCATTCCGAAGCTGGGAATAGGAAACAAAGGAGGACCTTCACTTACTAGCTGATGTTCTGGAACCCCCAGCAAGCTATCTATCTGTCTGTCTGTCTATCTATCTATCTATCCATCTTTCTATCTATCTATCCATAAAGGTGCATTGCAGGATGTTTAATGTGGCCAAATGGAGCAGATTAAAGTGGTTTTTTTTTTGTTTTGCCTTAACTGTTAGCAGTTAGGTAATATAATTACATTTTCAGAACTACTGTACACAAGCTTATACTAAACATTAATTGCATCATGGGTAGAAGTGTCCTTTCTTGTAAAGTGTCCAGGAGTGTACTGTACTTTTTGCTAGGATTGCTTGTGTGGACTTTTATATTTCTATTATCCACTGTATTTTCCATCCCCCTTACTTCATTGATCTGATTATTTCACAGGAGGTTTTTGTGTGAGTTTCTTGTTGCTTTTTACCCACTTTCACAAAATATTGATTATTCTTAGTTTCCACTGACTTGAGAAACACCATCAAATTTCCTGTCTTACAGGAGAGTTTAATTTCTTCTGTTTTGAAAGAATACTATTATTTCAGCACTTTGCAATATCAGAGATTAAAGCCCAAAGTGTCTCAGATTCCACACACAAGGACACATCCATCCAAAAGTGGGATTCATCCAATGGAAAATCACATTTTTTGTCATCCTAAAGTAGAACAAGCATAAAAATTTACTCACACTCATATCATAAGCATATCATAAGGATATGCTTAAAGGCAATGAATGATCTTAAGAATCTTCAGTTTATATGAAAACCAGTGTCTGATACACATGAACTTTAAACTCCCATGAGACACTATGGCAGCTCAGCTAGGCAGAGGCTGTTGATGCCATCCAAACAAAAATGGACTGATAATATTTATTTTGAGGAAGATTACAGTGGACCAAGTCATTAAAACACATTTTTCTATTAACTTTTTAAATATAAATTTATATTTTAAAATGCCACTGATATTTTAAGAATGGAGTATTTAGGAATGTATCCACAAAAGCTATAATTTGTAACAGATAGAGGCTAAAATAATAAAAAAGGAAGAAGAAAAGCACACAAAGAAAATAGTCACTTCAGAATTTTTCAATATAAAGTATGATTCTGTTCAAATTCTGTTGAGGTAGCTGAGAATCTTTCCCAGACATTCAGAGATCTTTGGTGCACACTATATAGATGCTCACTGTGTCATAGTAATCTCTTTTGTTTCCTATGCATTAAGAAGATTTTTTATTACATTAATCCTTCACATACTGTAGATTTTGAGGTCTTCTCTAAGTCTAAAATCTGACTTGAAGTATGAGACTGGATAGTAATAAAGTAGAGAAGAAGTACTTTTTCTGGATAGAAGCAGGAATTTAAGTTCTGCTAGAGTTTTCATCAAGCATAACTCCAACCCTGTTAAGTCTCACACTATTAGATTGCTTCTACATATACATAAATAACAGTTGTGCTAAGAAATGCAAGTGTCAGAGATTTATTCATGTTTTGTATCCCCATAGTAATGTAGAGTACACAAACACTTAACTAAGTGAATTATGGATCTTCTCTAAACACAAAATAGAAATCTGCCACCAGAGAAGCACAGCAATGACTGATTCCAGGTAGGTGTTTTTCTAAAATAAAATGAGACAAATTTGGTATAAAGCACTCTGCTTTCCTCTTGTGTTTATATTTGTAGCAAAATTACAAAACCATTTGAAGAGAAAAAAGTTTCTAAGAGGCAGCAAAATTAACTCACTGCCTGTTTTGACCAGAACACCAGGAAGCAAAGGGCTCTGGGGTGTCAGCAGCAGAATTCCCTGGCCTCTGAGCATTATTTGGGGTGCCATTGGGGAAACTTAGGGCAGCTACTGCTTTCTGAAAGTCATAGAGATGATCTCTATGTCAAGTGCCCTAAGTAGCTGCCCTAAGAGAAGCAATCTCCAGGCTTGCTTCTCTTCCTTCCCTTCCCACACTGGGAAAAAACATTACTCCAACGAGGTCTTGTCTGCTGTCCTTTAGCAACAATATTTGGATTTTATTTGTACCACTGTGAAGCTTTGAAGCTCTGCTGAAGCATATGAGTTGGTCTTCCCTCTTTATCTGTGAGCATTATCCATTGCCTGGAAACATCCCTCCAGAAGCCTTGTTAAGTGTTTGGCTCCAGGGATGCCATGGCACTCCGAGGTTCCCAGTCACATAACTTTGCTTGAAGCATTTGTAAGACATTTAAGATTCTTCATCACTAAATTTGACCCTCCCAATCCACCACATTTTATTCTGATCAGTTAAGTGTTTGGAACAGGAGGTAGCACATTTCTATTTTAACCTTAGGTGTCTTTTTCTTAGGCCACAGGAAGCTGACAATAACTCTAATGTGAAGCTTACTCCTACTTAGCCAGAACTCCCAAAGAAACCAGATGGAAATTCTGACTATTAGAGAAGAAAGGAGGGAAATATGTTTGGAAGGAAATATATATGTAATGTGTGTAATTGGGCCTACTTTCTGAAGTCATGCTCCCTCGTGCCTATTACTTTCACTCAAGGGTGTCTTACTAAGTGGCACTGTAACTTATTTTGGTGTTTCTTTCAGTAGAATTTAAAGGCATTTATCATGCTGAAATTCTTAGAGCAGCACACTCTGTTTGGTATCATTAAATCTCATTAGCAATCAACATTTAAAAAACATTTTCTCAGGGTTTTTTCCTTAATACCCATACATATAGCTTTCCCATAATTAAGCAGGTCTATTAGTTTCACATCGTGGGTGGAATGGAATTTTAAATAACATCCATTTCTTTCAGAAATAAATAGGAGTCTGAAATGAAAAAGTCCTCAGCTGGCTGTTGCTATAAGGGTGAGGAAAAGGATGGGATGACAATAATGCAAAATTTACTGTGCTGTATTGCTGAGAAAAGGGTGGAAGGTTTTCAATCAACACAAGCCTTAGCCAAGAATGATCACTTCTGTGACAGGCTGTGAAATCCAATTTCTGATGAACACAGATCTAACCTTTCAAGGAGGTTTCACAGAAGGTTAATTTCACTCAAACACTGAACTCAAACCTGGGTGTAACCTGCTGAAACTGGAACATGAAGATGCTTGAAATGTTTGGGGATGTGACGTTGTGCCTGGGGAGAGGGAGACTTGGAGGCCAGGTGTTTTTTTCAGCCCTGTTGCTGTCACTTCTCAGCACACAGGATGTTCAGCACCAAGGGAAACGTTAAGGGTTTAGATTTTAAAAAATATATTTGTTAACATACAAATATAACAAGTATATTTGTTATATTTAAAAATCTCTTTGTTAACACATTTCTTAATATGTGTTGGTGAAGATGGGCAGGGTTGTGGTTTACAAATTTGTTTCCCTTTGTTTAAGAAATTAGAAGCACAGATCAGCCCTGCAACAGGATCCGTTTTGTTTACTTACAAAGAGGAAACTGAAAGCCAAGCCTAACTCAAAAAAAAGCAATTAAAAGCAGGCATTTCCCTTCTTCAAGAATTCCCAAGTCCAACAAACTCTGCACCCAGGAAGTCCTGCTCTTGCTCTGACTCTAAGTCACATTTCAACTCTTTCTGTAAGATTTCAGCACACAGAGAACACATCTTCAAACCAATAAACCAGCCCCACCTTGTGTAACCAGGGAAATCCACCAGTTGACAGAGGAGTGTATGAACTCCTTAGACACAATAAATAGACAGAAAGTAGTAAATATAGTAACATCCAAACGCATAATGCTAATATTAAAAAGTTCTTATATGATTATCTAACAGTACAATGAAATTTGAGGGACTACTTATGCTACAAATTTTTACACACAAGAAAATTAAAATATAGATGCATACTTGAGCTTAGAGCAGAAAATGCTTAAATTCTGCAAGTCATTTAAGCTCTTTGATTAAGCACACTCTGATTTACACCAGATTTAAGCTTTATTCACCACTTGGGAACATCTTACAAGGAAAAAGGGAGATTTTACCCTTGTGTATCCTATAAAGAAAGATGGAGGGTTTACCCTTCTGTCACTTGGGCACTCCCCTTTTGATAAGCCTTCTTATCAAACATCAGAGCTGCATTCATGTTGTCTCTGTGCTGAGCTGTGTAAGGGGAACATCTAATTGCAGATCAGTCAAAGTGTTTACTTTTTTTCTATAGTGCAAAAGCAATAAAAGTAGTTTCTAGAACTACACAAATGGAGTGTGCTTGGCTGGAAGGAACATGGAGATCTGATGATAGCACCAGAAAATAAAAATAATCCTTCATGTTCTGTCTAAAACATTAATTGCTTTGCAAGTTAGAATTGCAATATTTGCTTCTTTGCTTAGCAGGTTATTACTCCCAGTGAGCACCTGCCACTGACTATTTGGACCATGAGGATATATCCTTAACTTTAAACTGCTGCCATTAACTAGCCAGCTTCTGGTTTTTTTCCTGAACATCATTCTTTTCCCTTGCTGTTTTCTCTTCCTCACTGGCAATTCAGACCTTGGGACTACTGCAATTCTCCCCCTAGACATTTAGCCTCAGGAGAAGTATACATACATCTGTGTAGGAGGGAGAAGAGGAACACTCGATGGGACCTTCAGACTGACCAAATGTCTTCTAAAATGGAGAATGTAAAACTTTCCTCAGATGGAGTCAGTGGTGCCTCTTCTCTTGGCCTTCCTCACACTGTGGAAAGCTCTGGTCTCTCTCCAGGCAGCAGAGCAAATCTGTAACAAAGGGCACCAGATGGGAGGCAGGAATTTCCATTTCTAGCCTGCCTACTGTGAGAATCCTGCCTTTCCTCTTCTGAAAAGTCTTGTCATCTCTCAAAATGCAGCTGGAATTTCTCACATCAAAAACAAGTCTGGACTGCTGATAGGTGAAAATTGCAGAGTGGTGGGATGATTTTCTGTACAGTGAACCTACACATTCACTGTGCCATGTACCCCTCTGCCCAGCATTAACTCCAGGTCTGATAAGACATGGGAAGAAGTGATGGGTGTTATCAGTCAACCTGCATCAGGCTCAGCATGCATTAAAGAAAGGGCTGTGATGGGAACTCTGACAACTTTAATCAATCTACTGCTTCTCCAGACTTGCTCCTACACATGCCTGCAGCCCTCCTGCTTCCTCTGTGGCTGTGCCAAGCCTCAGATTTCACAGCGCCAGCCTGTAAAGACCATGCTGTTCATCATCCATCATGAACTCATGAGTAGGGTGCCCTAACTTTACTGTACAGCTTTGAAATGGATCCTGTAGTGAATAATGACTCTCCATCTATTTCTGATCTGATCTAAAACACATTTCCTTGCTAGCTGTACATCTACTTTCCATCCCTGCTTTTCCGTCTTATTTTTAAACTTTACCATGGAGCTCCATATGGTGTATTAGATTAAAACTGTTGCACAAAGAAGGCAATGCATTTTGTTGTTCTGATCCACATCCCACCACATCGAACTGCTATGAGAAGAGGGGAGGTTATTGTAGAAAAGGAAAAACAAGGCAAAATCTTCTGCTAACCATAACTCACATTCTCCACAAATCTGGAGGTGAGGAAGTCATAGTCAACAGCCATATTGGTTAAAAATCTTCTGTAGGACAGAAATTCCCAAAATAGAGTTAGGCTGCATACAGCAGACAAAATTAATGCCTACTATAATGTATCTTAATTCAGTTCAGAAGAACTTGGACCAACATTATCTAACTTCAAAGATATTTCTACAAGGAAGAGCTTCAGCTTGGTGACATTTATAATGGGACTCCACAGAATGAGAACAAAGACTCGGCTTTCCAAACGTGTACCACAGAAGCAATTGTATCATCAGCAATATGGATAGGAGGAATAAGCTTATACAATTAAATAAATATGAAATCTTTCAATTAAAGTTAAAGTCTTAGAAGTCCGGTTTCATGAACAGTTGGCAGGAGCTGCTGTATTTTTAAGATAATAACAATCAATTCTTCCTGTACAATAAAAATAGTTATAAGAGAAAAATCACTCAAAACTGAAATGTAAGAGGACAAAAGGTCATAAATTGCAATAGAAACCCCTAGGGAATCTGAAAATGTATAGGGGTTGGGGGTTTTAAAAAATTGTCTAGCTATTGAAGAAAAATATTGTATTAACAAATGGACAAATGAGACTAGAGCTATCCCTCAGAGTCGCTTCATCAACCACAATCATATGAAGAATCCAATGTACCTTTTTGAAAAGTAGTTGAAATACTGAATCTGCTAAAGCAGAGAACAAGCCTTTGTTAGCTACTTTTGAAGGTCATCAGTAGCTTTTAGTGTATAGGACGTTTTTACAACAATTAGATCAAAACTCAGATTGAAAATGTTGGTGGATTTCATAAGTTAGAATGACATCAATAGTTGACTCCTAGAGGGCACTGCCTGGGAACAAGGGTTTTATTCTAAAAAAATCTCGCTTCCACTTGGAGCACCACTGGAAACGGACATTAATGTTACGTGGTAACAAATGATTGTTTGTTCATTTTAAATTTAAAGGACGTTTGAAGAAAGACAGCTTCATTTTGGTCACCTTGGGTGTTGAAAACCTGAAAACCCCTGTTGCTTGTGCAACTCCTGAGCAGTCATGTGGATCCTAATAATCAAAACAGATGCACATACAATGTCTTTGGCATGACTGTCCTTATACCATCTGTTAGGCTAAGTTTGCACACTAAGAAGATATAAACCCAACACTAAGAGGTTGTAACTTCAAAACTGAGGTGACCCTCAACAAGCAGGCCTTCAAATCAATGCTAGCATGTCCTGTCTGTGAAAAAGAACTCATTTTATAGTGCTCACAAGTTCCATTAAATGGCATTCCAAATATAAATGCTGTGGATATCAAAAATCTCAGCTCCTTTAGACCACAGCAGCATGCAGAATGTAAAACATAAAGATTTGAGGAACAAGAAAAATACAGTTTGCCCAACAGGCCTGCCAAATTTTATTCTTCCTAATATCATGTGAGCAGGAAGGAAAGTAATTATTATTTTTCTACATGACACTAAATCCTTTTGCAATTGACAGGCTGAACAAAGGCTACACATGTTTCATTTAGCCAAAAGGCTAGTTTCTGTTTGAGAGCATAATGGATGATTCATTACTTCAAAAAACAACCCTGCAAGAAAACAAAGAAAAATGTCATGTTGATGAGGTGCTAAAACAACTGTTTCATGCACAAACAGTATCTGAAACATTGTCTTCTGCTGCATTAGCAGGATATATATTTTTAACAAGACCGTTAAAGGGAGCCAATTTCCTCTATTTACTTGTGATTTTAAACTGAAAATATTCATTTCACCACCTTTTAATTCCTGGAGTTCTCTCCCACAATGTTTCTGGTACCTCTCTTAGCCTCTGGCACCTGTACTGGAGTGTGTAACGGAGACATTACACGCAAACAGGCCAAGGTAGGTTCCTGTTAAAACCAGTATGAGCTCATGTTACAAAGGCGGTGTAGCAATGTCAGTTCTGGCAATAACAGTGGCTCTGTAAAGTTACAAAAGAACCTCCCTCCTGAGGGAAGAAACTCTCCTCACCCATTTCTGCAGACATGGATAACCTTGCACTCATGAAATTTTTTTCCTTCAGTCTGAGCCATCACCTAATGATGAGGATGAATCAAAGACTTGGAAATAAAAAAACACCTGCTGCAGGTAGTGGGTAACACATTAAGACTCATTAAGCAGGTTGCTCACAGGCAATGGACTAATTTTTTTCAAATTCATGATGTCCAAAACAAATTTCAAGTCCAAAAATTATAAAGATTGGAAGTTGAGTGTGCCACTGCAGAAAACTGAAAATGGCATCATCCACCCATGGGTCTGTGAAGTTCTTCCCCATTTTCTCACTGTGCCTTTGAATCAGTTAAATCTGCAGCATTGTCATCATATTACCACAAAAGATATACTTAGGGAATTAGAAGATTCGAGTTAGTAAAAGCTGTGATTATTTTAAAAAAAGCACAGAGAGAGCATATATATATGTATATATATATAGCATATAGGCAGGAGTAAATACCTTACTGTGTGAAATTAATTACTTGTATATTTAAGGGATTAAAGATGTAAAGGATTGGGTAAGATGAAGAAAATAAATGTATACAAGAGGCTCCCAAGTAGGGTGACAGTAAGGTTTATTCAGCTTCAAAGCAGTCTTCAAATGAAGAGATAAAAGGTCCATTACATCCAGCATTCAACCATCATGCAAGAAAAGCACTGGCAAATACACACAGGAGGATTAATTTTCCTTGTTAAAGAAAAGGGTGTGGTTTCCTAACTGCAGTGTTAGGCAACATCTCTTATATTCATTATATTTCTAGCTTTAAAAACTGAGACACTCAATATTATAAGCATGAAGTTTAGCACTCTTAACCTTGGTGAAAAACAGTTTTATTGCACAGACCTAGCATAACTTTTAATATTAATTTCTGTATTTTCTTCCAAAGGAGTAACACACATCCAGCAATACTGCATATATTATCCCACACTTCCAAAGGAGTAACACAAGGTAGAGAAAAATTATTTTCTGAGATGCTTTGGTCTTTTCTTATTAATAGGATATTGGTCCAGAGATAATATGCATAAAAGTTTCTCTGCTACCTGTTGCATGTTACTAACACTGGAAAGAAATACAATTGAGCATATTTGAGCAAACTCCCATATACTTGTTATGAAAATTTTCTGAGCTCTCCTTTTGACATAATTATTTATAATAAAGACAATTAATTTGTCCTTATTTTTGCCCTTAGTAATCAAAATCTCTTTGTGCCTGAGGATCTATCCAACAGTCAATTTCTTTGGATCATATTACCCTTTACCCAATGAATGCAATTACTCATGGTGATAAGTAACACAGGCTACACTCTAATTTTAAGGCATGCTCCTTCACTGACTTAAGGACCCTAAGGACCTAAGGTTCCAGTCTTCATTCTAGCCGACAGCTCGCTTTCAATTTTACTCTGCCTACAGCACATTGCAATTTTTCCAGAAACAAAGGAAATCTTAGAAAGCACCAGTAAAGCTAACCCAATCATTTCCTGACATAATTCCTCAGAAATTACCATTTTTTAAAGTTTCGGAATTTTCACTAAATCCCATTTAGAGGTTTTCAAAATCAGGAAGGTGTCTTTTCTTGGTCAAAATGTCTTTTAATTGTCTTCTAGAATTAACAGACAATTATGTTTCCAAATGAGAAGCATCACACAAAAGCTCTTGAACTGTGCTAAATGAAACATTTTGACAGACCCAATCTGATGTTCCTCCCCACTGGATTTTCAGTTCACTCTTGCAAAATATCGGTTTTTCAGTTCCAAATGAGACAGTGCCAATATTAAAAATCTTTCTATTTCTTCTCTTACTCAAGCTGTCAAGCTGATATTTTAAATAAATCAGTAGGTCTCCAGTCTGTCAGAATTTATTTCAAAAGTATTGCCCCAACTAGTTTTTTAACAACTGTCAAGTCTTTGGCATTGACAAGTTGGGAACCGTTCATGAACTTGGTATGCTATGCACATCTCCTGGAGTATGAAGGGTCCAGAAGTAGTGTGACCACATTAGCAGTGTCACAGCTGAGGAGGAAATCCTCTCTGCTGGGTATATTAGTTGAAGAGGGTCCATGTCATATGCACCCTGCCTCTGATCTCAGAGAAAAAGTAGCCAGAGACACAGAGTTTGCCCTCCTATCTTCCTCTTACGCTGTGTCTACCCTTTGGTTGCAGTCTATGTGGCAATAGCTGAAATCCTCATAGCTTCCATTCATTGCCTCTCACTTCAACCATGGTTCTGAAAAAAGTCCATTTTCCTGGCAAGGCCGCTGAGTGGCCTCTTGTGCAGCTGGGGCTCTTTGAGCTAACAACACCCCCTTTTTTCTTGAGGAATTGAATAGCAAGACAAAATTGCAGTATCATGATGGGTAAATCTCAATCTGTTTTAATAGCAGCTTTCTGCTCATGGTTTTCCCCTAAAATATAGATTCACTCTGAGTCCTGTCCAGGATATTTTAAAACACTGGAAAAAAGGTCTATAGTAAATCCCCACCCTTTCCTCTTTACCCCCTAAAATGGACACTTGTGGTTCCAACTCATCAGGTCACACTAAGAAGGCTTTTAAATAACCCTGGCTGAGGCTGAAGCTTCTTTTAAAGGAAAAATCAATGGGTTGCTTTATTTTCTAAAGTGTTCTAATTCTACCATTCACAGTGTAAAGAGTGGCTGTAGGTAAAGAAAAAGACTTCTTCTCCCCCTTACCTCTGCCAACCTGATACTTTTTCCCTTTTGAATGCCTTTAGCCTGCGCTGTGGAGACTTCAAAGACTTCAAAGGCAGCTGATACTGCTGCTGGGGCTGACATGGAAAATGCTGGATTCAGCAGAGAATGCAAATGCTATGGAAGATCTTAATTTGTTTCAAAAGAATGGTGTCTTTTATTCATTTCAAATGAATTAAAAGGAGTAACCAAAAACAAGCAAACAAAAACAGAAGAGGGAAAAATCACCGGATGAAGGAATTAGTGTGCAGCAAACAAGTTGCATTTTCTGCTGTATTCAGCACACACTTAGGAGACAGGACATTAGCTATGGCTCTCTCTGTGGTTTCCTCAAGCTGAGAAAGGAGAGCATAATCAGTCAGCAACTATTTCTTAGGTGCCTCTGCCTGTGTGCATCAGGCTCGCTCCTAAACCTTGGCCCTGCAGCTGCCCCAGGCTGTAGCACAAGGGCAGAGAAGCCAACAGGGTGTCCCAGAGGGCACTGGAGGGACATGGTGCTGGAGGAATCAGAGGCAAAGCCAGCACAGGCACAGGGATCTCTGCTGTGCCACTGGCAAGGGGCTACGGGGAGGTGAGGTGAGCTGCTGAGGATCAAGTCATAGGCACGTTCACAGATTAACTAGGGAAAGAGCCCATCTTATTTCTGTTCTGGATTCATTACAGACCCTGGGAGAAAATCCTGTGAAATAAGTTAGGAAGCCCTTTGCTTCTCATGTGTCAGCTTCACTGTCCCTTTCTAACTGATTTCTTGTCATCTGTAGTGATCCCAGCATCACGTCTGCTGCTGTGTGATCTAACATCTGCTGCAGAGGTCAGAAACTTGGTTAACAAAACATGCAATCTCTACTATTCATTAGGATTTACTGGTGGAATTATCAAAATAATCCTAAAATGCTAATGTTTTATTTATAGAGATACCTGAGAGTCTAGCAGAACCTCCTGAAAAATTCATTAGGTTTGGATACCATGTGAATTTTATTTCAGGCATTATGCTTTTAAATGCAGCATCATAGCTTTTTAACAAGTGCATATTAGCTGTAATAGGCAGGCAATGCAATTAATGCAAAGGGGCTCCACAGCTTTTATTACAGAGGATTGTGGGGTTTCAGTTTTGGGGTAAACAATTTTAAAAACCACCTTGAAATGGTTTGAGTAAGAGCCCTTCGAAATGAAAAATTATTGTCTTAGCTGGTTTTGGATGAGCTACTCTGGTAAAAACAGTGTTGTTTAATTTTCATTTTGAATTAAAGACCTGGAAAGCTGAGTAATACACAGGCTAATTCTGACCCGAGCTGTGCTTCTGCTCATCTGAGTGCTATAAAAATGTATTAAAAGAGGAATTGTTTTGTACACTGTGCTGTACTTCAACATTTAATTCTCAGTAGGCTATAAAATCACTTCCAAGATAATGAAATTACAAAAGAATTTTAATTTCATTTTCAATCCCTTATCATCACAAATCGCTAAGAGAAGATCATCAGAAGATGACAAGTGATATTGCTACTCTCCCTCGTCTGATGACCAGGGTTTTTTGACTGGAATACCTGCAAAAGACTTGCAGGTAATTTAAATAAGGCATAGTGCAGAAGATCCTGAAATATGCAGCTGGGTACATAATTTTATGCATTATGAAAACACTCTTGTTAGAAAGGATTCTGAGTGGAATAGACAAAATAATAGTAAATAGTGAAAATAATAACCAGGTAAGACAGTAATAACAAATATCATCACAGTAAGGGTTAAAGGTAAAAAGACAAAATTATATACTCTGAGTGTCAGATCAATAAAAAATTAAGTATGTTTTGGTGCTATTTCAAAGAAAAAGAAAATGCTTTTCCCTGAAAATTGTAAAATATTCAAGGGTGAGCTCTTCTTTTCTTTTTCCTGGGCCAAAGTTCACAGTCGTTGTTCAAGCCAAATTTTCACCAGAAGTGATAGAGGCTTTCAGACTTACTTTCTTTTTCACATTTAGGCAGAGGCAGAAGCAAAGGCCTTACACTGCTGATGCAAAAGTTACTGGCCTGTTACAAAGCAGAACTTAATATAATTCTTCCATGAAGACAGGGTGCATGGCTGGATATACAAATCATTTTAAGCTTCTGCACATTTCAAATGCTGGTTTGAGCTAAAGTTAAAGACTAAGACATTTGTAAAGACCTAGTAAATTAAGGGAATCTTCTCAAAGATCAAGGAATGAAATTTCCAAGAAACCCGAGAGTAGATTCCTATTGGAGAAACAATGACCCTAGGTACCTAAAACTTGTTTAAGTAGAAATGTCTAGAAACACACAGACACCAAAAAAAAACCCAAGAAATTCCCTGGACAATTGTCTAGGCAGTTTCCCACACACAGTTCAGCACACACTGTTAGATTGAGCTATCTTGCTTAAGCTCAAGTTCAGTGCAAAGCACAACAGAGCAGCTCAGGGAATTCTAGGGAAAGACTTTTAATTATCACATGCAAGCAAGAGATAGGACCAGTCCACACTTGTGGGAGTGGGCAGGGTATGGTGGGTGGGAGCAAAGCAAAACAATCTGCCTCCTCCAGCAGCCCCCAGTCCTGGCCAAGCACTGTCTGAGCTTCTGCAAAGACCACCACATGTGGATGACCACCACAGTGACCTGTGATCTTCATCTTCTATGAGTGACCATCTCTGTGATCTGAAGCAGTTCACGACCTGCCCTCTAAGCTGTGATGTCACTTCTGAGAAGGAGCACAACCAGAGGCCTTGACCTCTTCTTGTACTGGACCATACTCACATAAATCAGCCTATTTATGCATTACAGTTCTCCCATCACCCAACAACAAGGCTGTATGATCCCTAAGTTTTGGTCCCACTTCCAGTTGCAGTTGGTACATTTATCCAATGACTTGTAAGAATAGAATGTGCAAAAACAGGAGCTAAGTGACAATAGAGGAAAAGAGAAATAAAACAATATGCTCAAGTCTCTAGAGCTGGACACAGTCCGAGCCTGCAGCTGAACTTTCCCACAACCCTGGTCAGTGCTTTAGGTTCTGCTTCCTTTAAAAAATAGGGAAGCTAAACCAGACAAGAGAGACAAGGGAAAATATAATGGAAATATGTCATGGTTGTTTGTTTCAGAAATACAGCTATAGTAGTCAGTTTTGCAGTGATTTATACCTGCTTAGCAAATGCCTTCTTTAAGCTCTCATACTTGTTCCCAAATAACCTGTGAAGATAAGTCAGGAGTGCTCTTCCAGCTGGGGACATGAATCATATTTCATTTCTTGTGCAATGCTCCTGCATTCTGTGTTTAACAGGTTTCTGTCCTTATTTTATTTAGTTTAGTACAAATTTTTAGGCTAACACAGATAAATTTATGAGTCACATTTATTTACGCCCCTAAAACAGCTCTGTTGTGATATATGTGATGGATACTGAAAGAGAAGTGATTCCAGAAGCTGCTCAGGCGTCTGTGTATCTGTGCCAAATTCCACATTATATTTATCTCTCAGCTATCGCCCAAACACAGGCTCAGTTCATACTAAACACTCTTTGTGTTTCCACAATATTTTCTCTTAACTACATCCATAAAGTACAAATTGCAAATTACCTTTACCTTCTGTCACCTCTCTTTACCAGCTCTTTTCCATTTCCTTTCTTTCTTTGCTTTATTCATCCTAATGTTGCCACACTGTATAAAAGTTAAACTAAAGAAGAATCTGCCTTCAGGTGTAACTGCCTTTTCCCTCCACATTTAACATGTCACTGATTAAATTACATGCCAAGTGATCCCATTATGTCTTATGGGAGTTCCATTATTGGTTGTAGAAAGCAATGGCAAGGTGAATAAGAAGTAGAAGTGATTTGTCAAAAAATGGACCAATGATGAACAAAATCATTTAACATCTACAACTAACTTGCACAGTATGGCACTTCCATTCAAAGCTATGGCCACTAAGGATATCATTGATTCTGTTTTAAAGATATAACCCCTGTGTCATTTTCTTACCCCAAAGAGGCCAAGTCCTTCAGAGAGATTCACAAGTTTATTTGGTTTTATTTCAAAGCCAGCAGACTTCCCAAGGTTCTTTAAGCTATTTACATAGGTTCCCCTAGGAAGAGAAAACTCTCTGGGAGGTCTAAAACTGCCGAAAATAAATGAAGGCTGTTCACAACTAACTTACATTAGTCCAGAAAAAATCAGGGACTAGGAAACTTTTTAAGACATTAGGCATAGATGGGTGTGATGATTTAAAAGACGTGTATTTGAAGGGTGGACTATTCTGTATTCTGTGCATAAGGAATTGGCTGAATGATCGTAGCCAGAGAGTTTTATTTTAACAGGTCTGTGTCCAGGTGTAATCCAGTGATGGCTGGTGTTGCTCAGATCCCTGTCTTGGAACAGGTGTTCTTCAATATCTTTTTCAATGACATAGACAATGACATCAGCAGCACTCTCAGCAAGTTTGCAGGTGACACGAAGCTGAGTGGTGCAGTTGACACAACCCAAGGAAGGGATGCCATCCAAGGGGACCTGCATAAATGTTAGAAGAAATAGTCCAAGTGCACGGTGCTGCAGTGGGTCAGGGCAATCCCAGACAGGAGTACAGACTGGGAGGAGAACTCACAGAGAGGAGCCCTGCAGAGAAGGACTTGGGGTTCTCATGGACATGAGCCAACAATGTGTACTTGCAGCCCAAAATTCCAACCCTGTCCTGGGTTGTACCACAACAAATGTAGCCAGCAGGTGGAGAAAGGTGATTCTTCCCCTCTCCTTTGCTCTTGTGAGACTCCACCTGCTGTGTTGAATCCAGCTCTGGGATCCCGATGTACTAAGGTCATGGACTTGTTGTGGTGAGTCCAGAGGAGGGCCATGAAGTTGGTCAGCAGGCTCGAGCACCTCTCCCATAAAAACAGGCTGAGAGTAAGGAATGTTCAGCTTGGAGAAGACTAGACCCATGGGAGATCTTACAGCACCTTCCAGTGCTTAAAAGGAGCTTTTAGAAAAGAAGAGGGGCAACTATTTACATGGGCATATGGTGATAGAATAAGGGAAAATGGTTTTGAACTAAAGAGGAGATTCAGATTAGATGCAAAGAAATCTTATTCAGAAGGTGATGAGACTCTGGAACAGGTTTCCCAGTGAACTTGTGAATGCCTCATCCCTGGGACAGTTCAAGGTCAGGCTGGATGCATCCCTGAGCAACCTGACCTAGTGGAAAATGTCCCCACCTATGTCATAGGGGTTGGAACTAAATGATCTCTAAGATCCTTTTCAACTCAAGCCATCCTATGACTCTGTGATTACCCAAAGTTTTTTGGCATTGATTTTTTTGGCAATGCCAAGCACTGGTACAGATTTCTGTCAAAGAGCTTTTCATCCTCACATCTGTTCCAGTGTCAATGAACATCTGGCCTGGCTGTCAAAGACACAGGGATACAATAGGAAACACATAACCAACAGGCCAAGTGACTGGAAGGAAGAAAACCAACCAACCAAACAAACAAACAAAAAACCAAAAACCCCCAAATTGGTGTGATCTAGTTATTAGAACTAGGATTTCAGGAGTTTTGTCTATAAGCCACGCTGAAAGGATTTTTATCCCCATTTGCATAGGGTTGGCACTGAGTTCCCAAACCTGTACTTGGATGGGACCTTAATGGCACACTGTTTGAGCCTGATTTTAAAGACTTGTAATATGAATGTTCTTGTTATTTTTTCCTTGTTTGGATAGGGAGTGAAGAGCTGACATTTCCCCAGCAATGAACATGTGAATCATCATTCCTTTAAAAATATGTTGTTTCCATTTCAGATCTAAAGTTTTATATTTTCTGACGTCTCAGGTAGTTGTTAGGAGCAGTTAATACTCAGTTCGTATTTTTACACTCATTAAAAAGTTTTAACTTAAATTTTAAGTTGGAAAGGCACCAGAAAGCCAGAAGATTATGTTTTACTTTCAGCAGGACATCACCACAGAAACCTCTCAGAAACTTCTGTTTGAACTGTGATATATGTTTCAGAGGGACACTCAATCCTAAAATAAAGGGTCCACATGGTGGAGAATCAATCACATTCCTAGGTAAGTTATGTCTATGTTTAACTACCATCAGTGTTAAAAATCAGTTCCGTGCTTCAAATCTAAATTTGTCTTGACTCAGCTTCCAACTGCTGAATCTCATTATGTTTTTTTACTGATAGATTAAAGAACTGGCTATGAGAAATCTGTTCCTCAGGTAGGTACTCGGAGACCAAAATCAAACCATTCCTTAGCCTTCTTTCAGCAAAATAAGTAGATGAATCTTCTTAAATTTCTCAGTATGAAATATGTTTTCCAAACCCAAAATCTTTCATTGAACCAATTTATTACTTCTCACTATTCAGAGTGCTTTTAAACTGCAGCACTGGAAAGCTCTCCTGTGTGAAATTATCAGTTGTGCTGACTATAACTATTTTAAATGCAATTATTATTAGGGACTTTACAACCTTTTATGTGTGTATCTTGTTTAGAGACATCTGAAGTTCAGCAGAACCAGACAGATAAGTTGTAATGCTGTTACATGCTAGTTTGAAGCTAACCGCAGAATATTAATCTCAGCAAGAGGCCAGTTGTTTTATGTTATTTCCATATTTCCTGGTGGCTAGATAAGCAAATATGTTTGGGAGACAAATGTATCTAGGGGAGGTGAATAACTGTGCTGCTAGATATTCTTTTTGGTGCTGAACTTCTGACAATCCATATTTAGGTGTGGACAACAGAACATGTAAGAGAAGCCTGACTAAGAGATCACCTGTTTTGCATATAGAATCCAAGGGTGAGCAGCTCAAACCACATGTAAAGAGAAGATAATACTTATTTTTGATCCATACAGCCCTCTCCTCTCATTGCTGCTGCTCCTGCTGAGGAAGGTGTCAGCTCTTCACTGAGACAGAGGGAGTTTTTACCCCCTCTCTTCACCCACGTAGTATTTTACTCACTGCCCTTCATTTTATTTAGGTTATCTTACCATGAAACAGTTTTTGCCTACATGTCTGGGAAGGTTTAAACCAGAGCTAATAAAATAAAACAATTTCTGGCAAAGATGATAAGCATCTTTATTTTTTTGTCCATTTTTCACTTTGTAAAAATATTTTGCAAAGAAAAACAGAAAAATTTGTCAGTTTTGAAATTAAAATAAAACAGAGGTTGTGGCATATTTTTTCTTTGTCTCCTTTATCTGTTCTGACAGAAATTGTGTTCTCTCATTACAGTGACAAAATGAAAATATAGGTCATACTAAATAGATTCTTATCTAAATGGAAAGGACAATGTCTCTGTGATACAAAAAAGACAGAACCACTTTTGGCAAAAAAGTACCACCTCCCCAAGCAAAAATGCCTGTGTTGAGATGTCAAGACCACACACGGCTTAACTAGTGCTGTGCTATTGATCTTCCCAAATGTCTGTGGCCTCTGCCAGCTATTCCTATCCCTGCTAAGCTTGGCTTTACCCTCTTGAATTCACTCCTTCCCACCTTTATTTGCACTTGTCAGTGAGAGAAATAGCAGCTGACAGAAGGAAATTGTTTGTGTCATCTATATCAGAGTTGAGCTCAGGCTCATTTGTATTCTCAGTTAGGTATTTAGTGGGCGCTTGAACTTGAGGTGTCATGGTTCTCCAGTGAGAGTCGGGTGGTGATACCCTCAGTTCAATTCTCTCTGTTCTTCTGTTTCTTTATGAATTAATCTGCTACAGCATCAAAATGCCAATTTCTGAAGCCATGCAATACCAGGAAAGGTTTTTCACTACTGTTACTGGACATAGCAATAAATACACATCAATATAATCAGGATTTTTAGTGACCCAAATCCAGCTCCACTACTCCAGAACAGTGTATTAATTTCAGAAAGGCCAAAGAACACCTTTAAGGGAAAACAAAGGGAAGATACTAAGTGCTAATTGTTCAGCACAGTACATGGTAATTAACTTAGCCATGCAGTTCCCATTACTGTTAATAGGAATCAGATGGCTAGATCCCTGTGCTAAAAATGAAGTTTTAAATAGATATCTGCATGTGTGCCAAGAAAAAAATCAAGGTAGCAGAAAATCTCACTGAGGAAGATCCAAACACTGAAGGCACTGAAGGCATCTAGAAAGGTTACAGAAGGACTTGTGAAACTGGGGCAAAATTTTACTATGAGATCATTTACTGGAAGTAGTTTTCTTACAAATTGTATAAGGTTTGAGAGAACAACATGTGCACTAGCTGGGGACAGAAGTCTTCAAAGGCAGGGGAACAGCTGTGCTTGTGCAGAAGACATGAGGAGAATGGGGGCAGGCAGGCTGTAACAGGACCACACAGGAGTGAGCACACAGCCTTGACTTGCTGCCTAGGAAACTCCACAAAGACATTCAGTGGTGGGACAGAAGAAGGCATGGCTTTAGCTGCTGAATTTATAACTGATTCTCAAGCCTGGCTTACTGGCCTAAACCTCTTCACAAGACTGGGATAATACAAGAGCTACTTACTCCCAGTAGAACACATGGCAAACATATGCTGCAACATATAAATTTCTCATTAAAATTTCAGAATATAGATGAGGCATTCAAAGCAAAGACCTGAAATCAACTGAATTTTTAAAATTCAAACCAATATTTTGTTAGACATATTCCTTATACATAAATATAAAAATGAAGATGATAATACATATATTTTTTAATGGAGGTCAGCTCTGATGAAACAAGGGATATCAAATCTACAGTCTGGAGTTATAGAAATGTTTTTGGTAATTGGTTATGTACAGCTGTTACTAAAAGTATATTGTATTAATTTCCACATAATAATTAAGCCCAAATTAAGGTATTTACATTACTAGATGGCATCAAATAATGAAACAAGACTCAGGGTCTGAAGAATAAGGACTACTCAGTTGCCATGACAAAGTGAGAAATCTGTGCCTAAGTCTGGACATTTATTGACTCAGATACACAAAGGGAAAAGAATCAAAACAAAATAAAGAGTCTTCTGAAACTAAAATAGAGTTTCTGCACGAAGGAAAAAGAATAATCAAACTGTATCAAAACACTTTTTTCAGAGACAGGATTTTGGATACACTCTCTGATTCTGTCTAGTAATCTTTCTTCATCAGGATGAAAGAGTTAGTTCTGTTGTTCAGGTATGAGCTCTGAATGATAGTTTCTTTTCCTGTCTTTGAAAAAACAGGCAGACGTGGTTACAAAAGGGAAAAAGATACACAAAGGTGAAGGAAGTATGGCTTTTATTGATGTTCTCAGGCTTCATGGCAGCTGTCAGGTTACAAACAGACCATTCTGGGCTGCCAAAGGCAGCTGGTATGCTCTTACCTTGAACTTTATCTTGCCGTTATCATCTGAGTAGGCTGACCAGGGTACTTCCCCAGCCAGGTTTTCTTGCCTTTGGGATGCTATGAAATGGTAGAAGGGGTATTGGCTGACTTACAGGCATCTCAGCATAAACATGGGGCAAACCCTTCCATTCCCTTCCAATGCTGTGGCATATTCAGCAAGTGCTCTACACCTACCTGTGTGCATGGGCTTGTGCCCAGCCACAGCTCCAGTGATGAGGCCAAGCCTTTCATGAACAATGGAGCTGCTTTTACACCAGTAGGTTAAACAGGTTACTGACAAATGGCAAGATGCAGTGCAAGTACGTATTCCTTTCCCTGCCCCCCAAAATGAGGTGAGCATCCCTGTACTGCTTTTTAGGGACAGTCCCAGGCCTGTGTTATCCTTTCAGCTATGTCCAGATATTACCAGTGACAGAACTAGCTGAGCCTGGCCAGAGAGAGTCCTGCCACACCATTGCTGCTGATGTGCCAGAAGCACCCTGTCTGTACCTGGACTGGTTTGGCTTGCTAGAACAGGAAAAACAAAGAGACTGGTTGAGAGATCTGATCTGGAAAGTTGCAGGCTGGATGCCACATGCTGGCTGCACACCAGAGGCTGTGAGGTAGCCACTCCTCGGACCTTGCTGTAAGCCCTTGAGTTCCTTTGGTCACCATTGCCAGAGGATTTGAACAAAGAATGATTTTATTACAGCTCAGGATTCAGCACTGTACTAAGCTGGCTGTATAGTGAAGCACTACCTCTGCAGACAGGTATCCAAATATCAAGATCTCTAAAGGACTTCAGTGTAGTGAAACTGAGCCATGCTTTTTGGTGAAGATGCTTCGCCTGTTCTTTCTGAGACATCAGGATTGTGCTTCCCAGGAGCACAAACAGCATCAAATCAGATACCTCTTTGCCCTCTTTTCTGGCTCCAGTAACCCTACATTGATTTCACCCCTGTGCACTCTTAAGAGTGCAGAATATGCAGTTTTAAACTCAGACTCAGATGTCACACTTGCTAGGCAGGTGCTGTGTAGAAAATGCACAGCTCTTTCTCCATCTGGGTCTCTGAAGAGAGGAAAGGAGCTGGTGAACCACCACAACGGATGAGTTAGTACCACAGAGTAGAAGGATGCTTTTGTGTTACATTAAGTGCTAAATCCTGGGATATGGGTAATTTTATGAGAAAAGTGGAATTTAAGACACCATTCTCCTTTTTGAATATTCACTTTGGACTATCTTTGGCTTCCTCCCAGTCACTGTGGCCACCTTCTCCATTCATTGCACAGGGCCATGGATGTTTCTGGGCTCTGTGTACTCCATCTCTAAAACTGCAAGACTTGCTAACCCTGCAAGGCCCGTGCTTGTTTGTGCATTTGGGTCTGACTGTCCTTGCTTCCAGTTACCTCTCAAGTGAGCAGCAAAAGCCATTTAACAGACCAGTGAGCTTGGCCCTTTTAAGTCAGTCGGAAATGAGTTGCCCTCAGAAACCATTCTTCCCTTTTGTCCTCTCATCAGGATTTTGCAGTTATCCTTTTTCAGTCCTAACTGTGGCTATTTAGAACTTGAGTCTTTTGTAATGATATGTCACTGCCACAGAAGTGGGCAGATTTGATTATCTTTCTGATCCTTGTGAGTAATCTCATTTCAAACTTTGACCTCCCACAGGCACCTGCTCCTTTTGACATCAAAGCCAGCTCTTTATCACGGAAGTAGCTTAGCCTTATGGCAAAATTATCGATCGCAGATGACTTATATGCTTTCCCTGCTGTGCTTTATCAAAAGCTGATCCACTCTTTTGTTGCTTCTTTTGAAAATTAGGTTGAATTTGTTACTGTCTCAAGTAGCTGGCTCTACGCTGGCTTATAACTTTTCAGGAATTGTCTCCATCTCTCTTCTTTTTGCATGCCCGTCTTCCCTTCCTTACACTCTGCACCGCTATTGCTCAGCACCTCAAAGGCAAGCTGACACATTGCCTAGGATCCCCCTTTCTAATACAAACTTTGTGGTAGGGTGCAATTTCTGCCCACCATAAGTCTCTGTCTGTCCTCAACAGACCTGCTCTCTGGAAAGCAGCCCTCCTGTGGGAGAACAGGCAAGGCCCCCCTATAAACCTGAGCAAGGCTCTGGCTTTACTTCCTTTCTCATTCTCTTTCATTTCTTTGGATGCACCACAGGGCAGGATGAATCTCATCACCTCTATGAGCTGTCACTTGTGACACAGATATCCATTGATGTATCCAGTGGCTAAGGTGATTATGTTTGCATTGCCACATACACAAATATCTCCTGGAAGGCTCACCAATATCTTAAAAGATAATTTATCACAATTGACAAGTTCCCATTTTTTAGATAATAGGTCTAATTCATCTGGCTGTGATCAGCTCCTTTTCTTAGTAGAATTTTCTTCTATTTTGGCCAGAATCCAATCATTCTTTTCTGGGGCTAATGATGCATTGAATGAATGTATCTGTTTACCAATGCCAACCTCTTCTATCAAATAAAATTACTTTTGCTACCTTCATGTACTCAACAATTTTCTTAGACTTTTCCTAAAAGGGTAATGACAAGTTTGATACTGTAAGCCAAAAATTAAATAACTACCTTATGTTCTAGCTTCAAGATCTTATTTTAAGTAGTCTATTCTTCCAGTTTTAAGAAATTGCTCCTGACAGCCTTTCCCCTTCAGTGTTTTATTCCATTCAATTTCACTTATAACGTTCTGCCTGCTTCCAAAGTATTAGGGAGTAAGTGACCATTGAACATAGACTCTTCAAATCAAGGTTGAGCTGCAGAGCAAAACACAGGGAAAAGAAGCCTGGCAACATTTTCTGCCCCTTTTTACAAAAGGGCTCAACATGGTGCTTCCCCAGAATTAACTCAAGCCCACATCTCAATTAGAATTTTTCTCCAGATGCAGGATTGGCATGGCTTTATAGGGATGGCTGATGACATTGCACAGGATGAAATGTGAGCTAAGGGAACATGAAGCTTCAGTCTGTACATCTGGCAAATCAGAACTCCATGGGAAGAACTGCCTGCCCAGCAAGTGTCACCTGCTGAGAGTGATACTGCAAACCATGGCCCCACACTCCCCTAAGTCTGGCTATGACTGCTTAATTTAGTGCCTTCATTATCATCTGCATTTATTGTCAGAACGTGGAGTTGGAGCTGTAACTGCTTTGACTTTCTTCTTCTATTTGTAAGAATGCTGATTATATGATGTTACAACAATAGAGAATGCTGAAGTTTTAGGACTAAAGAAGAATAGAGTGTAGTTGAACAATAGCTTTTTAAAGGTTTTTTTGAAATAAGCCATGATTCTTATTCTCAAATGCATATAAACAAAAGAAAATAGCATGCTAACAAAAAATGGAAACATTCTTACTATCTCAAATCTCATACAACACATGCATAGATACCTGCATAAAACTAAAAACTACCTCATTATTTGAAGAAATGGGAGACATGCTCAAGGACGTTTTAGCTAAGAGAAATGAAGATAGAAAAAAAGTTAACATTTACATGTATCTATTTATAGAAATAAGAAGTATAAACAGACATATGTGCACATTACTGTGAATCTTTCCTCACTGCTCTTAATGTGCTACTTGTCTTCACTGAACAAAATTTCTGTCAGAATAGAGACCCTATATAGGTACAAATACAGCACTCTGAACAGTGAGTCCACTATTTGGTGGTATTTATGTCTCTGATACAAGACAAATGTAACAAACTGGACATCATTGATAGGAAATACTGCTTCCAAAACCTAGAAAATGGAAATATTTCTGATTTCAAGGTGGATATTGAGAATAGATTTTGAATCTCTTTTACACATTAGATGACTTTTGACACTATTCCAAACTTGCTTTTTTTCAGTTCAAATTCTGTATTTTTTTCTTATCTTTTATATTATTACTAACATAAATAACCCAGGCTGAAGACACAACCATCCCACTGGGACCAGTTTTAGAGGGTTATACTATAATCACATTCTGACATTTAACACAACACACATAATTTGAGACAATTACAATTCTGGGTCAAATCCAAAACTGATTTATAAGAGGTAAAAGTTAGGCTCTTTACACATAATTGCACCCTCAGGAATAAAACAAAGCATAATAAGGTGATAAGGTGTAAATTAGACTAAAATATATGTTCACCTTTCAGGTACTTTACAGCTTCAAAGCAAAGCCCATTTAAATTAAAGGAAATTTTACTAAATTTCATGGTATTTGGATTCAAAATTATCATAAAATACTTCCTACATTATTTGAAATGAATCAATTGCACCTAGAAAGAATAAGGGATCCTATTTTTTTTAAATTATCCTACCCTGTGCACACAGTTAAATCTGACAAAATGATGAGGTGACAGATTTTTCTCTCTTCCTCCCTCCAGGTAAGAAGTTAAGTATGACAGTCATTAAAGGACTTCAGTCAGGCTTGATGGATTTGGGTGCAGATACATCCATTTGTTTGTTTTCCATTTCCCTTTGGATTTTTTCCTCTAGCCAACCATACCAAAAACTATCAGCTCACACTTCACTTTCCTGCATGACATAAAATTTCAGGCACAATCTGCCAATGTCAAAAATCCTATCTTTGGGGGTATCTATTAAGAGGTCCCTTACAAGCACTCTGAGCATTTAGCATCCATCAGTAGCAATCACCACCAGCAGCACTGCTCCCACTGGTGTGGACAGGGAGAGGTGATGCCACCCCAGCCAGAGCAGTGGCCTCATCAATATGTGCTGGCAGCACACCTGTGGTCACACACCCATACTTTTTTGTTGGTCATGCTGGCTTACAAAACCCAGAAGACACTGCTGATTTGAGCTGAAATCTTCATATTTCTAGGAATTTTTAAATCTCTCCATAAAGTGCTGGTCTGCCTTGTCCAGAGCTGCCATTTGGAGATGGGAAAGTTGGGGTGTCCTGCCTGCAGAACACCTTCCAGATTCACAAATTACCTCCAAGTGACTGGCTGCCTAGGACAGAGGGCAAGCAGAGGGCAGCCCCTACAAACCATGGTGCTCTCATAGTACACATGAGGCAGATCCAGGTGTTTTCTGGAGGCCCAAAGGGTTGGCAGAGAAGTCCCCAGTGACAGCTCATTCCCACCACTACAGCCACCATCTCCTGGTCAGGGAACCGCTGAGTAGCCTGTGGTAGGACTGGAAGAGAAGCAGTAGGTAAGAAAAAGGTTCTTGTGTCTGAGTGTAAGGCACAGTAGGAGCCAAGAGCTGGATAACATTTACAGAGAACACCTTCAAGATAAAGCAGCTCTCAGTTCCCAGTCTTGTGGAATGCTGTTTGACTTCTGCTTTCAGCAAGGCTTTGGTCCCTCAGCTTGAGACAGCTGATCCTTGCCTTTGGGGTGCAGGGGATCACAAAGCATGCTGCTGAGGCACTGAAGTTGAGTGCTCAGAAAGCTAAAAAAAAGCAGGACAGTCCAAGTCACAGAGTTATCAGAGACTTGGCTGACCTATGCCTTTGAGCCAGTACCTCTGCTCTGTGCTGTGGGATCAGCACTAACTCCACTGAATAAATGTAGCTGTGTCCTATGCAATTTGTAAACACAGTTACAAAAAAGAGTGATATAACACGTTTTCATATTTTATGTAGTTCCAGTCAGATAGCAACTAATTGCCATTATTCTTTTAAGTGGGAAAAAGAGATTTCAATATAATGTTACAAAAGAATTAGAGCATATGAGTAACAGGCATATTATGTGTTATCTATGTTTGTTATAGAGATATACATGTATACAAAATCTAATTGTCATGGGAGTTGGGTCTAAGACTTTTAACCTATTCCTTCTGCCTTGATTTTCCTCATGAGAGAATTTCGCCTTTTAGAGATGGAATAATGATTATCCTTAGGAAATGTACTCTTTTTTGAACATAAGTTCAAAAAGCTGTAGTTTAAACATTCTCAGAGCCCTTGAAACTAAATAACTGATTCATTCTGGCATTTTCATCATCTTTGAAAACTCTAATGAATGCTTGAATAAAATAAAAATCTTATATTAGCATTTTTTTTTCTAAGTGCCTTGGGAGTGGAAATTAGTGACTTCCATTTTATCACTCAACCTTTTCCTTAATTCAATTCACATGTTTGTCAGCAGCATTGAGCCTCCTTATATAGGCACAAGATGCTGGCTTTTTACAAAATTGTTCTGTGATAAAATATAATTGCCAAGGTTTTTGTACCTATGTCAAATTAATTATGACCCTTCCTTTCCTTGCATTGAAAATACGTGGTTATTCCAACCTAGCCATTTTGTCTGAAGGTCAGCACAGCCCTCTGGGATGCAATGTTTCCCACAGATGCTTTCCTCCCTTCTTTTCCAAGATATGTCATCACAGAGGCCTCCTCTTCTGTGGAAATTGCACTGCTACTGGACAGTGACACAGAAGATTTGCTTGAAAATCCTGATTTAAATTTATGCTTTTATAACGCCAGATACACTCTTACAATTTTATTTTTTTAAATAAAAATGCATACATGTGTGCACATATATGTAGGTTGCATTTTTCTTTGGGAGTTTACTGTGCAAGAAAGCAAGTGAAGCTAATGTAGTTCACTAGATCCTGTGCCTGGTTCTCAGGCTGAACTCTGGAAATGGAGCCAAATCAAATGTCTCACAGACACCAAATGCCCACTAAGTTGACTAGGAAGGATTTAAGAGTGCTTTTCAGGGGAGTTATCAGCTAGCCTTCCTTAGTTAGCCTCCTTAGCAGTCCATAATCCAATATTGTGCCTTTGACAGGGGTCTTTAGTCTTTATGTTATTGGCAGAAATAAAACTCCCTAATTCTGCAATGATTCCAGGATCACAGGAATCCCAGATCTTCCATTCCCTGTACTTTGACTAAATCTTTTATAAGGAATTTTAATTTTCAAAGAGCAATCAGCAAACAGACCAGCTAATCCTTTTAAATATTGACTGGGAAAGTACACATGGATTCCTACGATGTGCACATACAGGAATGTCTGCTGCAGTATTCCAAATCTGTGGCATATTTTTTCCAATTTTCCACTTTATTCTTAGTCTGCAGGGATTAGGAGAAGAATTGAAGAGAAAAATTAGTCTGGTATATGTAGCAATCTGCATCTACTTTCTTATATTAAAATCTGAGTCTTTAAGAAATAGGCTATTAAGTTTCATCTTCCAGCAATATTTTTGCTCATTATTTATTATTATAGGCTGAATTTCCTTAAGGAGCCTAAAAGATTTTGCTGTCAAAATGTCAATTAAATTAAGAAAAATGTTTGCACTTAATGCTAGTGATTTCTCTTTAAAATTTAGTTCTTCATACATAATAAATAAGACACTATTAACCATTGCTGCCTAACATCATAATTTGATTTCCCACAGGAGCATGATGACAGAAGTGACTCTCATCTTTGGGTGACTTTCAAAAGAGGAGACAAGGTTAGAGACCTTACCTGAGTGTGCAACTTTAGACACTTAAGAAGCAAGGTAGATAAAAATTTGTTAAATGAAAAATGGATGGCCTTTTCCTCACAGACTGGAATGTATTCCCCTTGATGAGAAAGGAAATTGTGATGGGAATCTGGGACATCCTGAAATCTTAATGCAGGAATAGGGCTCCTGAGTAGCAACTCATAGCAAGCCAGAACCAAGCAGCAGCTCACTGCTTATTAAAGCATTAGTAGAGTATTGAATTCTAGCAGCAGAAATTACTCATTTTTTGGACAGAATTTATTTCTTTACAGGCAGCCACTGACCCTGAAATTCCACTTGTATGAGTTTTGGATTTGTTCACTGAGTGGGACAGCACTGGAGTCTTCTATTTCCTTAATTTGTGGATTTGGGTTCAGTGATTTCAGTCGTGTGTTTCTTTGCTTATTTGCTTTGATTTGCTTCAAAGAGTGATTCCCTTTGGGCTCCCTTGACTCCTCTCAGCTGAACTAACTGTAGTCCTGGTCACCCACTGTAAACCAGGTACATATAAAGTGTCACTTCCCAAAGCCAGCACGCTTACAGGTACCACATTTACCTCTTCCAGAATGAAACTGTAAAAGGTAAAATTAAGATTTGATTTGCATTTCTGAAAATTATTTCTCAAAAAGGAATGTAATTTTGGATTCAGAAGTTTGGAGGGTTTTTTCCCTTTCTGATATGCACTGGTTCAGCTATCTAGAAATGGAAATAGGAAAGTAGGAGTGGCTCTGCTGCTTTTTTTTTATTTGGGGGGAGGGAGGTGTTGGTTTGGTTTTTTTAGTCTTTAGGGGTTTTTTTGGTGTTTTTTTAAATTTTATTTTAGTAGACTCTGCTTTGCTGGCAGTATTTTCTCACCTTATCAAGTAATCTATTCTTACAGGTATGCAGACTTTTATAAATTTTTCTCTACAAAGAGTGAAAGGGCTTGTTAGTTAACTGAGACCTGCCTCTTAGTTTGAGGAAACAAAAACAATAAAAAAACTTCAAATAAGCAAGGACTTTTGGACAGGAAACAGGTGAAAAAGAATCTTTAAAGTATTTCAGATTAACTCCAAAAATAAAAGCAATATAAACCAAGGGGTTTTCTGATTTAACTTATAAAATAAAAAGTGGAAATCTGTTGAGTAAATAAATGAAAAATAGAATCTTGCATCTGCAGTCTATCCATCTGTTGCCCTGTCTCCAGCTGCAGCCACCTCTGATGTTTCTGAATGACATGGAAAAAAAATAAAGGCAAACAAAGACATAAGCCCTGAGAATACATCTCCCTAGTGCATAAAAGAAATCTTTTCTCTTCACTAATCCCCTGAAGTCTTGATAAATTTTGGTTGCAGTGGTTGTCTTAACACAAGTTCCAGGTGTTATGGGCACTCTTGGGGTTGTGCATAATTTATTATCCTTTCCCTCAGAAAGAGAAAGAGGACATGAATAAAGGATTCATACATTTATAAGCATTAAGATCAGAAAGTACCAAAACAACAACTCCAACTAAGTCCCTGGACCTACTGGACACAGAATTTGGCCCAGAGGCAGATTAAATTATATCTCATAGAAGGATTTAATTACATCTATCTTTAAAGATCTAAATCCATGTTGAGTTGTCCCTGTCCTGTCCTCCCTCCAGCCCTTTTAGGAGACTGTTACTTAGTCTAATTATCCTCTCTGTTAGCAAGATATGACTAACTTCAAGACCTAATTTGTCTTAGTCTTTACAATAGATCTTGTCAGGTCTTTGTCAACAAGCTCAAAAAGACCCTGCTATTGGATCTCTTTCCCACCTGTAAGCACCTAGAAATGATCAATCCACTTCTCCATCTCCTCTCAGATAAGCTGAAGAGACTGAACTCTTTAAGCCTCACGTAGCACAACTTGTTTTCCAGCTGCCAGATCAAACCTCCCAAACCTTTCATCTCTGGCACTGTTATTAGGCTGCACCACTACCATGGAATGTACAAGAGCTCTTCAAAGGATTTTAGACTGACCATCTGATATTCACACTGAAGCACTCTCTGAGGGGATTTAGATACTTCTTTTGATTCAGATCTTGGCTTTAAGAAGCTGATGGCTATGGCTGGTTTAGGGCTCAGTAATGGCTTTGCCACAATTGAGCAGGAGAATAGCTCACGGCTGCGGAAGGCAGATGTGCCTCCAGGTTTCTCCCTGCTATGCAGAAAATATTCTTGGTACCATTATTTTACTCCCTCTGTCCCAGAAAACACAGTTGTAGATAGATATAAGGAGTATAAAGAACAGCAAAACTCTGCTTGCACCTTATAAAATGTATTGTAGGAATGAAGAAGGGAATTCAGCAACCACCAAGAAGTGTCTCTCTTCTACAGACAACAAGCCTTAATAAAAAAAAAAAGTACTACAGGGGACAAGAACACAAATGCAGAAATGTACATACACACATCGAGTGACATTGCAAATACAAACAAGTGTGATCTAGACCAACAATTTTCAAAACACTTTCACACTCAATGGGGGGTCTAATGCATTTTCAGGGACATTTCAAATCATTCCCTTTTGGAGGGTGTGTCCCAGAGTCCAGAAATATGGAATGCCATTCCATGTTCTTCCACTGATTTATGTGAGTTCTAATTACATCCTCATTCTATGAGGGTTTAAACGTCTAAAGATATAATTAAATTCACTACTTATTTTGTGCTATCTTCTGACTAAATTTCTAAATGAGATGGGGTGCATTTTAAACTCATTTTACAGGACCTTTTAGTGAGCTATAAACTAATTTACAAGTAAATAGTGCTATAATTTAGGAAATAGTTGACCATATGTCCCCCCAAAGTTTTAAACACTTTTCAAAGGATGAGTAGGCTCGAGTCAGAATAGAAGTAATTGAAAGCAATGAAATGCATTATCTGAAAGTTCCTGTACATGTATAGGTTTGCCACTTAATAAAATTAAAACTATAAAAATAATTAATATAAACTGAAAATAAAATCTTGGGTCTCATCTCTGATTTTCTCACATCCTCGTTGTAGATTTCAAATGTTGACAAATGGATCAGCACATCTCAAATAAGGGCTGTGATTACAGATATTTTATGCAAGGAAACAAAATAGAACATCTTTACACAGACCAGGTCCCTTGCTTGACAAGATTTTAAAATACTTCTCACACACACAGAATCACAGTAGCAGCTCAGTGCCATGTTTATTTCCTCACCTCACAGATGGAATATGTTTTTTTCACCTTTCACATGATGCAGCACATCCCAAGAGAGACTTAAACCTCTTTTTCCTGGCTCCCATGTTCATTTATCAGCATCTGACTTCATTGTTTTCTAAAGTCACCCCTGAGAAGGCAGTCTGAATATCAATTTGTAATAAACAGCAAGAATTTGTTGCTGTCAAGGTGTCACAGTGCAAAATAATACATGATTTTTCCAGACACGTCTGAAGCTTAAGTAACCTACCTAACAGTCCTCAGCCCCAAGGAAAGAACCACGTCACGAGCTCTGCTTCCTGTGTTTGATGCCTTGTTGCCATCGCTTGGGGCGTGGCGTCCCGGGCCGAGGACAGCTCGGTGGCAGCGCCTTTGCCACACGGACCCAGCACACGCACACACCAATGTGGTGGACGGTGAAATGGGGTTTATTAATGGTTTCACGGGGTCATTTATAACAGGGGTTAACGCTCAGGCAACGGTAAAAGGGTAGGGGTTCCGCCTGAGCGTAGCATCGCGATATCTTGAGCATAATATCGTGATATCTTCCCACAATGCCTCTCCCCTCAGCTCTCTCAATGTAATAATATGAGGTGCTTATTCTACTTTTTGAAGCACGCTGCTGAATCTGCAGTATCCAAATAGTATAATTTGCATGTGAAAACTCAGTACTGATAAAGTAAATGCTTTTTCTGAATAAACTTGTGTTACTGACACCAAAGCCCATTTTGGCCCAAAGGAACGTGTAAAGAGAAAAGGAAATCAGTTCCCCCTTTTTGTCCAGCAGGATCTCACAATTTGAAAAGTTCTGTCCATTGTTGTCTCATGAGTAGAGGTCCCTGAGCAGAATGAGGTGGGACTGGAGCAGTGCAGGGCAGAGAAGAGGGTTTGTCCCAGCAGTGGGTGCAAGACAATCATGTGCCCTCAAAACAAACCAAGAACAGAATTCACAAGGGTAGCAATGCAAAGGGTCATACGGTATTTGTGTCCTCTTGGGCTCTTGGTCACTGGCCATCGCTTGGAGAACTTGTACAGCTTCCAGAAAACAGCTGGAGACCTGACCTCCCACTCTCCTTTTAATGGACAAAGGCAAATTTAAGTCCCAAAATCACAGATGAACTCCGCAAGCTTCAGTGTAGGAGTTCTGAGTCATCAGCTTCCAAAGTCTCCCACATACAGCCCTACCTAGTGCTCCAAGTTCTTTATCTTAACTCATGTTCCATCAATTCCTAATACTATAAATGCAACAAAATAAACCTTTGATATGTTTGTTCTCTATAAAGATTGCAGTTACCTGGCAAACATAATAACAAAGTTAGCTTATTACAGCAGCAGCAACAGCTGCATAACAATTTGCATTCTAGATCCATGTCCTCATTTCTTATAACCTTCAGGTGTTCAAAAGAGGTGCCTCATACAGAGCTATTAATTCTTTATTTAGGCACCTTGACTTTAAATGTACTGAGTACCTCTTGGCTCTGATGAATGTCAAATAACATTCAGATTTAGAAGATTGCATTAATTTCTTTCTTTTTTTTTTTTTTTCAGGTCTCTGGTTTTGTCCTTGAAGGAAAGACAACCTTTTATATATGTTTGTGTATATGTCTGCATTGTGCTCATTAGTAACACTAATTCACCCTTATAATAGTATCAGTAATAATATCAAAAGGAGCCAGGGATATGGTGTTTTAAAAGAAAAACAAACAAGCAAACCAGGAGGAGAATGGCCTAACCAGCTATTAAAGTTACCAGTATTTAGGTTTCACAGGAAATACAAAATTTCTTATTAAAAAAAAGCCAGGTTTGTTACCAGCTGATTTGCAATACAAACATGAAGAGACACAGGTGTGCATTTATGTGCTTTATCTTTTGCATTTCAAGGTTTGTCAATCACATTCGTGTTAACATATTTAACAGTTACTTTGCACTTGATGTTTTCAGACTCAGATTGAAAAATGCAAACCTCAATTTTTCTGTTGCATAATGCCTTTATTCCTTTGTTGCACACAAGAAACAGAATGAACTACAGAGTACTGATGTCGTGGCTTTACAACAAGCATTGAAGCAGTAAGATTGCACTTTCAGGTGTCTGATGCAGAGAGGGATTCATCATATGGATGATTCGTACCTGAACATAAGGATGTGGACAAAAATTTGAAACCATTTGGGAGCTAATGAAACTCTTATGTAGCTAGTAGGGGGAAATTCTCAAGGGCTTCAGCTCAAGGAAGGAAAATAAATTGCCTGAAGTTACCCAGAGAGCTGTTACAAGGAACAGATGAGAACAAAAAGTTGAGTAGGCAACTGAGACAAGTTTGAAGAAATAGTCTTTTTTTTTATTGGAAATGTCTTTTAATTGCTATCTTTTCTGAATCCTGACAAGCAAATTAAGGTATTCAGGGTAATGGAAGAAAGAAAGAAGGTTTGAAGGAGGATGAGAGAGAGGGAGGGAGTGTAAGAAAATACCATTTATCTGAGAGGGACTGAGGTGATGACCAGGTAGGTCTTTTCAGCAGTGCAGAGTTTAGTGTGGTCCATATGGAAGATCTCTGAAGGCCTTTGTATTGCTCAGCTCTCAGCCTTGTTTTTTCCTTTTTTTTTTTTCAGAAAACATTCAGGTATTGCTCATTTTTCTTTCATTATGGAGAGTATTTTTTTTTGCCTACTCCTTATACCTGTTCTAAAATAAATACCTTCTTAGACATAGACTCCATTTCATTTTAGGTACTGCCAGTTCAAAAGTTGAAGTCTTTTGCAAGTTGGAAGTTAAATCCAAATGTTCAATTAATATGAGACTCAAATTCTGATTAAATGACCTGTAATTCACCCTTCTGCCCTCATATTCATTTTCTAAGGATAATTATTAAATAAACATCCCTTTTCAACTGATTATCTTTTGACCCAAATATGATGTAGGGCTTTGGTAACTTTATACTTAAAATGAACTCAAAAAGAAAACAAAATAAAGAACAGTGATTTTAATAACATACATTATACCAGCAACATTTCATAGAATTAAAAATTGTAATTTTTGGAAAAGGGTTAGCTTGAAATATATTGTTTAAGCAAAAAGGAGGCTTCTGTCTTACAGAAATAATACTCTAGGAATAGAGTAGAACTCTGCTGTACTTAGGTATGTGGCCAAGTCCCAGACATTCAGGATTAGCTTAAAGTACTCCAGCAAGTTCAAAAACCCTCATGGAGTATCAAGACCCATTCAGATCATCAATGGTAAATTTGGTAGAATAGAAAGAACTAAAAAGACATTGCTCAGGTGGGGAACTCATTTCTTGAATCTTGTGCTCTTTTTTTTTTATAAAAAAGAAGTGCCAAAGGCTTTCTGAAAAACAGAAAATGTGCTATTTCTTTCACAAACATAGATCTATGCTTTGTTTTCTTATTGTTGTTGACAGAATCTTTCATTATGCCCTTAAAGAATCATTTTATGTTTATTTGTACTGTCTATACAGATTTGGAGACTTGTTTTATGAATTGCCAGAGAGTGATGTCTTTTTTTAATAAAAGTTTATTACACTTTGATTGATTTCCCTGATATTCATTTTGTGTGTCTGTGTTATAGAAACTCATTTTTGTTCTAAAACCCAAATTACTCTAACTAATGTACCAGAGGAGAACCGTAACTGTTCGCAATTGACAAAGCAAAATGTTTCACAGCTTTATTTGTCAATGCAGATGCCATGGAAAATCATTGAGGGGTAGTTTGCCAGGATCCTTATTTATTAATTCATGGAGGTTTGCAAGAACAACTCATGAGTTTGAAGCAGCACAAATGTCAGAGAGAGCTCAGTCACCTGATCATCTTACCACAAATTAACAAATTACATCTTGTGTGGTGGTGGGTATGGTAAATGCATCCAATATGCAAGCATTTACTAGCAACAAATAAATATATATTTAAAATATTAACTTACCTTAGCACACAGTAAAAGACACTTCCACTGTAAACCAAATATATTCATATTTTCCATAAGCCATAGGCACATGTAAATACAGTTCCTGTGTCTCTGCTGATGTTTGATAACTTGCTAAACACCAGTAAATTGAGCACAACTCAGAAATATATGGAAGAATGTCATTTTTGGATTTCCTCATTTTGAAACTCTATATTATTTGCTATCATTTGCAATTGTTCTGGATAACATTAAAATTGCATGTGTTTCATCACCTGGTAAGTCAATTTTTCCCCCCAACAGAGTACCTTCTTTAACTCAAGTAATGTTTTTTAAAAGTGTCAATGTCTTTTTAGTGAGGCAGAATGGAATGAAATTAAATCTTTCAATGAAACCTGAGGTGTGTGCTATTCCCTCAGTGCTGGTTCTGCTTCTCACATTGCCTATGGGACAGCTAGATTAGACAAACACACTGAACATACTCCGTAGAGACTTTTGGGGAATAATCATCAAAACAGTTTTGTCTTGCCTTGTATTGCTTCACCTGCTCTCTGAGCAACGTACCACATCTCAATAGAGACTGCAACCACTGATTATTGCACAGCTAGACATTCACCCTCAGTGAAGGACACGACTGAGCTGGCAGGCTTCATCTTGAAGAGAAAGAAATTGGCAACATTTGTTCAGCAACCTTTGGTGAACGGTGGTGAGGCAGCGTGACTTCAGCTGCTGGAAGGACAAAGCTGCCAGGCCCTGCTAGCAAGAGATAGGAATTAAGCCATGAAACTAATGAACAGCAGAGGAGCTGGAAAGCAAGGTTACCCTGTCCTTCTCCTGTTGAGATCGTCCTGGATTTCAATTCTCTGTCCTGCCTCCTGTGCAGTCAATGGCAACCATTACACATGGTTAAAACAGATTTCTGTACAGATGTGCTGTCCTGAGAAAAGACACAGTGGGGCCACCCTGCTGCCTTCCAGTCGTGAATATCAGAAGTGCTCTGGGCAATCTAGATTTGAAGTCAGCCTTTCTTTGGGCAGTGCTTAGGCTGTGTCATGTCCAGAGGTCCTTTCCAACATAAACTGTGAATCTGTTCCAGTCATCCCTCTCCAGTACTTGGCACCAAGAAATGGCAATGGTGCTGCATTGATCTGTGCTGGCCATATTGCCATAAAAGTACTCCAGTATCAGGAACATGGGTTGAAAGCTGGGACTCCTTTTGATTAGAGCTGACATGGGTCTGGTCTCCCTAAGAGGGAAGAAATCACAAAGAATGTTCTTGATAGCAGGGAGATTGCCATGCTACAGAAAACACATCAGATCAGCCATTTCACTGTTTTCACATAGCTTTGTTTCTTTATCCTTTAAAGGCTCTTGCTTCTGTTGGTATTACACCTCATTCCACCTTCATAAGGGAGGTAATACCCAATTACACAGCATTGCTGTAGGTAGTGCATGCCCATGCTGTCATGTGCAGGCACTCCTCTGCTTTCTGGGGCTTCCCAGGCATTCCAGAGCCCTTGTTTTAATCCACCAGCCAGCATTTGATACAGAATCTGGAAATTATTTTGCTGCCAAAAGTGTACAAGGGAGGTGAGAGACAATCTGTCGGTTTCTGCTAGAGTAAACACAAAGAACCATTCTCTCATCTAGTAAAACAATAAGATTAGTCCTTTTATCATTAATTTTTTTTCTCTCCTTCACTGCTTTGTAAACACTGCTTGTATGACTTTGCCTCTTATCGTCTGCAAACTGAGTCTGCTTTTGTTGAAGCAGTGTCAATCACAAGGGTTTTCCTGCTCATATACTTGGTGATATGACTGATTGAAAAAGAAGACAGGCTTTCATTTGGGTCTGCAATATGTGACATAGTCACTGTTGGAAATATGAGGGAGGGAAAGAAAACAAAGGGAACAATTTGGTAAAATATAACCCCAAGTCCACTTGCTCTGTCAAAGAGATTAAGATTAAACTGAAGGAGGTCAAAGCTATTAACATTTAGACTATAGGGTATATAAGAAGTTAGTCTCTCGTTAGATATTGGCTTTCTAATTGGAGAGAAGCTTGTTTCTAATTCTTTATGTAAACACCAGCATTAGCAAAAGCTTGGGTGGTCTCAGCATTGTAACCCAGTGGACATATTTGATCCACATCAACCTGAAAAAAATGTCCTCGATGACCAAACTTGCATTTAAATTGTAAATATGTCTCTTGATTCCTTTTTGCCAACTGAGACAGCATTTGCAAAGGGAAAACTTCACAGTGATACTCTGGGGCTGCTTTAAATTTGTTTTCCCAAATGCCAAATTCTCCTTCACACCATACACTTAGTTGCAATCTTATTTATGTTCAGCTCTTTGGACCAAGAAAAAAGCTTACTGCAGCCACCAGGAAGGAGCACAGACATGACTTGATTGTTAATTAATTCCCATAGCAAGAGTGACTCTTACACAAGTCAGATTATTTATGGAATATCTTTTTCATTTTCAAATCACATTATTATCTGATTTTACAGTGCTCTCTATCACTTCCTGTCCTAAATCCAATGGCAAGTGAAACAAGGGAAAGTAAATTAGATATCAGCCAGCAGGGTTAGTCATTGGAAGGTAATTTGGTTAATGCTTAGTTGCACTGACCCAAACCATACCTCATGACTGTGTTTAGCAGGTTTCAAGCAGATCTGGTGTGGTGGGCTGACTCTGGTAAGATGTCAGGGGTCCACCAAGCCACTCTATCACTCCCCTTGTCAACAGGATGGGGAGAAGAAAATAAGATGAAAAATAACCTCATGGATCAAGACAAAGCCACTTTAATTAAACAAACGCTATGTGTGGAAGCAAAGGAAAACAAAATATTTATTCTCTATTTCCCATGAGCAGACAATGACCAACCACTTCCTAGGAAGCAGGACTTCAGTATGCATAGTGTTTTCTTTGGAAGACAAGGGTAATAACAAATGCTCCCTCCCCTCTATTTTCTTAGCTTTTATTGCTGAGCAGGCATCATATGGTATGATCTGGTCAGTTTGACTCAGCTGTCCTGGCTGTGTCCCTTCCTGAAATCTTTCCCACCCTCAACCTACTGGTCAGAGAAGAATGTTCACAGAATCACAGAACTGCAGAATCACTGAATCATAGAATCACTAGGCTGGAAGAGACCCTTAAGATCTTCAAGTCCAACCCATGCCCTAACACCTCATCTAAACCATGTCACTGAGTGCCACATCCAATCTCTTTTGAAACACATCCAGGGATGGTGACTCCACCCTCTCCCAGGGCAGATGATTTCAGGACTTTATCACCCTTTCTGTAAAAAACTTTTTCCTAAAAAAAGCTGGATAGACTTGATGCTGTCTGTTGGACAGGCTTGATGCTGTGTGAGCCAAAGCACCGGCATCTATTCTCAACACCTTTCTAGCTACTAATACAAAGCACAGAACTGTGAGTGTTGCTGTTGGGGAAATTACCTCCATCTCACCTAGACCCAGTATATCTGATAATCTCCCACTGCATTAGCATGTTTTCTGAGGATTAACAAATTTTTATTTCATATGTGAGCAGCATAACCAGCAATCTCATACAAGGGGATGGATGAGTGCAGGAAGAGTGAGCTTGTGGCCCCGTCCTCCTACACTCTGCCATTATTGCCGGTGTGATCTGCCAGAACTTCCTATCTTTCCACAGCTTGTACTGCTACAGGGAGATAGGCAAACATTCACAGGAAAAGGATCATGCAAAGTTTGAACTGGAAATAATCCTTATAAATTCATTTGGGCTGCTCTGCTAAAATTTGAGCCATAGGTTTTTAATCCTACAAAATGTGGATGCTGGAAAAGGCAGTTTTCAGTGATGTGTCCCACAGAAAGACCATTACTATGAACCTTCCTGATCCATTGGCCAGTCTCTGTCATCCACTTAGGGTGATTTCTTGCATCACCAGAGGAAGCCCTACATCTGAAACTGCAGTTTAATCGTCATCATTTTGCAGTGAATAAATACATTTCCTTGCTCAAACAGCTACAGCCCAGGGCTTCCTACAAACCTCTTTGAGCACAGAGGGCAGCCCCTCACAGTGACGCACTTAACTGCGCTGTCGCCTCAGCTTTTAAAACCAGTTGCAGTCCTTGGATATGAGGAAGGCAGTGTGTCTGAAATTCTCACCCTCCCTTTGGAGCACAGCCTCACTGAGTACAGTCAGGGTCATCAAAGCTTTTCAGGCCCAATTGCCGAGTTCCATGCGGCTGTCACCTGACACTCTCTGTTTTATCTTCACCTCCCAGTGGTCCATCACTCTGTGCCTACTGACACAACAATATTGCCACCATGGAAATCATTGCTAGTCTGCCCAGCTCTCATTTGGCCAGATGCTTGTGAAAGCAGGAGTGTCACATTACTATCTCATTAGTTAATCCAGTTGGTGATGCTGAGCACACTAGTTTTCTCATGGAAAAGATGGTACAAAATATTTTCAGGGAGAAGGGTTTTCTTCAAACAGATGAATATTTTGTTATTTTGGAAGGAGCAGGACAGTTTATGTTCAGTTTTGAAATAAATAAAAATAAAATGTGGCAAAAGCACTGGTGTCATGTATACCGACATGAATTCATGAAATGTTTGGCACTGGAGAGCCTACATTTTTCATCAAAAAAGTAATTTCACAAACCTCCATTCTCCAAGAAATACATTTGCCTGAGCATTTAGAGGCCACAGAAAAATAGATTTATATTGTTATTAATTATAGTGACAGTCCTGAAGGAAAAAGGTCATTTTATGAAAAACAGGTGATTTTGAAGAAAAACACTAAGTCACTAAAATGACTAACTCTGTTGAACATTGATGTAATTTGAAAGATGAACTCATAACTGCAAAAAAATTATATTATAAGGTTTCAAATTTAAATATATACAAGTGTTTTTTAAATGTTTAACATAAACAAACCAAAGATGAACAGAATCATAAGTGAGGTAGCTTCAGAATGTTCTAAAAAAGCCCTAGCAGGAAACAACTCCAAATGAGATCATCTTGCCTATCTCAGGGCAGAAAGCTGGCTGTCATTTCTAACTTTTTCTGTTAACAGTAACAATACAGCATCAAATCCTAGAACCACCAAAATTAGCAGTGTCTCCCACTCAAGAACCAGTTTCCTGGATTCTAGGGTACAAGTGATACTGAAGCCTGGCTCTAATCCACCTTATCATCTCACAATCTGTTGGTGAGAGCAACAAGAAAGCATGAAAAGTTGAGACAGGCACTCTGCCCTTTTTAAAATATCAGTTGTGGTGGAACTGTTAAACACATTCCACTTGTTATCCATTCCTTTTCCTTGGGAAAGATTCTTTGGGGAGCTAGTTTTCTCCTTCTAAATTCCATTTACTCATGAAAATAGGGCAGAAGAAATATGATAAAACTAGGAAATAGGCTCAAAGACATAAGTAATTCTTAATCTGTAGCTTGGTCTCTTACAAAAGAGGTACAAAAAATATGGGGTTTGTGTGTGTGTTATTAATGCCTTCTACAAGTAATTATCAGAAGAAGAGGGAAAAACTATCACCTTAAGTAAGTATCCATAAAACAAGAAGAAAAATAAACCATGCAGCATCAGCACTTCAATATGAATAGCATGGTTTGGAGTTTTCATGCCACCAAATTAATATATCCCTGGAATAAGCCATAAATTATAAGTTCCTTAAAAAGTGCTGCATCCAATACTTTTGGAAAGCTGTATCACATTATTTTATCCTTATAGATGAAAATAAAATATCATAGATGTAGACTTAAGGAATCAGCAGTAGTTTAGATAAAAGTGATCATGATTTGCTTCTGTTTGTTATATACAATCAGAATGAAAAGTCTGGAGCAGTAATATGTATATTTGATGGATTGCAAGAGCCAATTTTGCAAAGCTGAAAACAATTATGAGCTAAATCATTTGGGAGAAAGAAATTAGACAGGAAATGTGGATAATAACTGGAAAGTGTTTAAAAACATTTTACCAGAGGTTTGAAAAAAAGAGTCAAAGCTGGACTAAATGTTGACTTGCATAAAAGTGAAACAGCTATGTAAATCAAAATAATTACACCAAAAAAAAGGCATTTATTAGAATATGAATTAGACAGGAGATAAGAACTACAGAAAATTGATAAGGATGGAAGCAAGAAGGTTTTTCATCAGAGTTAAGGATAACAAGAAAGATTTATGGTCTTGACTACACACAACTGTAGCCATCTTAATAATATATGCAAAAATTTGTATATTCTGTAAAGAAATCTGATCTCTCTTGGAAGAAAAAACAGACAAAATCAGTTCTCCTATAAGAGGACAATGCAATGCTGTTCATTTCAGTAAATCAGGAGAATGTTAAATAGCAATTTAAATCAGTAGACCAGCAGGATTTACAACCTAGAGGTTTAAAAAAGCTGGCTGAGGAAAATTCCAAACTGTGGATATTGCTTTTTGCTAAGTCTCTGATGTCCCAAGAAGGACAGGAAAAAAAAAGTGCAAATATCTCACCAGTTTTATTTTTTTAAGTTACATGTGTAACCCAGGTGATTGAAGCCCTTTTAGTCTGAGCTGAAATGATAAAATAATGTAAAATCTAATAGAGGACTAGGGGTGTGTATGCAATTCACCCTAAGCAAAATGGTTTAGCAGAAACAAGAAGTTCTCATAAGCCTTCCTGAAAAATTCAGCATATTTACTGGCCTTAGGAAGCAAAAAAAAAAAAAAAAGGCAAATGTTGCCAGGCATATAAAAGACAAGGTGGGCCAGCAAATCAAAGTTCTTCGAAGTCTGCAAAGAACCTGTGAACAAAAATAGCAAACAGCACTGGCATCAGAAAACTCAGTGTCTGTCAGAGCCCATACAGGTGTGAATAACCTTCCCCATAGAATAAAGCACATTTGAAAAGTGGATCCTTCATCTTTTGTAGCCACACTTTTTAAGCCCCCCAAATTTAGCAGTTTTTGTAAACCTGTCTCTTCATTTCAAGTATCCTCTTTTCCAAACTGATATTCAGGCAAGGTTCTTCCAGCCCAGATGCAGGAGAGAAAGTCTTCAGTGAACCTGGTACTGTTTACTGAGGGTCATTCAGCACAAAGATGTTTTCTGTATTAGTACAATTCTGAAACAGTGAACTAGCTCCTAACCAGGTAACACAGTGAATAATTGGTACAACTTGCTAACTGGTTAGGGTTAACTGTGTGTAACATCTCCATTGATTTATGACTGTCAGGTTCACAGGTTACTTAGATTGTTCAATTTAGCACTTTTCCCCAGCTTTCAATTGAACATTTTGAACCAGGTGTTCAATGGATTGATCGATACAAAGTACAATAGGTCTCTGCACCAGTCCATAAACAAAGCTGATTTTTATAGCCTTGATGTGATTTAAACCTTTCACACTTTAAAACATTCTGCAGCACTCTTGCCATGTAAGCATATGCTTCTCTTCACTTTCCTTAATTGACATCAGATTGTGACTTAGCAACATGCAGGGCAATGAAAGCTGCTGTGTGCCTGGAGGGCCTGATCCTGCAAATGTGTGTGCCTGACACTGCATGCAGGTAAGTAACTCCTTTGATCCCAGTGAGGCTATTCACATCTACAACCCTGTTAAGGGGAATTAGTTCTAAGGGAAGGACTGACATTTGATTATTGAGCTTTGTGGCTGGGGAGAGCTTTCCTAGCACTCAGAGGTCATGGGGAAAGGCAAATCTCATTTGTTCAAAGTCACTTACGCAATTTGCAAAAATTCTCCATATGTCTGGTTCCCTCCTCCCCATAAAAACAAACTCATATGTTCACCTTTGCAGCTTGCCCCCCACCTTGTGACTGTACATATCACATGTACATTGTGTAGGGGTTCATGTTCACCTGCCAGCTGAATTTGACATCTGGTTCAGGGAGGAAAAGGCAAAACATCAGGAGAGAATTGAAACACAGATGCAAGCCCCAGGGGTCCTCAGTCTGTAGACCCCTTACTGGATGCCAAACTCTGGGTCTGCACCATAGCATTTGAGTGAACACACCAGATAGCTCATCCCCCATTGCATGATTTGGCCCCGCTTTTACTCTTTCAATTAGCAAAAACTAGGGTTTCAAAGGTTTGGAGAATGAAGACCTTGAATCAGGTTTTGAGGAGGACTCGCTCTCAGTGCTGCTTGGAGTGCAGATGGCAGAGCAAGGGAGGCTCTTCAGTTCTGAAGCCAGGGTTACTCTCATGAGGGAGCTGAAGAGGAAAGGGCTGCTCCCACTTTCCTTCCTCAGCACATGTCACTGACCTGCCGTTCACACATACACACCCATCACATCGCTCCTGAGTAAGCGCTGCTTCTCTGGCTGACCTTCGCTGGAGATTTCTCTAGTACAGAGAGTCTGTCTGAGTAAATATCCCTCAGGCATGTGGAAAATGGGTAGGGATAACAGATGAAGTCAACACATGGAAGAATTTACTGTCTTACCCGGAGGTAAGAAGCAGATCCTCCTTAAGTATTTAAACAACTACAAATGTTTTCAACTCAGTGTTGGTATAAAATAATAATGAAAATAACCAGTCGTCCTTTCTTTTAAAAAGTGGGAAGAGAAGGGAAGTGGAGGGAAGAGATGGGGGCAGAGGAAGGTGAGGGGGGAGGAAGGAGAAGGGGAAGAGAAAAAAAAGAATAACTCTGAGCTATCACCACAATCCAGCTTTCATCTCACACACTAAAAAGGCACAGAAAATGTGAAACAGTTGCAAAAGTCTTAAAGAGCAAGTTAAATGACTTCCACAGACCTGGATCTTTTAATATCTGTTGAGCTGAGTGTCATAGACTACACATATTTTTGCATTTAACACAGCTTTAAATAGTATACATAAATGCATGTCATTGAGCAGTGACAGGAGAATCAGGCAAGTACTTTTACTTTAAAAATATCTTCCTTCTGTGTTGCTGTTTCACCTTGAAAAAGTGCCATATTCAGCATCCCAGACCCTGGACCCTGAGCACCTTCCTTTGACATCGATCCCTGTGGATCAGCCTCTTTGAGCCTAGCAGAAGTGTTTGAGAAGAGGTCAAGTTTGGCCTCAGAGGGTGTATTTTGAATCAGCTTTCTTATGTTCTTACTCCATCAAAACCTGTGAAAAGGAAATGAATCATGTTTGTATTTCTGCAAGAAGTTGGGGATTATGCAAACTATTTCCTGATACATTATAAGAGAAATGTTTATTTTTATAAATAATGTATTTATCTAAAACTGTAGCCAAATAAAAGGCTGCCATTCCTTAGCAGTTAGATACAGAAATACAGAAACTGCCATAATTTAACAAACTGCAAATGAAAACATATCTTCTTTTATGAAGCTACCCTCATAAAATAGATCTTGTTACAAGAAGAACTTGCTGTAAAATAGAAACAGCACTAAGAGCAGAACTGTGTATGTCTGGAATGAGATTTTACCTTAAATGCTATTCAGTAAATGAAAAGAATCATTAAACATATTACAAGCTATTACTAGAACAAGCCATCCAAGTGTTTTTTATTGCCATCTTCTTTTACAAACTCATTGAAAATTTTGAGGGAAAGAGGCCGGAAAATCAAGAAACAGCTAGTTTCATAAGGAATGAACATATTTTTATTGATGATTTCAAGGCCAGTAGAGCTGCCACCAATGGCCTGGGTGAGGTCCAGTGTCACCCCTCAGGCACTGCAGAACCGGACAGCTGAGTCACAATGAATTTTTGAGACACTGATGTTCACTTTATCAGAAAAGGAGAGAGAGTCTGATGATGGTTTGTTTAGCCAGTGTCCAGATCTAAACTTGCTTGGAGCAAGTGAGGATGCTCCTTCTAGAGCTACATTTGCACCTGTGCAGTGTTTGTATAGTGTTTAGCACAGTGGGCTGCTTTCAGCTCTTGGAGATCAAAGACACTACAGTTCTGCTACTAATTATGATGATCATGGATATGTTGGTTTTCACTCAGGAAAAGGTTGCTAGATTGTCATTGAGAGAAGTAACAGACCGAAAAAAAGATAGAAAAATTGAATGGAATCATAAAATATGGAATATGCTGAGTTGGAGGGAGCACACAAAGATAATTAAAGTCCAGCTCCTGGCTCTGCACAAGACACCCCAAGAAGCACACTACATGCCTCAGAGCATTGTTTAAATGCTTCTTGAATTCTGTCAGGCTTGGTCCCTGTGACCACTGCCCTTAGGACCCTGTTCCAGTGCCCAGCTTCCCTCTGGGTGAAGAATCTTTTCCTAATATCCAGCCTAAACCTTCCTGGCACAGCTTCAGGACATTCCCTTGGGTCCCTATATTGGTCACCAGAGGAGACATCAGTGCCTGTCCCTCTGCTTTCCCTCCTGAGGAAGCTGGAGACTGCAATAAGGTCTCCACCTTCTCCACTCTGAATATCCATCTGACAGAAAGTTGTCCAGCCATATATCTGCTAAATAACTTGTAGACAAAAGTAGTGTATAATTACAATCACTGGCATTTTGGTTATTTTCCAGCACAGGATTTACCTGAAAATAGCCATACATATGTTGCATTGATTAGAAGACCACACTGTTTTAATTTTAAATTAACTTTTAAAATAAAAATTGGTGTAATAAAATATAAGAAGTATTTTTTTTTATTTTGGTGTACAGACAGTTGCATATGAAAGTTATTTATAACCAATTTATACCATTTGACAATCCCATTCTTGATCAAAATTAGAGTAATGATATTTACTAATTTAAAAATTCACAAATTAGGCCCTTTGAAAAATGTTGTACAAACAACTTCAGATCCTCAATTTCTAATGGTTGTTTATGAAGTTCATTTTTTATTTTTCGGCCATATCCCTAAAAGAACCCCAAATGTTAAAGAAATTAAACAAATGTTAGTCTGAGCTGTGTCCAGACAACAATCATGAATTCTGCAAAAATGGCCTTTTTGAAACTCTTCATTATTAGGGCACCTCATATAAAAAAATATCTGCCCTGCAATATCTCAAATCTATTAATGTCTGTTATAAATTTCCCCTTTCTGCACTGGAATGAAAGACACAGAACTGCACTTCAAGGAATTGAATTCCATAGCCAGGTAGCTTAATTTGCCAATCCGTTTCATCCATAAAACATAGTCTACACACATGGATCACATTATAGGGAATTCAAAGGTGATTGAGAAAGAGCAGCTGAGTGAATAAGGAACAGAGGATGTAGGCATATCCCGAAAGCTTTTTCTAAACAATTACCAAAAATCTTAAAATTAAACCACCACTGTGCCAAATGGTCTCAGTCAGATACAAAATGACCATATTCAGCCATAAGCAAGGCCAGACCTCTTGAAACTGAGTGTTACAGAAAGGTCTCAGCTCCAGAAAAACACCAGTGGCTTGTTAAACAAAATGAAACATTAGCATTTAGACATAGACAAAACAGCCTGGGATGTAAACCTGCCATAAGTTCATGGCAGCTTCAGACAGAAAACACACAAATAGATGAAGAGCCTATTTTAATTACTCACCAGAAAGCTGAAAGAACAAAGTAACTTACTTTTATAATGGCATTTTCTGGAAAGAAAATATTCCCAACTCAAAGAACAGCTGAAGAAAAAATTTCAAGACAACTTCAGTTAGAAAAATCACAGTTACTAGTTTATAAACAGCATTTAAATGGTGTATTCAGAAGGCATTCCTAAGAAGAATGCATCTGCCAGTAAACTGTCCCAGGTCATCTGTAGAGCACTGGTCAAACACAATAGCCTGAAGCCTGGTCAGCCTTTTATTAAGAGAAGGACCTTTTTAAGAACTGTAGAGCAAATTAATTGATTTGGTTTCAGGTAAGACTATTTCAACCCTTGTTTCCCACATTGCCTCCTGCAGTGGAAATATTACCTTGTCATGTGTACAGTGCAGAGAACTTCAGGATGGTAATGAATATTGAGCCAACATTTCTCTTAGTGGCCAGTTTTCTAAATGTGGGCCGGCAATCATATGCACATGCACTAATCAAGCTTCTCTCTTTCCACAGGAGGCTGCTTAAAGAGATATATGGTAGTAGGATTTGTGCTGTGTTGCTCAGGGACTAGGGAACAGATGGAGAAAATTTAATTCCCAGGGCCTATGGCTGCTAGGGGATTCCCTCGTGCCACTTAAGTCTTTGAAGTAAAAAGAAAGAAAGTTTCTCAAACCACAAAAAGAAAATTTTACTCCCTACTAACTTGTCTATTTATTTTAAAAAACTCTTTCAGCAGAGAAAACATTTCTCTGCAGCAGATATAACAGCTGCCCCAAATCCATGGAGCAATCCCATGGTGTACACTTGTGGTTGTCCTGCCAATTTCCTTTTTAACTAAACCACAAAATGATGGGATGCCAACCACAAGAGAGCAAATTATTCTGATGTTCAGCACTTACGTGTGGAGAATATTAACTGACCCCCTTTTTGATTAATTGGACCTTTTAATGCCATTAGGGAAAGGGTTAGGTTATAGTTTCCTACTGAGTGGGACAGGCAAGTGGCACAAAGAGCTTATAAATCACCCAGCTCACAGGGGCTTCAGCAGCCATGTAAATATACAGATGTGGACAAAATAAAAGTTAATTGTGTTGTTAGTCTCATGAACAGAAACACATAGACAAGTGTTACTTTGAAGAAAACAAGCTAATTTTAATTATGGTAAATGCAGTTATTATTGATGACAGCTGGCTGCTGGATTGAAGCATCTCAGGGTGCTCAGTCAGAATGCAGGAAAGCCAACAGGACTTGGCAATGTAGAACAGGAGTCACCAGCACAAAGGTGTCAGACAAGTGTGGCTGTCACCAGGTGATGGGGTGATGTCTAGGACATGGCAGTCCACTCTGAGAAGCCTCTAGCCAAGGAGTGCTGCTTGTTTATTGCACTTTGAGCAATGAAAAATGCAAGTATTGAGTGAGGTTGCTGCCAGGACAGGACTGAAGACAAGTCAACAGGAACCAAATTCTTGTCCTTTTTAAAGCCACGGGGTTTGCTTCCCTTCTCTCCTCTGGCCTCTAATTTCCAGTCAATCTCTAAGAGAACAAATGAAGATAATATTTAACCTGTAATTTAAGCCATGGCAGAAGAAAAAGTGACCAAAGTAGTGCTGGGGATCTTTTAGCTAACAGAGCAGTTAGCTGCTCTTTTGTTGACTCAGCTTAAAAGAGTGAAAAATGTTTGTATTTATTTTAGGAAAACATCAAAGAAGCATCCTTCCAACCCTGACTATAGCCTCTAGGTACTTGTGGTGATTACTGCCATAGCAGCTCTTTTTTGAACTTCTTCCTTGGAATAGGAGTCTAGCTTCTTTGGTCTTTCGTCTTCTATCTCACCCTCTCAGAGAGTGGAAAGCAGTTGCATCCCTGAAATTAAAGTCCATACAAAGACTCATTTATTTGCAGGTTTCAGTTCCCAGTGTGGAGCCGGAATGGGATGAAGGGGGATTTAATTGTGTTGTAATATCCCTGCCAGAGGAGCAGTCTGGAAAATTGCATAGCATTAAGATATAATCTCCCCTCTGTCTTTTGACCCCCATCTTCTCACTTCACCTGCTCCAGTCCCTCAGAAAGTGGCCAGCCCAGCTGAAGGAGGGTGTTTGCAGGCTCCATCAATCCAAGAATGTGAATTGGATTTACAACCCCTTTGTGGGAACCTACCTTGAGGTGCTCCCTGAATTTGCAGCAAAATTTCACCCTACACATGGCCTCCTCACCAAAGTTCCTCATTCAGTGGCTTAAACTGTTGGTTTCCACCAAAACTAGCGCAAACCCCAACTTGTGGCATAGCATCCTCCAGCTGCAGGTGGGGAGAGTGCTGACACACACCCTGTGAGGTCCTACACTCTCTCCCTTCACCCACCCTTGGGTCCTAAACCCACAGAGGGACAGCCAAATGCCAGGCACTGAGGGCATGCAGTCCCATCCCACCCTGCATGAAGTAGAAAAGGTCAAGGACAAGGAGATGATCCTCTTGGGGAGAATCTAGGCAAACATTCCATGCAAGGAAGCATGCAGCATTTAACCTCATGGCTGTCTCTATGCAGAGATCAAATTGCCCCATCTCTGGCAGAGCCTAGCACAGGGACAGCCCCAGGCTACAGGGATGATCTGGGCTCAGGAGAGAGGGACTGTGGCCCCAAGAGAGGGGCTGAGAGGTGAAAGCTGCTTGGTTCCTCCTCTTACATGCTGCCCCAATGCACAGGAAAATTAACAGGCACCAGAAAAAGGCACGTGAAAAAAGGAGAAGTGCAAATTGCCTTTTCATTTCACAAACGAGGAGGGAGAGGCAGGACAAACTCCTGCTCCAGGTCCAACTCCTTTCATGTATACTTCCTGGGGCAGTACAGTTATGTGCCTGCCTAATAACTCCGTCTAGCTCCAGGTAAGCAGTCATTAGTTTTCTCGGGAAATGCTCGAGCAGTAAGATACAAAAAGTGGGTAAATTTATTCAGTCCTCAGTGCTGAAGTATATATAGAGAGAGATGTATAGATAATGCACATAAAAATACAGATACAGGGGTACACACACATAGAGAATAATAAAAATAGATAGATCTGGTACTACTTTTTGTAGGGTTGGAATGCAAAGAAAGAAAAAGAGGGGGACATATGAATTTAATAAGCTCAGGCATAATTGCCATGAGTAAATGTTAATGCATAGGGATGAACTTTTATTTTTACTTTATACATATTAATAGGCTGCCTCTTTGTGAAAGAGTGACATCAGACATTGATAAATTTGACAGAAGTGAAAGGAAAAAATGGTTGCACTATTAGGAACATTCCTGAGGTGGTGTTGAACGGTGGCTTTGATATATCAGCCTTCAGTTTCTGAGCACATTCGTATTAACTTGTGTATACATCCAGAATTCAAATGAGCTGCTCCTTTAGATGCTGACTTTTAGCAGCAGTCCCACCAGACAGGCTGGAATCAAACCTACAGTTTCAGAATGTGGAATAGTATAATTTTCTCAGTACAGTTTGTGCCTGCTGACTTTCTCAGAAGATTAGAGAAAGAGGAAGCATATAGCAGGTCGTTAAAGATCCACACAAGGCTGAAGAGTGGAAAAAAATCTTCAATGAACACACTGCTCCAAGTACACTCTCCTATGCCAAGAGATCTGTGCAAGGCTGTGTTTATAAAATTGCTGAAAACAGAGATGACAAATTCCTTGGAATGTATTCACTTAAAGGCAAGTGAGGGCTAACCACTGATATCTGAATACCTCAAAAACATCTGAACATTGGTGCATTGCCCAAAATGGATGCTCTTTATAACCCTTCAGAAAACCTCTGAGAAAACAGTGCTACACCTGCAAGATATGTATTTGTCTGGAAACATCATACCAGTACAGTAAGTGTCTGAGAATCTTACAGTAAAGCCAGCATACACAGGTGCATCACATGGCTTAGGATTCACAGTGAGCCTAGGAATAAATAAAAAGCTGAATCCATGCATCTTTTTCTCATTAGTCCATTGCTTTTAAAAACTAGACATCAGGAGGCTGGAATTTTAAGATGTGAGTTAATACTACTGACACACACTTCTGAATAGCTTCAAACCAAAGCGGGGGGGGGGGGGGTGAAAGAAAAAAAAACAACCAAGAAAGGAAAATATTTGGGAAGTGGAAAAGGAGGCAGCCATGGAAAATGAATATATAAAGAGAAGAAACAGAGATGAGTGAATGTGTGCTAGATTATATTCATTAGTTTACTAGAAAATTTTGGTTTGAAATTTAGGCAATTCAGTGAGATTTCTGTTATAATGTCTGCTTCTAAAAGACAAAAGGAAAATTCTTTTTTAAAAAGTAAAGTATTGAATAACCATTTTCCCCTCCTTTTCCTCATTAGAGTACAAGTACTCTCTTTGGAGACTGTTACAGAAATTAGAAATAAATATTCACCTTTCTTTTCATCACATAGGAATTAGGTTTTTATCCACTTTTTATCTAGTTTCATACAACAGTTAAAAATATTGGGGTTTTTTTCTCTTTTAAAAATATCAGTCTCCTTTTGGTAAGCAAATGTAGGACATCATCTATATTTTTACTTTTTTTTCAGGTGTCAACCATAAGACTGCTGGTAAATTAATTAGCCTGTATAGCCAAGATTATGAGCAGCAAACTAATAACAAACATTAGCTCTTCTATGCAAAAAAATCCAAGCATTTGAATCTATTCAAGACAAACAGTTTTTATCAGACCTACTGTATATTTGAATCTCTCAATGCCTAGTATCACAGCATGCTTAGTAGTTAAAGATAATTAAAGTAATAATACACCTGTTAACTGTGGAGATACTGTGCCTAGCATCAAACTGCTTAGAATTACTAACATGAACTGGCTGAAGGGTTGAGGATGCAGTTTGCATGTTCCTGCTGGCAAAGAGAAGCCTCACACCCTCAACCTGTTATCAGCGAAATAAGGCAAGAGTCCTTCTATTTCAGAGCAGAGGCCACAGCCTAACAGACCAACCATCTCACTGATCATTGTCTTCTTCATAATCAGGTGGACCAATTTCCCTCTTTTTCATCTGCCAGAAACAAGTGGGTTTTTATTAATATCTCTCTTAAAAGTACTCCAACTGCTTACTTGTGCTCTAAATTGCTGCTAAGTGATTAACTCATCTTTTACCTTCTCTTAAAGAAGCAAGCCTCTTCAAGATGGGACCTGAGTTTTCCCTCAACCCACGTTTTCAGCATCATCAACATCAGCATTTTAAGTAAGCATCGCTGTCTGAAGAGCAGATTGCTTCTGCATGACAGAAGTGCTCAAATACTGTGCTCCTATTCAGCAAAAAATATATTCAAAGACCACAGATAAGCAGACATTATTTAAAAGATCCTGTTTCTAGAAAGCAATATGCTCTCTGTAAGGAGAGAGGTGTTTTATTTAACTGGCAATGACCACTCTTACTCTGAGCTGGCAACAGCCTGCAACACCAAATACATCCAAGTGTTTTATTCAGCCGTGGATACTCATTTTCCTCCTCCTGCAGATACATTCTTTCTATGCATCCAGTGGCTAGAAGCCAAGAAACTCATTTCGCGCTTGGTAATTCATTGCTAATCAGTGTTAATCTGTTTGGGAAAACATGTATGGCTCAAGCACAGAGAATCAGATCAGTTTGGCTGCTTTGTTGGTGACAGTTCACCACCAAGAGCAGGTCTCTGACCTCTTCCATGGGACCCACATCAAGGTTCACTTACTCATGTAAGCTGTTCCATACGGAGAAGTTTGTCTTTTTGAGACATGGAAATTTAAAATGAAAGTAACAATGAATTCTGGTGCAATGTGCACCAATTTCACTATTCACATCTCTGGGATCAGTAGTCACTACTAATACAAATTTACCACTGCAAAGCTTGTGGGAGCCTGCCTTGGTCCTACTGAGATATACTCAAATGAAAAAAAAAAAAAGGGGGGGAGAGCTTTGTAAGGAAGGTGCCAGCTTTGCTTTGAATTTTTGGCACTTGAATTTCTATGGGGCAGATATCCATCAGCCCAACATTTTATATGGGCAACGATTAGGAGCAAAATTCGTATTACAGAATCATGGAATTTGTTGAGTTGAAAGGAACACACAAGGATCATCGAGTCCTACTCATGGCCCTGCACAGCACCATCCCCATGAGTCACACCATGTGCCAAAGAGCATCATCCAAACACCTCTCAAGCTCTGTCAGGCTTGGTACAGTGACCACTTCCCTGATGAGCCTGTTCCAGTGCCCAACCACTCTTCCGGGTGAAGAACATTTTTCTAATATCCAACCTAAATGTCCCCTGACACAATTTCTGGCCATTCCCTTGGGTCTTGTCACTGGTGACCACAGAGAAGAGATCAATGCCTGTCCCTCCTCTTCCCCTCACAAGGAAGTTGTGACAGCAGTGAGGTCTCCTCTCAGTCTCCTCTGGGCTAAACAGACCAAGTGACCCCAGCAGCTCCTCATACGGCTTCAGCTCCAACCCCTCACCATCCTCATGGCCCTCCTTTGGAGGAGGCCATTAAGCTCTCCAATAGCTTAATGTCTTTTATGTTTTGTGCCACCTGAAACTGCCCCCAGCACTCAAGGTGAGGACGCCCCAGTGCAGAGCAGAGCAGGACAATCTCCTCCCTTGCCCAGCTGCTGATGTGCCTGATGCCTCTGAGGACACGCTTGGCCCTCCTGGCTGCTGGGGCAATACTGGCTCATGTTCAACTTGCCAGGACCCCCAGGTCCCTCTCATGGGTCAGCATTCCCCAGTCTGTATGTCCGTCCTGGGGCGGTCCACAAACACAACCCTGAAAATTGCAGCTTCCCCATAAAAACAGCTGTTGACTGGGAAGCAAATGGAAACAAATACCCCAAACTTAGTGAAATGTTACAACACTTGGCTTTGAAACCCTGGGAAGATGCTCAGACAACAAATATTGATTTTACTTCATGCAAAATAATGTTTATGTTACTGCTGCAAGATTCTGTCCCTGATACTTTCCTGTAGGCGTTGAGCCATATGTTTCTGCAATACAGCAAAGGCACAATTAAGCTCCTCTGTGGGACGGCGCCCTGCCAATGCCAGCGCTCTCCCAGGCGGGAGCACTGCAGAGAGGAGCCAAGGCACACATAGGCTGCGGGCACTCCTGCGCCTCACCCTCCATCCGAGGGTGGATTTTGAGTCAAGACTGCTGAGGCATGTCTCAGCTCAGCTTGACGGATCCGTCGGGTGGTTATTCAAATGCGATGCTGTCCCAGCCTCATCTGGAACGCCTGCATGACAGCATTTCCCACTCACCCAGCTTTTTTTTTTTATTCATTAAAAATAAGACAGCGTGAGCCTCTGAGAAACCTGTCTGTAAAATAAAGGTCTGCATTAAAGCCAGGTATGAAAAACTGTTTTCCTGACAAGCAGTTGCTGTTTGGAGGTGCATCTATCTCCCAGGGAATCGGTTATGTGCCAGCAACAGAGAAACAATCCCATACAAACAGCAACATTAGGGGAATCTTAAGGCTAAAATTTAAGCACTAAAAAGACAGAGTGCACCTCAGGAAAAGCTAGATTAGCTACCTTATCACTGCTTGCACGCATGCATACAATATTACAACCCTTAATTAAGCAGATATATTTTCTCTCTGATAGAATGAATCAGATGGTCTTCTAGATTTTCTGTGTTTAGCATATATTAACAATTTGTCTCTTTACTGTGTGTCCATCATTTAATTACCATAAAAGCCCCCTAATCCAATGTTTGCTTGGTCATCTTCATGACATAAACCCCTATCTCAAAGGTACTCATTTTAATAATTTCATCAGTACAGATGTACAATGCTTTCCACAAGACATTTTTCTCTTTAGAGACAGATGTACTTCTTAGCAGTAATTCATTACTTATTACCTCGCAAGCTGTTTTTCAGACAAATAAGCTCACAGTTCCATTACCAGTATCTTTTAATGATGTTTCTGTTTCAGATTTCTTTATCATTGGAGTCTAATCCAAATTTCACTGAACTTTCCCATTAATTTTAGTGAAAGGCTCTGTTCTTCATTTTCCAAGCAGCTCAAAGCACATCTCAGGAAAATCTGTATACTATTTATTCAAAAAGACATTTTAAAATAGAAAGCAAAATATTTCTTTAACATTAAATCGCTTCTCTAATGAGCAAAACCTCCTACAGAGGTTTTTCACTAGTTAGCTGAGAGTACATCCTAGAACACAGTGAGTGAAAGAAACCTGCATGTTGAATGATGAATGGGAGCAGGGTGTTTTCAGAATTACTTCAGAGGGCAGCACAAATGAGTTTCATATGTAGCCTTGCAAAATCATCATGTTGGGCAAATTTGAAAGCTTATTCAATATGGTAATGTTAAGCCTGAGAGCAGATAGATTACTAAGGGTGACAGAAGAATAAGGTGGTCTCTGGATCTCTGGGCTATGCACCAGCTATTCCATGCTTCTAAACACAGCAGTGAATCTTGGAAGTTTTCATGCTAGGGGACACAGTCTGCAAAGAGACATAACACTGAAAGGCAGAGTCTCTGTAGAGTGACCCTTTCCTTTATTGCACTCTCCTGAGATTCCATCTGGATTACTGCATCCAACTCTGGGGCATCCAAATTAAGAAGGACACCAACCTGTTATGCAGCCTCAGAGGAGGGCTACTACAATTATCAGAGGGCTACAACACTCCTTCTATGCAGTCAGACTGAAAGAGTTGGGGTTGCTCAGTCTGGAAAAAAGAAGGCTTTAAGAAGACCTTGTAGCAGCCTTTCAGTCCATAAAGAGGACTATAAGAAAGCAGCAGAAGGACTAATCACAAGGACATGTAGTGATAGGACAAGGGAAAAATGGCTTTACACTAAAAGAGAGCAGGATTAGATTAGATTAGATTAGATTAGATTAGATTAGATTAGATTAGAAAGAAATTCTTTACTGTGAGGGTGGTGAGGAACTGGAACTGGTTGCCCAGAGGAGTTGCGGATGCCCCATCCCTGGAAGTGTTCAAGGCCAGATTGGATGGGGCTTTGGGCAACCTGATCTAGTGGAAGGTGTCCCTACCATGGCACGGGAGTTGATAGTAAATGATCATTAATGTTCCTTACAACTCCAAGCATTCTGTGACTTCCCTGCAATTCTCTGTACTAAACAAATTTCTGGTTACTGGAACCCTAAATTTCACAGAGCAAAGGACTTAGGTCTTTGAGGACCTTCTGAAAATCCTACCTTATTTTATAAAGTCCTTGATCTTGTGCATTCTACAACCTCTCCAGTCATGCCCACTTATTTAATTGATTGGTACAAACTATGAGCACATGTGAAAGCCAAATCAAACTGGGATTTCACTATGATAGACATGGTGATCAGAAAATGCCAAAAGGGAATAATCTGTTTAGGCTAAACCCCCAGTTCCATGGTCCTCCTTAGTGGTTAAGAGATTTCAATACTTCTATCATGATTCACTCTTGAAAAGAATTCTAAAAATTTTAAAGGACACTGAGAACATTGCTGTGTAGAGAATTCACCCATATCTTACCTCTTGATTTCCTCCTCTCACTTTTCTCCAAACTTAAAAATTCTGGTGTTTTTTCCTGTTAAGTACATTCTATGGTTTCAATGATTTGGAAAGAGTAAACGAGAAATTTAAAAAATTAAGTAGTTTAAATATTAATTTCATAACTATGTTTTATTAAGTTAGGAATATTGAGTACTAGTCCCTCATACTTCATACAAAGAGAAGGGAAGAGTTACTCTAAGGGCACCTTATCATGGGGGACATCTATGCTTTTCAAAATAGTAAACCAGCAAAATACTAATTATCTATAATTTATAATTTTTCTCTATAGGGTGGGACTGCTGATTGACCCCCTAGATATTAGAAACTGAGAGGACTTGTTAGAGAACCGATTTTCTTTCCTTGTCACTACAAACTTGTTCCCTATAGTTTCTTCTGTAATGACTTATTCAGCAGTTTATTAAAACATAAAAAAAAGGACTTGTCATTCTTTTCTGAACTTTTACAAAAGGATGAAGAGATTTAAGCAAGAGAAAAAAATGAGATCCTGTATTCCTGTCTTATCAATATCAGAAACTCATCCTAATAAGGATTACTCCTACACTGACACCACAGCTCTTCCTGTTTCTATAAAACTATTCACAAGTTGCATATATTTCCATATTTGATCTGCATTAATATTAAAATCCTCCTGAAGTTTCTGGAAAGATTTACATGTTTTATCATCAGATAAATCCTTTATTATCTTGTACCAAAAGTTCATTCTTCTTTAAAATGCAATAAATATTTAATTTGAACAAACAAAGCAAAAGCAATTAAGGAAAAGAGGTGCCCTAAGAAAAAAAGAAATCTGGAGATTGAATTCACAACTGCATTTGCTGTCTGTGTAAGAATTTCTAGAGTCAATACCAAATAGAAAAAGAAGTAGCAAACACCAAATCTCATATGTAGAAGTCAGAAGATATACCAGGGTATTATCCTTGAGCATTACATTACCATGCACTGCTATATTGGATGGATGAGTGGCAGAAGAGACAGGATATTGCTGTGGTTGCTGGAGACAGAATGTAAGTGGCAGGTGGAATGACAGGACTGAATAGACAGCAAGCCCTCCGGTAACCCTGGCAGCAGGAAGTGGTAAGCAAAACTCAGTATCTTTTGGATTTTGTTTCCCAGGAGCTAGAAGGTGTTGAAAGGTTTTATTTATTTATAGTCAATCCTTTGGAGTTGTAAATCTCACAAGAAGTTGCTCAGGAGACCAGAGACTCCTCAAGAACATCACACCTTGTGTTGCTTCAGCACTTTGCATCCACCTCCCAAGAAGTGTGCAGAGGTTTGCATGGAGGGAGGCATTAACAAGAGAACAGGGGGAAGAGAGGAGGACCCAGAAGCTCTTCTTTCATTTGTGCAAAAATACTACAAGAAAAGAGTGAAATAGATTTAAAGGGAGATAATTGTAGAAGTGTTGGGACTTGTGTCTGAGGCAAATTTCGTTGTTTTTAAACATAGCCTAGATCTCAAATACAATTTCTATTTCACTCAGAATATACACAGCAAATGCTGCTGGTCTCACTCCTGATCTTCCCAAGCAGTTTACTCCTACAGTAACAAAAAAAAAAAAATCTTTTTCTTATTTGACTATCTCTCTTTTTGTCCCTGCTGTGCCTTGCAATTCCCATCTCTGTGCCATCTGTCAGTGAGACAGGCCAGGGAAATACAGAACCACTGGTACTTACAACTCTTGAAACTTCTGGATAAATCATTAGAGAACATGCTATAGGGAACAACTTCACAATGACAAGGAAATAAAATCAATTTTATAATAAGTATTCTCGAATTCTTGTTTCCATAGGGTCAATCCTCAGTCATTCCCATAGAAAACTCTACCCAAGAGGGAGGGAAAGAGAAAAATTGTCTGAGGTTTCCCTCTGAGAACATTTACTTCTTCCTTGGAAGTGTGGGAATTTGCTCTCCATGCTCTGTGGAACAATGGTGAGGGGATTAGTCTACAACTCCATTAAATTTTCCCAGAGCCACAGGGGCTGTGCAATTTCTAGCTCTTTGGTAAATGATAGTTTGCTCAAAAGGCCTCCTGTTACACTTGAAATATAGGACAGGTGTTACCACTTTAGCTATAGACCCACACAGAGAACCCAGAGACAGAGGAGTGAGGTGGTGCCTTGGGGTCCACAAATACTCTTACTTTATAAACCATATCAAAAAAAAAAAAAAAACAGGGAATGGAGGCTCTCTATATGAAAAAAATAGGTTTTCTATTGGCATTGTTACTTTAGAGGGGAGTTGAAAGTTTCCTGAATAGGAAACCAGCATCCAAACTAGCACTAAAACATTGGTGCATCATGCAGGACAGCACTGGGCATTAGTACAGATCTTATTCTCATATGAAAAGCCACCAAGCCACTGTGCCCGTGCTTCTAAGATTGCTATGAACAAAACACATAATCTTTAACCTGTCACAAGTCTTTCTTGCTCTCAGAATTTTTTTCATGGGATATCCTTCTCCTGCCATTTCCATTTCAGAGTAAGCTCTTTTCCCTCCTCCCACTTGACCAAAATGTTGATGTGTCCCTGAAGCTGAAAGTAAGGGGTAGTCACTGATGTTGTCATATTTGTGGAAACACAGTGCAGATGACCCACCATGCTGACAACCTGAAGACTGCTTTTTTGATCTGGTATTTACATTTCCTCCTCCTTTGCCACTTCCCAAACATGTCCATGTGTCATTCTCTGTGTGTAACACTGTTTTTCAGGATTTGTTTTCTATGTGCTAAGAGTTTTGACTGAGGTTTTGTTTTGAAGAACCCAGGATTAATTTTTCCTTTCATACCTGCAAAGAAGGCAAAGTTCCACATCAGTATCATTCATCAAATCTGTGATTTCATGATGGTAAAATGGTGGATATGAATCTTATTACCACAGTTGTTCCCTTGAGCCTCTGTGGTGGAAAAAAAGGGCATCAAACCATATATGAATAATTGCTGTGGTCTTTGAGGTCCCTCTGTTGTACTCATATAAATGGAGCATCAGCAAAAATTATTATCAGGTCAGGTAATTCTAAGGGTGAGATCCTCAGCAGATGTGAATCACTATCACTCTAATAAAAAAAAAAAAAAGGTCACCATTAATGCCACTTTGATATTTGGATTTAGGAAGCATTTATCTTACTGTGCTCATCTGAATTTATGAGGAACCTGCACTTAAAAATTAAATTGCATCTGAGAGTCAGGAAAAAGAATCAGCTTTACATGAACAATTAAATGTGACAAAACCATACCAAACAAAATTCAGGGCTCTTGAATTGCTTGGTAATTTATCTTAAAGAACATGCAAAAAAGTGTTTCACTGGCATAAGAAGTTGTCTGGAGATAACATCAAAGCTAACATAATACCACTGCTGTTACTCTTCAAAAAAAAACTTTATCTGCAGTTAAAAGGATAAACTGGGCACATTAGAAAGGTAATCTAAAATCTAAAATTAAATAGTTTGTAGTGTCCAGTTAAATTAAATGAGTAGTGGAACAATCTAAGAAAACACAGCATTTCATTTCATGACTATTAAATCGATGGCTATCGGTGCTCGTTATGATTATAAAATCGCACTTCAGATACTCATATCTCCCCAGTTTTCAACTCTTCCAAGAGTTATAGTTCTGTCACTTCTCTATAGTACAAAAATACAGCATAGCTTCTTGCAATTTCCTGAGACACTGCACCTGTAATATATTCATGCTAATTGCTCCAAACTCATGCATACAGATGACAAAAGAAGCTGAACGGCAATTCAGCTTTTTCATGCAAAGGAAACATAATTGTTTTATAATATGCTGTAAGTTTTGAACCTGCAGGTTAAGTATTCATTTAATTACTTAGGGAGAGGTTGCACTTCTACTCCTCTCCATGTAGAAGAGGCAGACTGCCTTGGTGCCATGCCAGGAGAAGGGTGAAGAGGAGCTCAGATTTTGAGTTTTCCTTCCTGTCTCTCTTCCTCCTGTACCTCTCCCTTTCCCCTTATCACAGATGCAGTATTGCTTCTACTGCTTCTGCTCATCCACTTGCCACTGATATTTTCAGAAACAAGTTATTCAAGCCAAATATGTTGAAAAGCAAATAGAGGAAGAGGAGAAGAAATGTGTTTCCTGTACAGACATCTGGTTTCAACACAGGTATCTGGTTTCAACACAGGTATTACAAATCTCCTACATAAGATCATTTACTAGTTAAGGGATTTTATTTCAGACCCTATCAGCAGTATGGCAGGAAAAAGAATGGTTTTGATACAAAGTAAAAAGTATTTTGGGTTTGTGATAAGAGACCTACTTACCTCTGCAGCAGGAAACCTGGTAAGATGCATCAGTAGCTACCAAAGTATCTCCTTTGGCTCAAAACATTGAAGTCTGCGTTTTACAAAATTGAAGAAACATTTGAAAAATTTACATCTAGATTTGTGTGTATGTGTGATCCAGTAGTTGTAATATATTGTCTGCACCACACAGAGTCATTAACTTTGTCTAAATGTACTTACTACATTAAAAAATCATCAAAAGTTATGAACATGGCTTAAATTTTCAGAAGACTTCAAGTATTTCAAAGGACCATTTGTATGGAACCATCAAAGTTTCCATTTGTACACCCTAAGTAGTAAAGAGACTTAACAGAATTAAGCAATGCAACATCTTCCTTACAGTCCTAATCATACCTCTTACAATACTCACCCAATTTTTCTGTGGATAGGCACATAAGTATGGAGGCAACAGAAACCTGCTGAGCAGTGTATGGATCACACAAGTAACAGATAAATTTCAGGTAAAAGGAATGGTGCTCATATGTGTCCAGAGAGACAAAGTCTCTGTTTAGAGCCATTAAGCTCCTAAATAATCTCAGCCACTTGTATGATACAAAACACCAGATCTACATTTTTAAAGATGTAATGGTAGCCCAGGACAACTGAGAGCTTTGGGGTTAGATCATCTTGTGAATGTGGAGAACCAGGTCCAACTGCTCCTTCTGACCAAACCACAGCCTGAGCTTGAGCTCAAACCAGCACCCCAAGACAGAACCCCAACAGTCAGCATTCTCTGGAGTAGGAAAATTCTCTCAGACACCAACACAAGAGGTTCTCCTCCTCATAGAAATATTTTGAGATGCAAAGGACTGAGGTAAGAAAGAGTGTCTTTAACCCCAGCAACTAGGAAATGTATCTAAGATGGGTGTTCAACTCCACATCTGAAGGGTATCACTGCTCCAGAGCAGGAATCTGAACCTGGCTCTTCTACCTTTCTCTCACAGCTAGATTTACTTTGGGCATGTTGAGACCATGCTGGTAACATCAGGTCCATAGCAAAGACAGTCACATTTTGAAGGCTTCAAGGTTTTAGCCACAGCAGTCCTTGAAGTAGATCTCAATATTTAGGTGAGTTTGGACAGCAAAATCTTGAGCATATGCAAAGCATAACATGCTAAACTAATAGTCAGGAGATAAGTGACAGCTGAGGAGTAATTATTCCAATGGTACATGAATGCTGGGACAAGGTGATACCTACATTCAGCAGCAGATTATGGTGACAGAAAAGCTCTGAGCTGACTTTCACAGTACATCCACCGAGTTCAGCACAGCACCATGCAGAGACAGTCACACAGGTCTCAAAGGCAGCCTAGCCTTTTTGGTATGGCAGAACATGCATTATTAAATTCAATCCCTGTTTCTCAGCAGAGCTAATTAGTTCAGGTGCAGCTCAACGCTGCTATAATTATACTCCATCTGCTTCCAGAGCTAGCTAGTTTGGGTGCTGAGAGCTTGGAAATTTCTCTGCAGTACCCCCTCATGGGAGAGGGCATGATACTATTATGTCCTTAGGCGTGAAAAGAGATGGATTGACGCTTTGGTCTCTTTGATGATGCGAGCCTTAGCAGCCTAAATCCTGCTGAGTTAAATCCTCTCAAGGGACAGATTTTTTTAAGATGTTTAAATAGCTAAAGCCCCAGGTATGGCCCCAGTGAGATTTTTGAAAAATGCCTCATAAGCACTAAGTGTTTGTTGGTGGTAAATGACTCTGTAAGGCAGCACAGCAGTGAGAGCCCCGTGTCAGACACCCAGCCGAGGCAGTCTGTCGCAGGCAGCAGCCCACGGTGCCCCAGCTCTCACCAAAACTTTGTTGTGCTCAGGTTGGCTCTGCTGCCTTGCAATCCAGCATATATGTGTTAAGACTCATTTGGCTACACAGAGAATATCAAGCCTGTCTGCTTCTCAAGAAACAGATAGTGACAACTCAGATGAATGCTAATTTAGCACGCAGTATTTGCTCGCTTTAAAATGAAGCCTTGATCCAAAGACTACTGCAGTGAATGGACTATCTCTCCTCCATGTCAATTCATATTGGATCAGGGCTTGAATTTGTGGCATGAAGCAATTAGTATAAAATAGATTAGGCAACAACTTCCTTTATTCAGTTGTACAAGTTTTTTCAAGATGAACTGATTGCTCACATTTGTTTCATACAGGCAGCTAAATCATCAATACCAACAAGACTGGCATTAATCAACAGAATTACCTCCTCACTCTCACAGGCATTTAGCTTCATATCACTTCACAAAGGCTGTCAGGGACTGTCTGTAGCTTCAAGTACAATACAGCAGTTCCACAGCATGTTTTTCCAGACACTGGAGTCATCCATATGCATTTGGCCTGCAAGCTTTTCAGCAGCACACTCAAATGAGAACATTTTCAGTGACCACATGAACCCTGCAGCATGTTCTCCCCCCATCTGCTTGGTTTATCCACCCACCACTATGCTGTGATAGCATATATATGTACCTGTAGATCCGTATGTGCATACGTGTCCAGGGAGTGTGTTCTGCTTCCATGTGTGCTGTCCAGGTGTGACTGACACCTGCATTTACCAGGATGGCATCTATGTGAGCATCTGTGTCACTGCCATTATTAATTTGACACAACCCACTGCTGTCAGTGCCAGCTCTCCCAGTATTTTTCTCTCAGCCTCTGCTTGCTTTCTGCTTTCCAGGGGCACTGGCTAAGGCTGCTGAGACTGTTAGACATTGATTGAAACTTAACCAGTTTCATTCATTTAACCAATATGCAGACATTAATTTGTGAAATTATTTTAGAAAGTGACAAAGGGAGCTGTCCCACATCACCAGCTCTTAGGAGAAGAGCTCTGCATTTCTGCTCTGGTTCAGTTATGGCTGTCTCACCGCCAAGCTACACTCAGAGTGCAGACAGCTTCATATGCCTTTTCAGACATGAAATAATTACTTGTTATATATATATATATATATATATATATATATATATATATATATATATATATATATATATAAAGATTGCTGCCTATCACTTGTGTATATTCAGTCTTGCTGTCCTATCTCTCACACTGCTTTGGACCATGTGAATGGAATGTTGTGAGAGGTGGCACCCAAAATGCCTGTGTGAGCCCAGCCCTGTGCCCCAGTTCCACAGCCATCCCCACCAGTACCCTGTGCCCCCCCACAGCACTGGGCTCGCTTGCTCTGAGGAGCTCTGGCTCTCTTAGGACACTCCATCAATGGCAGCAGGCTGCCTCAAGGCAGGTCAGACTGAAAGGCAGTAATTAGTGACTGAGGTGGTAAAGAGCTGGTATAAGGGATTTTTGCCCATTTCTGTGCAAGGGTAGCAGTTTAACTCAAAGCGTCCCCTGCAGTGGTTTAGGCTGTTAAAGCCTGACTGTACTGAAAAGAGGGAGGACTCGCAGGCAGTCACGGCAGAGAGGCATTTTGAGAATCTGTCTCCACTCAGTCACCTCATCTAGGCTGAAAAGTCTGTGACTCAAGCCTGTGCAGTGTACATTCGAGCAGGTTAGTTAGAACCACTGACAAATAAAAATAACCTCCCTAGTTTTGCACTGGGCAGTGGAAAAAATGTCACACAAATGATGAAGCTCAGCTGAGAAACAGAACCTAAGAACTGAAAGTCTGGCCATGGCTATGGAATGAGCTGGATGCAATAAAAAGGGATCAGGGAGTTCTCAGGTCTGAAGCTCAGCATTAAGGTGTGGGTCAAAATAAAACTCTCTTAGACATGACCATAAGTCATTCAAGAAGTCTCTTGAGCCTCACAAACTGCAGCTCCCCTGATGGCCAACAGGTCAAAGACAAATGCAGCAAAGGCAAAAGGAGTTTTCCAGAACTCAGAATTAATTTTTTCTTTGCCTTTTTTCCTTGGCTCTTCCTTTTCTTCTTTATCATTTTGTAACCTTCTCTCTGTGCAAAAAGAAATGCCATTCTAGTGTCTGCTTTATCTTTAAATTTCAAACTTTCAATTTTTATTTTCCAGCTCTCATTAATATGTTACAGATTACTTATTTTATTAATTGCCATCTATTTTACTAGTTAATTTATTTTTCTGGGAAATAAATACTTTCCTGACCTGTTCCAGTCTTGTACTAATGCTTAGCCAAATATCTTAAGGCAGTGAAGGAAAAAACAAACAGCTGAACATCTGCTGAAAAGGTTGGAAGGGTGAATAATCTTTAATAGCTTCTAATGAGCTTCCAGAAATATACTGCAAAAGGAGCAATGCACAGATATGAGTTCTTAAACCCTTACTTGTAAGAGTATCCTGCTCTGTTACTTCACTCATTTACAGGCAGGAGCAAACTCAGATGCTGAAACATCTGAAACATATATGTTGCCATATATGTTTAAAATGTACCCTACAAGGACATATTTCTTTCTTTAAGCAACCATTAATTGTGCTTAACACCACCCCCGCTTTGATGCTTTACTGATGCAACTCTGGTCAGGAAGCCAGGAAGGAGTCCCTTATCAGAGCTGAAGCTCTCCATCATTTTGGTGCACCACTTGTCTGTCTTGGAGCTCCACAGAGGCAAACTGAGTGAGCACACATGCAACCTGCATCCAAAGGTTCCTTTGGTGATGCAGATCAGTGGTGCCCCTCAAAAAGAGCATTAGAACCACAGGCTCAGCAGTTGAGGCAGCTGTACAGGTGTGGAAAGAAATGTTGCTACTATTCCCCTACTTATTGGCCAAAGCAGTACCATGGAGGTTGCTGAAGAGTGTACCCTTCTCTTTGTCTTGCACTTCAATTTCTCCTCTTTGGGTTGCCCTCAGTTCAGCCACATACACCTGCCTGCCATGCTCAGGCAGAGCATATAAGTAAATGCAACACAAGGAAAGTCAATAGAGTTTCACTCACTCACAATAGAAGTGAATTTAGCCATAAATCAATAAAGAAAGGCAAAATGTTCCCTACGTGCCTGTTCTTGCTGCTGTCCTTCATCTGAAGAGTTCAGCCCCACTTAGAGAATCAATGTATCAATAGAGAGTAAACTGTGTTTTCAATAAAACTGAAGATGTGCACAGATTCAGCATTGTATGATTATTAATTTCCAAAGTTAGACACAAGCTTCTAACAGTTTCCACTAAATCTCCAAATGAAATTGAATCACTTGGATAATAATCAAAAAATATTGTATTAAAATGCTCTCCTCCATCCCTCTCCATGTGCAGAAGCAACTTGGCATATTCCTAGGGCAAGCAAGGATACACTCTCGACTGAGAGCAATGGTGCTTCACTGCCTCTTATTTCTGGATAGCCCTAAGCTCATTCTGCCACCTTGTGTGATCAACATATAATACAGCACAGTCTCATTTTCAGGTCCATATTTCTTATTCCACTCCATTAGGTCTCGCCTCTTATTTAGTACTCCTCAAAGCTGGGAGTCTGTTAAACTACGTGCAGATAACCACTCATCTCTGGTATTCTAATACGGACTGCCAGGACAAAACAAATTTAATGTTCCATTCATACTCCACCTCCCTAAAAGCCACTTAGTTTTATTAGAGAAGTGAATAATTCTTATTAATTATATGAAAGAATGCATGTTCTGTTAGCTTATCTTTAGACTGTGGTTCTCTTACACTTCATTGAAATTATTTGCTAAATAATGCCTATGAATATTTTAGCTGGTATTATCCTTTCAAAGCAATTTGTTGAAAACAAAAATTCAATTTTTTAAAAAAACCCACCTTGAGCTGACTAGCCACTCCTTCTCTTATGGCCTATTATTTCACCTTTATAGAAATAGTTTCTTTACATTTAACCTGACTGGAAAACTGTGAATGTTAGAAAAACATTTGGCTTTCAGTGTAAAATGTCTGTTGAAAGAAAATACAAAGGTAGTCTTTCAGAAAGTGTGACCACTGTTTTCTCAATGTTTCTAATTTTTGCTGCTGGTTTCAGTTGTGACATTACAAAGAAAAAAGGTTTTCTAAAAAAAAAGCAAAAGCATTTAATGAACACCCCAGTTAAAGCCTGTAGGATAAAAGTCTTTGTTTTGATTAGCTGAATGAATTCAAATATCTTGTTCTGGAAACAGCCAAAGCATTCCTCAAGTTCATCTACAAAAACTGTCTGAAGCTTTAGTTCAGCTACCAAGAGAGGCTCCACAAGGGATTCACGGACCCAGGAACGGCGGCTGGTACAATGCAAAAATCAATAATGCTACATGAAGCCATTATCTACGGGTGTCATCTCTCTTCTGAGCACCAGCAAGTGCCCACGTGCACTGTAGGTACTGAAACACATAAATGTGACACCAGCTGTCAGTGTAGAGGGACACTTCACCCTGTTCACAGAAAGGCACTCAGTACATCCAGTTTTTAAATGCCTGTGAGCTTGTATGTGCTGATCCGCTGTTCAGCAAAGGTGACAGAAGGTAGGAGCCAGAGAAAACAATTATCAAAAGCTCCTTCTAAATCCTACAAATGCAGATGTTGACATCTTTTATTGCCTTATGCTTTACAGATATAGAACTACATTTCTTATCAAAGTGAACTACGACTCAGACTTAATTAACCAGAACTGTGGCGCCTACAAGATCTATGCTAAAAGCATAGTGAGTGCAGTCAAAGCAAAATTCATTCCTGTAGTCTGGTGTTAATGCCTTTTACACAGGGAAATAATTATAGCTAAAAGCTGATGTTTTCACTTCATACTTACAGAATACAATTCCTCTTACAGAATCTCATCATCACCTTAACTCGTGGCTGTGGTCAGAAAACTGTTTGTGTTATCATACCATTTTACTCCCCATATATTCTGCAAGCAATCAAATCACAGGGCTGATTTCCAGTCCTTCTGTGAGGAGAAATAATTGAGGTAGGAAGATTCACAGTGATTTTAATAAGAACCAGGCAAAATATGTCTACAAGATACAAACTCAAAAAAAAATATGCCATTTGCATGTCAGAGACAGCTTTAGTAAATTTGGAATTTGGCAAAAATCTTCAGGCTACACAATCATATCCTTCCACAACTAATAATGAAGCAATTTGAGAAAAATTTCTTTTGTTTCTTGAATGACCCTGTACAAAATTTTGACCTTTCTTTTACAAGATTTTTACTAAAAGGATTAATAAATATATATATTTAAAACCAAAACTGAAATTTTTGCCTCCAACTGTATGTTTCAGGTTGACCTAAAAAGGAAAATCATATTAAAATATGATTGAAAAGTACAACCTTCAAAACATGCTACACACACGGTTCTAATATCAAAAGGCTTTGGCTCAAGTTTCAAAAGCACAGAGCAACCCTACAACGTGCATAATTATCCTGGTATAAGGGAACATACAGTAAAGGGACCCGTAAATTTTGAATCCCTTTACAGGCTCTTGCAGAGCCCTTGGCAAGTCATTTCATTCTCTTATATCTCTATTTCCCTGTCTATTAAGTCAGGGCAATAATACCTACCTTCCCCGAAGAGGTGACAGTAATTAAGTCAATGTTTAGCATAGCACTTTCAAGATGCAAATCTCTGCATTAAAGTTCTAAGTACTGTTATTATTATCATCATTATCACCGATTATCATTAGGCTAAAGCTACTGTTTAATTCTGTATGTTCTCATTCTGAGAGATACATTCAACTACCATTGTAAGCTAATTATACCATCTACTCTTAAGTATAGGAGTACAAAAGCATACCTTCTGCTGCATTTGCAGTCTGTTCCCACTTTCAAATTCTCTTTGTGTAAAGGAAAGTATATTCTTAACTAATGCCTTAAGGAAGTTTTCATGGTATTGCCAAATTAGCTCATTGCAATTAGTATCTCAGGTTTCTCTGCAATCCCAGGAAAATAGCAGTAGCCACGAACGAAGATAATAATGATGACTTTGTAAAACAGAACTGGAGGCTGATATTGAAAGGGCTGTCAAAGAGCAAAAGGCTGCATTTCAAATGACCTTTAAATCCGCTGCGACTCCTGCGGAGGATAAGAGGTAACATGAGTGACAAGAAAGGCTTTTCCAGCTCACCAGATTTCACCAGGTCAAAGAAGCATTTGTAATGAATAAATAAACAGATAATTCATCCCCCAGCTGTTTCGGCAACTTTTCTGATATGAGCGCAGGTAGGAAGCAGGATGGATTTCAGAGCTGAAAAACTAGAGAAACAAAGAACTGAGCCCAAGTTGCTCATTATGCAGGACAGAAAGGAACAGAAATTTGCCCACAGGGCTTCAGATGCACTATGTATCTGTGAAAGCTGAGGCTTTAAAATGCCAGTGTCAAAAGTAGTTTCCTAAAATCGTCTTGACTCAGTTTTCTTCTGGTTTTGCTCACAGGAACATGCAGCCATGCCCCCCTCCCTGCTCTGGAAAAATCAATGTGTATGAACTTCCAGATGTCTGGGCACAAAAGTGGCCAACACCTCAAAGCCTAGCTCTGACACAAACAGACACACACAAAGACACACAGAAAGACAAACACTACAGAGGTGGTGTGTCACACTTTCACATGCAGCCACGGAGAAAACCACTCTTCTCCTTGTGATTGTTTATGCATGAGGACAGCACATTAGTGTAAATAAATAACTGGTTTTTAACAGATATTGAAATTTTACAACTGTCATCCTTGAAATAACTTATTTAAGATGAGACATTTTGTAACAACAGTGTTTTGCATTTACACAATCTTTCTGTTTAATGTTATCAATGCAAAAATATTTCTGAAGTCAAATAATTAAAAGTGCATGAAAATATTAAGAGACAAAGTAAATGTTACTTTATATAGGGAAGGAAACTGAAGCATGGAGACTAAAATCTATATTTATTCTTCTCCAGCTGGATGAGACAAATAAGGGCTCACATTGTCAGTCCTGGCATATCACAGGTCTACCAACCATTTGAGGAACACTGTGGCTCCAGTCTCCCCATGTTCCAGGGAATCTCTGTGCTGCAGGGAAGCCTTTTGCTGCAGCCTGGGTCTCACCCATACCAGAGGGCAGTCAAAGGCAGTTGCAGTGCTCACCAGGATCCCAAATGCCAGGCAAGCGCTTCCCAGCAAACAATTAAGAATAGTCTGTAGCACAGGGACTGGTGGGAAGTCTTTCCTCTCCCAAAGACACCTTTCTGTCAATTAATGTGACTCAATATCCACCCCTACACAGGTTTTCCTATTTTATCCAGCCCTCCCATAGATTTTCCATGTGGGAGGACATTCAAGAGATTTTTGCTCAACCATCTTGAGAAAAAGTGATTCATGAAGCTTTTTCAATGGAGAAGGCATAAATTACTTCTCTAATGTAAAGATGAGGTTGAGAAATGAATGGACAGTATTGAATGGCATTATTACCTGAAATAATGGGAGAAATGTCATAAAACACGCACATACATAGACAGTTGTCCATCTGCTCTTTGCCTTTATTTAGGTCTTGTAGAAAGCTATCCTGAGGTAGGGTGGAACTGGCTGTTGGTACAAATAACTTTTTATAATTTCAATAAGAAAAGAGAAAGAAAAATGCATGGTAAGAAGAGAATTCTTCATATAAATGGTATGTGCATGGTCATCCAGTGCTATCAGCCACTATAACTCAAATGAAAAAGTTTATTGGTAAGCCAGTGTGTCCCCTTGTTAAAGTTCTATGCAAGTCATTTCTTCTTTTGATTAAAACATAAAGACAGCTTAATTTTCCCAATATGAGAAATCCAAGGAACAACCTGGAAACATTATTTCTGTCAGGCAGCTATCAACTGCCTTTCCTTCTTTGTCTGGCATTCTAAGGTACATTTAAGAATTACTACACTGTTTTAAAAGATAGTGAAAGTGGGGTAGGATCAGGCTGTTCAATAACATCTCAGATGGTTCTCATTCTTTAAAACCAATGCAACTGAATTTTGCCAGTTTAAAAGCTGTGCAATACAATCAACTTACTGACAAGTTGCAAAATATAATTTATTGTACAATATCATGTCTTATCATATATAGTATAAAAAATATTTATCACTGTAGTTAAAAATTATGTAGTTCTAGTTCCCAGACAAAACACAACTATAATTCCTTATTTTATTACTTCGTTGTTTCTCTTTTAATTAACATTTGAATAGGTTCAGAAGTGGATGAAATTACAAGTCTAACCCCTGCCAAATCTTCAAAACCCCTGGACATTTGTATCTATCTCATTCTGTTACTCAAAGCATCAAACTGATAGTACTGGAAATTAAATTGACCAATTTATTCATCACTGTAGCAGGGCTTAAACCTCAGCAACGTGATTGCCATCATGTCAGTGCTGTCAACGACCTGAGTCTTGAGTTTCAGAGATTGCCCCAGTAACACTCGATAATAAGTGGCAAAACATTATTACTTCCTTTGGTACTCATTATAAAAACATTAATTGGGGTGAAAGGTAATCTACTTCATATGCTAAGTCATGGATCTTCTCTAAGGGTGGACAAGGGGAATTGCAAGAATAAGTATGTCATCATGATTTGTTGCCACAAAATTTCCTTGAAGTTTGAATGAACAGACTTCTAGAGGGCATCACAACAAGGAAAAACATTTAAATTATCCAGGTCTGGCCTGAAAGGTCACATTTGATTTTTCATGAAAATGAAAACATAACACAGAAATGGGATGAGCTCTGACAAAGTGTCTGTACAATTTATGCAGCCCACTTTTCCAATATCCTGTTTTGACTAGTTTAACTTTATTTATTTTAGGGAATCAGTCCATGGCTCACACACTGCAAGTAGTTAAAATTCATGGTTCTTTTACCACACCACCCCTATTTTCTCTTCCTTTCAAGTACTGTTTTCATAGAAAAAAAAGCCAAAAGAAAAGAAACCAACCCACACCATCACCAATTTTCTACAGTTTGACTCCTGATGCAGAAAAGCATTAAACTCACAGCCAGGAAGCTGTTTTCCCCCTTCTCAAGTGCTGTCACCCTACCTCTTTAAGCTCTGTTTTATCAGTTGCATAGAAATTTTTTTCTTCATTTCAAAGAGCACATTAAACTCTCATTAACAGAAAGGGGAATTAAGCATGCACAGTTAGAAAACTAATAAAAAAATTCTGCACTAAGTACAGAAACAGGATTCCCCTGACAAATGTGTATTCACTAAGAAATATCACTGCAGGTAACAAATAAACTCCCTTGGCTAAGTCAGATATCATTTCCAAGGTTTTCTCAAAGCAGGCTCTCTCTTGGAGACATTTCAGCAGGAAAGAATGGGTTCTGCTCAGCCTGGGTTTATCTTGAAATTCTGGACTTTCATGTTCACAGAACAATAATGTTTGAAAAAACCAAAAATTTAAATTAAATCCCACACCTCATAAGGAGGCATCTCAGGGGCCAGCTACTGGCAGGGCTGGAGAGAATACTGCTGCCAAATGGAAAATGTGATCTGGCAAGTGGACCTGAAATCTTAGATTTTGAACTTGGCAGATCTGAAAAGTCTTGGCATTTGGTTTTGGGTCCTGGAATGTGAAGCTTGCAAAGTTTTTCCCCATAAGAGTATAAAAAGCACCTTTAATATGTATAAAGCAAACTTCCATCTACCCTTCTTATAGACAGCCCTGGTGTGTTTTGCTCAGTATGAACTAGCCTTTAGAAATCATTGATTTTGCCTAGATATCCTGTATTCATCTTCCTTTGTCTCACATGGGCCCCTGTGACTTTTTGACCTTCCCATAAATTTTAGCATCATTCGGAAGGTCAAACAGTCAGGGAAAGCAAAAAAGGATTAAAAAAAGAAAGAGCTGCAGTGGATGGAGAATTATCATCATAAGCTTATTATATATTTCAAACACTGCAGACTTTAATGGCAGCAAGCTTTTAAAAGTTCAGCCACTGCTTTTACTGGTATAAAGCGACACTGGTTTTTTTTCATCTGATTTTTAATACCACTAATCCAAAGAGTTACTAAAGTATTTCTGAAAAGTTATATGAACTACTTAAATTATTTTTCATTCATTTAAAATATTTTTTAAAATTGAAAATATTATTTTTGAAAGTTTCCTATTGTTCACTTGTACCCTTGACAACAGGAAAGAGTCACAACACTACTTGCCTCTCTATGTTCATCTTGGCCAGAATTCTCTCTGCATTTTCTGGCTTTCATTGTTTTCTTCCCCCTCTCCCCTCTTCCCTCCCCCCAAATTTTTTTACAGGAAAGAGAGGGAACAGGCAGTACTGGCAAAGCACAGCTTTGAAAGTAAATAAAGACATGCTTGCAGTCTATTTAGTGGCAATACATTCTCATTATTAATATTGTTACTGTCATCTTTACCAGCATTATAGCTGGAGCCTAAGCATCTGAGAGACACAATTGTTTTCATAAGTCACATCTCTCCTGCAATTTGCTAAAATGCTGTGAGTGAGTAATTTATCCTGTTAATATCTTGTTCAGCTATTGAGAAGTAGGAGTTAGAAACCACAGAAAAGAAGCCAAAGACATAAGGTGCAAAGGAATTTTAAAAATTGTTCTGTAGCTGAGCCAACCCACCTTGGACCCTGCATGTGCAGAAAGTCTCCAGCCCATGAATCATCTATATAGCATGTTGTGGTCCACCGTGCAAGCTGTAGAGAAACACATGCCAAAAGCTGATCTCCAAAGCCTCAGACAGCTTAGTCGGTATAAATTATCTCTTAGGATGAATTATTCTGTCTTGATTTGCGAATTTGACACTCTCTCCATTTGTAAGTTTTTTCCTTCATCCTTTGCATGTGTTAGCATAGTAGTGGAATACATTTAAAATCACAAGAGGTCCATTCCCATTTGTCTGTAAGGTTATTTCATAGAAGTTTTTCTTTGTTTCTAAGTATTCTTTTGCCCAGGTTTTCTGCCCCTCATATATCCTGAAAAAGGAAGAGAAAATGGCATAAGCCCTGTGTAATGTTTCACCCTTTCTTTCTTTTTCACTCTTACCTTTACAAGACCACAATATTACCATTTATTCTTCTTCTCATTCACTTGAAACTACATTTTTTTAAAACTTCTCTTTGGATTTACTAGATAAAACATGCATACCTTCCAGTCAGAACTGTTTATTGTCAGTGAGTTTTATAGGTGAAAACCACAGATGTATAGTTTCTAATAAAACAAAAATGAAATTTTATTTCACACCCCCAGTTGAGCAAACCAGAGAAGCCTGTTCTGATGCCTGGCTGAAGCATGCTGCCGAAAATATGCTACAAGTGATGGCCGGGATAGCTGGGATAGTCTGCCACACGGGAGAACACAGCAAGCTTCTCACACCAGTCTCCCAAGGATACACAGGTGATTTAGGATTCAAATCCTTTCTCCATTTCTCTCCTGAGGATTTTCTTTTCATGAGAGAAATCTCCTGCTGGTGCAGAACTACTGTGCTGGAACTCACACTGTACCCCTGTTGGATACTGGGCTGGGGCGGTGCTCTCCAAGATGATAAACTGGCACCTCCGAGGAGGATTTCACTCACTGGCTCACAGGCACTAATTTAAAGGAGTGCCTAGCTACAGTAAGACGTATCAGCAAAGACTACTGAAAAAATAATGGGCTTTTAAAAGAAGACATATTCCAGAAATTATCTGCAATCTCCTTCAAAGTCCTGTTACACTTGACAGATATTCAGCCAGGTTGCACGTGAATCCCAGAGTTAGCCAAAAGCACTGGACTTCAGGGTCTGTTGAAATTCTGAGTTCATTTCCGTGAGGAAATTCTGAGTTCATTTTCATTCATTTATCAAGCAATGACTTGCCATCATAATACCAAAATAATGTATAATTGCCAGACTAACAAATATCAGGGATAAATATCCTGGTCATTCAACAGTTAATCTCTGCTATTCTTTAGCCAAACTTGGTCCCTAAAAAAGATAAGCCTTCCTGAGATTCCCTGAAAGCCAACATTACAGTGAGGGAGACAGCAAAGTGAGCATAAAAAACAACTGCACAGGTTGGTGTTAAACTATCCAGTTAGACACATTGGAGAAAGTATGACTTTTTGGGAAAAAAACTCATAAGTGCTGCAAGACAACTTACTGACACAAAAATAGATAAAGGTTCCACAAGAAGATAACTTGGTACTATCACATTTTATTCTTTACAATCTCTGAACACCCTAAAATATCTAAAACACCCTGAAGCCAACATTTGGAAATGGAAGAGTTTGACAAAGAATTAAGCTTGCTCCCTGCTTCAGCACATGCAGGACCTTGTACATGACCAACATGAAAGGCGGCTGCTGCAGCAGAACTTTGATGCTGCCTGTGCCCTCCAGTGCCGACACATCCCTGTGCAGAGGCAGCTGCTCTTGACAGACAGTTGTTCTGGACTTGCATGCATAAGTTCAGAGGCAGAAGCCATAAAACTTTCTCAACCACTTCACAAGTTCACACAGCAGAAGCTTGCTGGTGGATTTGGCCATTGTTTAAGGCTCTCTGAAAACAGATGGAAACATGATGTCTTCTCACAAGTTTTGTTCCCACATTATTGCCACAGATGGTGCTCTCATATCTTTGAAGAATAGTTCTTCTTTCTTACATAAGCAATAACAGGATGCAAGCTATTCCACATTACTGCTGATATAACTGATCTCAAGAAATTACTGCTGAGACATTACAATGTTCTACCATGTTCTTACTCTCTGCCCCTCTCAGAACCATATTTTGTTTCTCCATTTAATCCCTTTGTACTCAAAACCAAGAATAGGCAAGGACACACGCTGAAATATCAAGTCAGATATTTATCTATATTTCCTTCTCAAACAGTTCTTATGCCCTTACTGAGTGATTTTATGAATATCAATGTTCACTGAAAATTAAGGAAATATTTTTTCAAATTATTTGATTAAAATATTGTTCTGTTCCCTGTGGGGTATTTTTGTCTTTTCTTCCCACCCCACCCCCTCCCCCCCACTATGAACATGTAACTAGATAATTATATTTCAACCTCCCAAGGTCTCATTCCCCAAATTCATGTAAATAATAAATCAAGCACCAATGGGAGACATCTTGGTTGTCACAAAAGGCCTCTACATTTCAGTATCCAGAATGCCATAAAGCATTTGCACTGTTGTTGCTGCACATTTACAGCTCTTAAACAATGACTTCACTGTTACTTTCTGCTCATGAATATAGGAAAAATCAGCTCCTGTTTACACAGAAAAGGACTTGAAAACCACCAAGAAGAAAAAAACTGCTTCCCAGTCATCATTTACATCAACCATTAACTTGCTAAGGAAGCATACACTTCAGCAAGCTCTAAAAATTGAACTGCCTTATTGTCACAATAAATAAATCAAAAATTCCTTCAATCAGTCAGTCATGCCTATTGATCACCATCTGGAAAACTTGAAGTCCAGTCCAGACAATGACCTCTGGCCTCTAGGTGAAGTGCAGCCTACTAGGTATCATCTATGCTTTCCACACCTGGCTGCTGCTGGAGCAGGTTGACTGCACTTTTAACACACAAATTAAGTCATTTTCCCTGGTCACCTCACAGCCCTCCCATGAGCCCCAGAGGGTTCATGACTATATTATACTATGATTTTGGGGTTCACTTCTTCAAGTCAAAATGTCTGAAATGATAGGATGGCTACATTATGGTTTGCCACCAGAGATGTTTTGTGGTGTGGTGAGTATTCTACACATGTCAGGATGTGTCATGATGGAGAACAAAGAGGCCTGAGCACAACAGACCTTCTGGGATGGTGCTGGAAGTCTACAGAGTGGTGAAATCCAAAGTGTCTTTAGTTGTACCCATGTTGCCCACAAGGCAAAATATTCTTAAACATCCAGGTGAATGTGGCCACAAACAATTGTTTGAGCACTCTGCAGAGAGTGTCCTGGGTGGAAATTTCTGTGAAGAACCAGGAAAGCTGGGCCCTGAGTTATTTTTTAGTCTTCTAGGAACTTTGAAATCAAATAGGAGAGAAGAAATTTTAGAAGGTTTTACTTATTCTGGCTTTGTAGCTCACGAGAGTTTCACTACTGGAAAAATTTCTGTTATAACCTAGAGTAAAAATGTTATTCACTTGTAATTACAGGGATGCATCACCTTTGCTAAATTCCATTGTACAAAGGATAAATAAAAGAAGTAAAATAATCTAGAAGTGTATAAATTTCTGTTGTCTGAGATATTATATATTTAATTATATAATTTTAGCTGGTTTCTTCAAGTATTTCCAGTGTGCCTTTTCTGATTCATGAAGAGGGATATTTTGATTGAATTTCTCCTTAGACATGGTCGTTTGTTGGCTTTTGTGGCTGATGCCAACTTTCTTCAGGGCCTGATCAAACTCCCACTGAAGTTAAAGACTCTCAGTAACATCAGTAGGATGAACTGAGATCATATAAGTGTTGAGGATAAAATTTAACTCCAGAGTAAAAAAGTAACTGTGCTGTGCATACACCTGTGAAGACAAAATTTTCTGCAAACTTCTGAAAAACCAAAGATATATGTCAGATACTCATATAATATAATTAAAATGATGCAGTAAGCGAATATGTATTTTAAAAATTGACTCTACTGTTGCTAGATAGACAGATAATTCAATAGATACATTGAATTCCCATGGCTTAAGGGACGTTTTGTACTTCAGATCAAAGATCAATAGAAAAATCTGATTGTATTGCAGACAAGATTAAAAGAAGCATACCCACTTCAACAAGTCCCCTGTCTACCCTCATCTGCACAGAAATCTTAATGGGTTTTGTATGGAAAGTTTAACAGGAAAGTCTGAAAACTTCTTCAATTCCCACCTGTGCTGGCATGCAGGTCTGAGGTGGTAGAAGGAACAGATAAATCTTTTGGGGCAGAGAGCTCTCCAGCAGCCAAGGACTGTCTTAAGCTAAAGGGCAGCCTTGAGAAAGGCTTGTTACAGTATTATATCCTTTACACTGACAGACTTGAGATACGTGTAAGAAGCTGGAAAAGAAAGGACTTTTAGCCAAATTAAATGTGCTACTCCATGTCCTAACTGTTTGAGCATAAAAAAAAAAAAAAATGTTTGTCTAGATCTTAGAAATTTTGGTGTGCGTAAACAGAGAAGACATCCTCCATTCCTAAAGCTTCAGCCATTTGTTGCTGGCCAGTTGTTAAAATTACATTTAACTTTCTGGATTTAAAAAAAACCCCAGATTATGGAAAATCATTTTAACTCTTCACTTTTAATATATCTTGAGAGAGACAGAAGTTTCTTCATTTGCATTTTCAGAAGTAGATAATTTTGCAAAATGTAAAAAGAATGTGAAATGTAAAAGAATAATGAAATCCCACAAAATCATCAGAAAAAGCATATCCAGGTAAAGCAAGAATAACATGGAGATCTTTTGTCCTATCACGAGGAATCAAACCAAAAGATCTAAGATGTATATTAATGTTTGTAAGTATATCCCAAGTGCAGGTTCTTTGTTCATTCCATTATTACAGGAAAGTGTAACTTGGCTGAGAGCAGGAACACATGACAGGCCACTGCAATAAGTTAAAACATTGTTCTGTAATAAAGTGTCCATGTTCAGCATATATGACTCAGTCATCATGCTAACAAATGCAGTTTTGTCTTCCCTCAGTCAGTCATGATGTAAGATTCTGTTTAGAATAAGACAGAGGAATTTTATTCAAATGCATCACTGCCTCAATGAGAAATGCAATATGCCTAAATGAGAAAATGCAACATGCCTAAACTTGCACCTGCAAGCTTACACTGATTTGTCAGAATAATTTATCAGTATATACATAAATACACTCATATATAATTGGGAATGCTCAAGAGAAACCTTAGGGTTTGCTTCTTGAGAAAACAAACAGGAGAAAAGGAACCACAGGACTGATGAAGATCAGTATGTTTAACTCAAGGAAGGGAAACTCCAGCAGTGCTATCATCAGGTAGACAATCAGTTTCATGGGAGAAATTTGTTCGAGTGAATAATTTTGGTTTAGATCTCATTCTGGACATAATAGCTGTCGAGCACCATGCATTACTCTTGCCAAAATCAGATCAAAATAGCATTTATTTGAGAAAGGTGTTCGAGTGTGCTTAACACTTAGGTAAGTTTAAGCATTGTCCTGAATCAGGATGAAAAGTAACCTGCATCCCCTTTTGTGAATCTTTAACACTTTTTCACTATTCTCTTCTGTTGTTATTATTCTCATTTTAATTGTGCAGCCCTGCATCACCTAATATCACTGACATTTGTATTCCAGTGACAAAAACTTTACTTAGAAAATGCCACATGCCAGTTGCCTTCAAAAGATTTCAGGCTCAAAATACATTTTGACAAACACCAAGCAGGGGTTCAGCCCTCACAAGTACACTGGTGGGCTGAATTCACAGAAGACAAAAATAACCCAGCCAGATTCCAGAGCCTCCAGCATCTTCAGTGTTTGAGCTAAACAGTTTGATGTAGAGAAATAAACAGTGGGGCAAAGAGAGAGAACTGGAAACTTTTCTCAGTCAAATGAATTCCCCATTATCCTGGACATTTCTAGTAAGAGATGGTTGCTCTATTAAATATGTTACAATCCATCTATCTTTCCACATAACATTGTCACAGTACTTAAAGAGTTCTGTTATCTCTATTTTATAGGTGAAACAAGAAACACAGAGGATCTAAGTGAACTCAAGTTAGGCTGAAAACCTGTGCCATATGTAGGAACTGAATCTCTCCAGTCTCAGTCAAACACTTTAGAAATGAGATGCTCTTTCTTCAGCTGGTAGCAGGGTTATCAAACACTGTCAATACCCACTGGCCATGTCTCCATTAGCAAATGAAACGAGAGGTGGATTGCTCCTTGGCTTCAAGGCCAGCTGACACTGCACGGTTCCGATCTGCACAGCCAAGTTCTTGTACCCAAAACAGGGAATTCATGTTCAAGCTCTTTGCCAAGAGCACTAACGCCCAACCTATGTACACTCCAGTGCTGCTTGGGAGAACACTCATTAGCACCGGCCAAAATTCTGACAAAACCTGTGCTAACAATGTAACAGCATATACGATTCCAAAGCAGAGTCTGAGGCTATTCCCTGACCATCTCTGGCCTGCTCATACACATGTAGTCTTGTTTTCCAGATATCAATTGTTTGGAGGCTTTGTCTTTTGAGAACACATAGAGTTTTAAGGCCCTTGCCAACAAAGCTGAACTGCAAGCATTTCCTTTTGCTTTCCAAAGGTTCCTATTACTCAGTGAATTCTTAGTATTATCATGGCTTGCATCAAACCTTTACCCAGTTGTAATGCTCAGAAAATGAGATACATCTTGAAGTTTCATGCCCAAATGCAACTTCAGGCGTAAGATACAGTACTAAAACTCTATTCTTGTCTTTTCTGCCTGCAGCTGGAAAGTTTGGAGACACAAAAATCAATGTCCTATTGTTCGGAGATTTCTTTTTCCATGTTTCTTTGTGCACTGGAGGGAGAATATTCATTTCTCTCTTGTTTGAAATGCATTATTTAGTTATTATTCATTTACTAGCCTAAGACAAAGCTAAAGTATGCCATTGTGTTCTAAAGTGCTATTGATTACCAGTACAAAATGAAAATATATAATTGATGAAAACATCAGGATCCTATGGAGACTTACAGTTCAAAAGGTTAAAAGGAAATCCTGATCTCTTGAAAAAAATTGATCTACATGCAGCCAAGCTAAGTTGAGTCTCTAAGCAAGCTGGGAGAGACAAGACAGAGCAGCTTGTTTGTTTTTCATCTGTAGGAAAAATACAACGGCTGTAATTTGAAAAGAGCAAGTGCCACATTTGTGTAAAGTCTTCTGTTTATTCTTCAGTTCATTGCTAGCGATACAGCTTTCTGTTTTGCAAATAAACTGTCTCATCTCAGTTCCTCACTCCCAGGATTGTTGGGGCTGTGGCAAGCCTGGAAGCTGTATTGCAGTCCTACTGGAGGAAAGCGACAGGCTTTGCTGCTGGGTATGCCCTATTACTACGTGGTAAGTAATGTTCTCAAACCTCAGAGGCAGACATGTATGTCTATTGGTGCACCTAGAAGGATATTGCTACAAAGAGGGTTTTGGCAAGGAAGAGTGCTGGGGGTGGGGGGAAATTAGAAAACACTTTCGTCTCTTGGAAGGAGATGGACGCCTGGTAGCTACCAGGTGCTGCTGCTCATTGCCATGGAGATTTATCCATTCAAATTGTGTCCCACCTTTCCCCAGAAGTCCACAGTCTGCCTCAGGAGCCAAACACTCAAGGCTAGATTAAATCATCCCTCCCTTTTCTACTGAGTGTCTCCAAAATTAGTAATTTCCCTTCTTCTCTGCTGTGATTGTGATACCAGCTGGTTTGTGTAGGAAAATTAGGGATGTTTTGGTGACTTCTCAGATTTTACCCACAACCAAGAGCCACAGATTAATAGGGTTTGCTTTCTCTTATCAACCAGAAATAACTGGGAAAGGGTAAGAGAAGGATGAAGGCCATCATGTGAAAGTAGTAGTTTAGTCTCTCACTAAAAAAAAGATGGCATATGGTGGAAAGTTGTCACAGCTAATTCTCTGGTCCATTGCTAAGATGGTTGTCTACTAAACATTCAGTCACTGAAGGAGAGCCTGCTCTTCAAATGGACTCCCTTCCTCCTCATTCCAGGGAAAGATGAAATATAAATGCAAAAATATATTTTCATCTCTATCCCTTCAGCTGTCTCAGCAAAAGGCACACCTAGCATCTGTCATTGAATCAATGAAACCCAACAAAGCGCAGAGAAGAATATATTTGTCTGTATTTATTTCCTTTTGGAAAGTAAGAAAATAAGAATATCTGTGTCAGGAAAGATGAAAGGTCCATCCATCTTGGAATCCTCTCTGATGTGGTCAGTATCAAAAGTGTCCAAAATATATTAGGATAAACAGGAGGCAGCAGTTCCCCACAGCTTTCTGCAGCCTGAGCCTACAGAATTTCTTAAACTCAAGGTCATTTCTTTGTGTTCCATAATCCAGAATAGATTTTTCATCCAGAAATTTTTCTATTATATATTTTACAACCATCTAACTTTTCTCACCCATAATCCTTTTGGAAAAGGGTCCTGCAGTTTAATTGTATGTTAGGTAAAAAACTAAGTCTACGGCAATTATACAGTGAGAAACTCAGTAATTGCTCCCTTTTCACAACTGTATTGCCTGCCATCACATCCCCATTCAGACACCTCTGGTTCAGGATGAAGAGTGTTAGTCTATTCAACCTCTCCATGTACAGAAAGTATTACATACCTTTGATCATTTCCACAGCCCTTCTTTGGGTTTGCTACAGGCTTTTTTGAGATGGGTTGATCAGAACTAAATACAATAGCAGAAAGGAGCTCAACATGAATTCACACAGGGGCATAATCATATGAGATATTCTGAAGCTTCCCAGAGTTGGAAAATCAGCATCCCAAGAGCCTAGTAAGCTATTTATGTTCCCAACACAACCCCAAGATAATGGAGCAACATGACCCCCAATTCTGCTGACAAAAATGGAAGCCTGGTGAACCAAATGTACCAATCAATAACTTACCACTCATTTCATCAGCAGTGTATTTGTTTAAACAGAGAGAGTTACGTGCCTAAAGACATTGGTAAATTTGAACCTGAGAGACAAATTTGCTCGAGGTCAGAGAGGCAGCCTGTGATGGATAAAGGAATTGAAAGCAGGTCTCCCATATCTCACATTAGCACCATAATAACTCACCCTCTCTCATCCTGTGTGCCTGTTACTGACATTTAACATTTTTTACCAACTGTATTTATCTGTCGTCTCTGAAATCCTTATGTGTTTCTAGGCAGAATATAACAAAACTTTCTCACTTTTAAAATCAAAAGGCTATGTAATGAAGAGTGCTTAAATATTCCTAAACTGACATTTGGGTTAGAGGAATGTAGAGATTATGAGCTGCCTGCATATTCATTTCACTGCATTCCTCACTACTTTGGAAAAAGGGGGAAAAAAGACATAATGTTTACTAGCTCTAACACTGTTGCTCTTGCCAACTGAAAGCACTTAAATTCCCTTCCTACAGCTGCCCCTGCTGCAGACTTCTGAAACAAAGAAAACTGAAATAAAAGAGCAAAGAGCATAACGGCTACCAAGTTGCTGCTTTAAAGTTTAGCTCTGTCTTTAAAGGTTGTAAGGTTTGAAAATGTGCCATTAAAATATACCACAGGCATCTACTTGGGTAGAGTTCAGCTTGCACACTCTCCCTTCTATTGACAGCAACAATCCAGAGTCAGGTTTTTTCAATCAGGTTAGGAATTCACTGTTCAATTTACCAGGTTTACTTTTGGCCTGAAAGAGGGCATATAAATTAAAAGCATACCCCAATAAGACACAAGCTTTGATGTCTAATAGGGTTCTGTGAATTCATTATTTTAATATTTTAGATTTATAATCAGAAGGCTAACCATTTTGCTCCACTCTACGTAATACGTTTTTCATGGTCCCTTTCCCAGCTCTCTCTGACAAATGTTGTACTCAGATCACATTCATTAATACTGGGGATGTTTTTCAAGCCCTAGGGTACTAAGATCAGGGATGATTTGAAACACCAACTTTCCTAGGTATTAAAAATATAGTTCAAAAGAAGTTTAGGGACCTTTGCATCACTTGAAATATTTATCTTTAATAATGTATCAGCATAAATCTGCTGAAGAAATTACTTTGAAGGGTGTATAATATCTAGCAATGGAGAAATTGGGGGGAAAAAGGCTAAAGAAAAGGGAACGAACTAGTTTAGAATGAACTCCTCAAGATGAGACTTGATACAGGACATTCATAGGTTCCATTTTTTAAAAAAAATTGCTGTCACAACTTAAAAGTTGTTCATCCTCTACTGTCTACTTGTACAGTAGAGCACTGAAACATCACAACATTCCCTTTTGAGCAAAGCAATGAAAAAAATCCCTCAGATTTTTCTAACTCTAAAAAGCTGGTCCTCCTTTTGACCAACCAGTCTACATAGGTAGGATAAATAAAATAGCATGGTCTATCTGCTTGTCCACTCCCTTGATATGAAACGGTCAGAAAAGTAGCTCAGGTGGGTAGCTACTATGAATTTACATTTGCTTTGCTTTGATGAAGCAATAAAAATCAGTGGGATGATATCAGTATCTGCAATTCAAGGCAATTATCAGAGGCACAACCTGTCCCCAGTAAAGTATGGAAATGTTACATTAGTTCTTTCATGTTAAATCCATCATGCTCTCAGCTGTAGCTAGGTCAGCAGTTACAGGACAGTCATCTTTTCAATTGCTCTGTAATGTTTTTAATTTTCAATTGCTCTGTAGAATTAATTAGACATGGAACTTCAGGATTAATCGTCAATTCAAATTTTTTTTTTTTTTAGTATTTGCCTCACAAATACTTTTTGTACTTCACTTTGTTTTTGGAGAAGATCTAACATGCAAAATTTTCCCTTCTGATATTTTTACTGTATAGTAGCTGAGCACTGACTGAAAGCCACTCCACATATATGGAGCTATACATCTTCCTGAATCTCCTTTTTTCCTATTACTATAAGCTAAGGTACTCCTACTTCTCTCCAAATTTTTTAGATTTGCACTGCGCCACTTAGGATTATACTTAATTAAAGAGAAATTTAAAACAGGTGAAATGTTTTTATATATTATGGCTATTTTTCCTTCTGGCATCTGTCATATAGGGGGAACAGAAAGAGAAAAGCAGGTCTGAGACCAAATCACTGTTGGCTTTAGAAAGTTAAACTCTATCAACAAGATCTTTCACTGAAGAACCTCTCATTAATATGTTGTAATAGCATCAGTTTCTGACAGACTCATTGTCTTTGTGAGACTCTGATCAAGAGATACAAACTCATTACAGATAATTGATATCTGGAACTATACATGTCCCCATTTTCCTAGGTCATGACTTATGTACTCATATTTGGTCATTTTATGAATGTGCATTTTCAAGTGGTCAATGTTAATGAGGTAAAAAAGCTCCAGTTGAAGTCACAGAATTAAGGAATTGTTTGGATTAGTAGAGATCTTAAAAGATCATCCAATCCAAACTCCCTGACATGGGCAAGGGCACCTTTGAGTGGTTCACGTTGCTGAAAGCCTTGTCCAGCCTCACCTTGAACACTTTCAGGAAGGGGACATCCACAACTACTCTGGAAAATCTGCTTCAGTGAAACACCCTCGCTTAAATTTTCTTTCTTATATCCAGTTTAAACTACCCTCTTTCAGTTTCAAACCATTATCCCTTGTCATGTCACCAGAGGCCCTCATAAAAAAGTTTCTCTGTCTTTCTCTCAAGTCCCATCAAGTACGGAAAAGTCTCCCCAGCAAGGTATCTCAGAGCCTTCTCTTCTCACTGCTGGACAACCTCAATTGACTCAGTTTGTCTTCAGACCAGAAGTTCCAACCCTATGATCATTTTCATAGCCCTCATCTGGGTCTGCTGTAATAGGTCCCTGTGTTTCTGTAAATATGGTTTTTTTAGATATTTTCAAACAATTACCTGGTTTTGGAAAGGCAGAAATCCCACACCTTTCTTGCTGGAATTATTAAAAGCAGTAAGAATATTTAAAGCCCTATCTGTAGCCTAGGAACCTACTTTAGTGTAGCAATATACCAATAAATAGTGCTCCAACAAGTGGTAGTACACTACTTCGTTCTGATTAACTAATACTAATTGATTTTACATTTTTAGCAAAGAATACATTAAGAGAAAATAGTTCATGCCATAGTTATTTGGAGGATGTCATTAAAGGCATCCATATTCTTCTCTCTAGGCAGCTTATTTTTTAATTTTTGGAAATTATTCCCCAAGAGCTGTCATCAGGGGTCGAACAGGAGGGGTGACAAACCAAAGGGTATGACATACACTTTTCTTTTAAAAATTAAAAACTAGGCAGCTGGGCAAAATGACACTCAAAGTAAAAGAGGTATACTTAAGAAAGGTAACACAGTTAAGAAATTAATTATTTTCATCAGCATCAACAGAAGTTAAAATCTGAGAAATTTTAAGGAGCAATTTTTTGGTGGCTTTGAACTTGATAAAGGAGAAGGATAATCAACAATGGAAATGTTAAATCATACTCCCCAAGAAATTAACAATATATCATCCAGGGCCAGGTCATACTCACATAATTTTTTAATGAATTTCAGTTGTGAAACTGGAGAATAAAGTACAGAAGTATGTCTCCTTCTGCTTACTGAAAGTTTTATTACTTTCCAGCAGAGTGACAAAAGACAAATATCAGACCAAGCTTTGTAAGGAGCCACAGAGGCAATTTTGGAAATTATAATCTAATGAGTCTGATTAACACACCAGAAAATTCATTTGCCTCCTAATTAGCATAAAATATAATAGAAGCTAGAACAGGTGAGCATATGAATAACTGTAACATGCTGGGGCAGAATCAACATCATTTATATAATTCAAGAGAAAGAGATTTAAAGGACATAGTGAGAAAACAGTGTTTCAGTAGGTATAATGCAGCATGCATTCAAAATAGAAGAAAACCCAAACACAGACTTTAAATGAGGTCCTTCAGCAGCAGTTACGAAGACAAATTAAGGTGGCACAATGTAAGAGAGAAGACCTTTCAGGGATTAATAATAGTTTGGAGGACAGGAAACAACAGGTTGGAACAAATTATTCCTTCTCAGAAGGTGAGGAATTTGCCAGCACAAGTACCTCAAAAATCAATGATGGGACCAATGTGGTTCAATAAACTACTGAATGAAAGTAAAAGAATAGTGAGGTCTGACCAACTCTGACATTGGCCTTCTTGGCTCTCCATGGCAAATTCAAGAATAATAAACCTGGAACAGGAAGTACAGGGTCCTGAAGCAGATGGGAAGCCACTTATAAGTGATGGAAACAGAGTTAGTAGAAAGAAGCAAAGCAAGAGAAAAGAATGAACAGGACTGGAAGTGTTACCAGTCCATCCCCTGCCTCAAGAATGGGTTGTTTCTAATATGTTAGATCATCCTTAACAGATGTGGTGGGAAAGCCTCCAAAGACATAGCTTCTGCAGCATTAGGAAAACACACAGTTCAGCTGATTCAGACTCCCTTCTGTCAGGAACTTAAAACTAACATAAACCTTTCTTGCTGCAGTTCATACCTATTGAACCACACCATGAATGCAGAGAACAGTTACTCACAGAAGGCTTTCACATCTTACAAGTTTATTGTCATAATCTCACATTTATCATGCAATGAGGTACTCTAGACCAGTTCATACTCATGGTTCTCCAGTGTGCCCAAGCAGAGCAAAAAGATTATGTCACACAACTTGCAAACTTCCTTTACCTTATAGTTCTCACTGTAAAGTTTGTCCTTGTGTAACAGCAAGACATTGTTGACTCTTGTTCAGGTTGTTATCACTATATTCACAGACTCTTTCCTGAAGGACTGTTGCTTAATCAGTTGTTTCCCATCCCATATTTGTGTAGGCGATTATCACTGCCTAACTGAATATCCCTATTGATTTACAGGTTTTTATTAGAAACTATTTCATCATTTCACTGAGATAATTTTGAATTCCAACTTTGTCCTCCAGAGGATTTGCAGTGCCTCCCAGCTTTGTGATAATGCCAAGTTCAAAACATTGGTAAAGTTCAGAAACACTGACCAGAAAGGTCCCAAAGCGTTCTGGCTAGAGCTCTGTTTCTATTTAGACAATAACCACAAAGAATTAGTGTATAGATGTGGCTATCAACCAATTTCATTACCTCCCTTCTGAACTTTTGTGAAAACCATGTTTATCTAAAGAAGAGATGCATTTCTTGCTTCTATCCTATCCATGTTGATTGTTATCACTCAAAGATACTGGATTTCTTTACTAACTTTTTTTCCTCCCAAGTCTTTTTTGTTGTTAAACACTTTTTTATCTTCAAGGTGAATGCAGTACAAGTTTGTTCATACGTTGTTCCAGAATTTTTCTGAACTTAAATGAAGGCCTATTTTTGCCTTTTATAAATATAAACATTTTCTTGTTTTTCAGTGATTCTTTGTTGTAGTTCTTTTCAGTGCTATGGTTATCAACCATGTAATAAACATAAGCACTGGTATTTTCAAGTTCTATAAATATCCCTTGGTGATGTTAGTCAGTTCTGTTCACCTGAAGACACCTAACATTTCTAAGACTTAAATTTCTTTCCCATTTTAGACTTGAATTATACCTCTTTTTGAATTTGTACTAGTTATGCTGTAATTTCCTTCAAGCAGTTTACAAAGACTGATGCAAAAAGGACAATACAACCCCCTAATTCTTCTTGCCCTCCTCCTATAGCAGTTTTACTGCATAGGAGAAAAAGAAACTTATTACATTGGTATTTCCCTTACTAATTACATATGCATGGAATGATTTCCTATTACTCCTAATGTCTTCTTCCAGGTGTATCCTATTCTGAGCCATGGCCCATTTTTTGCCTCCCTTTACTCTGTTTCAGTCATCCTTCAATGCTGAATCTGACTCACAAGTTTTGTGTGTGTGTGTGCACATGTTAGAGATCATCATTGACCTCACCATCTAACAGAGGTGGCTTCTGAAACACTTTCTCTTGTGCTGTGTCACAACTGGTTTTTTGGTCCATGTCCTTATTACCATCTCTTCAAACACACCACTCTGCATTTAAGGGTCTTTTTTCTTAAAAATATCTATTGTCTTGTTCATCTCCTTCCTCCTCTTCCTATATTAATGCTACCATTTTTGTGATGGTTTAAGCCACCCTCCAGTTTCCTGTGTCTCAAACTGTAGTTTTGTATCTGTTAATCACTTCTTCCATTGCTTTTACCATTTTTCTAAATCAAAAGTTTGTTGCTTCCATGTGTGTCAAACTTTCGATCAGCCATTGCATGAAATTACAGTAGGAATCAACACAGACACATGGGCAAATGTAATGGGATGGTAAACACAATTTCCAGGGAGGTTATGGCCCAGAAATCTATTGGAATGCTCCTAAAGTGTTAAAAAGCATATGAAAAAGTATACTCCAGAAAACACCTTCTCCCCTGCCCCTTTACACAATTCCACCACATGCACCTGTAAAACACCTCTCAGGGAATAGAAAGGAAGTCCCCCTCATGATATCAAGAATTAATTACTATTTAAGGACTATAAAATTAATAATATGAATAAATTTTCAATTTTCATATTTTAGGAAAGTAGCCAACGATGGTTTACTGTGTTAAAGCCAATCCTCAGCACATTCATGAAAGGGTTACTTAAGTTTTCTGATTATTCAAATTCACTCACTTGTGAACTGACTGTGAAGGGCTGCAGGAAATACCTGTTTCAAAGTGAAGAGGTAATAACACACCAAATGAAATCCCCTGTCAGTAAATACAAAACAAAGAACAAGAGAGGGAAATAACCACACAATGTAGACACGTCAATGCATTCCAAATTAACTATTATCAATTACAAAGAGATTTTGCACTCATCTCAAAACAAACTTCATGTTCAGCAGCAAACTTAATAATAAAAAGGACCACTGGGCTTCAATAGGAGACGAAAAATAAAAATGAACAAAACAGGCAGCATAATTACATAACTCTGTTACATGATGTACATGTACCTCTACTGTACCTCATCCCCTGAAAATTAAGGACAACAATTGTTCACAATGTCTTATAACCCAGTAACTAGGGACACCTTAATACCAAAAAGAAGGTTTAGAGCATCTGAAAATTAAGAACTGTCTGCATATGTTCCATAATGGAATTGGAGGTTAGTTATGGAACAAACTGCACCATTCACAGAAGTCTCCATCAAGATGATTGCAACAATACAAAGCCACCTTTGACTCAAGGAACCTTTAAATTCTCAAGTGCCACCTGAAGGGAATTTATACATCATTTGTCTAACATTCTTTCCCTCACCATTCACACTATAAAGGTAGAATAATAGGTAGGTGGTATCTGATGCAGTACAACTGCCTTTAAATAACTGGAAATATATGCTATTAACCTGTTCCTAATTTCAGTACTGTAGATTGGCAGTATAGCACATTCTACTTCACAAGCAAAATAGAAGGGTCTACTCAGTTGGAAGAGTTCTTTTTTATTACTGCACCATGAATAAGTTTTCATAGAAATCAAGTCCTTCTTCCAGAAAAAAAACAAACAAACAAAAAAAAACAAACAAACAAAAAAACAAAAACAAAAACAAAAAATCTAAAACAATAAGGAAGAAAAAGAAAAAAGAAAATAAGAAGAAAATGAAGACACAAAGAGGAGATGGGATATGAAGGAGCCAGTGGAAATGTAAGACTATACAAGCAAAGACTGGGGCAAGTGGCACCAAAAGGGTGAAAGTCAAGTCTGTCTCCTGCACAGTTATCATCATCTAATGCAGGCAAAAATTTAGGGTGACGGAATTAGAGTGGCAGGAGCAGGAGATGGAGTCTGTGAGGTGAGGACAGAAGAAAGACAAGGAAGGAGGGTGGATACAAGCAATGGGGTGAGAGTCACAGCTGAGTGGCAGGGGAACCATTACAGCTAGCACTGTATACACATAATAAGATATACCTATTGCTAGCTTGCTGGATTTATACAAATATTACAGAAACATGAGGCTCCCAGTGGAAGAAAAAGTGCTACATTGCCATCTAGAGCAGAAAAAAGGAAAATATAGGAAAATATTATATGAACACAGCTGCTTTGGAATGTTAAAAAAAAATCCAGTTAAAACAGAGAACTGTTCAGAACTTCTTTAACCAGGAAATCCTCAGAAGCAGTAAGGATGCTTTTTTTCAAAACCTCACATGAACAGGAACCCCCAGCCACAACGGGACTGGCAGATGAGCCTCAAATTATTAGGTCAGAGAGAAAAAGAGCTACAGGAAGAAAATGCTTGATTTGACAAGACACATCTCACTAGTTACCTTTCTAAAAGTACAAGGTCGTTCCTAAGAAGCTTTGCAAAGACTACCCATCCACTGAGAGCTTTGCCGTTTTTTAAACTAACCCAAATAAATCAGTTCAGGTCTTACAGAATATAATAAAAGAGTATTCCATTTCTAAATCAATTTTCATGCCCTTGATATATTTGCATTTTCTCTGCAACAACATAAATTCAAGCTTGCAAGTTCTTATTATTAATAAAAACAAATATAAATATAATTTCAATCTGAAACAGCTATAAGAAAAAATGTTAAATAAATGGATAAGGAAAACCTTTCAAGGTATTCTTCACAAGCTCAACAGCTTCACAAATTAACTTCCCACCTTGCAAATTTTAAGAGATGTACAAAATCCAAACTAGGACAATGTGTGAACCCGAGCCAGCCAAATTGTCCCCTGAATTGCACTACCACTGGCTGAAGCCTGTGTACCTGTGTCAGAAATGCAGCTGTTGGAATGAAGAGAGAGTTTTACTCATCTTATCTGTTTGTGAGATCCTAAAATTAGCAAAGCACACACTTCGCGATAGGACCATTAGTAGCAGGGTGGCAGGCGGTTGAGGAAGGCAGGGAAGTGGTGTTGCCCCTCAGAGCCCTTTCCTTGCACTGTCACTGTGATGCACAACAAAAGCATGCACCACTTGCAGCATGCCACGAAGCACAGCAATACCTTTAGGTCTTTAAAGCATCAATATCCATGCCAGTCCCTACAACACTCAATTTACAATCTGACAGGGCACCTGGTAAACTCCGAATTGCTCTGCTGTCTTCCCTGTGCAAGCTCCACAAATCTGGTGAGTCACAACAGTCAGAACTGTTTGTTTAGAACGGAGCAAGAGCAAAATTGAATTACTTCCTGTTATTAGAGAAATTTGTCCCAGAGGAAGGTGTTGAAACTGCTGAAGCAAGAAAGTGAGAGCATTTTATGGCTCACTGCATTATGAATGGTCTATGAATACACAGACAAAGTACTCTCCAAAGCTACCAGACTCCAAGACATGAGCTCCATGTTTGATTAAAAGATTATAAATGGTCAGACACACACTCCTGTTCTGTTCTCAAACAGTTTATGACTCCTTTCCATTTTATAGTACTCAGTGGCAAAGTTTGCCTAGTCTAGGCATGCACTGAGGCTCCGAATGTTTACCTTAGCTGATTCTAGCTGACATGTTTGAAAAATATTGCATCTATTTGTTCTGCTGGATGTTTTGTCCTTGCTTATACTCCCTAATTCCTCACTTCTCCTATTATTAGCCTTATGACTAAAGGCTTCAATTTATTCACCATAGAACTTTTACAAATGTTTTCTGTCATTCATTACACGTTGTCTCCATTGTCTCCTGGTATCTCTAGGGTGTAGTAACAATCAAATATATAAAAAGTTACACTATATATTACTTCATATGTCTGTTCAGACTTTAGCTATTGGACTTCTATGCACTTTAATAAAGCAGACCTTTCCCTACTGAAATTATTCAATCATTAAACTTTAATAGTTGGTGTGAGTCCACATAGCATTTAAGTGCACAATCAGGATTGTTAGCAGATACAGAAAAATGTAATCAAGACACATATTAGTACCTCAAAAAATATGAGGAAAAAATTACCAAAATAAACAACACAATCCCTGTCTTCTTTTTATATCCTTCTGCCTTCAAGTTCCATCTCTGTTTTCCTCCTCTAAGTTTCTTTATGTTCACACTTTCATCTGCAAGTGTTTTTTTAGCACTATCCTCACACAGGTATAACTTAATTTTGAGAAAGAAATTATATACAAATCAATATATCACTTAATAATTGTGATTTCACACTGACATGCCCTCACTTGTGGACACAAAAGAAAAACATCTATTACATGTATGAGAAAAGTTTCACTGTCTTTCCTTCCTAAAAATTCTCAGAATTCCTGTCAGAATTTCAATGGATTTTGACTCCTTGTAAATCCATTTCTCTTATTCTTAAGCAACATTCCCTACAGTTGCTTAAGTTTCTAAATATTCGGATGTTGTCTTAATAACCATCTCTGGTGGATTTTGCTGTCATGACTAGAAGATTCAAAGCATGGCCTTCCCCTCCAAAGCCAACGCCTCTGCATATTTGCCTTTCAGACCTACTATCTGAAATTTATATCTGTATAAAATTCTCCTGCTGCAGTAGGGGAATAGCCAGCAGGTATCCTCTGTTTTGTAAAGGAATCACTTAAAGGAGAATCAGCTTGTTCAGATTCAACATTGAATGGTATGAAATAAAAAGAACACATAAAATCTTAGTAAACCTGAAACAATTGCTATACATAGTAAGGAAGCAATTGGTAAAAGTCAACAAATCCAAATTCTGACAGCAGGTTCTCTGATTGCAGTTTTTTGTTTTCTGTGACATGTAGAGTTAAAATAATTTTAGATCAATTTTGCATTAACAGGCATTGTTTAGTCCATGAGAAACACCTGCAGCTCTCCTTCCTTAGCCACCTCTTACAATCTGACAATAATATCAAAGAGCAAATGTTTTGAAAAGGATCTGGTTAAGAACGGAAGGCTAATTAAACCAATTTACACTCTAAAGTGAAGATTAAAATGCAAGTTTCCTTGTATCCTTACAGACAAATTAGGGAAAGAGCATCAAAATAGAATCAACACAGACATGCTACAGTCTGATAAAAAAATCTAAGTGGTATATGAAAAAGAAATATTAAATTAAGGGGCTGCTGATGTTGGGAAAATGGACATAACAGACATAGTACCTTACTGACTTATTCCCAAGTTAGCAGTTCACTGTGATGAACTGCGAAAATTTTTTTGGAAGCAGCCAAAAGTCTGACATCTAAGAGTAGTTCTTGTTCTCGTTTCCAAGCTCTGGTACTAGAGAACTGCATTAGGAAAGAAGTCTACCACCTTCAAAATGTAAATGTGCTTTTCTGACTGAGACCACCTAGTTATTGTGATGATTGCTTCTAGCTAACCTGCAAGTAGCAAGCTTCTGGAGGCTAATAAGAGAGCATGTCATAGCCACAGCTGTCATAATGAGGCACACCTTACTACCTCTTTCTCCTTACCTCAGACAGTACTCAGCTTCAGAAATCATTCTTTCATAAAAGGATAGAAAAATAATTTCAGTCTATATTCATATCACTAAATCTATACAAATGCAATCTAAAACATTAGTAGGGCTCATTACAATCATTTCACCAGCCTGAGCATTTTTATGTAGAGTTATGTAGAGTTCTGAATTAATATCTGCTTTCCACAATAATTCTTCTGCACCTTCAATAACTGCATTCTGTAGAATTTGTTTAGGTCTTTTCTATTTCAAAAAATTGAATATGGCTCATTGGAAACTAAAATTGGCAGGTTAAGCACCACCTTGTATTTTTATGGTTTGCATGCATGTAATGAGAATGAGATTTATGTCCCTAACCTTGAAATATTCTGAACCAATTATTTACTTAATATTTATGTTAAATTATCTATGATTGCAGCACTGACTATGAAAGCAACCAGAAAAAATTCTGCAGGTGGCCTGTAAAGCTAATTTTGAAGTTAGCTGTACTAAGCTCATGCAGTGGTCTCACGGAATATTAATGTAGTGCTATAAACTACAGTACCCTCAGGGTGTTCACCTGCCATGGAATTTAATTTACTTCATATCTCATCTAATAGACTGAATCTCATCTATTAGGTAAATATAATGTGAATACGTTTCCTTGTTTCTCTAAGGAGTTTATTGGTAAAACCTGGAGAGGCATTCCCATAGAATCTTCTACTACTATAATTAGCTTGAAATTGAGCTATTGTGCCCTTTTCTGTATTAAACAATATTGAATGTACAGCCTAGGTACAAAATAACACCAGGCTCAGAGCCGATGCAGCAGCTGCATTGCTCACACAACAGGTTTGTGTTTATTCTCTTTATTGCAAAGAGGAAAAATTAGAGCGAGCTGTGAGGATTTGAGCCAGAGGCCGCTGTGCCAAGAACTGCCCCAGCTAGGAGAAGCTCTTCCCAGGGACAGCACTATGCTCTGCCCTTGGTAGCTTAGGTGGCACATTCTCCTGTCTAAGGAGATAGACGTCAGTTTCATGGGATTGCGTGAATGGTTAAGTTGCCTGAAAACAAACCTGGTATTGTCTGCAGCCAGCATGTTGGCACAACTTCAACATTGGGAGAGGCTTCAAAGATGCTCTGTCCCTCTGCACTTCTTGCAGTGTCTAGTGCCTGGCTGTAGCAGTGCTGTGCAAGTAGCATTTGTTCCCAATGCATCGAAAGCATCCTGAAACAGCAGCTTACTGGCAGGTTAATATGCAGCTCACAGAGAGCACATTTTCTGGAAAAAAAACTTCAAGGGGCTTGTAGTATAGAGAGGAACAGGCTTTCTGATTAGCTCTTCTCATATTAAAAACTATCCTGGTAAGAAGAAGACCATAGCAAATTTTGCTCCTTGTACTCTTTTGTGTATGACCTGTTGCTGCATAATATTGTCCACATTTGGTTTGTTGAGAATAACCCCAAGTCCACTCCTAGGACTCATTCCTTCCTGCCACTCTGTCTGCCAAATGGACAGACTCATACACACTTTTTAAAAAATCATAAGAAAATATAACCTTAGTGAAATCCCAGAACAAGCTCATTTACCATTGGTCTATACTTCTGTGCATAAAGTTCTGTCAGCATAACTCCCGGGGACTGGTCCTTCAGAAAAGGTAGTAGGGGTAGGGAATTTAGGCACCTGACACGGTAAGCATTCTCTTTCTGTGTATACCATTTATGAACCCAACTTAGTTGTTATGTCAAACAGAGGAAAAAGACTTGCATGATGCATAAAAGCAGAAAAATGTGTCCCAAAAACAGCTTTAGAGAAGGAGAATGAGAAAAAGATAGAACCCATGGGCAACTTAAAAAATAAAAAGTAGATGTTATAGTTCACTGAATCAAATATGACATTATAGTGCAGAGGAAATTGAATTCATCTGTACTCGATAAGGGTGGCTTCATTATTCACTTGTGTCTTTGCTTAGTTGTGACACTCATGACTGATGAGACCATCCCCATCTCATGAAGATAAATTCAATATCCGTAGTATCATTCTAATATATTCTCTATATATAGAGAATGCATTTAATGGATGGTGGTGGGATAGTATTTTTATCTTCAGACTCATGAAAGGAAGGAGCACAATTTCCTGGAGCTGACACTTTGAGCAAGTTTATACAGCCACCTTTTCACAACCGTGTTGAGGGTGAAAGTGTTGTTATGGGGACAGAGGAGAGAGAGTAGCACAGAGGTTAACTTCCCTGATTTGTCATCTAAGATCTGAATCCAGAATTAGATCAAAATGGAGCAGAGATTTAGCTATTGTGTCCTCATTTTGATAAGATATTTGTCTGTGTATGGGCATACAGCTATCACCATGCAGTCAGTTAGAAGCGCCACTGAAATGGCCTGACATTAATCCAGTGCTGCTCACTGCTGTAACTTTCCTCCTCTTTCTCCATTCAAACAGTTTTCCAAAGCAGTGAAATATTTCTCCTTGATGAGGTCACTGACTCACACCTCCTCCCTCCTTCAGTAGCATCCTATATTCATACACAGTTGTAGCAGACCAGTTTAGAAATGTGGAAATCCTGGAAGATGTTCAGCAGAAGTGATCCCAGAAGAAATGTGATTAATAAATAAAGCATATAGGAGGGGGTCAAAGGTAGCTATCATAAATTTAATTTACTACACATCTGTAATTTATCACAACTCTGTCCAGAGTGTTCATATGCCTCTTCATAAGAAAGATTTCTCCTGCTAGATCCAGGGGGAAGAGAGAGAGCTCAAGCCAGCACAGGTTTCTAAAGTGCCATTTCTGTTCATGCTGCTGCTAATGCAAACACACACCCACATGTACACCCAGAACAAAGAACTGGTACAGCTGGCCACTCCAAAACACAGGACTTTCTGTCAGAAAACTTCTGTCTAGATTGGGACAAAGGTCCATTAATTCATACACTTACAACAAGACAAGTGAGAGATTTTACTGACAGGTAGAAGAAATATCGAAGAAGAAAAGTCTGAAATAAGCTGCACACACAGAATTTTCTTTCAAATCCCATCATTTGGCAGCTGGCATACATCCACTGCATAATGATTTATATAACTTCAGCATTGTTCAGTTTGTCAGTGTCTTCATTACAGACACTTTGAGAGTTCCATACGCAACCATTAAAGTCTGCTTCTGAAACTTGGAACACAAATGCATAAGGAAGCTAAAGTAAGAAAGAGTTACTTTAGTTTCTTAGAAAATGATTACATACTGCCTCTCTTCTGGAGTATAGAATATAAGTTGCTTTGAGTACCACATGCACAAATTATTAACAGAATAATTAATTCTTCTTGTTTGGTCTAAAGTTGTAATTATATACAGGAGATATTTTGTCATCACCTACATAACAGAACCAGAATTTGTTAAGCATATAGCAGCATTATTCCACCAGACAATCAGTAACAAAGAGGTGCTATACAAAAATATATGAGTTGTATAGCCAAATGAAATGTGAATTTTAAACTAAGGTTTTCAACAGATAAAAGGAAACAAATGGGGGAAAGTGACCAAGTAAAATAAACAAAAATAAACTCTCACAAAACAAATACTTTGCTTTTTTCTTTTCATTCTGGTTTGCAAATGTGTAGTATGAGTCTAGTGATTTGGTTTTATGTACAAAGAGCCCCTTGCTGATCATCTCAGCTATTTTTCACTGCTGTAAGTCCTGATTCACTGAAATAGAGCTGTACATTATTCTCAGATTCCAGGAGGAATGTAGAAAAGCTATTTTTGTAACTAGAACTTAAAGAGCAATGTCTTTTGTAATTCAGTGAAGTCAGGTTAATTTACACCATTTAAAGAACTGCCCCATTAACTTGCTGTGACATTTCTAGTTGGCTTTAATGAAATTTTACATATAGTTTTATTCCTTCTGATTTTCAATATAGAATTTAATTGATAGGAGAAATAAAATATTATTAGGTAAACTCCTTTCAAATGGAAGTATCACTTTCCAAGTGATCAGATTGTCCATCTAGTTGACTCCCCATAAAGCCTCTATTCAGACATGTTTAATATTGATGTTACACTTTTTATTAAAGATTTTCAAGATACCATGGAATTTTTAAATCTTATACACAAAAATGTTTGACAGCATAACTTATAAACAGAAAGATGCAAAATGCTTTTTTTTTTTCTCCACACACGCTGAGTTGCAGGCTTTTCCTACTGGACAGAATAGACTTCCTCCTGCAGTTCAGATAAAACAGATGCTTGAACTAAAACCTTAATTCTGATCATAAAAGAGGAAGGTATGGTTAATACACCAGAAACAAGAGAAAAATATGTTGTCTCATTAGTGGCACTTTGATCCGATTCTTCTGTATTTTCTCACTTTAAAAAAAGTGTGCATTCCAGAGCAGAGGGAGCACTCCCCTTGCCTCCCCACTTCATGCAATTCCAGCTCAGCAGCACTCCACACGCGTTCACTCCCCAGCGCTGCACTGGAAACGCAACCGCGCTAATTACGGCACGAGCGTGTCCTGTGGAACGGATACTAGTTCATTAGTTGGAAGATGAACGTAATTGATTATTTCAACAGCAAGGCCAAACACAAGGGTAGTCCTACAGAGAGATCTGTAGGGGGAGATCTGTCCAAGGTGTGCCCTTCCTTGACTTCGTTCCTTCTCCCAGGAGGTGGCTTTAACAGAACACAGCCTAACGAGGTAATAATTACAGATTACTATTAGTGATAGTTAAGTCATTCGTGACCTGTTCCCCTTAGCAAATTGTTCCAGAGCTGATATGTATTTCAGAGGCCGTATTTGCCACTTGCTGCCATCAGCCAGACACTTCGACAGACAATTGACACATGGAGGTACGTTGGCTCTCTCTTCTGATGATGTTCTGGTCAGATAATGCTCAGATTCAATCTTACCTTTGCTGTTGATATTTCACAGTGGCTTGATAAGTGTGTTTTATCATTTCTCCCCTGGTGTGGCAACAGAAATCTTTTGAACAAAGGAAGACTCAGCACTGAGAGTGAGACACCCCTGCTTGTGCCACCATCCTTATCATTGTCACTGAACACACAGCTTACCTAGAAGGCATGTTGAAGATGAAAATCCCCTTGGGCAACTTGTTAAGAGATATGCAAACCCAGCCCCTACATTTTGGCATTTAGACCCTACACATGCTCTCAAATGCCATTCTGTGTTAGCTGACAAACTCCTAATTAGGATCACCAAAGGCCTAATTAGAGCAAAGGCTTAAACCAGTCCATTCATGTTTTAAAAAATGCAGCACCTTTTGTGGAAACATCAGGACAGCACTGCCAAACTGGAGCAATCACATCCTTCTTTCTCTCTCGCCTTTCAAAGGCTGATTTAAAGGTTATTGCATCTGGCTTAATTCAAACATTGTGCTCAGTCCAGATTGTGGTTGACACAAGTCTTGTGCTGGCAGTAGAGGCACCAACAACACTGTGGAGGGCAAGGGCAATGGCAGAGTCTCTTGCCACCTTTCAGGCTGTAAAAAGCAGCCAGCTGTCACATTGGAACAGTGTATACACCACATCTTCTCAGATGGAGGTGCTCCCTTACATGATTATTGCCTGGTGAACCAGCCAGAGTTCATCCAGAAACTTACCAAGAGGGCTGAAGTTACAGTTAAACCCTGGGCTGTTGTGCACTGTGTATGAGGGCACTGATCTCCATAAACATATGCTGATGGATGTGTATTGAGGATTCTCTCTGTTACCTAGCCTGAAATTATTAAATCAATACAGATTCTTTGATATGGACACTGTAGACAACAACAATATTAGTCTCAATAAAATGATACTAAGAGGAGAAGTCCTTTTCAGTTTCTTTATTTGATTAAAGCGTTTCTGGCTCAATGTCTCCTGCATAGTATCCCATGATGTAACTGAATAACGAGATTGAAATAGAAAGCTGTTTCTAAGTAAGTGAATACTTCACTGGGGCTTTTGTTCTTATTTAGTACAGTTTAACAATTCCTTCCATTCACTGAACACAGATGCCTGAGAAACCTGGAATACCCACTATGCCTGGGCATGGCTATACTCCATAGCCCATCATGTTTGGAAGCACATTTGTAACAGATAAGAATCCAAAATGGTAAAAGTAAACACTTAGGTCAAATTCTTTTCTTGCTCAGACGCACACATTAACTCCAGAATATTTGTACGTGCCAGTGGGGAAAAAAAAATCTTAGTCTTTTTTTATTGTGTCAAGAAGTCAAAGGAAAGCACTTGACAGCTTGTGTGCTGCTCACTGTTGAACTCTAAATGTCACTATTGGATTTTTTTCTTTCCTATATAGTCTGCTTTGTTCAGAGTAACTGATGATAGCAGTGAAAAAAAACCAGAACTTCCTCAGTTTTAAACAGAACCCTGTTGAATTAGATTAATATTACATGTTTATTAAATAAACTGACAGTGTAGATGAGTATTAATAATTGAAAATTAAACATTATGAATTAAATCACTGCAGCAAGTGAAGCCAGTAGGAATAGGGTTAGGTCAAATACATCTAAGGGAAGGAATGATTTGGTCTACTGATCAAATGGATGCAGATGTTTAAGGATATGGTCCTTATCAAGCTGCTCCTTTAGTCCGCAATGAAATCTAACTTATAACACAGATGAGGCTGATGAGATAATTCGTCTCCTTTTAAGCAAGATGTAAGTTATGTATATGTCACAAAGACAAAAAACAGCTTGCAGTCACAAAGATAAAAAACAGCTTGCACTTTTTCCTTATTTAACTACTATTTCTAAATGTCATGTTTCCAGAGCCTTGCAAATCCACTCAGCAAAGCTGGCTACAACATTTTTTATATGCTATGGGTGATAGATATAATCCTATAATTTCCAATGCAATAATGAGAGGTTTAATTTTCCATTTCTTCCCTCTGTGAGATGGTGTCTGGCTTTGAATTCTCATTTATGCCTGCATGAGTACACAAACCTGATCTACATCATTGTGAAGTCAATACCTGCTCCAACTTCTTTTTTCATTGTTATAAAGCAAAGCCTGACCTGTAATTCAAAGACATAAGAAAAAGTTTATCCCATCAGGAGTCTCTCTCTTCTTTACTTTAAATCTCGTCTGATATGAGGACTCATTGAAAGAGCTGTTAAGAACTGTATCAGTTTGTAAAAGGTTGCCTTCCTTCCTTCTTTTTGACACTCCGTGAAAGGTTAACAATAATTTTAAACTTTGTAAACCAGCACATTTGCAAAACTTGCTAAAGTAACATGCATTTTTTTCCTGAAAGACAGAAAATCCCTATCAAATCTGAGACTAATTCACAAGGGACTTAACAAAGAAAGAAGCCAGAGCAGTTCCTCCCCACTGCAAGAGGCTGCTGGGACGTGAGAGCTGGATGATTTCCACCACCAAGGGAGAAGAGGGGGAGGCAAGGCAATGGGCCAGGAAAACAGTCTTTGTTCTCTCACACAGAAAAGATAGTATGGAGAGCTGCTATTCTCTTTTCTCACTAAGGAGCCTTTCCATCTTCCAGCTACCCAGAAAGAGCTCTCTTCTTTTCCCTTCAATTTTGGGAGTGGGGAGGTAGGTTTGGATAGAGCTGAGAACAGTAACAGCTTATTGTCCAGTATTTTTTGTCCAGAACAAGCTGAAAACCTCAAAAGTTAAATATAAAACACATTTATCCATCTCTTTTTTTATTGTGCTGAGAAATGATTGTAGTCTTTTACAACACAGAGTAAAATATAATGGCTTATCTTTAATGCTTGGACTCCCTTTGAGTATATCAGCCAGCTAGGGCTGTCTGTGTTTGTACATGCTTGTGTGTGAATACTAAGTGCAAAACTGTCCATTACAATGGTGGAAAGAACAGACCAAAACAATTTTTTCATCAAATATAGTTGTATGTGCGGAAAGGTTCTCAAAATATAGTTATCCAATAGCAATGTCTTATTTTAAGTATAATTTTTACTTTTTTTTTTTCTTTTTTGGAGGGGCGGGGGCGAACCACAAACATGTGAAAGCAAAAAAAAAATCTAAAAAGAAAACAGACACACACAAAACTATTTTAGCCAAAGGCTGAAGATTTTTGCAGTGAAATATGAACATACATCTTTTAACTGAGATAAAACATCTCAGCAGTCCCATAAGCAAATGCTTCACTTTGGTTCACAGTTCAATACAATCCTTGTAAGCTGTCACAACACTTCATAAGAACTGTATTTTAGAAGCCAAACACCCCCATTTCCACAAAGCAACACACTTCCTCTGAACTGCTTTCCAGCCACAGTTCCCATTTTGTACTGCAAGAAGTCCCTGAAGTAGTCTGTGCCACAGTACAGACAGGGAATGCTGACCCATTGAGGTGAATGAAGTATCAGCTATTTGCACTTCAAATGGTGGGAAAATCACTGTTGTGCCTTAGAAAAATACAGTTTAGAAAAAAACTCAAAAATTTAAAACTACAGTTTTTAACATTGAATTGTCCCAAGATGATACCTCTTGGTTTGGTTAAATAAACTGAGACATTGTAAATCGTATTGGAACAACTTGAAATAAATATTTTGCATTTTATTTTCAATCAAGTTTTTTTTTCCATGTTTTAAAAGAAAAAAAAATACAGTCTTCCAAGAAGAGTAGGGACACATTTTAATAATGTCTACTATTTATGTGGTAGAACAGAATTTGTACAAGTTTATTCTGGTACAAGTTGGGTTTAAAATTGCATACAATTGTGAAATCAAATTCTGGGCCATTGAAGTGACACTGGATACTCAGATCATAAACTCCATTCTCAAGTTCAGTACTGTGGCCTGAACTGCCAGTACAGGATGTCATACACTGGCATGTCACATAAGGTCCCTGGGACACCCTTCTCCTCCTCCTTCAGCTCAGTGCAGGGCAATGCAGGAAAGACCTTCAAACTCTTTACTATGCCCTTGTTCATACAAAATTTGCAGGGTTTCCAGTTTATCTGGGGAAGGATTTTCAAGGAAGAAATTTTGATATGCAGTTGAGAAAATCCAAACACCCCTTTAGGTATGTATGTATGTATGTATGCCAACTATAGTAATAAAAATAAGGATGACTTCTACTTCACAGTTTCCCAGATCTGCATAAGCTTTGTCTGCATACTTTTACATACCCATTTCTCCAAGGTAGTAGAGTAAATATATTTATGCCATTTTATATGGGAGTTTTCCTCTGGTTTGTTAAAGCCACAGAAGCCACAGAGCAAATTTTTGGATTCCTGTTCTCCTTTTCATCATGGGTAAAATGTCTCTTCAAATCCCATAGCTCTTTGTGAGGCAGTTTTGGTATGCTTGGATAAAACCAAGCACAAGTAAAGTAAAACACAGTTTTCCTGAGCATAATAGATCCTTGCTTATTCTGGAACAACTCCATATATTATTAAAACCATACTACTACCACCATAATTACGTTAAAAAAAGAAAAATAAACCACATAGACCCATGGTTGTAATTATGTTTATCTTTATGTAATATCTTGTTATCAGTACAACTGCTGCCCTGCCATTAAGTTGCTTGGTCCCTGAAAATTTACTGACAGGCACTAGTGAGGGATGTATGCACCAACAAAGTTACTCATCCATGCTCCAGCCCCCACACCCTCCTTGAATTCTTTCATTATTTCTGTAACACTTTGTTTGCTATTAGGATTACGTGATTTATTTGTTCAGATTGGGAAGTCTCTTCTTGATGAGCTCCTGTGTTCAGTAAACAGCTCCCAACAACAAACAAGGATTTAAATAATCACTGTGTAATCAGTAGGCACCAGCACATCGGATCTCATCTCTTCAAATCCAGGTAGCTGTCTGTCAAATCACGTTTATCACACTAAAAGTTAGATGTTTAACTGCATCAGAAACATTCCACTCACTTCCTAAGGAGTGAATTTACTAGAAAAGAGCACTGGACTTCCTGGGTTTGCATGGATTGTGCTGCAATGTGACAGTCTTGAATTAACTGTGAAAGTCCAAGCAGCACAAGGAGTAACAAGACCAGAGTACTGAGCACTACTGACTGGTTATCCCCCAGTCTGGTTTGTGCTTAGGAGGGGGCATTAGAATAATCAAGTAATAGTCCAACAAAATTCAGCCCAAATTAAACACCTTTGCAGCAGCTGCAGTCAGTATATTTTGGGTTTGTCAGCTTATTTCATACAAACATGCCCACAAGCTCTCAAGGAGCTCAAATAATGAAAGGAACCTGTGAACTACAAGGTGTATGCACAGGTCAGTGAGTAAGTCCAAACAGTAGATGGACACAGGCTATTCACCAAGCTCCTTAATGTGAAAGGATTCTTAGTATTTAATCTATAAAGAGGAGGTGAAGAGTAGGTAGAAGGAAAACATGTTAGATGAGATAAAGAAAATCCTGACTATCAATAAAGAAAAAATGGGCACTTAAAGTGATCACTCTAGAGCATAGAAAGTGATTTTTAAATTACTTATCTGATTAGTGGGAGCTAATCTGTCAAGTAGAAACAAATTCACATAAATATTCCATAAATTAAATATTCTCTTGTCATTGCAGTTGTTTTCAATTGTTGGTGGAGATTTTTTTTCATCAGAAGGAGACAGATTACTGCATTGATTTCAGCTCCAGAATGCATTCTCTAATTACATAATTTTAATTGTCTGGCATTTTTATTTGTATGAATTTCAAAGGTATTGACATGAGTTAGAAAGAAAATCCAGTCTCAAATGTGAAAAAGAATCAGATGCAATCCTGTTAGGCAGCGTACTAGAACACAAACTGAAGCATGTGCTTAAGCCCATATATACTCAACAAAGTGTGTAACCTATGTTTCATCTTGCCCCTAATGGGACTTGAACAAGTGCAAAGCAGCACATGAACCTACACCTCTGTCCTTGGAGCTGCTGAAGGTGTGCACTGCACTCTGCCGAGGCATGCAAGAAGAAAGACTCAGGGATCTCATCTTATTAACATTTCAAGAATTTGTTGCTCAGCTGCTGTTTGTTTTCTCTGACAACCAAATGTTACACAGAGCACTTTTGCCAGCTGCAATCTGATTAGGTATCACCTTTTCCATAACACTGCCAAGCCAGTCAAACTCTGGTATAGAGAGAGCCTAACCTTTTGTAGATCTCATAATAAACAACTCCAAGTTTCAGGAGAAAATCTCTGATAGAGAGACCCTGACTACAGCTTGTAAATCAAAGCACTCAGATAAGATGTGAGAGCCAGACCTCTCAGAGTTGATCATGCTGACAGTTGAGCTTTGAATTCTTACTTTATAAATCACTTCCTTACCAGGCATCTGCAAAATCAGGATTTGTAAGCCAAGGGGAAAAAAAAGAAGATGTAGTTTTATTTTGGATTTATTGGTATGATTTGTAAATCTGTTCTAGGACTTACAGATCTGATTTAAGATTTGTTAATCCCGTTTAGGATATGGAAATTTTTTCTCTGACTTACCATGTACTGAAATGCTTCAGTAAAAACTGAACTAAAAATTACTGGTTTAAAAGATGGTTTATAAATCAAGAGTTTGCAGTTAAGATTTGCTGGCAGGTTCTATAAACTGCACAGTGCATTTTTAACTCAGCCTCTTACAATGGCAGATTTATAAATCCAACTTGCAAATTGTCAGACAACTGTTATAGGCTCAATTCTAATCTGAGAAACAACAGATGTGTTTCCCTGTGTTTCAAAATCCCGTCCTTTTCCATTGCCTGCGTCCCCTGCGGCCATCTCGCTTGCACCAAGGAGGAGAGAAGGGAAGAAAGAGACCTCCTGTATCACCATCACCCTGCCAGGAAAGGAAGAAAGGGTCTGGGAAAGGAAAAACAGGAGATGAAATGAGGGTTACAGTTCCTGTGTCCTGTTGCACAGCCTTCTGGAGCAGCCTGAGCTCCCTCCTGCAATTTTACCTGGTACCTGGGGCCATAAAGAAATCAGGTAATCCTAACTCATTCCCAGGCTGCCAGGCCATAGGCACAGGGTAAAATTTAACTTCATATACAAAACAGTGGAAAACTGGACCTAGCAGGAGCAAACTAGAGCAAGTTGAGGATTTTTTTTCAACACTCCCAATGATGTCTGCCTGTCTAGTTCAGATTACAAAGAGGAACTTCTGGGAGAAACCCTGGCCCTGTGACAGCAAATATCCCATTGATTTCACAAGGATAGGATTTCACCCTATAAAAAGGGCACTGGCCAGATTCACAGGAATGCTCTGCCTGCCCCACATCACCCTGGTCACAGCAAGCAGCTGTAAACTCACATCTCTGCTGCAGCAGCCACCTCTCCCCAGGGAGGAGAACAGGGAGCCAGAAGCCAGGGCTGTGGCAGCATCCTGAGGCTCCAAGGCACTGCCAGCAGCTGTGTCTGCCCTGCCCAAGAGGAAAGTGCAAAAAGCAGCATTCCTCAGTAATTACAAGAAAATTTACACATGTCCTGGGAGTTAGTACTGCTTCCTTTCAGGCAGTTTTACAGTAGCCATCAGATTTTATCCTGAAGCTGAGGGTAATAACAATGAAATAATAGCACTATTAAATAGCACAATTTTTTTCCCTAGAATGATTGTTTTTTATACAGTGTGAAAACTGTTTTTGGTAAGCAATGGCTACTTCTAGATCCTATGCAGGAGGTACTAAAATACATTAATGCCTTCTGACTTTTTCTGAATGTCTATCTTCTTGGAATTGACACTCAGAAAAAGTCAAAAGCTTTTAAAAGTGACCTAATATATTTTATTGTCTACTATATTTGAAATTCAGTTTATTCTCTACTTTATTTTGAATTTCAAAGTTTCATCACTGACTTCCTGTTTTCTATTATTGCAATGCTTTTTTTCCCTAGAATTGCTTGTTGCCTTGGATTTCTTACAAAACAAAATAAATACAAAGATGCTAGCAAGTATAAATTTCATAATTTCTTCTTTCATACTGGACAGCATTTTAAAGTCAAAGATCTGATCATTGGAAAACTCAGCAAATATTCATGAGTGTGTATGTGTGTGTGTGTGTATATATATACATACATGGAGCTAAATTTTCAGGTACTTTAAGTACACAGAGGATAAACTGCATGTTGAACTGACTATAAATACTATTACAAGGGGAATTGGAGCAAGCAGTGCAATTAGAAATAGGAAAATTTGCTTCCATAGCTTGGCACCTAACCGAAAACTCAATTCCACATGCAAAATAAATCTGAACTAGAGGATGGAATTGTGAGAAAAATGGTTAGTATTCTATAAAGTGCTAAGTCAGCTCTTAATATACTATACATTTAAAATATATGAAAATCAATGCATGAAAACAGATGTCTTTTTCTTTTTCATTGTGTATTCCAAAGTATAGAGCCTCACTCTCCCCTCATGCATGTCTGACAGACACAGAGACCTACAAAAGTTTGGCCTTTTCCCTCATGTTTAGCCTAAATGAAAAATGGTAAGAAGAATAGATTTGCAAGGAGAAATAGTCTGTGAGAGGTCTCTGAAAGTCAGCTCTCACATCAGAGGTGAGGAATAGTAGCTACAGTTGGGGAAACATTATAAATAATTGCTTTAACAAACAAATGGTGCAATTTAATAGAAATAGAGGTTTTCACATAATTATCTTTCAGGTGATGAATGAAACAGACCTTTACAGACAGTAGCCCAACTGATCTGTTGCAGTGCTAGAACTAACTGCTATTTTCCTTGTTCCTTCTTTTCTCCTCTGCTTTGGGGAACACAAGAACAGTTCACCCATGTCAACACTCAGACTCAAACTTAGACTCAACCTTGAGGCTATTTCTAGACTGAAGACAAAAGGCACTTCTTAATGTGCCCTGCAATCCCAGTGCTCTGGCTGTCCTGTTTCTCAGGAAACATTACAGGCTACATCCACCTTTCTTGGGTTCCCTTTAAATGGAGAGACACAGGAGGGACAGGGACGTCCCCTGCAGCACTCTGTGGGGCACAATGGAACCTGGGAACTCTGGAATCCAGGGTAAGAGCCAACAACCCCTACAACCAGCGTTCTTCTCTGAGGGTGTAAAGTATCTGTTGCTAAGCTCTCTTGGCAAAATCAAGGAAAATAAAAGGGGTTTTCTATAGCTGCAGTACAAAGAGCACATTGCAAAATCATAAAATCTATAGCATGAGGAGAGGAGTAGGAAGCCCAACATTGTGGCTGCAATTGTACAGTTTTATGGAGCAATGAATTTCAGCTCTCCAGAGGACCAAAGACCTAACAGTGAGCATCTTTTATTTAAAGTTTAAGTTGAGAGATTTAGGCCTAAAGTTAAACTGAACATTTTCTAAAATTCAAAGTGTCAACAGCACCATCTGATCTACTCCAGCATCAGCAGAGGTAAAGGTCAAGGGAGTAGAAATGATGGAGGACAAAAATAGTGGCAAGAGAGAGAAAGCTCCTGGCTTGCCTGTGAAGTAAAGACACATACCTACCAGGCTACTAGCAGAGAAGCAGACCATTAGCCTATGGTCTTCATTTGTCTACTCTAACAATACCAAGCCTAGCAAGAAAAACAACTCTGCAAGGAGCTGAATACATTGCATACCTATCCTACCCGAGCTTTTTTGCTTTATCAGTCCATTCATTTTTCATTCCATAAAGATGAAGCTAACATTTTCACTACAATAGTTAGGAAAATCTCAGATCATCTAGGAACAGTAGCTACATAGTACAATATGCTTTTTTTATGGAAAAATCCATATATTGAACACATTTGAATACATTTGAGTTCAATTAAATTCAAAAATTTTTAAAAAAGGAGCAGTACTAAGGAAAAATTGTAAACATTTTTATATATATATTCCGTCACCAGCAGTGGCAGCAGTAAACATTTTTATTGAAGGTTTCAAAAACTATGAAATGAGGCAAAAGTGTCCTAATAAAGCTTTGATAAGTTTGTCATTTACTCTGTTAACTTTTTTCCAAAGGTCACTTCAACAGACATGATTAGACTGCAGCTCCATGGGAGCAGTGGAAATTAGCTTCAATGTTTGTCTCATTGATGAAGTTCTGAGTTTGCTGGTGGAATTGCAATAAGCATATGTGCTTAATAATGAGCACATGTGCTGCTTGCCATCTTGAAAGCAAACTCTGCAGCTAAATCATCTGATCTATTGCTTTGCAATCCCCTTCCCCCACAACTGGCTGGATAAATCAAAACAGGTCCCCTGGAAGTGTCTGTACTTCAAGTAAGAACTATAGGGACTTGTGTCCTTCTTCTGGAAAGCGCTAACATTACGAGTTTAAAACACCTGATGCCTTTGCCTTTCTGCCTATAGGCCCTCACATGGGTTTGAGAGTAAAGATGCCTCATTGTTCATCAACAGTCTAAAGCTGACCAGGGTTTATGGCAAAAAACTCACTGTCAGCCTGCCAGCTGATATTCACTTTCCTCTTCAGGGCAACAGTAAAGCTGGAGCACAGAAATCTAACACAGGTGAAAACACTACCATACAAACCCCAAAGTAGCAGGGGAAAGGTTCTCCCTTCAGCCAGTTGTGGGACTGACCCCAGAATCACAAACAAATTCTATGTGAACTGTGATTCTATCCACATCTCAAACACTAGTGTCATGAGACCTTTGGCCCAATAAAGGAAATTCGGGATTCTGGCAAGACTGTCAAAGGCCTTGTACCATGGTTTAAAACAAACATCCTGCCTTACACAGAAAGGAAAGAGTGCTATCTAATTCAACTTCTACCTATATCATTACAATGCTGTTGCTCTCCTGTTGCTGAAAAACACCTTCAAAGTCAGGTGTGGAAGGAAGATTAATTACTTTGCATGGGACCTCCCAAGGAGTTAAATACAGCTTTCCATCACTCTTCTCAGACGTGGAAAGGCTGGAAGTATTGCTAGCCCAAAACCTTTCAGAGCAGGGGTAAAGCAGCAGGCTGAGCTTTGCTGAGGTGATGCACGTACCCCATTCCTCCCCCTGGGTCTGTATCCCACCCCACAGTGGCCGCCAGTCCCTGGCATGCCCCAGGCAATGCTCCACATCCCCCTCCTGGAGCCCCAGTCCAGCCCCAGGATGGTCAAATGACTGAAAGTGCTACCTGGAGGAAGGGGGAAGGGCCCAGGGCCCACAAAGTCAAAGGGTATTTAACCCAGCGTGGCAAGCATGTGCCCTACCACCTCTTGGAATTTCTATCAGCTGAACACGACTGGAACCAGGAGTGGTACCAATATTTGTTCTTTTCTATACTTTTTCTGTCTGTCTGTCTCTTCTCCGTCTTCTAAGTCCCTATTCTTGAAGCTTTTAGATAGGTAAAATCAGATGGGCCTGGAGTTTGCTAAGTTGAATGGGCTAAGTTAATGCCTTGTGAAGTGCTTTATGTTCACTGAATGCTGCTGTAAACTTCTGCCAAAGCCCTCTGATTTTCTGAAGTTGCCACTAAAGTTCTTTTTGTTGTTTTGACCTCTTGAGAATATCTTGTCTGTATTTCTCCGGAACTCAGAGTACATAAAATACCCTAAGCTGCTGTCAGAGGCTCATTGTGCAAGTTTCCTGAGGCCTTGCACAGGACACCAGAGAAAAATGCTGGAACTCTGGCTCTTGATGAAGCATGACCAAATTTCTATGGCTTCATAGGTTACTCTGTCAACTGAGCCAACCTAGTCCACAATGTGAGTGCTTTTGGTGCATTTCAGTCACAACTGCTGACTTCTCAGCAAAAAATACATTGAAATTTGACAAGCTTAAAATTTGGCATTAAACTTAGCATTTTGCATTAAACTGAGGTGTGCTAAGGGCACAAAGGTAATTGTGGCAGAATGACTTCTCAGGTCATCATAATTTAATTGTGACTATTTGAGCCCCAAGTGATAACTCAAAAGTTTGAAAACACTGCAAAAGTTCCACTTTATTGAAAATTGAGAGAAAATACTTTAACCATTACAGAGAGTAAAATGATAAATGGATCAATCTTTACTAGCAAACAGTAGTAATTAGGTCATACCTCATTTCTTTATTAGAGAAAGGCTTTGGTGTTTAATCATCATTACATAATCATTTAGTCTTCTCCAATCTCTGCCTTTATAGATATTGTAAACTTGGTCCCTGATGCTTCAAATGGTTCTGTGCAGGAGGAACCCCATGATCAGCTATTTGAATCAACTACATGATTCTTGCTTTATACCATATTTTCATTTTATAGTCTGTGTTCATATGATAACACAGATAAAACTCCCTGAAGGATTCTAAGAGAAAAGTTCAAAACTGAAATGTCTTTATATGAAGACACTGCTACAAAAATGAGAGAGTCTGAAATCACTAGTAAGGCACAAGACAAAGCACGGCCTAGGGCATAATACCATCCTGGAGAATGTCCAATCGCCTTCTATTGTCTGAAGACAGATGTGCAATTCACCAGATGGACCACGTGTTTGCTTTAGCACAGATCAGTATTGAACTGCTCATTTTCTGAAATAAGCCTCTGAAATCCAAAAAGAATGAGAAACATAATGAATGAGTTCTTAGAGAAATAAACAATGTCAAATCCTCTGAGCCTATGGTTTTCCTTCATGACAGACATTGTCTTAAGCCCACTTCCTCTTAAAGGAACCCAGAATGTTCTTACTGGCTGCTAAAAATGTAAGTCAGCAGCCACTTACGAGGTCAGTAATGATAAAATCAGTAAGGCTTACTTTAACAAGAATTTTTCTTTCCCAAGACATTGAAAAGTATTTTGCCTTAAAGCAATTACTACAGGGAGAAAAATGAGATGTTGCCTCTGTCAGCTTCCTTAGTGAGACAAGGCAAGTTCACACTTCACCACCTGATAACAAATAGCTCTCCATGAGACACAGGCTCACCTTCTCTTCAGGGGTGTTGGACTCTTCGTAAGGAAAAGGAAAAGCAAGTAAAAAGTGCTAAATGTTTCCAAAAACCCAAAGACATTTTAATTGGAATAAAAACAACTTCAGGGTAGGGTGCCTTTTCTTTAGGCATTTTAGTGCATGTAAAACAAGTTTCCTTCCTAACCACAGGCAGTAAGACCTAAGGCCAACTCAAAGGTCTAATGACAGCCCAACACTATATTTTAAAAGTAGAAATGCTTAACCATGGTCTTTTCCTAAGGGTCCCCACTTGAGGGATTCAGAAAAATAGCCAAAGGAAACTCAGCAGGACTGCTTTAATAAAAACATGAACATACCCTCCAAACTCTTGTCTCTCTTTCCCACGTTTACCTCTTTTTGTTAAATCTGATGGAATACGTTTGGTTGCACCTCTAAGCCTCCTTCTGCTCACACAACAAAAACTGCAAAGCCTCCTGAGCAGCCCTTCAAGCCCTGTAAGCTCCCAGCAGCAGCAGAGTGGTGCAAACTCAGGACTCTACACAGTGAAAATCACCTGCCTGACCCGGCTGCTGAGCAAATGCCATCATTCCTAGGTCATTGCAGCTTCTTTTTAATTTCCTCTGCTGCTTGGCTATAGTTATCACATTTTTCCTCAGGTAAGACAGGGAGCAACCTGCTGTTGCCAAAAGGAGAGTTTCTCCTTCCTCCTTTTTGCAGGCACATTTACTCAGCAACACAGTCCTGTCTTCCCAATTTCAGTTGTCCTGGTGCACTATGAACTCTTCGTCTCTCCTTTTTTTTTTTTTTTGGTATTTTGGTGGTTTTGGTTTGGTTTGGTTTGGTTTTGGGTTTTTTTGGTTTTTTTGGTTTGTTTTGAATGCTTTTGGTAAAACATCTTTGGCCATTCATTTTGTTGAAGGAAGGGAAAACTGATAGCAGTGGTAAACGGGGAATGCAAGAGCAGAACTACCCCTTCTGGCATCTGGAAGCTCTTGGAGCAGTGCAGTTATCTTGTCAAATAACATCCTTGTATGACACAGACTTTCAACTTCATTCTTCCTCATGTTCCATTCACAAGGTGTCAGATAACTATTTGGTAGTTATAAATTAAAATAAAAAGAAGGCCTCACAAGCTCTGTAGACAAGAAACACTAGAAAAGATTGACAATACTAAATAGGAAGTTGTCAGCAGCCACTGAAAAGTATAACATAACATAACGGATCCAAACTCAAAAAATTCTCCTTTCACAGGATGATTTTTCACAAAGTTCCTGGTTTTCTGTTTCCTACAGCACTGGCTGAAAAAACACTAACCTTTTGAACTCATTCTGCTAGCTGAGCAATAAAGAGAAAGGGAGGAGGCAATCAGAGCCCTCACAACAGAGCACAGACAACACTTATCATATACAACCATATCGATATGCATGGGAAGAGGTGGACACAGAGGATGTAATATTATTTCTGGCAGAAAGTGCCCATACAAGCACAATATATATATTTCTCATGCACAGAATGAAAACCAAAACTAAACCAAAGAAACCACAGAGCTTAATGGAGATTAGGTACTTTTATGACCCAATACATCCCATCTAAAGTACATTTTGGAAACTGTTCTTGTCCTAAAATTTCCTGGTTTTCTCCATTAGGACAGAGAGATTATCCTGGCTAGCTTAGGTGTAGTGGTTTATATCCCAAACATATGACAGGCAAGGTGCAACAATTGTCAAAGGTTGTGACGTTATCCTAAGGCAAACACGGTGTGACTTAATCTAGGTTGGAGCTCCATAAGTATACCCAAAAACCTTCACTTTAAGCATACCCAAATACCTTTACTTTGCACTCCTTAGCTCTAGGTTTCCCTTTCTCATTCACATCCTTCTGACGTGTCCTTCACCACAGTTCCTTTTACCCCACACACCCTTCTTCCCCATTTCTCTTCTAGAGATGCCTCCTCCTTTACATTGGCTTTCACTGTATTAAAGTGTATTTGGGTTGTTTTTTTTGGCCTGTGTGCAAGGAGATGTGAGACATATCTGCTGCAAAGCCTTCCAAACTAAAAATCACTAATCTGTGATGACCGGTGGCTAGACTCAGTGACTCAGGCAGTGCCTTCTGTATAAAATCTTTTGTTTCAGGCAGAGAGCAGATTTTTTACATGCTACTTTTCACCCTTCTGTTATGGAGGGCCAGCATGCATTGCTAAAGCATTGCAGTATTACCAAAACCATAAAAAATATATTTATACCTAATGTCCTCTGATTGCCTTGTAACTGTAAAAATAACAAAATAGTATTTAAATGACCACAATGAATGAATTTTGAGCAGACATGAATGAGATGTAAATACAGGTGTTGTTTTCTGACAGCTTCTTACTCTGTTGCTGTCCCAGTCTCAGCACTACTACCTCTATAAATATTTCATATCATAAGCTAAGTGGCCATTATAGCCTACTTAATATAGGCAATAGTATGTACTCTTTATGTGCAGTATATAGAAAACTAGTGGAAGAAATAGGGAGGAAATTACATTTGGTTTTGTATTTAATTGAGTGATTTTCTTCATAATGGCTCTCTGGAGCCTATTCACTTTATCATGGGTTTAATTTACATCAGGAGATAGTCGGAAATCACGCTGCTCCTGAAGGAAGCCCTGGCTGGAATCTCTCACCCTCGCAGCAAGGTGACATTCGATCCGTTCCAAAGGGCATCGCGGGAGTGCAGAAACGCTTCCCTGCTTCCAGAGAGCCTCTTCTAATGACCAAACTTCAGAAACACTTGACATACAGCTCTGCGCCTAGGAGCACGTGAATATTTTAAATGCTGTTTATAAGAAGCAAAGCTGTGCTAAAATGCCTATTTGCCCCCTGCTGCTTAGCAATATTAAAGATTAGAGCCAATTGTTTTGTATACTGAAGAGCCTATAATGGTTTCTAGAGAAGAACATGTCAGCAAACTAGATAAGGTTCCTATTAAATTTTTGTTGCTGTGGACTGCTGACTTGGGTCATTATACACTTAAATTGAGTTATTGTCATTGTTATATAATGAAACAGAGAGCTTTTTGCCTCCAGTAATGTAGCATATCTTTTAAAGAATGAGTTCTCCTGACTGATTTATAAAATAGTTCTGTTTGCATTACAGTACCAGGCTGCTGGGTGTTTCAAAGTGATTTAGATGAACTGTCCTAAGAGTTCGTGCATATTTCGAAAGACAAATAACAGAGTCTTCTGTGAACCTGCTTCCAATAATCTTTGAAATTTATTGAGTGACAGTGAAAGACATTGTAAAATTACAACTCTCCTCTCTCCCATAATCTAAGAATGTTTCATTCCAAAAAAGGGTACTTAAGGATTTGTGTGGGTTTTTTAATTCCTGATAATCATTTGTTCAGATTTAAAAACAGGACTTGTCCTGTTTTCTTCATTCCAGGAATATTTGTCTTTTAAAATCTCAGAGTTTTATTCTTTAAAAACAGTTACGTTAACACTTTTAAATTTGAACAAAGAATGTGAACAGTGGAAAGATCAGATGACCATAAAAATGAACTACTTCAAGCTACTTTATTTCAAACTAACTGTACTGCTGGGGGACACCATAACCATTCCTTTTCAGCATTGCCTTTGCTGGAGCCAGGATTTTACTCTGCACATTTTCCACAGTTTTTTCCCCTTAGATGCATCTAATGGCAGTTCAAGACAGGATGAAAGCATCTACACATATGCTATTTTACTTAAATTCTTTTAATTCCCCATGCGATGGCTCTGAAGAGTTGCTGTATTTTAAGAGAAATTCCCCAGTGAGTAATAAAGGAACCAAAATCAGCAGATGCAGAAATATCTGACTGGAAGAGTTTCATTCCCATAAGTCTTAGACAAGAATATATTCAAATGATACAGGCTTATGCTAAATGCTTCCTGAGTCTGCAATTTGGCTAAAAAATAGAGGGTCTTTTTGGGTCTTTTTGTTTTCTCTCCACTCCCCTTACATACTTCATAGCCTTTCTCTGCAGCTTTTCTGGCTTCAAGCATCTTTTACAAATACAGGTCACTGGGGTTGTGCAGTAATAGTGAAGATCACATCCAGTTACATCTCCTTTTCCCTCCCTCTGTTAGCAGACACATCCGAGAATTGAATTTTCTTTCCATAGCATTGCATCACTTCTACTCCTTGTGTCATTCTTTGATCAAGCTTTCTCTTATCTCTGTTCTAATGTTAAGATTCCAAATCAAAGCAGAAAATCTTTATTTGACACTTGTATTTCAGATTTTAAATTCCATCCTCTTTCTGTGATCACAGTTCTCAAGGTCATCCAATTTTGCCACTGTCCTATTATGATCCTCTTCTGCAATAATGATACCTCCTCAATTTAAATCATCAGCAAAATCCATTTGGGCTCTAAATATTGAGCCTTTACACGGGGATAAATTAAAAGGTTGTAGCAGATGTATTCTAATAGTTTATCCAGAGGAAGTTTAACAATAAACTCCCACTACCCTATATCACAAATATGCCTATATCCTTTTTTTAGACAGTTCCTCTCCTGACAGTTTGGGGGGTTTTTTTAATCATTATCAATTTTATCTAATCAGAAATTCATATACTATTTTATTGCAGCTCTGATTAGTTAAATATACTGTATTTGCCTTGAAAATAATTCATTATACTAAAGAAGGTGAGAGGATATGCTTGCAGATTTCTACTCTGGTAAAATTTTTTCACATTTTATCCAGTCTTTCAATTGTGTGGATATCCTAATTATTTTTCTCAAAATATGTTTTTAACTTTATAATGCTCAGTTAAATGCTATAGGTTTCTCTGATTACTTTTCCCTACAAACAGATTCTATACCCAATACAGAACCACTTTGAAACCAAGAAAACTACTGAAAAAATTGATACTGGATCTGTGGTTCTGTGGGTTCATTTTTCACAATTCTTCAATAACAATTATCTGTTGCCTTGAAATTATCCTTTTTTTTCACTTTGAACATTCCTAGGGTACCCACTAAAGTGAACACTGACACAGCTGCATTTCCAACATATTTCCCTCCCTTTCCTGGAGGTACTGCAATTCTAAACTCATTTTCCATGTTTGACTTATTTACGAGTTTCCTTCACAGACAAGTCTGTGAATATCTCACTCTGCTTCTCTTCTGGCCAAATCCCTTCTTTGGAGGCACTTCTCTCCCATTCAGGCTGAGAACTCTGCGGGCTCTCCTTTGTCTGTTCTTTCACTCAGACTGAAAGACAGCAGGGCCATTCAATTCAAAGCAATTTTGTGTTATAGTCTTTTGTCAACCATCTTCATGCAAAATCAAGCTTAAAATAGCATCAGCAATTGCTAGTTCAGTGACTACTGGGGAAAAAAATTGAAAGACTGCTTTTATAAATAAGGTGGTGATGGACTTCTTCACAGCATTTTTTTCTAATTTATCCTGGATAAGTTAGGATTTAGTTAAATTAATACATTTCCAGTGCTATTTAGCATTCTGAAATCAATACCAGATCCACAGGTATAGCCAAATCAAGGTCTGATGGTCCATTGCCAATATTTCAGCTTTTATCACCTTTCTAAAAGTAATTTTGACTTCAAGATAATTTTATCTACTGTATTTGTTTTTTGGTTTGGTTGGGGGAGTGTTGTATTTATCACAACTTCTGAGTGAAGGTAATCTCATTGATTCTGATCATTTAGACTCTGAATATATCCCTGGTCCAGCCACGGCCACCTCTCTTTCATCTGTGATATTCAGCTTCATTCTGTACATTAACAGTTCTAATGTCTCCATTTTTTGGCCCACACTCCTTGCATGGATATTTCATGTATTCCCTTGTGGCCAGCCTCAACCAAGTACCTACCTACTCAGAGTAACTTTTTTTTTTTGTTTTTCCCACTTCCTGATATTCATGTAATAAACTTGTAATTATTGTAACAAAAATAATTTTCATATAAAGATTTTACAGGTATCTCAGGGTTATCATCTCCTGTCTTTAACAGTTTGAAAATCCTTTCTTTTTATTTTTTCAAATCAGAATAAAAGTATCCTAGTTGTTCAAGTGAAATCCATCTGCAAAGAAAAGATTTCTCTATGAATGTGTTCTGAAAATACCTGCCTTTCTTTGATCCATTATTTGATCTCTGTTACTTTGTCATTCTTAGAGCATCTGTCAGGGATATTGAACAGACAGAATCACAAATGAGTAAAGTTGTAAGGGACCACACTGGGTCATTGGGTTTAACCTCCCTACTCAAGCAGAATCATCCTAGAGCACAATTCCTGGGATTGTGAGGGAGACACCACAACATCTCCAGGAAATCCGTGTCACACACACAGTAAAGAAGTTTTTCCTCATATTCAGGTGGAACTTCCAGTGAGTTATCTTCTGCCCTCTGTTTCTTGTCCTGCTGTTTGGTACAACATTTCATTGAAGGTCTCCCAAGTCTTCTGGTTTTGATTGTTTTGATCCATTCCTGGGTATGTCCAGCTGAATCTGGATATATAATTTGTTCTGTAGTGGAAAACAGGCAGTCATTTTTGCCCTACTGTGTGAAGACTGTTCAGCATGGTATGGAGAGTTTAAGTCAGCTTCCTTAAGAGCTTGAACTCTTAGCATTAACCATGTTTGAAGAGTGCACAGAAGACCAATATTTGAGGGTATTAAATACAGTTTAGAAAATTTGTCTCTTTCTTTAATGCCTAGACAGGTGCTGAGGTTTTTTGTTGTTGGGTTTTGCATTGCTTGTGGTGGTTTATTTATGGTGGTTGCTGAATACCACAAAATTTTAAAATACTGACATAATCACTAGCATTTGTCTAGAATGACAAAAATAAACCTCTCCAATATTCTCACTTTTGTGTAGCTTTATATTTTTTCCAGCAAGCATTCTCTTCAGTAAGTCTCACATTATTTAGCATTGCAGATTCTGAGGCATTCCTACCCTATTCATGTGACTAACAGATATAGTAAGTGAATACATCTGTAGGTTTTAACAAAAACTTCTGGGGTTACATGAATGTTTTTGAAGTGCAAATGGCAAAATCCTTTGCAAGAGTCAACAAAATAAAGCTCACGTGTAAATTTATATTTACAAAAATATATAAAAGAGCAAAAAGGTTATGCACTAAGTCTTAGTAATTAGCCTCAATCCATCAATATCCATTGCCAATGACATCTCCATCAAGGGACCCACTTGAATCAATCTTTCTTCTGGCAAAGACTTCTGCAGAACCACCAGCCTTAGCAGCCAACATATCCAGGTTTTACCAGTCCAGAGGCAGAGTGAATGTGACATAGGAGTTCTTCACTGAGAATGAGTTTTCACAAGAGTGCTGAGCTGGTCTAACAGCTTCCTACCACTAAAAATATGGTTCAGCTTTCTCCTTTTTCTCAATCTCAGCTGTGTGTACTTACCACTTCCTTTGTGCTAGCTCCAACAGTTTGATGACTCAATTCAGCTCACTCAGCAAGCAAAAAAAGGGAGATAATTTTCTGCCTGTTGAATAAGCTGACATGTCTCATCAAGGGGTCAGACTGGCTTCAGAGACAGCAAAAGAAAATGTACAGGATCACACAGACAGAGTGCAATGAGAAAGGAAGGCACAGGCTCTCCTGTGCTGGTAAATTAGCGCAACCATTTTCTGAAACACATATTTCTTGTCATCCACACCTCAGCACTGAAAATGGGACTGATAACATGTGTATTGTCAGATTCATTCCAGGTGCTCTACTCTCCCTACACCACCTTGTTAAATTCGGGCAGACACCTCAAGAGTTTATCTGAACATAAACAAAACTCTACTGCCTAATCAGTAGCTGAAACACTCACAATATTCACATCTTTCTTTCCAACAGGATAATCAGATATAAATATTCCCTTAATAATTTTCTTCTAGCCAGAAGCTACATTCTCTGATGGTATGTGAAGACTTTAACCAATCCCATAAGATCCTGTATCTTATCTGCCAATTTCATTAAAAATACTCAAAATATCTGCCTAATATTAGACATTGTAAGTAGTGTTAGCTCTGGTAGTAGAGGTTTCATCTGTCACAGAGACAGCACAGGATCATACTTAGCAGCCTAGCAGTGGAGGTATTTGTATTCAAAAATAAACATCCTTTTTGAAATGTGTGCCCCACACAAAAAAAAACCCAAACAAACAAAAAAAAAACAAAACAAAACAAAAAACCCAAACAAAAAAACCAAAACAAACAAAGAAAACAAAACAAAACCAAAAAAAAGTCTAAAAAGTCAGGGAATATTACTTTAGTGAGTTAATGAAACTGTAATAAGAAAATACACCCTTTTTTCCTCATTGCATCTATTACACAAAGCATAAAAACTATACATGATGTCCCTATACCTGAGGCTGTGTGTTGTGTGTTCAGTTTTGGGCCACTCACTACCAGAAGGACATTGGGGCGCTGGGGCACGTCCAGAAAGGGGCAACAAAGCTGGGGAAGGGTCTGGAGCACATGTCCTGTGAGAGAGGCTGAGGGAGTTGGGGTTGTTTAGCCTGGAGAAAAGGAGCCCCAGGGAGGACCTTATTTTTCTCTATACGTGAGAGAAGGGAGTCCCAAGTAGGAGCTGGTCTCTTCTCCCAAGCAACCAGGGACAGGACAAGAGGAAACAGCCTTAAGTTACCCTACAGAGGTTTAAGTTGGATAGAAACAAATATTTCCTCGTGCAAGGTATTGTTAAACATGGGAACAGGCTGTCCAGGGGAGTGCTGGATCCCTAACCCTGGAAGTATTTTAAAAGGTATGGATGTTGCACTTAGGATGTTGCACATGTTGCATGATTTAGTTGTGGGTTTGACAGTGATGGGTTAACAGTTGGACACAATGATCTGAGAGGTCTTTTCAACCTAAATGATCCCATGATTCTATTTTATCTGTTGATCCACAGCCCACTGACTACTGTATCTCATGCTTTTTTTATTAAGAAGCTGGAGGGGAAAGCTGTCCATTAGGTTTGTGAGACGAGGTGCTCATTGGGTCAAAGACTCTCTGTGGGGAGTAGAGGTCTGCCCCCAAGCACTTACCTTTTAGATTCCAGGGTGGAAAAAAGCAAAGACTCTGGGGATCAGGACAAACAACTGGGGTTAAGATCAAAGACCAGATTTTTATATAGTGTCTGCTGTAACCTGGGAAGACACTAAAACTGAAAACAGAGCTTGAGGAAAGGACCTGTCCTTCAAGGAGCAATGGTTAAGAGAAATAGCTGTTTTCAACGCTTTTCATTTCTGTTCTTCTGTAGCAGACTTCAATTATCTCAGTTTCAAACCTAATGTATTCAAAACTGGTCCAGTAAACAAGGTTTTTGATACTTGATGCCCTTTCACACCCACTGGAGGAGAAAGGTGCAGGCAGCTCCTCCTCAGTGCTTTGCCTTATTGTGCATTCTGTCTCACTTTGATCAGCAGGCTGTGCCCACTGCTAACCACCCCTGCCATCTCCACACTGAATCCTGACAGGCCAACCTTCCTTCTGCAGAGCAGCTCCTGCCCCATCTCACGTCCCCTGGCACAGGACCTGCCTGTCAGGAACAGCTCCACAACATTCCCTAGAAACTGTTCCAGCCTTGCTCTGCGCTCTGCAGTAAAAACCCCAGTCCCTCTGAGCCAGACAATCTGATATTTCACTCCAATGCAGGGGCTAGGCATAGCCTTTATCTCTCCATTAAAGATGCCTTTATTCTTTTTAAATTAAAAACTCTAAAATATTGATTCACATCAAGCAAAACTGCAACAGGCATTCTAAGTCTAATATAAAATATTATTCAAAGACTAAAAACTTTTTCATGAATAAGCTTTCTGCACACTTGAGAGCAAAATATGACATACTGAACCCAAAAGTAATATAAATCTTTGAGAAAGACAAATTTCCTAGTCAGCAAAAATTTGTTGAAGTTGTATACTTTTCACAAAGAAATTAAATCACTGAGCTGCTCTGGAATCCTTTATAGCTAATAATTAAAAATCTAAAATCTTATTTTCATCCTGTAATAAATATAGCTAACAATCAAGATAGATGACAAAAAACTAGAAAGGTTTGTTGGATGATTTAAGTTGAAGGAGTTACTACATCAATATTTTGTACTCTAAAAAGGGCATGCATCATTAAAAAAGAAGACTTTATAATTAATATGTTTTCATACAACCTACCTTATTTCCCCTGAGATTACTAACCAAACCCTTTTAAAAATCGATTAGTTCAAGCACTTAGCCTAGTACCACTTTAGAATGTAGCAAGACAGATATTAGCTGAATTTAAAACTACAGCAACTTTATTTTTAATTACTTTCCAAAATGCCAGATTTACATGTTATCAAATACATTTCCATGGCAGAACTGACCACTAAGCATTTTTGGACAGGGCAAGAAAAATTAATTATATTCTTTCTAAAAAATTCACTTAGCATTCAGAGCACCTGCATTGTTGTCAGGGATAATAAATGTGGTTAAACTTGTATAAATTTCGCTATATTAACCAGTACAATAACTCAATAGCTTTGTTGAACTGAGCTGATGCCATACATTGCAACACTGTAGTACCCAAGCATAATGTAGGGGAGTGCTAGAAAAAAAGTATGATTTTCAAAGGGAAGAATTGCAGCCTGCCAAAGACAAATTCACCTTCTTAAGTTGCCAGTAAAAAGGACATTTCTGGAACTGAGACATTTTAACAAAAAAATGTTAATCATACATCATGCACTGCTAAGGCGTAGCAATACAATTGTCCTGCTTGTGCTAATATATTAGCTCTGGGGGTCTGGCTGTTTTTGTTAAGAAGAAAAAAATTGTAGCAGAACATGGTTTGTGTTTTGAGGCACTGCAGTTGGCTGAACCTGGGGGAATTGTGCAGCATCCCAAAGCCATTCCACAGCAGGCTTATGAAACAGGAAGGGTGTTGGGTCCGTACAACAAAGTCATACAGCTAACAATTGACAGCTGCATCCTGAACAAATAACAAAACATAAATAGCAGTATTTCTAGGTAAAATATTTTTTTCTTTTATTGAGTTGAACTTCCAGACTCCAGAGAGCTGTCTAGGCTGGCAATAAAACACCCCAAACATCTCTGAGAAACCTGGTGCATGTCAGGAGGTGCATGCCATGAGATAGGAGGACCTGGACCTGGAGATCCCTTATGGGTGCTCCAGTTCATCCAATGGGAATTTGCTCAGTGCAAGAGAAGGAGATACTGAAAGCACAGGCCTGATGTGTCTCTGAAGTTAGAGAGTGCAAACCAGAGCATCACAGCTCACCTAGAAGCAAGGGAAGGACTATGGATATCTGCACAGGACAATTTCTCCTGCTTAGTATTGTCTTTTACAAAAAAATATGCTCCTCTCTATGGTGCTTCTCTGTCTGTTGACTACAGGTGATGCTTAGATGAGGAGAAAAGGTGATTTGCCTGCATTTAGAAAATACTGAAAGAGACCTCACTCTGAACTAAGTTTTGCATTTTTCCAAAAGGGTATGCAAGATTCACTGGAGAAACACCCAATCTCTCCACCTTAAAAATACAGTTCTTAATAATCAGACAAGAGTGATTGAGAACCTCACTGCTCAAGTGCAATGCAGATGATGTGCAAACAAGAACCAAGAATGGGGATATGTGGTCTTTGTTGTTGACTCAGTCGATAAAGATTCATAATTTAGAAACAGTGGAGTCAAAAATGAGGAATGAAAATGAAGTGACATATGTGCTTATTAGAATGTCTGGTCAAACTTGGCACATCTCATTACTCATTCATAGATAATGTTCAAAAGTTACAAATATCATGAAGGGAGAAAAATACCCAGGAACCTTGAGTCAGCTGACATGAAAAAGGTAAGATATTGAAGGAGGGTTGCAAGTAGAGAAGCATATGAAATGATGCCAAGAAATTCAGAGAATGAGGAGAAGGTTGAAGTATTAGAAACCATTTACAGGAAAGTTTCTTATTGTTTTAAAACATCCATCTCAATTAGTATAATACCTCTTTGAAGTGCCACAGCAAAAAATATTTTGTGGTGAGGCAGATTGCTGCTGCTGTCTGGGAGGCACTGTTGAATGATTTCTTTATTTATGTTATGGCCACGAGGAGTGAGATCAAAAATATTTCCATTCACAGGCATTTACTACATTAAGGTGTAACACAGCCATTTCTGAGGCAAAACATTCTAATTGCCTTGTAAGACAGGGTGATGCCTTATGATAATTCACTAATTGAAATTCTAGGAATAACTGAAATAAATTATTCCAGGGATTAGTTCAGCTATAGGAAACTGACAAAAGAAAGTAAAGATTAAGTCTTGTATCAGTCTACCCAAGTAGAGGTTCCTTCTTTCTCTTTTATATGGAAGACTGATATATATTGTACCTATCAGTGTTGTAGCTGAGCATCTTTTACCATAGAAAATTTGAATATAATGTTGACAGAAGAAAAACACTACATAACAAGTCCTTTTTCCTGCAGCACAGGACTCAAACCATTATCATCAAATCTTAGTTTTGTCCTCTAACCAGGACAAGGAAGGCCCTGGTTTAAGCTTTAGATAAATCCAAATACTTTGGTCAGAACTTGGCCCATTCATCATGTAGTCCCCAGCTCTGGGGAAAATAAAAGATGAGGAGAAAAATTCCTCATCTGAGTAGCAAAGTGTCTGGAAAGTCAAGATACCTGACTCTTCCTTCCATGTGGGAAAGCCCCCTAAGCTCTTTTTTCCCATCTCTTTCCCTTCCAGGCCCAAGAGGAGCCCAAGAAACTACAATTTGTCCTCTTCTCAAGGAGTGGGTAATGTAAGGAGGACCTGTGGAGTAACAATTCCTGGGTGCTTAAAGGTAGGCAGATAGACAGAAATGAGACTAGGGACCAGAACTGCATTTCCCTAAACCTATGGTGAAGAAATAACATTATTTGTAGAATTATAGCACACATGCATGCACACACACATAAACCACGGCATGGGCAGAGGGAGTTCAAAAATTAACAACAAACCCAAAATATAATATACTCTTTTAAAAAGCAAATATTCATATATGGGGGCCAGTCTCAAATTATGGGCCCTGACTCATGATTTTTGAAACTTTGGTATTAGCAGCACAGCCCTTCATGCTGTAATTACAGCACTCTTAATTAGATTGGGAGATTGCTCCAAGATTCCTGAGACAACTTCTGTAGCAAATATAGACACCCTCAAGGCAGTCATATACATTTATGGAAACAGCAATTTTAATAGCAGCTATAAATGGATCAAGAGGATCTGATGACATCATCACAATGAAAAAGTATTTTTGACACTACCATATGAAAAATTATTTTAAAAGTGAGTCTTTTTTTGCCAGTACATCAAAACACACTGATGTGATTTAAAATCATGCTTGAGGGAAACAAAGGCTGTTTTTTCACTCATCTAGTAGATCTAGATAGAAGTTTATTAGGAAGTTGTTACCCCAGAAATAGATCTGCACACCCTTGTTGGACCAGTAGGAAGCTATTAAATGCAACCTTGACACGCCATTCTTTGCTTCAGTTGCTCCATGCATGAGGTTACTAGTTTATATGATGAGATTTTTAAGCACATTGCTTTATGCTCTTCTTGTTTTCCATTTCTTTCCTAGTGTCCACTTTGCTAGACACTAACTTGGTTTTAGCAAATATGAAACAAAGGTTGCATTGCCTTGCCAAATTCCCTCCTACCAAATTACTGAATTACTGAAGGCAATCCCTGTTTCAGTAGACCTTGGTTGTTTTGCTTGACCTCCAGCAGGTGTCCAATTAAGTCTGAAAAATTTATATGATATTCCCTTTCCATTGATAGTTCTAGCATTAAACTGATGAGATCTCTAGAGAAAGATCATCAGTGTTACACCTTTCATCTTTAATTACACCAGCTGAAGATGAATGAATGTACCAGAAGGATCCCAGCTGGGAAGTAGCACGCTTATTAGATAGTTGATAATTTAATATACACTCTGAATTCTGATTATTTTCTTAAAACATCTGAAGAGCTTTCAAGACTGTAGTACTTATTCAGCTGAACATCGACTGTGCCCTTTTCCTTTTAAGAAATGCTGCTCAGATGTAGGCAAAGAACTGTGAGCATATAGAACAAAGAATTTTAGACAAGGTGAGTCAAAGGTCCTGGTTAATGCATTCAATCTGTTGTTTCCAACAGTTGTATATACATCTAAGAGACCACATAGAGAAGCAGAGCAGAAGACTCCCAGAGGACTCCCTGGAGTCTCACCATAGAAGAAGACTCAGTCCCTCTGCTCCGATGCTGTGGCTCCAGCTCCTCCTCATGTATTTTAGTCCTGAGAATGCTTCATTGAAAATGAATTGCTAAATGAGCTTAACTTCAGAGTGAATCAGAGCAAAACAGACTTGCTAGGTAGAGTCTGTAATATAGATACCTAATATTAAGTCTCTGCCACTAGAGGTTGAGAGCTACTTGCCTGGACCTCTTGTAGACTGTTGAGAGCAATAGGTCTGGAAATAACTCCTTTCATCTTCATAAAGAGGTAATAAAAGAGATCAGATAGTACTGCAAAAGTACCATGCTTAGGGGCCAACACGAATGTTGCTGAATTATTTCTGTATTACACTCTTAAAAGATACCCAAGTCTTGCTCAAAGCCAGTTTTACAGTTAAGTAAAAGTACTGGATTTTGTTCAGATCTCTCAAGCTAAGTAAGAACATTGTAGCAGGATGCTCTGCCTAATCAAGGATACAGCAGCTCAAAACTTGCATCTGTTTACAGGTTGATGGCTTGAGCAAGGAGAGTTTGCCCTTTGTTGGAGCAAGGAGGGTCTGCTGATTTTAGTGTTGGTGAATGCTGAAATCACTTTGACCAAACCATCAGGCCCCACCACAAGGATGTGCAAGACATGCTCCCTGAGGCTGGGACCAGTGAGGAAATACAAGCACTGATACAAAAGTGAGTCAGAAGTGTTCGGCAGTAAAAACCACAGAGCTGCTAATAATTTCTTTCAGCACAAAGCTTTTTTTGCTGAGTAAATCTGACAAAACATAATCCTTAAAATATGTATGGCTGACAGTCCATCACTTTATACTCTAGAAGGCCAGTCCCACTTTGCATGGTGAGGCCCTTGAGCAGACATCCCTAAGCTGTGTGACGGTCCTTCCCTTGAGTGGGGGTGCCCCTAAGGTCATTTCTTGAGGCTGAGATAAAGAGATTTGCTAACAGTCATTAATAATTGGTTTTTCTAGTTTTAATATAATTGCTTCAATATAATTGCATTAATATAATTGCTTCAATATTGCTTCAAAAATAGCACTATACTGGTAGTTATACCATACTGCATAGTAAATAATTCTGATAAGGCTCTTTTTTTTTTTGTCTAATTATTATAATTTTTAATTAACTCAAATAAATAATTCATTTTGTTTATATAAATATATCTGAGTGGCCATCTTTAATCCTGCAGGAAAAAGTTTTATAAAAGCTCAATTACACCTGTAAAATCACTTAGCCATGAATTGCTGACCTAGCCTGGGAAGATCCAGTCTCACCAAGGCTCCTCTCTGAGAGGAGTTACAAAAGCAAGGAGGTCCTTTCTGCACCTTGTGACTCAATGGGAGGAACTTCTCTAACAAATTCTGTCTGAAGCTCCCACTCTGCCCCAGTCACATTGTTTTATTTGAGTAAACTCACTGGCATACAAACAGTGCATTTTTCAGTTTTTCAGGCCTTGCCTTGGAAGGGAAAAGGTACAAATGATAGCCTGGCACCTGTGCTTTGTCCTTCTAGACTCCAGTGCAGTCCAACTGAGCTGTTGTAGAAAGCATATCCTCCACAACAGAAACTAAATCCTAGGTCTTCTACTTACTTCTATTCATGGGTAGACACAGCACAGAACAGCGATAATTTGAAACAATTATATGGGAAGCTTGAGAAGTCCTTCCACTGGGCATATTCTTAGGCTGTATTCTTATTTTCTTATTAATTTGCTGCTTCTTGTTCCAAAAGGAGCCAACTCACAATACCAGGCAAAATCCTGCTTAAGGATCAAATACATTGAAAGAAAAACATCCACTGAGACCTAAAAAGAAAGTCATGAGTAGCACTAAGGTCTCACAATTTTTTGATAGGTTGCATGATTCTGTAAACATCAAATCCAGCCATAATATTCTTTTACTTGTCTTGGACAGAAATTACAATCATTTCTACCTAGGACTGGGTAGTAGTAAAAAAATTATCAGAAAATATTGACTCTTCTTTCTGCCCTGGAAATCAAAGAACATTGTGACATTTAAAAAAATATTGTGATGTGTGCTTCATTTAAATTCTAAAGAACTTGAAAGTAGATATTGTCCAGTGCCATGTTCAAAGTAATCAGATGTAATATTCGTAGTTACTTTGAGAAACATGAAATGAGACCCTACACAGATGCACAGCAAGATTTACAGAAACATATGCACACAGCCACAAGTGCCTTACACGCTTTTTTTTAATACAGAAAGAATCTATTCTGTTATTTCAGATTCAGTCTGTTATCAATTAAAAATGTTTTACAGCTCAAACACAAGATCAGTCAACCAAGGGGCTTGGTAAATGTGTTATTTATATAGTTATTTGTTAAAATGAGCTTCACTGCATTATAGAATGTTAAGACAAATTGTTGTGCCCTTTAGATTCATTAGAGATGACAAAATACTAAATAAATCTTAAATAAGTATTCACCTTTCATCACACAGGAACATAAATGGTTAGATCTTATCAACAGGGTACTCTTTTTAATCTTCCTTTATTAACCATAGAAAAAAAAATTGCTGGTTTTCCTGCCTTCTTTTTTTAAAAAAGTCAAATAATTCTTGGCATAGCAGGGGAGAGTTAAAGAAGATCATCTTTCAAGTGAGGAGCAAATCAATCTCAGTGAAGGAAAGCCTAACCAGCCTTACTGACTCTGGCCTGCCAGGTACTGTCTCAGAGAGAGACTTCAGTGAAGTGTCAAAGGCAAACCAGCACTTTATAAGGGTACTTTATTGTGCACAAGCAAGGAGTGCATTATCTTATCATCTGGTTTTATAACTTCCTGCTTCATTGTGCTGCAGATTAAAAAAAAAAAAAAGATATAAATGTCATCTTCTGTGTCATTAACCTAAAATCTATTAGAATTTTATTAGAAAATAAGTAGCAAGACAGTACAGCTACATTTCCTCCCTTGTGCTGTGCTAAATTGCTTGTGAAAGTGATATATTACAACTCTTACTCTACATCTATTGCAAAACATGGAAGAGAAGCCCACATACTGTGTACATTAAATGGTAATGTTAAATTGGCAATGAAGCAATGCACATCTCCTTAAATCTCCAAACAGGTTCTACAAATTTCCCTTTTGAAGGATGAAGATAAATAAAGAAATTGCTTCCACCTAGGACTAAACAAATGATACCAGTAAGATTCCTTGTTGATATACCCAGGTCACAAGCTATTAACCTTTTTTTAAAGATAACTTTTTTTGAAGAATAACCAAAAAAGAAAGTGCTCTTGTATTTCTCTGCTCGGGGCAGGCAGACATTATTATTAAAAGTCAGAAGTCTTCAGAAAGAAAATAAATTTCTGAGCCAATAATTTAGAGTCTATGAAAAGTTATTAAGGTTTCTGCAAAACAGAAAATGTCTCAGTTCGTTTGGGTTTTTTAATCATACATATTGGAAAGCAGAATTCAGGAGGGATTCAATTTATTCCTGAGTAACTGGTCAGCACAAGGTTAAATAAAGAGGCAAGTTATACGTGGACTCCAGGCTCCCTCTTTAAGGGTCAGTTTTACCCCGAATGGAGCACACAAAGAAACTGCAAAGGGTAGATCCAAAAAGACAAAACATTACATCAGCAAGTAGCAGGTTTAAGCCTCTCTTGGGAGCTGCTTGCTCACAAGTAAATTTGACACCTTGAAATTTAGCCATTCTCCCAGAAGGACACAGCTAGCCTCTGTAAAGATCCCATTTCTAATTCTCCTGCTGCCATAGCTGTGGATTGTGATGATAGTCCATAAAGCATTCAAGATGCACAAAAGAGCACCAGGAGAAATTAAAGCTCTTCAGGCTGGAACTGCTGTTGCAGAATATAACTCACTCATCCAACACTGGCTGCTGCTTTCCAGCCTTTGGAGATTTGAGCATGTGTAGTGGGACAGGGATTTCAGAAATTGAAGCAGCCTGCAGGTACAAGCTGAACCAGCACATTCTCAATCCAGTCTTAGCTCAGTTTAAACTGGGACTAAAATCCTTCCATCTTGGATCCAAGTTCAAGACTATAATTAATATGACTGGGTCTAACAATCCCTTGGAGCATTTAACACTGCAAAAAAAGCTGCATTTAGAAATAGGAATGTGACAAAGACATGTGACAAAGGTAAAGCATCCAGGCCCAGCTCAGTCAGAGGGATAACCCCAGTTCCCCCAGCAGCACAGGCACTCTTCACACTTGCAGCACAATGCCACAGGGTCCTCTCACCATTCACATCTGACTTGAGAGGATGGAGAGGTGCTGCAGCATTGTGTGGGTGATGCTGTGCTGTAGAAATCAAGCAGAAGCATGAGAAAAAAAACTAAGCTCTCTGCTACCTACATGTACCCCAGATGTACAGAAACTCATACATTCTGCAGTGATGCACCCCACAAGGCTCAAAAGATATATAGGTACAAGGTTCAAAAGATATATAAAGGGCTCTGCTGTACAAAAATGTGTTGTTCCATGTTGTAAAACAAAGAAGAGCAGAATAGAGCCAAGTGAGCACAAGAAGTACCTGAACTGATAAGTACCCAACTACCAAGCATAATGGCCTTGAATCATGGTGCAGAAATGAGGGCTATTCCTGCCCACACCAGGGCTGGGGAGAGGCAGAGGAGGGTTAGGAGCAGGAGAGGCTTCACATGGTGTGGCCTTATATACCCTAGAAAGTTTAGACAGCTCTTGTGCTCAATAGCACCCCAGCAGGGATGTTCCCTTATGGTCAGCTCAGCATTCTGAAGGGGTAACTGTTTGCTGGTTCAGTCACAAACTGACTATAATGATTTCAAAGTTAAAGTTTTGTGTCTGTCTCAGGTAAAAAATCCCAAGATTTGAACCGGTAATATGCTTAGAATTAGTGCTAGGTTTAGCTGATTGTGAAGAAATGAGGGGATAAATACCCCCACATATGGAAAATTACATCAATTTTTCTTCAGCTTTAACAAATTGTACAGATTGTCTTTGTCCAGAGACAGAAAAAATAACTGGGTCTTCAAAAGTACTGGTGTTGCTGCTACTGTCAAAAAGGCTGTTGGTGAGCACTCTTCATCAAAGGACATTTCATGTTTGCATCCACACCCTTCACATTCTGCTGCCAAAGCAATGTCAGCCTGGGTCATATGCCTTTAAGGCAACTTTAACTTGGGAACATTTCTTCAAAAGGCACTAAAAATGATTTACATTTTTCCTTACTAAATCAGCATTTTTGCTATCATTTGTGTCAGTGCCAGCTTCCTCTCATTCTTCACCTGTATTCTGGCCTCCCTTTCCCCTCCCTTGTGTGCTCCTGAATACCACTTGCATGCCAAGAAATCCATATTGATGAATGCAAAGTTTTTTTGGCTTATTAGAGAAAACTATATTATGCAGCCTCCTATGTAACCTGCACTAAAATTTTTTGTAATATTGGCTTACATCTTTCATGAATAGGAGTAATTTTTCTGAATAGGATACTTCCTTTACAAATGGCAAATACCCCAGATTTGGAGGTTTTTTTTGTCATTACATTTTTTGACTCAAGCAGTTAATGCCAAGATGACAGAAAGTGGCACACTGTGACCTCTATCCTGCCAGGAGGAGGCTGAGACTTGATGTAGAATTTTGGACTTGGAAAAAGCACTCAGATACTGTGGTGATTATTTCACACTGATTACTGTTCTTTACTTTCTATTTTCCCTGACTGGTTAACTTTCCCATTCATGTGCCTCTTCCATCAAGGTAAATTATTAAACAATACATTTAGTTTTCTTGAGGGCTGTTGGTTTGGTTTGGTTGTTTGGTTGGTTTTGGTTGTTGGTTGTTTTCCCTTTCCCAGAAACACATTTAAGTCACCTTGCAGCAGTGTGCAGCAGCAATCACAGTGCAATTTCAGGAGGAATTAATGGCAAGAATTGCACATTATTCATATCTCACAGAACTTGATAATAAGTTATTATTCCTTACCCTCAAAGGGACAAACTGAGCCATGAGAAGTGATTGCTGAGATATCCCAGTGCTTTTGCAGGCACAATGGTGTGAATGTTTCCAGTCTGGCTCAGCATACTGTCTTCACTTACATTTACTGCCAATGCCAAGCACACAACATGAGGGCACTGAAGTCCTTTCAGATGTTGATGACTCACACTCTCTAAATACGTCACATGCCCCGTCAAATCCACCTTCCCAAAGAAGGCACCAAATGCCATTAGATGAAGCAGATGTTTCTAGGCAACCTGACCATGACCGTGAAGTGACCCTCATCTATTTTGGATTTATCAAATCATCAAAGGCTCCTACTCCTGCCAATAAGACTTGAGACAGGCGATTCAAAGAGGTCATTATATAATGACCAGCTGCCTGAGCCAACTGAGGCAGAAAATGCTGCCTACAGGGGATTGGGGCTCTTCCTGAGGGAAGAGGAGCTCCCGGGAGCCAAGGGGACACAGAACAGCCTGTGTCCTCTTCTACCAGGGTGCTGACCCACCACATCTGAGAGGATGGACCCAGTGACTGTGGCAGCCATCAGCCAGCCAGGGACCATCAGGCAAAGTGAATGAGTCAGACCTAGAGTCTATGCAGGGGGAGGCAGGGATGGGGTCTGACAGGAGGACAGATCTGAGATCCCTCCAGAAAATCCCATCAGGAAGTCAAGACAGAAAGACTTTGAGCAACATTCAACATTTCTGAGTCAGAACTGGGGACCTGTACTGAAATGAAACTCCTTATCCATAGGCAGGGCATGCATGGGTGATAATGGCAACAGAGGCATTTGGATGCTCTTATGGCCCTGACAGCATCTTTTCCCTTTTAAAGGACAGTAAATACCAAGGTTAACCATAGCCAGCTTCCACAATGCTTTCTTATTGTACACACACCAGAACACAGATAATCACAAACATCTGGAGGGTAGCAGCTCCAGTCAGCCACCTAACACATCATACTAAGTCAGATACCAGATATCAACCACAGGGTCCAAAATAGATATTAAAGCAAAAAAAAGCACTCAGCCTTTGCAATTTTATTCCCAAAAATTCCTGGATGTCCAAGATCTAGCAATACAACATGTTACCATAGAAAATCTATCGCTCACTTACTAAGCAAAGATGCCTGAGCTGCAACCATGTAAGTCCTGATTATGTCAAAATGGCAATGAGGAATACAGAGAGGGCAGTACTCCCAGACATTACTCAGTAACCTATCAGGAGTGTTACATATGAATTATGTTGTGAAACAAGAGGTTGGAGGTGAAACAAACTAGCCGATAAAGAAGCATTGTGGCAGTTCATTAGAAATGTGGGCTGTGTCAAGCCCCTTACTGTAATTACGAATGGAATGGCTTCTATAGATATGAGGGAGAAATGAAAGCAGATGATTGCACAGAAAAGAATCTTTATGGAGTGCTCAGGCACTAAGAACTTCTCAGCCAACAGTCCTTTTCTGCTTGAGTGCTATTTCCAAGTGCTTTATATTTTGTTCTCAGAGACTTACACAATCAAAACCTGGGATTAAGATGATGGTTCCACGTCAGGCAAGTAGCTAAAAGCAGTTTTCAATCCCTGGATTAGGCACATTCTTTTTCAAAATTTATTAAGCATCTGGTTTACCAAATAATCACCACAAACAACTCCAAACTGTCAGTAGGGAGGAAAATATTTTGATACCTAACATATCCTGTTATCTTTGAGAATTTTATAGCGCTATGCTGCCCTACCAATTCTGGTGTAAACAGGGACAGCACCCCAAAAAAAGGCAAAATCAGCAATTAACTTGGGCAACAGACCCTGAAAAGTGCAAATTTCCTATAAAATCAGGAGTGCTGCTGTCATTGTGGAGGGGTGAGACTGCTTAGAGCAAGCAACTCCACAGGCTCAGCTGCTCCCCAGGCTCTGGTCTGCACCTCCCCCTGTTTCCTCACCCTCCCTTCCCCACCCTCTATCTCTTTTCAAAAGCCACCTGTCCTCCTGGGGGCAAATCCTGCTGTGGCTGACGCTGCCCAGAAGACCAGAGCAGGTTCTTGGAGTGACAGGAAAGAATCACTACACTGAGTTTGGTGGAAATCTGCTGATGCAAAAGCAGCCTTCAGTGATGCCATACAGCATGGTGCTGTAGCCCCAGTAATAACTGACTTGGCAAAATTCTTTTCCAGACAATCTAGCTCTAAACCAGCAAACAGACTCTCTTTCTGTGTTGTTTACCTGCTAGGAAGCAGGGAATAAATGAAGCATGTAGGTGCATGTGCACAACTTTTGTATATTGGGAAAGTTACCTGTCCTTCACTTTCTCATTTATTAAACTCTTACTTTGACAGGTTCTTGCACACATGCTTGGACAATTTTTAGAAGTATCATCAATCTAAGTACAGCTGAGTTGCTCTCTCACCTCCCTATCCAGACTTTGACTGAACAGTTTCTTTTAATAAATGAGTGATATGGCTGGGTGTTATCAACCTACTGTAACATTTAATAGATATTCATAACATATATTAATCATGAGCAAGTTTACAAAGGATTCAATCCTGCAAGGTGTGGAGAACACTCGAGTCTCCTTGAAATGAGTGAAAGCAGAAAGGGTGAGATTTTTGTCCTTCCAGGTTCTGCATTACAAATGCCAAGTCTTCCTTCTGGACATTAAAAATGTGAGCACGGCTTTCTGAAGCAATGCATGTGCTGTTTGGTTAGTTTGTTTTACAGGTACCCTGTTCATTGTAGACAGATAATCTGGGTTTGTTTTAAAATTTTTACTACAAGCAAAAAGCCTTCCATCAAATTCATCCCAAGTACAGAAGTCTGCTCTTTAGCAGAACTTTCTGCATTTTCCCTACTTGCTTTGAATCATAGCAATACTGTTTGCCCTAGAAACACTCACATAGAAAATGGCAGTGTTCACATTCCTTTCCACATGCAGAACTCAGAAAAACTTCATCAATTAAAAACCAATCAAGTACGTAAGAACAATAACACAGCTTCCTAAAGTCTAGCAACCTATTAAAGTGAAATACAGAATTACAATTAAGATTAATGGGAGACAACTAGAATGAATTTCAATCAGATCTATTTCAAATGCATGTGAGATCCTGTTCATCATTTATACGAAATTATCAAATCTAACCTCATTACTGTTATTTCTTCCCTATATTGGGATTTTAAAAATAAAGTTCCAATTCCTAACATGTTGAGACTTTTTTTCATAACAGGAAGATGGCACAGCTGCAATACACATAACTCTGTTCACTAGATATCCACCAATTTGTCTGGTTTGTGTACAGACATATTCTGACAGCTGTTCAGCCACTTCTTGACACTGTATTGTAATGTTAGATATTCCACAAAAGATTACAAAATATGCCACCCAAATTCTTTATACCACAGAAGATTATGTTCTTTTCCCCCAGACAGTATCCCAGTTCTGTAGTTCCTTCCCATCTTGAAAAATGTGATCTCCAGTACTGTCTGCAAACTTGCAGCTTGGGTGGGGTAACCTGCTTTTTCAAACTGAAGAGGTTACAGGTAAGGTCTTATATCTCGGCAGATTATATTGATCAACAAACCTTTCATCTGAGAGGATAGGATTAACTAATGAGCACCTTTATCATAAGCAGTACTGAGTCATAAGCAGTCAAAAAATCTAAGTGATTTTCCAGTTACTTAATTCTTCTGAAAATTTCTGAAAGAATTAAACATGATAAGAAGCACATACTTTCTCTTACATCACCAGAGTTAGCGAAAAATCACTGGAAAACAATTGTTGTGTCTTAGGAATGGCACTCCCCAATTTAGTACCTTCTCCATCCCCCAAACAAGACTTTCTGAATGCAGGCACCACCTGCTTACTCCATACCCAATACCCTCCCCCTTCCCACTCGGGGGATGGAGTTCAGAATTGGAGCCACAAAAAGGTGAAATTTATAGGCTGAGATAGGAACAATTTACAGGAAACAGCAATGAGATAAGATAATGAACAGTGACACCAACAATGTTAATGACAAAAGCTATAAGATAAAGAAACAATTTACAGAGAAAAATTGCAACAAAATACCAACCTTCCCCCAAAATGCCAGTCCCTTACTTCTGCCCCTTGCAAGTGCAAGATAGTATAGAATAGTATTATCCCCCTCGTGGCTGCTACTAAAATATTAACCCTGACCTGCCCAAAAGTAGTTCACCAACATATCTGTTTACTTTTTCAGACAGCAGGAGGCTGAACTTAAAACTAGGTATAAGCCTAGGAATGGAATACTTGGGCAGCTGAAGGAGGTTACACTACAGCCCCTGACCAGTGTGACTAATTATATTCAAAAATATTTTACTTTTGCTTTTTCTGTAGTTATACTTTGGGCTCATTTGTTTGCAATGTTCTATGTCATAATTGTTTTGCCTCCATAGTCTGTGATGAAATGTCAAATTAGATGATACTGTAAACTGGCAGAATATTTAAGAACCATGACAAAAACTTTCTTCACCCTCTTCTGCCTTCTGTATGTAAATGTCTCCTTGTCTCCTTCAACACAATGTAAGCTATTTTAGGGGTTCTTTACCTCTGCACATGCTCTCAAATCTCATTATGCAAATCCAGTATGTGACACATAAGCAAAAATAAAATATATTCAAGTTATTAAATGCAAACCTGAATTCTTTAAAATAGGAGTTAGATATCCAGTAATAGAAATTAGAACTGTTAACTGAGAATCAATTTTCCAGCTGTCAGTTTAGCAAACAACAATGAAAGTTTTTTAATCAACTCAGTTGGCTACCTGATGTTTCTTTCAACAAGAGGCATTCTTCCCATGACAGGTTATTGGGAGGAGGCATGACAAACCCCATATACATGAGTAGAATGCCTGAAACAGGACACATCCTGCTAGCAACAGCCCCTGGAAGATCCCAGCTCTGACACCCTGCAAAGGGGTCAAGCAGGAAGTAGAAGGTATCCCATGCTGAGTGAGAAAAGGAAATGGGGGAAACTGTAGTCACAGTGAGCAGAAAAAACAGATGGTGGCAGTAGGCCATAGGATTGTTGGTTTTGGTTTGTAATTACAACTGGCAATCATTTTCAACCACTGCTGCTTTCTTTAATTATTCTACTTTGATTGCAATTACCAGCCAAAATCAACAATCCTAGTAATAGAGCTCAGAGTTTTCTGATGAAATGGTTAAACTCCCAAATGTTTTCACCCAGACCTACAAATCTGCAATTTAACAGGAAAACTTATTAACAAGAAAACTTTTTGGATCACAAGTTGTATGCCAATGTCTCCGTAGCCTAGAACCGTGAGAGTAAGAAGATTACAGTGAGGACAGTTGAAACTTTCTTTTGGAAGTTGAATTACAATCAGCAAAGGCAGCACTCACCAAAGTGCAAACAATTTCATGCACTGTCTTGCTGTAGAGAATAGTTTAAGGCAAATGAGTGTCTCAAGATGAACCAAAGCCTGAGGTTTTCCAAAGCAGTGACATTTTTTGAAAATATCATGTTGACTTCTACCTCATTGGAAACTGTGCTGTGTATGCAACAAAACTCATCAAATTTCTTAAGCATTTGCAAGTAGGGCAGGGGTATTTTGGAGTCTACCTACTAGGCTCAGCCAACACAACAGGCTCACACAGGATGCAAAAAATCCATTTTGAGCATGTGAGAGGTGATTGTGAGCATGTAAGTGGAATCAAGTCAAATTAATCTCTTTTTTCTGCTAAATAACATCTTTCACCTCACAGTTGCTCTAAAGAAGGAATCGCATATTGAAAGGACAGACTCAGCAAAAATGTTACAGAAAACCCTACTGAAATTACCTCAAGAGTACATCTAATCCTTCTCCTCACTGAACTATACCCAAGCCATGCCAGAGAGACAAGTTCTTCACGTGGAGATTCCATAATCTTTCACAGATTGTGCTAAAGCTTTCCTGTCTTTGTTCTCATTATATTATTCCTAACTTTCAGCGGGAATCCTCATTACACCAGTTAAAGCCTGTTATTTCTTATTCTATCAGTAGAATGTGAAAGGAACAGAGTTTTCCACCCTCCTTTTAAGTTGTGCAGACTGTTATGTTTCATGCTATGTTCTTTCTCTACCTAACCATTCCAATTTCTTAAGCCTTTCTTCATAAATCACATTTTCTGCTCCTACAATTGTTGTTTTCAGTAATCTCTCCAGTTGAGCCAGGTATTTGTTAAAAGTTAGTACTCAAAACTGGGCATAATATTCTAAATGAACCTTTACCAAAACTTAATAGACTAGAAGATGATTTCAAATACCCTACAGGTAATACTCTTGTGTAACTAACCTATTAACTCCCAACAAAATCACTTTTTTCTTATCCTGTTCAGTAGATTATTCACTGTGACGAGAGATTCAGCCTAACCTCTTATTCTCCAGTGAGGAGGATACTCAATTATCCAGCCTCTTATTCTTTCTCTGTGGGTGTAAGAAGATTATTCCTGTCCAAGCATAATATCTTGAAATACTTCTTGTTGAACTGCTGCCTTAGACTGCATCTTTAATGTGTCAAACTCTTTCTCAAGACTAATCCTGTCCTACAGTATGCTCCTTAAATATTGATATCTAATGAAAGTTCACAAAAAATACTAAAAAGTGATAGTGAGCTTTGAAAAACTTTTTAAATGCAGTTTTCCAAAAAGAGTGCAACTAGTCTTATTATAATCTGTAGAGTGATTTCTTAGCTAGTTTATGAAATGTCATGAGAGATAAAATCAGAATTTGTCAGGAGAAAGCAGAGTGTCATAGCCTGTTTCTTTCCTATCTATAAGGGTAGTTATTATTTAGTTCCAGAAGGAAATTAGACCACTGACATAACCTGATTTTGGAAAATCTATAATGGCTCTTAATTCATCTCCTCATCATCCTCCAGATCTTTAAAGATACTTTGAATATTTGTTCCAGTATTACTGCAGAAACTAAAGCCTAGCAGACTAAAGCATTGATTCAAACAGTGGTGTAAGAAGTGCAAGGTACATCATGGCACTTTCCAGTGCAATTCTGGTCAGCTGGAGTGAGTAGGTGCACAACAGTCTGACTTGCAGCAGCCACTGGCATTTGGGGCTGTATTGGAGCTTGTGGTTGTACATGCTCACAAGTGGAATGAGAGCTGGGATCATGTCACATGCCAAGAGCCACCATCAAAGACATCAGAAGAGCAGACAGCACTCCAATGTATGTCACAGCATCATCTCCCTTCTTCTCTTCATGTGCACATTGGAGGTCAAATGTAGACTGAAAGTGAGGTAATGATGCATTTGGTGGGTTACTGCACCCTGCACCTCGTGAGACACCCCACCCTGTCATACTTACCTGCAGCTGCCCTTGCTGCACCTGCTGATGACTGCCAGCCTGCCTTTGCCCAAAGCCCCAGGCAGACCTAGAGGTGGGCCAAATGGCTCCTTTGCTCTCTATTTTCTTCACAGTTCCTCGTTCTGTAAATAATGAAATCTCTCTCTCTACACCATGCCTCTCCCTTTCTCTGAGCAATGCAATTGGAGCTGTGTCAGGGCAGCTAGTCCTTTCTTTGCTCTGATTGAATAATAATGAAAGGATGGGAAACAAAGACTAGAAGCTTTTGAGATTAATCCCCCTTCTGTTCTCAGCTGTCAGACTTACTTATTTTTTCCCTTTTTCAGCTAAATCAGGTCATTATACTACAAATTTTTACTCTGAATGAAAGATTAAACTCAGGTATTTTATTTTCAACAGGGCATAATATTCAGCACAGAATAATTGGCTAGAGTTTCATCTGGATATTTGTATAGGGCCTCCTATCAAATTCCACTAAAACCTTACTGACTCTTTCCATTTTTTTTTTAATTCCTTAGGATCTTACTGTAGTAGAATCCTGGCAAATGGAATCTTTCACTCAATTATACCTATCTCTACATCTGAGATGTCATGTTTTCATGAAGCCTCTTTAAACAATCAAGAAAATGAAAAGGTCTTCAGGGTTACCTTGTAATAAAAACAGTAACAGAAAAGAAAAAATCTATAACCTAAGTGTTTGTCCTTGACATAGTATTTATTTTTCTACAATGAGAAGGAAAAAAAGAGAAAGAAAAAAAAGAAGGAGTAAACAAGAAAAGGCTTTCAGATTACATTTAACTGCTTTGAAGCCAACAATAAACTTACCACAGTTAAACCAGAAGGCCAACAAGGCATAAGGTCATCAAAACCAAGGCTCATTGAGCCAGTGTGTTTGGATAGATGCCATTTCCACTTTGTCAGTATGAAGAGTGCTATATTGAACAGAGAGAAGAGAGCTCATGCTGACATAAAATTAAAACCAAAAAACATCAGGTCTATTGTGGTGATCTCACAAGGAGCAGCTATGCATTAGTAAACTCTCTGGTGTGACTATTGAATCTACCTTGATGTTTCTTACTTTACTGATTACTTTATTGATAGTGTCTTTTTTTAAAAAGACATTATCACACAGGGAATGTATTTTCTCAACTGAGAAAAACTGGCTTTATGCCACTTCTGCTCTACCCAAAATCGACCCAGCAGTAGCTTTGGGATTTAATTTAAAGAGAGATAGACAAAGCATGACAATAGCATAGCATATAACAACCCAACATGGGCCTCTGCTAATACACAAATTTTTTGCTGCTGCAACAAATCAGAATATTTCTGGACTTAGTCTTTCTGCTCATGTTTTGCTTTGTTTTCTCTTAAAAAAATATTCTCAATTTAGAAGTAAAATAGTACTATAAAATTATGCTCCAAAGCCAATAAAAGACAACAAGACTGACTGATGTTTGGAGCCCTTGAAAAGTTATGCCTTTCATTAATGCCTAAAAATATTTTTGAAGCATTTTGGGTCATTTCTCTCAGAGGTATCAGATTTTCATGATATAAAGGTCATGGGAAGAGTTCATATCAGAATAGGTCCTGCAAAGGCTATTTTGTTGATTCCTTTGCTCTCATGAATGGACAGAATTTCAGACACATTTTTAGTATATGCAGTGCAAGGCTAAGTTTAGTCCTTGTGCTCTATGATACAGGCAGTCCATTGACTTTGGGCAGGAGAATCCTAATGAGAATTGCCAGAAATACTGCTTGGATCAGCAGTGGCACTAACAAGTTTGAAAGGTACAAGGCAAGCAGTGTCCTCTGAATGTGGAAATTTATAACTCACCTCTTCTTCAGGTTACTCATGTCTTGTCTGATTAATATCCTTCCAGGGACTTTTTCAGTTTCCTCCTTTGTTCGAGCTTAGTTTCTCTTGTTCATACCACTGCTGGGAGACAAAATATTCTATCATGAGAAACATGCAACTAGGAAATACAAGTATAATGTCCCAGTAGCAGTGGCAAAGGTTTGCTCACAAGATGATACTGAGCAGGGGCTGGAGACTCAACCATGGTGCCTCAAACCCACTGCTCAGGTAGGACTGGGGAAAGCCTTCCACATAGGCTACCAGCAGGTATGATCCTAAAAAGACAAAACAGATTTTACATCCAAAGAAATTAGGGCCTTTATCACAAGTGAGTGGGTGAACCACAGAGAGGAATAAGTGAGGAAGCAGGACGGGGTCCTGAGCAACTGAGTCAAGTGGAAGGTGTCCCTGCCCCTGGCAGGGGGATTGGAACAAGATGATCTTTAAGGTCCCTTTCAAGGCAAATTATTCTATGCATTTTTATTACTCTGAGCTGGCTAAAAGCCAGGATGTCCTGAACCTGAACAAGCCCTCTTTAGTTAGAGCAAGAGCAGGTTGCCCTGTTTACACCCTGTAGGCATGTCTAGGCACAGTTCTGACACATTTCAATGCAATTGCAGTTTCAAATGCACCCTAGAGAGCACTAGATTGCAGTGATATTAACAAACAGCCCACCAAGCTCTGAAATCCTATAGAAACCTGTGGGATGTGTGGACCTCACAAACTTCCTTGCCTTTCAACATCCCAGGCAGGCAGGCAAACACAATGCCACTATCAAAAATGCCGAATCAAATTTAAACACTACTGAAAACTTCATAAAAGTCAGTGAAGAAATCTTTCCTCTGTTTACTATTAATGGTTGCAAGATAACCTTTATTTATAGTACCTTGGAGACTCATTCAATAGGATGTAGTGACACTGATGAGAAGGATTATTTATTGTTTATACGGTTGCTTAAAGATGAAGGCTGCATAAATACACTGGAAAGTATAATTCCATTTAAAATTCTTTTCATAATGCATCAAAATACTTCCTGCATTAAAGTTATTCCAGACTCACTCTTTGCATCACAAGCCACATTTGCAATGCTCAGAAGGCCTGACTATATCCTTTATCACACAGCATCTGATATACAGTCAATGCAAGAAAATCATAGTTTCTATCTGATATTCATGTAGTGCCAATAATCTGCAAGGCGTATTGACATCTTTTGAAAAACCAAGGAAACTGTGGGCTTGTTTGAGAGAATTTAAAAAAGAAAGTTTCAAAACATACATTAATGGGCCATAGCACTTGCATTCAGAAGTGATAAAATGGTATGATAAGGATTACATGAGCAACAAAAACCTTCTTATTTTGTGTAAGCACATTAAAATATACCATGTTATTACTAGGTTGTGCATAAGCTCAGAAATGTCTTAAGTAATGAAAAACACATTTTTGTTCACAATTTCCAAAACAAATGTAAAAAGAAACTTTATGCACGCAAGAGGCAAGTCAGACAATACTGAACACAAAACCTCTGGTTATCACCCTCAGTTCCTACTCTTTCACTCTTGTCACTATTACCCCAAGGAAATACATTGATCACAGGATAGTTTCCCCCACTTCTGTCCTCACCCTACACCAAGACAACCAACAATAATGATTTAGTGATCGGTTAGAAGTGTGAACTATTCATATACAACAGAACAATTCACTCCAGAAACCACTCACACTGGAAGGACCTGCTGTTTGGCCCATGAGCCCTTTTGTCTTGTGTTCTGTGAAAATTTAACTTATTTAATTCCTTTATGTCTATGAATATGAATTTTTATATATTTGACGAGCATTATACCAAACACAATTGAAATCATTCTCCATCATGTTTCTTTTTCCTCTAAGCTCCAGATCCCAGGGTCCAACTTTTTCCAGAGGTAATGTGCAGTCTAGTTTTCAATGAATCAATAACCTCTAATCAATAGAGCATCTCTAGGGGTTGATTTTAAACACCTAAAATAAATCTGTCTCAGGAGGCACCATTCATCTTTGTCCACTGCAGAGCTGACTGCTCAGACCAGACACCTGACTTCTGGTGTCCAGCATCAGGGAAACTGAGTGCTGAACTAAGCTACAGCAGTACTTAGCCCATAACCTATTACTTTTTCAGAAACTAAAAGTTTGGGAAGCTGAAATGCTGTCTTTCCAAAGCTAGTAAATTAATCATGAAATCATTGAATGTTTAAGAGTTGTTATGGTTTTAAAGATCATCTAGTCCCAACCTCACTGCCATGTGCAGGGACATCTCCCACTTAACCAGGTTGCTCAAGGCTTTATCCATCCTGGCTTTGAACACCACCAGGGGCATCTGCAACCTCCCTGGGTTCAGAGAGGTTTAGGCCTGTTCCAGTGTCTGAACACACCTCACAGTGAAAAATTTTTATCTTGTTTTTAATGGAGAATTGGGAGAAAAAATGTCTTTATCTTGTGGGAGTCATGGGAACAGAACAAAGAGCCTTTTCGGCTTTTTCTGCGGAAAGCAATCCTCAGTGATATAACTCCTCAAAAATTTTTTGTATGCTGAAAAAGATTTTCCGTTAAACTTTTCTGGGCAAATCCATCTGGGGTGTATTAAGACAAATCTAGTTATACTGATCTATTACTTCTGTCTGAGCACTTAGTTTTCTTCAATTTAAAAACAACATAAGGGAGTAGGAAAATCTTTAAGCAATGAGACATGACATACTATACCATGCTGTACTGTTGATTAATGTGTAACCCAGGTGGATGGGGAGTAAGATAAGTGCCTGCACCATATGTGGTGAGTGCATTAATCAATATTAACGTGTATTAACAGGTACAGAGAGAGGGTACTGAAGAAGAGCTGGTTTTGGAGCATAATCCTGCTGTGATGGCAATGGGGATTGAATCTTGTTGACACGAGGAGTCAGCCTGACCTCTGAGACTGTGATCTTAGACAAGCACATGCATTTGATGGACTCCACACCACAGGATGCTGCAGAAGCTAAAAGCTTACATGGATACAATGAGAGGAAGGGCAGGTTCATGGATCAGAATTTTTTTCAGGCTGTAAATTTAAAGAAATATTTCCAGGTCAGGAAGTCTCTGAGCTGCAAATAATTGGAAGCAGGGGAAAGCCTAAGGAAGTATCACATACAGTTCACCTTGGTTTTATCCTCTTTCCTAGATACCTCCTTTTAATGGCCATCAGGGACTGGGCAAAGAGCTAGAGAGCCATCTGGTACAATCCCATTCAGTGCTCTTCTAGTCTGGCGGTTTATGCCCTAAATTTACAGCATACATTGAGTTCTCATTAAGTCTGTGCAAGTTGTTTGGTGTTCAGATTGGAGCAGTGTGTGCAGCTGCATGCACACCTCCACTGACCCACTGAACAGCATCGAGACTCAGGTAACTGCCTCACTGCAAACACTGGCAGGAATTCAGCATGGTCTTCTACCACAGAGACCTGGTACCACCAAACATGTGCTGCCAGCATCTCCCGTGTCAAAGCTGTGGTGGGGCACTGAGCCTTGAGAGATACTGCCTGCCTGAAGGTGGAAAATCAGCCGAGAGACCTAAGTCAGTGCAGTACGAGACACTTCAGGAATGCCACAGCACCACTGCTCCACACGCAGGAGAGGACTGGGATTTTCAGGAATGAGGCAGCAGCTCTTGCTCTCTGCTGAGTTCAGAAGCATCTCCATTTTCCACCCTGCCAGACAGAGACCTTATAACACAACTGCCACATTAGGGAAACCAAAGAAACAACAATAACATATTGCTTATTGGAGCATATTAACATGCCCCTCAGCAGTCTCATTATGACTGTTAAACTTTTACCTAAGATACTGAATTAAATGCCTTTTTTATTTATGGCCTCCTCTCTAGACTCTCTGTTACTTACAGCCCTTCCTACTAGTACAGGAACCAGAGTGGTTCAGCAGCCCAACAGTAAAACAATGCTGTCAACTGCCTACTTTCAAATTAAATTAAGCTTCTCTAATGCTTCTAATTTAATCTGTTAATGCACATGACAAAAGCAAAGATTTTGGGTTGGCTTTTGTGTGATTCACGTAGTCCTGTGTTTCAAAATCTTTTTTTGAGATGCTGAAGTGGCATTTAAATTATAATTTCAACTGATCAGCTAACTAACATATTTGAATGCTGATCCTTTTCCATCACTATAATTTTGAATTTAAAGAACTTTCTATTTTAAAGGTGAAGAACTCTAAAAACTGCCCATGGCAGTAAAATATCTCAGCTATGTTTCATCCTTTGTCTCCATTCTAGGCAATATGAGGGAGCATCTGTAGCTTACATCCAGCTATTAGGATCTGTCCCTGTGTTGATCAATAAAGACCTCACGACTTTACTCCACACTTCAGTTCCAAACCCTAACTACTCAGTAGACAGCCTGTAATTTCAGCAAGGGAAGAGAGCGCCTGCAGGTGTTGAATTAATGCACCATGAAAGCTGAACTCTGCTGTGTTGCAATGGAGTTAAAATCAGGCTTCTCTGCTCTTGCTGGCAGTATTCAGTTCCCAGTATATTTCTGACTTTGGATACATAGGCTACCCAGTAATTTTGTCACATCTTGAAAATAGAGCAGAGGTAAAAATCCATTAAAGTCTTACAGCCATAGGTTATATTTACCATTTGCTAACAGTCTATTGTGTTGTGAAAGGAGCCTGCTTCTCTAGTCCCACCACAGAAAGTTTCTTTTGTCTCACTCAAACTCTCAGAAAGGAACTCAAAACCAAAAAAGGTCACTGATTTCTTAGGAAAATAATGTAAATTGTGATGTTAACCAGAAGAATATCCTCAGTAAAATCAAACTTTGGGAAAAATATATTTTGAAAGAAAAGTGTTTTAATTATAATTTTTTTAATTTTAAAATCAGAGCTGAAACATTGTACTGAGTATTTTCAATGCCACTGATCCACTGGCTTTGGATGAGAAAATTAACACGGGCAGTGAAGAAAAGCCATCATCAATGCAGCTGTTTTTTAAGCAGACACCTGCTCAGCTATGCCTCTGTGGGTCACATCTTGTTGCCAATCCATATGTGTGACATTTCTGAGGCCAGATTGCAGCTTCATCTCCCAGTACCTCAGTAAAGCTGAGGAAATTTAGATGTCTCACTAAGGCCATGTTGACACCTGTCTCTGCTCCTAACCTGTACCACTGAGCCACCCCATGGGGAGAAAGAGGAAAACCTTCAGTACTGAGGTGGAGATGAAGACGTCTGCTCAATATTTTGAGTGCAGCTGCTCTGTTCCCCAGAGCAAGTTTGCAAGTCCTGAGTAGAACTAGTCATCAAGGTGAGGTGATGTAGGCAGCTGCCTCAGGCAGCAGGCTGCCAGGTGGAAATCAGCCTTTGCTGTGACTGCAGCTGGAAACATGAAGGGCAGCAGCTACTTCTGGGTGGGAGAATGAGGAGAGTTATTCAAGAAACAACTACTATTCCCCTCTTCCTCTCAGCAATGATAAATCAGGCTCCCCATGGGTCTCCCTCTATTTTCTCCACCTTAGTTTTACTTCTCTCCTTGTTAAGAAATCTTAGATGCAAAGAAACAGACTCTCCCCAGGTAACTGCTACAGATTTTGATGCCCCAGTGAGTGATACAGCTTATGCTACCTGTGACCTTCTGCAAAGCCAGGCCAGGCCAAATGTTCTAGTTAAGAAATCTAGTTAACAAATTGTGGCAGTCCCCTAATGCACTGGAGTTCACAGCCTTCCCCAGTCAGAACAGTGCAGGTTGGAAGGGGTCTCCCAAAGTCACCTTGTTCAACATCCCACTTAAAGCAGAGCCACCACAAGCACTAGTCCAGCTTTTCCCCCCCTAGGGCAAATATCCAACAGTAGAGATCACACAATCTTTCTAAGCAATCTGTTCCAGTGTGGCACTTATGGCACAAGCTTTTTCCTAATGACAAACCTTAATGCAGTCCCTCCCTGCTGCTCCTGGTTGTATGACCTGCCACCACTGTCAAGCACTGCAGTTATATCATCCTTGTGACTGGCCTCCAACCAATTTGGAGGTGCAACATCACCAGCATGGACTGGGGAAAAGTTATTTTCCTTAGTCTACACACCACACTCCTCCCAACATACTCTGCATGATGTGCCTCCCTTTCAATGAGGCTGCATTGTCACGTCCTATTCATTTTGGTATCCACCCAGTCCTTTTCAGTATTTACCACTTGGACAGCCAGCTCTCAGTATTATTGGTGAGCTTATTTTAAGCAGAGGAGCAGATCAGGAATAAAAATATGCAAAACACATCCATAGGAGTTCAAAAATAACATGTTCCATTCCCATTATCCACTTGTTCTCCCTTCTGTACTCACACTGCCCACACTAGGCTCTGCCCTGTGTTATTATTAAATTCAGCTGTTGGAACTGCCAGTACCAAAGCATTCACAGATGCTTTTAAAAACAGGCTTAAAATCATGATGTTCCTAAATGTAAATGGGACAACTACTATTGGTTTGATCATTATTTATACATGTTCATACAGCCAGAGTGTATATAGGCAGGGCAGGGGAAAGAGTCCTCAGTATATTTCCCTGCTATGTCCACACAAGCAGAAAGTGCATCCCAATAAAGAGGGATTTTTCAGTGAAACAGTGCTGAAGACTCAGCTTACACTTTACAAGAATTTCGGGGCATTTTATTTCTGACTAGCTCCAGTCTATTCCTATGCATTTGATCAGCCATGAACAAAGTGAATTAGGTACAGTGAGAGCACACCTTTCATTTTACTTTCATGTACTCCAAGATGTCTCTACAATGTGAACCCAATATTGTAAACTGTAAAGATTATGATTTGTGCTCCAGAGATACTCTCCTGATTTGAACTAAAATGCTAATGCAATGATACATGAGTTTCTTCTTTGTGCACTTCCTGACCCAACTCCTTGTGTCTCATTAGCAAGAAAAATACAATCACTTAGATTGGAAACACCTTAAGATCATCAAGTCCAACTTTTAACTAAACCATGTCCTGAAGTGCCACATCTACACATCTTTTAAATACTTCCAGGGATGGTTACTCCACCACAAGGCAGCCTGTTAAGGGAAAGGAGAAAGACAGAAAAATATTTGTGGTAGAACACAGGCATTCTGACTGAAAATAATATCTCATGTCTATCAATGTGTGTTTCATTTTACTTTCCCTGACTTGAGCTTGGTTTCCGCTCAATTATTCATTTTGCATTATTCAAACAGAAACAAAACAGATAAGAATGTTAAATATAATTATATAAAATGCCTTACTCTGAGGTCCTGAGAATCACTGTGATTACAAGAAAATTTCAGATGTTTAGTACCATTTCCTTTATCTCATGCCTTCAGTTGAAGAACCATTATTGTTTCCTTCTCTGCCTCACATTTTTCACTGCCCCTTTTTTGCAGCATGTATCAGTACAAACTTACATCCTTCCTGAAGCATTGAAGGTTGCTCAGTTTATTTACATCCAGTAGTACATTAATACTTTCCACTGTGCAATATGAGGTCCTAGCTAATCCTTGGACACTAATTTAGTTGAATAGGACAGTTACAACTCTCTGTCATTGCTAAAGTCAATGATCTGATACTTTACAAGACAAGAGACATTTCAAATGAAATTGATTGTATTAATAGTTTTATTGAGCAATATTAACAGAAGTGTGTTGTTCCACAGTGTCCTCAAGCAAAGCCTTTATTGGCACATTAAGGGTACATAATGCCCAAATCCATAGTAAGAGACACATTTTATTTCTATAAAATACAATTATGGATAGCCTAAAATTCCACATCAGAAACTGAGAACCATCCCACTCTGCTTGAAAGCCCCATCTTCTGTGGGAATGAATGGATAACTGCTGCATACAAATCACCCCGTTGTACTGACAGATTCTCTGTGTTTCCAGCTGTCTGCACTACAGAAGAATATCTGGTGGAAATGGATGAATTAATTTGCTTCTGATGTGCTGAAGTATCTGGGATCCCATTTGATATTAGGAAAAGGGGAAGGTAGCCAGCATCTTGGAAAATAAGATGTTTTCAAAGCAGTGATATTAGAGCATTTCAAGTCTATGTAATGAGTGTTGAAGAACACCTGGTGAGGAAGGCAAGAGGGAAGGGAGCTGAGAAGAGCAGGTATACTTTACTTGAGAGAGTCAAACTAGGTCAGTTTCACAGCCATAATTTAAAGCTGTTGAAAAGCAACTCACACCTTACTTACTATTTCAGTCTCTGAACCTAAAAGGACTTACTCAAGCCAAAGGTTTTTTCAGCTAGCAGAATGCTGCACTGGTCCTCATTCATATGGCACTCATGCGTATCAAACAATTAGTTTCTCACACAGATCACAGCCCAAATTCAAAAATAAACTTTTCTTCTCACAATGGCCGTATCATTTAGGTCAAGTTGAATGCCAAGTATCATTGAAAAATTGCAGAATTTTCAATTTTAAAATTTTCTTCATGTCAGATTGCAAAGTGATCCAACCTGTGTTTCCAGCTCATATATACAGGTATCCTTTAAGAAGCTGCGTATCACTATAAACAGCTATGGTCAATCGCCTAGTATAGTTTTCAGTAGGTGCAATAGGGTTGCCTGGCACAGTTAAAGGTGAACTGACAAAGAGAGAGCATCATTGCTGAGCTACCTTAAGCACCCGAACAACAGAAAGCAGAACAAACAACAAAATTTTTCATCTCCATCTGCCCTTAGCATTGGGTGTATTTGCCTACCATGACACATCTAGGGAAGAAAACTGAGGTCATGCATGATGTAATAAAATAATGAATTCTGTCTGCAAAGGGCTTTGTCTGACCAGCACTCTGGTTCTACCTCAGGTGCTGTGATTGTTTTTCTCTCCCAATGGCATTAGTTTATCTCTACTGATAGCAACCTGAATTGCACAACACTCCCTCAGTGTTAGACACCATAGCAGTCACAAGTTGTGTAAGAGGCAAACAAACACACCAAGCAGTCTGATTACCACAGAATCATACTATTGGGCTTGGGTTGGAAGGTAATCTTGAACTTCATCTATGTCCAATCTCTTTGCCATGGGATGCTTTCCAGTTGGCCAGGTTGCTCAAAGCCCCATCCAATCTAGTCTTGAACACTTCAGGAATGGGGCATCCACAAATCTGGGCAACTTGTTCCAGTGTCTCACTACCCTCACAAAAAATAATCTCTTCCTAATATCTAATCTACATTTACTCTACCACTCCGAAGAGATATTTTGGATGAGCTTTGAACCTTGTAGCAATGGTCAAAACTGTGGCTTCCAAAGGCCTGAAATTTTCAGCTTGTCATCTCTCATAGTTTTTCCAAATAAAAGTGTCAGCCAGTCTGTGGGATGTGGTGAGCATGCCCATAACCCACTGAAGCAAAAGGCTTGTGGGGCATTGCCTTGGAGGAGTAAGACTCTAACAGATCATCTCAGCAGCCTTTAGTTGCATAGAGTTCGGGCACCCTGCTAGATCAACAAATAGAAGAGGCAATAAAGAGCATCCCAACTAATAGGATAAAGAAGCCTACATGGCAAACACTTCTGCCATTTCTTCTGTGGTTTGCTGTTTCTCCCCAGGTACAAATGATTTCCTGTGCCTACAATTTTCAAGAGAGAGCATTAGAAACTGTGTATGATGCAGCAAAGCTTGACAGCAATCCAGCAAGGTGGGCAGCTGAAGAAGGAGGCAGAAGCAATCAGGGGAGAACTGCAGACAATTGTTCCACAGCTGAATTGTAAGCCTGAGCCTGTGAACTAAAAAATCTATCTCAGATAATTGACATTTATTTGATTGAAACAGCAGGGTGCCCTCCATCAGAATGGGAGGAGACCATATGGAACAACAGTATGAGTGGAAATAATGTTTGTCTGCTGAGTGCGTCAATGTGTTTAGAGATTATTCATCGGGCTCTAGGGATTCCAGTATGGTAATGTTTCAGCTAAATTAGAATCAGATTAATTGCTCTAATCTAATGGAAAGACAATGTTTATCAAATTATTGCTTCTTCACCACATGATATTGTGGTGTCATTACTCTTTGAGTTAAAAAAAAAATAAAATAAAAAGGCTCTCTTGTATCACATCTGCTCATGAGCTCCTTAACAGTGTTGATTACTGCACAAGAGAGACAGTGCGGTTTATAACTCTATAAAGAAATTAATGAATTAGAGTGAAAGTTTGGTAGAAAACAAATTCTCCATACTGCAGGTAGACCTGAAACTACATTAATTGGAATAACTTTGCCTCATTTGGGACTTGGGCTTTTTTTGGAGGGACTTTATTTTTGTTCAAATTTTGATACTTTTTCTGCCTCTTTTAAATTTTATTTTAGTGGAATGAGCTTGTTTTTTTGCATAGAGAGTAGCACTAAAATGGAACCATGTAGTAAAAAAGTTAATGTTTTCCTCATTTTCTTTCATCTTCTTTAAGTTGCATCTGAAAATTGCAATGAAATTACTAAAAAATATTGAGTGTGCAGATAAGATGACTAAAATCCTTTAGATATACTTGCTATTATTTAATACTTAGGGTCATTTTAGATCACCATGTATCAAATTTATCAAATGCCAACCCAGAGGAGATACAGAGCTTTTCAGCTACTTTAAAAAAAAAATGGAAATCTGCAGTTCTTGCACTACACTGCAAGTGCTGAGTACGTCATAAAGTAAGATTCTCCTTTAATCTTTCCAGAGCCTGAATGGTGCAATAGCCTCCAAAGATGTATTTTAAAAGCTGGTTTTACCTTTAGCATTTTAAAACACTTTCAGTATATGTTATACATGCTAAAACACAACATTAAAATATTAGCTCTTTTAAAACTCTATCTAGTAAGCACAATCCTCAAAAGGAGTAGAAGTATGACCTCTTCTCAAAAGTGCTAATAAAAGCACCAGGAATACCCTTCCATTCTGATTTTCCACTGTGTTGCCCTGACTCGATGCTACTGAAAAGCACTGGGAGCTTTTCACAGGACTTTTGTATCACATCAGAACAATAGAAGACAGTCAGGCACTTTGTCTCAGCCTAATTTATAATTTATAAATGGTGTTTGTGAGGCATTCAGGCTACATGCTTAAGAGAGCACTGAACAAATATTTTCTAGGCTTCTATAGTAACAGTTTTTCCTGCCTTAAAAGGGTCATATATCCTCTCAAAACATATTTCACTGAAATTCTATTTAAATAAAAGTGAATACCTTTGTTAGTCAAGTGTTCATAATGCCTATTAAAACACATCATTTATAAAAGTGGGCTAAACGCAACCACAAAAGTGATTGAACACTGAGTAGAAAACACTGCTTATGCATTCTCTCCCCAGTAGCTTTCTCTCCCAGGTACAATTTGGCACAAAGATGCCAAGTTTTTAAGGCCAGGACCTGTGCTGGCAGGATATTTGTTGTGCTTGTATTCTAGGATTCAGTGTTTCCATAACCCATTTCCCTCCACAAGCATTTTTCTCAAACTTACACAGCGAAGCTTTCTGGAGAGACAAACTCTCCTTCAATCTTTCTTATTTGTGAGACATCAGAAGTTCATGGCAACTCTCCCACATAAAACTTCGAGTTTTTAAGCCTTATTTTATAAAACATAGATCAAAAGTGTAGTGACGTGGAATGCAAATTGGGCTGCATAAACCAGATGCACTCTGAAGCCATGATGACAAAGCCCTAGGCACTTGCTCTTTTCCAACTTTCAATTCAAAACTGTTGTTTGGGTACCCCTTTTGGATACACAGTTTTTTATATGTCTGTTTGAAACTAACAGAGAATCTGCCCTCTTTCCCTGAGTCTTCCGACTGCTTTTGAAGTGAGTAAGGCTCCAGAACGAGCCATGGTGGATGGCAGACAGACACTTACTCTGTCATCACTTGGTGCTTGGATCTCACTTCATACCTTTTGTTCTGGGAGCTCCAGCAATAGCTTCCCCATTGTTTGCTCTGCTGTAGGAGCTGTGAACTTCCAGCCTAGCCACTCCCTGCTGGGCTCCTGAGCTCTGTACAGCACAAAGAGCCACAGTCACATCCGTGCTGGGCACGGAAACACACTTCTCACAGATATATATAACTTAAGGATGATGCAGCTTGCTGAGGAATAGTGTGACTCACTGTATAACCCACAGCATAAAAACACCGTTCAGGAAAAATATACTAGTTTAGTACGGATCTATAAGTTTTGAAATACAGATGGCTAATCTAAATGCTTAATTTAAATAAATGACTTATTCATGATCTTTAAATTATCCACTACCATTATTTGGAAATGATTTAATGTAGCTGTAGTCCCACACGGCAGAAATGGTGACATGCTGTCAGGAAACCTTTGTTGCTAAAATATACGGATTTATCTGTTTTGAAGGAAAAAAATGTTGTACACATAGGACACTCCATGTGGTAATGAATTAGAAGATTTGCAAACTAGCAGCAGGGGATAGTGTTTCTGAAGAAAAGTCCTTTACTAGAATCAGCAGGGTACTTCAAAATTGCTATTATTACTATCTATTAAAAATCGCAGTGTTAAAAATGCATAGAATACTCTACAGAAAGATTAATGTTATGGCTTATTCCTTGCTCCAAAGAATTTAAAACACAGTTCTGCCTCTGGAGACATTGCTGCCATACTCACAGAAGCCTGAAGGACCCAACAAAGTCGACGGAAGTTGCAGCCTGTGATAAAGAGCATGGCTGGGCATTGATTTAATATAGGCAAAACAAGAAAAAAATGTAAGAAAAGCAAGATATTCAGACCTTTTGACCCTGAGTCTTCTTATAGTCTGGTTTAATTGCACTGTATGAAATTCTGCTTTCATTGGGAGTCAATATAAGTTTTATCATCTATTTAAATGCTTAAATGCAAATTCAATTGACTTCAAGGAGGTTTCCCCAGTTTAGTGTTTGTATATGTATATATATATATATATATATACATATTTTAAACAAACAACATGAGTAAATTTTGGAAAATAAAACCGTTTGCTTTTTTGATTTTGGCAGTACAGTTTTCTTGCACCCAACATTTGTCTAAACTGGTATGCACTAAGAAATTACACAACTTATACCTCTTTGGCTTATATATCCAAGCAAAAATATAGGAGGAAGATTCCCAGATAATTAATTTTTATTACAATTTTATTCCAAGTTGTCATTCATACATGCATAAATAATGCATAAAAATACGTGATCTTCTCTATAGGGAGTCAGAGATAGCTTTAGACCTAAGAATGACTGCAGTGAGAGGAGAATAAGGACTACCACCCTACTTACTTTCCTTAGGTATTTCTTCATTGCTTAGGAACTGTACCAGCAGAGCAGAAGCCTGTGCTGGCATGACTTGGTAAATATCTCACAACTTCAGTATTCAACCGCGGCATCTGCAGAGCCATCAAAAACTGTTGCATCAACATGTATGAGGACATACATTTTCAATTACATAGAATTTTTTTAATCTCTGACATAGATATGTAAAGTATTAAAGGAACAGATTATATATATGCTATAAAGGCAGCAGAGTAGTTTTAAAGCACAACGGCAACTTTTCACTGTTCAATAACTCAATTTTTATCTAATTATTGCAAATTATAACGCAATTTGTGAGCCAACAATATTGTTGTAACTGATTTTCTGCTTGAGCTGTACAAACATTAAAAAACACCTGAAACTGGCAAGCTCATGTGTGTAATTGAAAAAAATACCCATTTCTGGTAAACAAAATGTGCCAAGGTTTTTCACCTGAAGCAAATTATTACAGGTGTTAATAAAACCTATTTAAATAGCTTTCCTAATACATGAGAAACTTCTTATATAGCTCTGGATACAGCTCTTTAGTTTTGTTTTATGGGAGTCTAGTAATTGCAGTAGAAATAAAGTGACCATAGAATTCAGTATTGCAGGATTGATGGCTCCTGTAAAGGGATAAACATTGCTGTTTGTCACAGTTGCAGACTTTAAAGACTCCCTTGTACTTCTCATCTATGTCTCAAAAAAACCCCAAAAACTAAAAAGAGCCCACAACACTTCTTCAATTGATTTGCCCTTTGTCACTGTCACAGATATGTTTTCCCTATTTTGACATGTAGTTGTAATTCTATTAGCAGCCCATTGACTGCCCTGTGAAATCGATCTGTGTTGGGCTAGCTGGGTCTTCTTAAACTAGGTGATTTATTGCTTCTGCCTGCTAAAAAAAAAAATAAAATTAAAAATAAGAAAAAGGAAAAAAAGAAGAAGTCTTTTGCCTCCTCCATGGTGAACAAAGTACCTAAATAGTGTCTGAAAATGAATAATTTTTAGTTTGGCCATTGGCTGTCCCAGTGACAGACGAGCTGTGACCCCTTGCCAGCAGCATTACTGAGATGCCTCCTGTTGCTGGCATGTAAAAATGATTGTCAATTTCCCTTATTCATTTACCTCAGTGCCTCATATATAAACTAGATCTCATTTACCCAAAATTTCCTCAGCATCAGTCTATTGGGTTACCTAATTTTGTGATTTCTCACTGGGCTGCCCAACTGCCTGACACTGGAGAATCACTTGAAACCTATTCAATGCCTATTCACTGCTGCAGACAGAAAACTGGGGCACACAGGTGCATTTACCATTGTTGCCATTCTAGTTTAGGTCAGAGAAAGAGGTTAGCATCATACTCATCTTATGCAGTGACATCTGACCTACAATTTACCAGGGTCTAAAATGATGTACTGGAACTTTAGATTATGTCCTGATATCTACATTGAGATCTGCACTAATTCTTTCCACTGGATCAGAAAAATAAATTACTTTTCTCCTAGCCATCAAGAAAATTGAGGTTGTTTCAGGTTGTTGTGAGGAGATTTTCTATCATCTAAAAACATTAATTTTTGATTGTGGATACAAAGAGATGAAGAATACTTTAATGTACTTGGTTATCTTAACCAAAAGTCAGTTTCTAGCTGTGTTCTCTCATAGGCAGTGTAACCAAGCAGAGATTTAAAGAAGAAATACTTTTTTTTCCAAATTTAGTACTCCTGCTTTTTACATAATGATAGTCATTCATTTTTTTCAAGCATGTGCAATTTGTTAATGAATCCTGAATTATTTTTATCGTGTACTAGAAAGGGTTACAAAAGTACAGAGATGCTGTATTGTGTGTGGTCATCAGGAAGAAAGCTGACCCACCCAAAATGTTGCAGTAGTGAGTTCTTTTTGTCCCAGTCTTTTTTCCTTCTGACTCATTTTAAGATCCATTATGGATCTAAGAGAGCATCTTAATGCTGACTCAAAAGGCCAGAGGGGTTAAAAAAATGTAACCCAGCAGCTGTGTGACTTCAAAAAAGGAGAAGGATGCCTAGAAGAAAGTACACAAGTATGCACTGAAGATAAAGGAAGAAAATTCAATAATATCCACTTGAAACAGCACAAAATAATATTGCTGGAGGTGGCTATTATAGTTGATACACTATACTCAGTAAAGAAAGAATATACCAAATAAAAGACTGAGATGAGGGAAAGAAGAAGCTGTCTTGCAATACCTACATCAGAAAAAGGATCTAGGACATCTGGGCTTTATTTAGCCCTTTCAAATATTAAAGCCTAAAGAAAAACACAGACCATTGCTTGAGATGACACCTTTTAGAAAGATACTGGAGGAAGGAATTTGAACAAACTAGCAGAAGTTTCTCAGGTAAAATTCCAATGAAACATCTCAGAACACAGTGATTGTAGTAATTGTAGGTAAAAGAAACATTACTAGTGAAAAAAGCAGAGCCTGAAAACCAGCAGTAGGCAAAAAGGGGTGCATTCAGGGCAGGTCTTGGACAGGACCACATCATGGAGCTTCATTCCACAGACACAAAGCTCCCTGCTGGCAAGACAGCCCCAAAGACCTCAGACTGTATGGTAAAGCAACCCCCTGAATAGAGATGACAATGGAATTGAGACTAGATGACCTCCCACTTTCCAGGTCTATTCACTCTCACGATAGTTGTTTTCTCTGTCGGAGTGGCCCAGCTTCTGTCAAAAGACAGGGAGAGATTTCCCAGCAGGACCTGGGTCTTGGGTAAGGGTCCTCAAAAAGTCTTCAAAACCCTACTTATTTTAAAACTAAGCATTGACTTTCTTTCTTGAATTTTATATTGCCAGATGTAGCAGTAATTTTGTTACAGAACGTGTTGACTGCCAGAGAACAGTTAGTGAGATGTTCTAGATGAAACTGAATTGGGTTACTCATTATCACAGGAGAAGCTGTCCTTTTGAGAATCTATGGAATCCATTATTACTTGCAGAGGAGACCTTTTGTAACACTGATAAATGTCAACCATGCATGGGAGTCTCCACAGAAAACAAGGATTTGCTAGCCCTGGCAGTTGCCCAGTATGGCATTTCACACTGACTTCAGCTGAGTATAAATAGAGAATAGTGTATAAAGGACATTGGCCTCTCACAGCAACGAGACTCTGAGTTGAATTTAGTTATACAAAAAACAGGTTCTGAGGGAGACTGTGTTGCACAAAAAATTCTTCTTCCTCACTTCTCTTTTCCCAAAGGATGGGACCTTCAAGCAAACTCATGTTTTTTCCCATCTTGGAGGTGTATGTAAAGATGGTAGACTGGAGAAATGTAGTGAAGAAAACACAAATGTGAAGATACCAGCAGGGGTTGCCAGCCCAAGGGGTGGAAGGAAACCATAAAGTATCAACTTTACAGAACTAAAAGAGGCAGCAGGTTCAAAATGAGTAAAAGGATGGGTGACAACAGCAGCAAACTCTACCAAAACTTGAGACATCTTTGCCACAAGAGGCAGTCACACATATCCCTGAACAACAGGCTCCTCTTATAATGGTGAAGTTTAAAGAGCACTGCTACCTCACTTGTGTATCTGACTTTCAACTAGATTTTCCGCACCAAAAGTGGTGCTCATGTCATACACAGGTCCACATAGCAGACATGAGTACATCTGAGTTTATCAGAGGAGTTCAGAAAGCAACTTTTTTGGCCTGCTTTTGGTCAGATGAATGAACTCCACTGATGATATTGGTTAGATCATCAGTGACCACAACAGCAAACTTGACACCTACTCACCTAAAATCAGACAAATCAGTCAAGCAGTTCTCTGAAAGAAAGTGCCCAAGCTCACTGAGTAGTGGAGACATGTCCTCTTAAGGGATTTTAGACTTAATTTAGGAGTCCTATAGAAAAAAACTTGTTAGGACTGGTAAGGAAACAATGCAGAAAGTGATTAATGGGGAGCTTGATTTGTTTTGCAAGACAGAACAAATCCTCAGGTTAGAACTGCAGTAAACCTCATCCAGCTTTTGAAGGGAATACAGTCTGTCTTCACTGAACTGAATCCTCAACATACAACAGCTAATTAAAGACTCCAAAAGTCTGTAAATACTTTGACAAATATTGATATTTAAACCTGTGATGCTCACTTGGCTAGTTGGCTTAGTCCTGACTCATTTACTTCCGTGATGCTGCAAATGACTGTGATGATCTCATCATCTGAAACTTCTAATAAAGCAGCTATTCCAAGATGTATGAAGAGGATCTTTCTGATATAAAAACTACAGAAATTACTTTTGATAAACAAGGAAAAATGGAATCACTCACAGTACATGCCTACGGTTGCTAGATATCTGGGAAGAATATTTCCCAAAAACCTTTTCATTAAGATGAACAATAAAACAAATTATCTAATTCAGAGCTGACTCATAGCAGAGAAATATTATCAAAAATTGGACTCTGCCAGAGTCAAACTATTTACACCACTTAGACCAATCTGGCCTAAAATACTTAAAACATGGTTAGTTGGATGCTTACAGTCTGATGCCTCACATTATAATGTAAGTTTTACATCCTGAGGAATATTTTTTCTATGTCTTTTCCTAATTCACAGTGCCACTGGCAGCAAATGTCTAGGTACCAATTTTTCAAATCACATCTGAAGTCTAACAATGGTATCAATTTTTATTATTTTCCTATCCACTTGATAGGTTTACACAAAGGTTATAAACATAACGCAAGTCAGCAAGCAAAGGTACATAATTAAGATGCATCCAAAATACCCCATGCAGCAAGTAAATATTTTCTTTTTAATTATATTATTACCTGGGTTTATGTTACTAAATTGCTACACAATTTAATCTATAATTGATATTCCAAGAAAAGTATTACTGAAGTGATTCTGTAGTTCAAAACAGCATGAACCTAATAATACACAAACAATTTCTATCTCACAGCCTATAGTGGTGCATGGTATTTGTATGCTAAAAAAAAAAACCATTCCTTCATATTAACAGTAATTTTGAATGCAACATAAAAACTCAATGACTTTTTTTCTCTTTATTTGTTAAGAAAGATACTAACAGTGCCTCCTGTGAGGATATATTTTGTAGGTTCTTTTTCAGATTATGAAAATAGTTGTGAGGAAATATTTGGATAAAAGAAGACAAAGCTCCAGGTAGCAATAGATTTCATACTGAGTTGATAAATGCAATTAGGGATCAGAAGGATGAACAATTACTTCAGGGGACTTTTGATACCAGAATGCAATATCAGATGATTAGAAAACTGGAAAAATATCATCTTTTCCCTATTGCAGATACATCCAGCAGTCTCAGCACAAGCGAGAGCACCATTGTGCTATAGCAATGGATATTGCCTGCCCTGAAGTGTTCACAGGCCCAGTAATCAAATATGAGCCTAAAGGAATACCTGCCAGATCTTGAGAAAGTGAAAAGCTAACATAACCCCAGCACAATGTAAGGAGTACTGTGAAGAGTTAAAATGAAGATTTGAGGGATATCCTCCTTGGCTTAGAGAGTTTGAGATGGGTGAAAACATTTTCCCCCATGCTGGAGAAGAGTGTGGATGCAGATGGCACCACTACAGTTCTGATGAAAGGTAGATGCACTTCACAGCCACTTTTAATGAAGGAACTATGAATGAAACAATGTTAATATCTTGCCAAACCAATTATAGCAATATCACAGGGTTTATGTTACTAATTGCCAATATTTCCTGACTAATTGATTCTCTGAGAGCAATATTGCCGGCAGCATTCCACCACTGCTGAGAGATGCTGAGCACCTGGGCACTGCCAACTGCCTGAGTTCCTGCCACCTACAGAGGATGCTCAGCCTCCCCCAGACTGTGAGGCATGGAATGGGTCCCAACAGTCCTTCAGAGCTGAAGCTTTTGTTTTTGAGGAAAAATTAAACTGAACATGGTAACGGTAAGTTAACCTCCGATTTGGTCTCTTACAACTTGAAGAAAAAAAAAAGAAAGAGATAATAAAACCTGTGCTGATTAGCTAAGCAACACTAACTCAGTTTTTGTTTCTATTATATGGCTAATAGTCTCTTTTGAACAGGTTTGATTCTTGTATCTGTTTGCATTAGAGTCAATTTGTGGTATGAGATTGGTATTATTTATTGAATGCTAGATCCAGCGACAAAGTTAAAACTATGAAAATCTTCTGTGAATTTAATTACACTACTGTGAGACACAGTCTTGTGTAGATGCTATAAATTAAGTTTAGCAAGTATGATTGGTGTGGTGAATGGTTAAATGGAGGTACCAGATCCATGAAGTTTCTCAGTCATTTCAAAAACTTTGTGGACTGTTGTTTTGACCTGCATTGACCAGACATTTTGAACTTTCTTATTTTATACAGGTATGCATTCAAAATCAAGTCAACTTTACCTAAATATGTAAGGATAATCTAAGCCTGAAAATGTTCAGACTTGGAGGCAGCTTAGTATTCAGTATCACTGAGCAATGTGATTGTGTGTTGGTGACTCTTTAATACATTTGATGCTGCAGAATTTTTTTTCATTACTAAAAATACTTAGTATTCTGAAAGGCAGAATAAATTTGATAGCAACAAACATTAGCAACTTCTTCTATTTTGTCTAAACCTTTCTGCTCTAAGTGCCACAGACAGTTTCTCTCTTCTTGATCCAATATATAATTGACAGCTCAGCCCAATGTCCTTCTCTATCTCTTGATTTTTTCCCTGGCTGCTAATAGCATACACCATTTTATACAGCCTCAGTCTATTAACCAAGTGTCTGACCTTGTGGGATGCTGAACACCTGCTGGAATAGACTCAGTGCCCGTAATTCTCATTGATTTCATTAGGAGGAGAGAGAACTTGGCCTCTCCCAGGTCATTTAGGCTTACCTCACTCATAAAGACAGAGCTCATGGTGGACTCCTGCTGTTCCAGAAAGTCAGACAGTCATCAGAGGTAGCTGCTTCCAGAGCACCCAACTTGGAACTGATGCCAAACAACATTAATTGTCAGGAAATAGAAATTAGGAGCACAGCTCCTCTTCATTCCTTATGCAGTCAGTGGAGGGAAATGTTAAGAAGTGCCCCGCTGGGTCTCACCAGTAATCCATTTACCCCACTATCATGCTACTGACTTGCACAAGAAGAGAGACACTACTAAGGAAAACACACAAGCCAGGCTGTTTCTACTGCCTTTTCTTTACATAGCCCCAGCACCAACAGCTTTTGCTGTAGGTGTGTCTGAAGGAATGTTCCTACCTCTGATACTGTCCTCTAGATCCAGCAGTGGAGGGTTTGGTGAATAGCAGCAGTTCTGTCTTTATCTTACTAGGACCCTGGTGACTTCAGAAACCTCAGTCTTACCCACCAGCCTTTTCCTCTCCAGCTGAAGTGTTCCACATCTTCTAACCCCTCCTCATCAGGCAGCTGCCCCTGACTATTAATTATTCTACTCACCCTTGTCTACATCACCCCTAGCCCCCCATGTCTTTCTTGAAACTGGGCTAGAAGTGCTTAAAGTGGTCAAAAATGGGGCACACCAAAGGTATAAAAGCAAAATGGTGCCTTCTGCTTATTCTGAGTGATGGAGGATCTGACCTGCAAAGTTTTAGTTTATATGCCAGTGACCTGCAGCAGCCACATACATCCTAGCCAGTCACCTCAACCTCCTTTTAGGAAGTAGGTCCCTTCAGGCATGAGTTATCTGATTTAAATTTTCATCCATTTTAAGATTAAATAAACAGTACCTTCTAGGTGCCTGCTCCTTCCTGCTGGCTGTAAAAGTAGATTACACAGATAAGGCAGTTATGTGTGCCTGGGCCATGGCTATGTTTTGTTGACTATAAGAACCTCTTCTGGTGTGCCTCTGATTTCCACAGCCACTCCCTGCCTCCTTGCACTGTGATATAGGGAGAAGCAATCTAAGGATGGGGTCCTGAAGCAATCTAAGGATGGGGTCTTGAAGCATCCTGCAGTGAATTAAAACTTGCTTCGACCCAGGCACGTGTCAGAGAAAAATGAGGGATGTTCATGTAGGCTGCAGGTTTTCTGGGCTGGTTTTGGTTAAAAGGCAAGGGGTTTGGAAAACAACAAACAAACAAATCCCCATATTTGAATCTTAATAGTTTGCAGAGTGATGTGAATGAGAATATAGACTAGTAAAAAGGAATACTAAAATTTGTTCTAATGAAGCCTGCAACTAAGAACAATGAAAGGGGAAAAGACAGATAAATAACATTTTCTTTTGCTTTGCCCCTTTCTGGAGAGCACGTTTTTTGTTTCAGGAATATAACTAGTTTATAATAAAGTGTAGGAAGTGCCAGAGAGAAGAAAAGGTTGAGTGCTAACTGCTATACCACCTATTATTTTATGTTCCATTCACTATTGCAAGATTGACTCTTCCTGATTTAGTTTACATGCATAAATTCAGAGCTACTCAAGAAAATAATTTTGAGGGTTTAGTTTAAAAGAAAAAGAAGAAAGAATTAGTATATGAAAAGATAAAAAACTACTGCTACACTCCAGTCCAGCCTTGTTGAAGTATCTTTTAAGCTTGAACAGTGATTAACCTGCAGCAAGACACTTCTTATGTGATTTATTAGGCATCTTGTTTTGGTTTTAGTGAACTTTCCTGTGAGGGAGCAGATTATCATCACCTCTGGAACACGGAGTTAGTCACCTCTAACTGTGGAGACACAAGCATCCCTTCATAATATTTACTTACTGGGTTATTTATTTGCAATTCTCAAGGAAGTAAACTAATAAGCTCTCACAGGGCCACTGAAAGTGATAATATTCTTTAACTGGCATCACTAAATCATGTAATAATCAACTACAAAATTTTAAAAACCTAGGAATTGCAAAGATCAAAGGTGAAAGCTAAGAAGTACATATTAGAAATAACAACAGATGACCCCAGAACGAAAAAAAATGAAAACACAAGGAGTTTGTAGTTTGTGACTTAAGAGACACCTTCCAGAGAAGTAAAATCATGTATTCACTATGTAGTCACCATTTGCACCAAATTCTTTATATAAATTATATCAAATTCTAATAGTAAAAAATATTTCAAAATTTATTTGTTGAAATTTAAGATGTAGTTACTAGAAACTATTTGTTCTGCACCATGTGGTACGTTAGCTATGAACCTGTAAAACAGAATTCACCTCATAATGTAATAGCACATGTACTAATGTTCAACCACAAATGCAGTGGTGACATCTAAGCTGTACAGTACTCCTTATCAGGTCCAAACAAGCCTGTTACATCCTTCCCAGCAGATAAGAAATAAGAAATGAGGAATGGATAACAATATGGCTTATGCCAACTACTTATGCTCTTTTCTCTTCCCATTTGTAATTGAATGAGTGAAACCAAAAGTCAACAAAAAGAGCACAGCTATCTACATGCTTTTCTGTTCCTTTGTTTTTTTGGGGGGTTTCTGCCCTGGCTCTAGAGAGGATTAGGTTGGAACACTACACCACAAAGAAATGTATTGGCTCACTGAGCACCTATGACTAGAAGTTATCTCCTGTAAACCTCAAGGATTTCCAAGACTTGTTCATCACAGCAGTATATTTCCCGATGATATCTGGGAAGTTGATATCTCCTATAAGGACAAGGGCTACTGATTCAGATTTTCCTAATTGTCTACAGAATCATCAATGCTTTCATTCTGGCTGGGCAATCAGTAGTAGGCACCCACTACAACATTTTCTTTGTTTTCTGTGATGACAGAGCCCCTGTCATCACCAACTGTAAGGACTGTGCAGTCAAACCTCTTACATGCAGTGCAAAACTTGCTTGCCCTGCCTATTACTCCTGAACAACCTGCAGCACTCCATCCCAGCATTCCAGTCACAGGACTCATTCCACCCAGTGATATCACTAACACCAGTGATATCATAGCTCAGACAGCTGAAAAATACTTCCAGACCATGTTCCTTGTTCCTCAAATGCACTTCTAAAAATGCATGTCATGACAGTATTACTGTTTTTTCCCATCTTTTTGACTGATGAATAAATATTTTAGGGAGTCTCCTCTTCAAACTGCAGCAAAGCTGATGTGGACAGTATATTATTATTGTGGAAGAACTGAGTGATTGCTATCAATCTGTCCTTTGGTCTATAAACAATTAGAGTAGTGAGGGAAGCTGCTGAATCTGCTAATCATATGCTAAGTATTCACATTTTCTCTTCTCTTGTTTTCATGGGGGTTTTTTTTGTGCAATTGTTACCTGAAATCAATAGGATTTTTTCCACCGACAATTGAAAATACTCCTTGAAATGTCCTGAGCTTCTATGCAGAAATTTCTTGCTGTAGAGAAAGAAGAGAAAGGCCAAGCTGAGTAAAGAAGCTCATTTTGTTCAGACAAGAAACAAAGTGCACCTTTTCTTTCCCTAAACAAAGCATTTTTAAGAGCAGGATAGAGGACATTTAAATCAATAACCATTAAGAAGCACAAAGCTGCTAAAAGAATATATCTTTGGAGAAAGAAATTATCAGGCTCGACACAGAAATAACTGAGTGAAATTCTATTTATGCAGGAGGGATCCAAATTAGATGATCCTAATAGGCCTTTTTGGCATTGCAGTCTGAAAAACTATGAAACATGAGAACAAAATAAATACTGCTCATCCCTGTCACAGCTTTTACAGAACACTTCCCCAGTGACAAAAATACTTCACTCATTCGCTTACTGCACTGAATTTATTGTTTTTCTACATATAGTTTATTAGATTAAGTTTGTCAAATTGTCACAATCATGATTTTGATGACTTAAATTCCAAGTCTTTCTCCTCTTTTCAAAGTGAAATATAGAAGAAAGTAAGCACAACATCCACACCAGCTGACAGCTTTGTCAAGAGCCTGAGACAAAGAGGATATAGGGGCAGGATGGGTAAATGACACTACTGGGAGTAAAGGATGTTCAATAGACGTTAGAGTAACCACAAGAGCCTGGAAGCTTCCTCACAGGAAAAGGAGATCCACAATCAACTGAGAATACCCAAAGCCCAGGAGGCAATAACCAGATCCTGTAGATGCCTTGGGAGTTTTGTTGTTCATTGAGGTGAGCTTTATACTATTAAATACTGAATAGCTATTTTAATTGTCACATGAAAAGTGTTAAAACATGGAGCTAGATCCTGCCTAGATCAATACTGGAAGACTTATATGGTCAAGAAAATATGCAGTCTCAAACATCTGGAAATCTCACTCTCTGTCCATTAATGATTGGATTTCCAAGGTCTTTAAAAAAAATCCTATTTCCCTGTAAAAGATAGAGAGACCATCCCCTGCTACCCCTCCATGGTAAGACAGCATTTCACTTTCTGCCTGATGTGGGTTTTCTCGAGCTGCTAGAAGAAAATGGGCTATGACATCCCACAGCCTGGACTGTAAAAGAAGGAATAACATAAATGGCCTCTGTGGGGGCTGTAAACAATCCATTCCTCCCCCTGTTCCCACCCTAGTGGGTTACCATGCATTTGCCTCTAGAGCTAAGCAAATACTTGCAGGCCTACCTCAGGAAAGGTCATTTCATTTCCTATGGACAATCCCCAGAGGATGCAGAAACACTCCATATTTCCACTGGAACAGCTCAGGAGAGTTAAGTTTTGCAGGAAACGCTCGCAGTGTTGTGCTTCTGTGTAGCTGACCAAGCATCAGGAGACTTATATCAATGTACAGATATCAGGTTAGCTTCTCTAAGTGCCTCTGCATCTTAGGGTTAAGAGCAGTATGACATAAGCCTCACATTTCTTCTTAAATTCTATAAAGGATATCTAAATACATGTAATCCCTCCAGAACATGATGGCACAAAAGATATTGCTGTGCTCCGGGTCTTAGAATATATTGCTTCTCTTCAGTACTAATACATCAAAATCTTTAGAATTAGAAATAAATGCCTACTTTTTTCTTTTTTTTTTTTTAACTTCTTATTTTAGGCAGTGGCTTACTTGCAAAACAAAAACCATGTATTGATCATTTGGACAGGGGGAGAATGCACCATTCTGGGACATAGCATTTTCATGCCACAGATTGCATTTCAAAGCAAATGAAGATTGAGATTTCCTCACAAGTAAGAGCACTGTGATGTGAATGAGTACATCACAGATAGGGGCTAGTTCAAGAACTTGAAGGAATAATTTTTAGTGTAAAATTGATTATTGGAATTTCATTAAGCTTAAAATTAACACAATTTATTTCCAAATAGTATCAATCATACTATAGTTCTGCTTCTGACTGCTCTGATATATTCATCACCCATTTGGAACATAAGTAGAAGCTTAGCATACTCATAATTGTTTGTTGTCAATTGACAAAGATGATACTGAAACAAAATAAAAATTAAGTTGCAGCTTGGAATGATACAAATGATCCAGTATTCCAGCCATGGTTAAAAATTCTGATTACAGAAAGGTATATTATCAGAGTGGAAGTAAAGGCATGGGGAGAAAAAGCAGCATCTAATCCCTCTGTTAAGCAACTTCAATAAACTTCACTGTAGTTATACCACTGCCAGGATTAGCCAACAAACTTTGAATTAAAGTATGAACAACATTATTGCATTTTTTTTTCTTTTAATCCTTGATGAGAGAAAGAAATTGTACAGACTCCAGGAGCACAAAAATAATTGTTACATTTATGATTCTCCAATTATGGCTTATAGGGACTGCTTCTTAGCCATCTCTTTGGTCTTATGAAGGTTTTATAACAAGGCTTTTAAATAAAACAAGTGTTTTCAATAGCACCAGTAAAATAATCACATAATTTTGTAAAAGAGGAATTTTCATTTTGCTTTGATTCATGTTACAACTTATAGAGAATCAACCTTCTATTTGTTCAGATAGCTTAATCCTCACTTATGTTCTTAGTTTAAGTGGATACAAAGAAAAAACCCTCCTAGGACTGTTTTCTTCTATTTCCACTTCTCCCTATAGCATTGTTGGAAAGAGGACATACTTTAGAAGGAATGAAGTCTTAAACAGAGAAGAAATGCAAATCCTGTTGTATACTCTGCTCAGCTTGAACTACTCTCATAGGGGTCTGGGCTAGAAAAATATCTTCTTTACATCTCAATGTAGGCTGAGACAGTCAACCCTGAACCCAGTCACAAGTTACCATATGTCAGCTTGGTCAGGTTAGCAGGAAGGGATTGCTGAGGGTTTCTACATCCATTTGCTTTACAGTTGATGCTGATTGCTTCAGAAAGGCAGAAAAATTAGTAGCTCACAAATTTTCCCAAGGAATGCTGCTGATTCTCTGCCTGATCTAATAGACTATTCTGCATGAAGATTCTACACCCAAACACAGATAAAAACAGGAATCAAAATATAGAACTGGCCAAGATGACATAATTTATTCATAAATTAAAAGATTATTCATAAATCATGGATTAGATTATATATGATACGATGAGTTAATCTGACTTTCCTCCACAAAACTTTAACAGCAGATTCCTATACCAAGTCTATAATGTCTCAGTGAGCTATAGCCCATATCTGAGAAAAATATTTACCATTGTTTCAAAGAATCAGGCAGTTGAAAAGATCATATTCCAAGTTAAGTAGATTTATGGATTAATCATCCTCAATACTTAAACCACACATCTTGTTTGTTAGTCTTATCTTCTGAGTGTTGGATCCCATTATGCCTTTCCACTGGATTAAAGACCTATCTCTACAAATACCTTCCTTACATAAGTGTAAATAATAATCAAATCACTCTTAATATCCTCTTTGGAGAATCAAAATACATGCAGTTTCTTGCACCTCTAAATTTATGACTTGAAACTTTTTTTGTTAAATCTTGGTGAAAGATTTGTGACAAGGGCCCTAAGATTTCTCTGGTTTTCAGTATCCTTCTTGAAGGTATTCCAGCCTGATTTATTAGTAGTCCCATAAATATGTCCCCAACACTGAACAATGTGGGACACCAGTTTCCTGTTGGTGCTTGATATTTCTTCCTTTCACACCTAAACCTTGTGTTTGCCCTCTGTCCTTAGCACTTCCCAGTGAGTTCCCCATTCAGTGTCTAAGTATACAATTAGCCTTTGTTCAGCCACACATATTTTAGGATGTAACTCTTGATTTATTTTTTTTTAACCACAATTGGCCCAATTTTGCTAACACATGAGTTGTTCTGATGAAACTCTGCTATTAAAGAGGCACAACTCAAAGAGCCATATCCCAACCAACATCAGTGTACAGAGCTCCTTACCAATTTGTGGTGTGACATCAGCTGACACAAATTAAAAATCTGGCCTCCTGCATTGAAGACATTCTTAAAGCCATTTCTCCCACAATCCTTCACATTATTTTCTACCAAATAGGACAGAAAGAGGGCACTGGTTTCTCCACAAACACATCTGGAACGTAGGTAGATGACCTGCTTGTCATGTTGACAATAATCATGGAGACCTGACCTGCTGGTCATGCTGACAATAACCATGGAGACCTGACCTGCTGAAATGGAGGCTCAGTTGATTGCTAGGAAAGAAGGATACTGCAGATTTCTGTCTTTTAGTGGAGCAAAACTTATTGATTCTGCCTAGCACTTCATCCATTGTGCTGAAAAAATACTAAGAAAAAAAATCTAAACTTATGTCATACTTATATTCGTGCACCCCAGTGCACAATGACAAGGTTTTGGTTTTTTATCCTGATAGTTACTTTAAGTTTTAACAAAACCACATTTTTGTAACATGCCCATTTCTAACCTGGAAAGTTTTTCGCTCTAGAAATCCTTTTGGTTAATAAGGATCATCATCAGGGACTAAAAGGGACAAAGAGGGATTTTAATGTGAAATCAGAGACAGCAATGAGAAGCAAGACACTTGAGAAGTCTGCCAATGTTCGTGCCATAGAAAATAGTGGACCTAAATTATAGGTCTATTAAAGCACGGAGATATTGCACTCAAGGTGTTAAAATAACCAATTAAACATGCAGTTTTACTCCTGCAAAAATACAGAGCATTTCTGTGGAAAAAAATACCACTGTCAAGAATTCACCATGACTGGTAGAAATCAAAATAAATAAATAGCTTTAATTGGAAAAAGAATATTTGAAACCACAGTGCAGTTTTGTGGGCCAAGCAAATCTGTTAGCCAGTCTTTTAATAAGTCCTCATTGTACTGGATTCAATTTAGGTTTTCTGTGAACATGGACATAACCTGTTAATAATTTAACACACCTCTGGTAAAGTAGGAATGCAGTAAATAAAAGGTAAACTAATAAAACAAAAGCAGTGCTTTGTTTTTGCAACTAGATGGCAAATTAATGGAAAAGACTGCTATCACAGCACAAATTCTGAAAATGTTATACACACAGAAATCATGAGATCAAAAATTTATGATTCCAAGAGAGGGACTAGCTTTAGCATGTAGCATACTGCAAATGACATGCTTTTCTTCAGGAAGGGTTTTTATGTATAGTGTGTCCTCTCAGTCCAGCTCAGCAGCATTGCTGTGGGAATTTATTTTTTTTAATTCTTCACTGCATTTCTCTACAATTCTTTCTCTACATTTATTTTTTTCTGCAGACAGAAGCAGTGCATATATGATACATGTTCTAAACAAATGATTAAGGAACATGAATACAAGGTCAAACCAGAGCTTTCATACACTCTAAGTATTGCATATTAGTGCAACAAAATTTAATGTATTTATTTGAATGAAGAATGAGGGATAGCTCGTAATTGCATCAGGGATGAAAAAGCACTTTGCATTAGTTAATCTACCTTGCTATGTTACACCTGCTGATTATTCCAAGCTTTGCACTGAGTGAAGGTGACGGAGGCTATGGAGCACCAGACCACAGAGGCATGAACAGCCAGCTGCCAGGGTCACCCGCTGCTCCCCTAAATTCCTGTCTGAGCAGCCTCCTAGGGCTAACCCAGGCCACAGCACTGGCAACCTGCACTGAATTCATTTGCTGCATTAGCCCTGCTGGGCCGATGCCAGCTGGTGAGGGACACACAGTGCGTCTGCTGGCTGAGCTGCAGGCAGCTCTGCACACCTTCCCTTCCAAAGGCTCCTGGGGACTCTCCCTGAAGGCAGCAGGACACCAGATCTGCTGCCTCCTGACCCCTAAGGGCACCAGGTCCCATCTGAGTCAGCCCAACAAGCCTAGACACTGACTGGCCCCTTTCCTGGAGATGGGACAGCTTCCCTGGGCTTCATCTGTTCCCAGCATTCAGTGTCCAGAGAGCCTGGGCACCTTCTTCACCTGAAGTTTATTCATTATTTATTTATTATTTATTATTTATTAATTTATTATTTCCATTATTTCCTTTGCCCTTCAATCTCACTCTTCTCTGTCTAGAAGCAGCTTACAGGCCCAGGGAGGTTCCAGCTGCCAGCACATTTCTGGCTGCATTTGTCACACTCTTGCAGCACTGTGGGTCTGCAGACAGACCCCTTTTGAACAACCCTGGAGGCCAGTGCTGCTCCAGCTCAAAGGAAAGGCAGTTTGAGGAGCACAGCCATCCTCTATGGGATAATTCTCCTATTTGTCAAGCTCTCGTTACCTTCCTCCCATAAATCTTTCCAGTTTCCTTTCCACACACAGTGGAAACTTAAACTGGGCCTGCCTCCACTGTTAAACTTCCACAGAAGGCAAAACTTTGAGTTTAATATATTCTGCCACTTGAGAAAAGCAAGGATTTGAATACTAAATAGAGCTCCATAATCCATAGCCATGTAATTGTATGTTACGCCAGGAACTTCTGCTAACAACGGAATTCAGGCAGAGGCACCAAGCTGACAGGGAGACAGAGGCTGCTGCTGGGAAAAACAGGGGGAAAGGGATGTTTAGGAGGAAAGGGGGAGGGAGGAGAGAGGAATGTCACTGAGAAATATGTGAGTCCTGGAAAAGCAGTAATGGAGAGCTGCTGGGAAAGTAAGAGGCAAAGACAGACTGGTCGAGAAGGCTTTGTGGCAATATTGTTATGGGAATCCTGGAAGAGCCTGCTGGAGTAGGTGGCTGATGGCACCCAAAGAGACCTCAGGAGGGAAACACAAAGACTGGAGCACTGTTTTGGTAGTGTGTTCCCCTGAAAGTCTTACCTACCCTCAGGGGGAATCTGGGAAGTTGGAAAAATAACTCAAGTGTATCATATCTTTTCTGTGTAATGCACATCTCCAGCAAATGTGGAAGAGTTTTAGACAACTGGTAGTGCAGGGGCACATGGCATGAGAAAGGCAGATGAAACCTTCAGTGAGGAACTTGAACAGAGGCAGAAATAAGCTTGAGAGCTGCTGCCTTCTAATCTGTCCAGCATGGAGTACCCACACAGGGCTGTGATGTGGTCACTTACACCAGGATGCAGGTGCTGTGGGAAGATGGTGAGGCCAGATGTGAAGACCCAGCAGAAAAGGCAGGATTTTCTTGCAGAGCTGTAAGCCTTGCCAGGCATTTGGGCTGAGGTTTGCTAGAGGGTTGCAGATTCTGTGTTTCCCGGATGGTGATAAGCTCACACAAGCAGCAGTGAAGGCACTGGAACATGTCTGCTTTTCTTATTTCCCTTATACTATATGTCCCTTCTCATTAGACATGAGAGGATCACATTTCCAGTTTAGGATGCATGAGTGAGAACAAGGACAGAAAGATAAGAGAATTGTGCAAAGCCTCATCCCTCTGCTTTTTATTACCCTTGTCATCTATCAAGAGACTGACTGCTTCTCTTGCTTTTGCTTTTTTTTCTTTTTTTTTTCCTCCAGCATATTTGTAAATGTTATTTACTTATTGTCACTAGCTCCTCCAGGCTGTCTACTTTAATTTTATATCACAAATTGTGACCGGCAGCATTTTGTTGCTGCTGCTTTCTTTATTAATTTGTGTCTTACTACTCCAGCAACAATAAACAGTCTTCAGCCCTCATATAATTTGTACTCCATTTTGGATCCAAATGTCACAGGAATATTGATAGAATTCCAAGCCTAGCAGGGCTGGGAAGGTACTGTGGGCATTGCTATGGCATACCCACACTTTTGATTCAAGTTCTGGGCCCTTTAACCCAGAGGAAAAGATTATACAACAGTATCATTACCAGCACTATCACATTTCTCTTCACATCACTAAGCATCATCATCAGCATATTTTGAAAAATTTTTCTAGAATTTAGAGTTTCCATAGTTCAAGTCATATAGACCTAAAAATAATGCCTTACCCTTTAAGCCCTTTGGACAGAAAATTTTTTCTGAGTCTTGAGCAGTTAAGAAAATCTTCCTTGAGCCAATTTACCATGCAGGGTTTATGCCATCAGAATTATTATTCTCCTCATGTGATTGGCCTTGCCAAGTTTCTCTAGAGTCAACATGTCTATGTTTATGTACCACTGAATTGACTATTTTTTATCTGTGAATACGGTAATGGGATTAGAAGCTTGACTCTTTCCCTATTTATTACTGTGTTTCTGACAGTTCTCATTCCTAATCCTCTTAATTTGGACCATCATATTATCTACAACCAGCCTGTAAACCTGAATGCAATGGTCTGATTATTAAAAATTACTGAAATCATCTTCTCTTTCCACACTTGATCTTCTTTAAATACCCATGTCTCACCACAAATAAAATTTGTAAGAGCAAATCTTAGTCCTGTCTCTGTGCAGTAGTGCTAATAAAAGCAATAAAAAACATAGGTTTTGTCATTAAAAACTTGTTTGTGTGTGCAGAGTAGGTATTTATATTATGGGATGTTTATTCATGTCTCTTATCAGCAATAATGAAGGGAAGTTCGCCAGACACATTTGCTACAGGGATCCCCAGAAGGCACACAGTAGTGCAACAGCTCTGGATTTCTATTCTTTCTCACTAGCATGAATTGAAACTACAGCCTCTGCAGTACAATATATTACATTAAAAAATAAAACAGATATAGCTGAGGGGAATAAGAGGAAGGAAGAAAGGCCAGAAATCTGTGATATTAACCCAAAAGAATTAACTTGTTTTCAAATGTGTTTAATTCCTATAGGCTTGAGTTACCATGTTTTAAAGAACCACTCTTTTTCTTAAAGGTATTAGTCAGGGTACAGGAGCTGCAAGATAAAAATAAGATTGGATAAATGTGCCTGTGGCTCAGATCAACACCCGATAAGCAAAAATCTGCCTGTCATTATGCCTGCTTTGTATGCCATCATTGTTGATCCCTGAGTGCAAGGATTCATGGCATTATCACAGCTTCTTTCTCTAGACCTAAATGCTGGCTTCACCACCATTTGTTTTTTTATTATTATACAGTAGGAAAATTGAAAGGCTCGCACTGCCCACACACACTGGCTGATGCATTTGTACTCAGCAGTCAGAGCCAAAGGTTGTCTAAATGATACACAGAGTGATGCTTTGAAAATTCATGGCAAAATGAGATCCCCCTCTCATTTCTAAATTACTGTTCTTCCTACTTGCAAATGTGTAAGAGGCATCCACACTAGGAAACAAGCTTTTTTGCTATGCCAGGGCTGACAATTCAAATGAGGACTTTTTTTTTCCCCATCACATCATCAATTTGAAAAGAAAAAACCCTCTCTATAGGATTTCTTGCACTAGAAATATATAGTGAAAACATCATAAAAAGACTATTAGTGACTATTAATTCTTTGGGGTTTTAAAGTAATTTCTGTAAAACACGATTATATTTTTACTGAACTTGTTCAGGTTTTTTAATAGATTTTAAGGCTAGAAGGGACTACCAAATCATTTATTCTGACTTCCTGTATTACTGATAAAATAGCATCCAGTTAGTCCTGTCTTGAGCCCATTGCATTTGTCTGAGTCACACACACCTTTCAGTTTCAGCTCATTCATTCTGCGGGATCCATGGGTAGAATTGCTTTTTCAAAATATGGATGGAAGTTACATTTGAATTGGAAAAAAAGGAATCCTGTCGCTGCTTTTTTCTAGAGAAAAAAAGGACAGAAATTATGAGAAATACAATTCCTGTAAAGCATTTGAAAACATGGAAATATTGATTACCAGGATTCCTCTTAACAAGTAAAGCTATAAATTGTTATCTGTTGTTCCCTAAGCCTTAACAGTCTTTCCCATGGCCCGAACTAATTATAGTGATCTAATTAGGTCACAATTTTTGAAACTAGCAAGTCATAAGACCTCTTGTATTTTTTGAGGTGTCTCCTCTGGTACGAAACAAATTGCATCCCAGAAGTGCCTAGTTTTCTTCAGTAATTAATGAAGAAAGACAATTAGCTCAGTTACAGACAGCTGTGCTTGGGCAGATGAGTCTTATTCACAATGACTCAGTATTTAGCTGTCAAAAGGAACAAAAAATTAGAAGACCATTACATAGCATTTCTCTGCTTCACATAAAGCTCAGGGGATCCTCAATACAGTGCATATGAGAACCTGGGATAAACTGCAAATTTAGCCTGCTAAAAGATCTGACAGGTATTGCTGTCCTGATTAGAAGAAAAAGTCATGAGGAACAGGCTAAAACATTGCTTATTCAGAGTTAGAAGCACCTAACAAGTACCAAGGAGGAAAATGCTTATCCTTCAACAGAATTCTTAAAAGACAGGGCTCTGCAGGAAATAATTCTCTCTCAAGACTTTGTTAGCATCTTTGTGCAGCCATGAAATGATTGGGCCAGCCAATACAGGCAATAATCCAGCAGTGACACACAGCACCGTGCAGCCTTCACTATCCATCACTCTTGCTCAAATCATGGCTGCACCTCCGTGGTGGCTGAGCCCACTGACAGCAACCCCAAACTGCTAATGGATCACACACCACTGAAAAGTGGAAAAGGTGCCACAAGTAGCCATACCTCTGCTGTTGTTGTGGGAAATACTGGGGAATGGGGGAAGGCAAATACACGGGCCTCTCAACCCCAGAAGCCAAAAATAACTTGTGTTTGAAAAGTGACTGGACAACCTAAGGCTGTGAGACATAGATGATTATGTTGGAGGCTCTGCAGCAGACTTCAAAAAGTTTTAGTTACAATGCAATAACCTTCCTTTGACACTGCATGCCCACAGTATTTCATTTAGGTTTGGATTTCTCACTTACACCAAGCTCCCAAGGAGCCATATCCATCGATAATGCTTTCTTTTATCTCTGATTGGTTTAAAAACTCCATCCTAAGCAAGTCCAGATTAGTTATATATGCCATCATCAACTCCCATCTGGATTGTACCAGTGCATTTTATTTGAACATGAAGTTATCAGACCTTCAGAGATACCTACTAGCTGATTACAGTGAACAAATTATATTACTTTCTCCACTGACTCCACAAAATATTGAATTAAGCTCAAGATTGCAGTGTTTATATTCAAAGTACTCCTGGGACCTCACAAAGTTCTGTCACAATGAAGCCTTACAGAGTAAAAAGAAAAGTTATTTGCCTGAAAAAGAACTGCTTTGTGGTCTAGTTTGCAGCTCCTGAATTCCACCAAGCATCCCACAACTTCCTCCAAAGTGTGTTTTATACTTACCTAAAAAAAATTAAGATTCTACAAAAAACAAAGCTCATGAACATTAACCCCTTCTCCCCAGGGGTGAACTGGGAGAACAAATGTTATTTGTGGCAGTAAATACTTCAGGATTTTAATGACAGTAAAACTGCTACCACAGTGAACTCATTCTAGATGTTGCCATGTCTGACAAAAATTGTCATCTTCAGATGGATTAATAATCATAGAAATTACTCTAATTCTTCTTCCTTGCTACTTATTATTCAGCTACTCTTTTCCTGGTTTATTGCAGTTAGAGTTCTGGAATGGACCAGAGAAAGTACATGCAAATAATCTCTTGCATTTCCAATGAAATAAAATGGCAATATATACTGTGAATATCTTGCTTCTATCAGAATTTACAATTTCTCAGGCAGACACACGAAGGACACATTTTCCCCAGTTTACTTCTGCTTAGGAAAAACTCACTTGTCCCCCTTCTCCACCAGACCACTCCTGAGGTTTATTACTAGCTGAAAGATTGTATCTGTAATGATATTATTTTCCTACAAGGTAGTGCCCACCAGGAATAACAGATTAAATCATGTTTGAGCTTAGACACTGTTAGCACACACCACAAGAATTCGTTCCTGCCAGTTTTAATGATTCTGTCTGAGGGTTTACAGAGCCTGTTTCACAAAAGTGCTAACTTGCTTTGCAAACCTTTCACACATAAGAAACTGGGGAAGGGGGAAAGAGAGAGAAAGAGAAAAAAAAGACTTTCCACACAGAGAACAAGGATGCAAAAATTTTGCTGTCAGTAAGAGAAATACTGGAACTAGTTGTGCACAGGGATTTGGGAAATTTTCAAGGATCATCTCCCCCAAAACAGATTCCACGCTTTCCTCTTGTTTTTCAATCACCTTTAAGAGAGTGTTAGCTCCAAAGGTTGGATTTCAAATTGTGCAGTGATGAGGGGCAAGGCAGAGTGACTCTCTGGTGGGGAGGACAGTAAGAGGGGGACCTGGAAGCCATCAGAGCACAACAGCCATTAACAGCTCTGCCTGAAGAGCCAAGGCAGGGGAACAGCAAGCATTGTTCCTGAAAACAAATTCATCAATGTCAGTGTCGTCCTTGCTAGCTCAGATGCACAGCTTTCAGCTGGCATATTTATTATTAATTATTATTAAATTTATTTATTTAAGTGTGCTTTGCATAGATAGACACATTGTCAGTCACCAAGGACTTAATATCTAAATTAGTTAGGACAAACAAACATGAGATGAAACAACACTGTAACAAAGAGCATGTGAGGGGATTACTAATGAAGAGAGAAAGAGAAAACTGTTTGAAGTGGTGAGTTGAGTCTTTAAAGAAAAACCCACAGATTTTAAAACCAGTGATTATAATCATTAGAATAATCTAGGACAACCATTTTATATGATGCTGAAAACAGTCTGTAATGTCAAAATGGACATTCACTGAAATATTTCAACCTAGGTCTTGAACCCACCTCACAGGAGCAATTCAATTCCATGTCTATTCACCTCTTTCTGAGATTATTGTGCTTCCTGAAGAATAGGAAAAAATACTCAGAAGATGAGGACAAAAATGTTTTCCTGATATTGGAAAAAGGATCCAAATTCTAAAGAGCAACAAGAACAAAAAAGAAGGCAAGGGAATAAATGGAGCAAGTGGATTTAGAGGGAACCAGAGGATGCCTGCTCAGGTGAGACACACGGAGTGATCATAGGGTAATTAGCCTTATAGGGTTTTAAAGAGCTAACTGTTAAAAAGGGCTGGAGGTAGAAAGACAATGCAGAATTAATATTATATGTTTAGAGTAGCTGAGATGGATAATAACTGTATCAGCAAAGCACCACTAGATAAAACAACAAGGAATGAGTAGGGCATGAAGGCCAAATGAGATCTAAAATGTCTCTGGCTCCTTAATAAAGAAAGGCTTTTATCTGAGGTCATTTCCATTTCCAGATAGAACAGACCAGCAATTTCTATCCTTTATTAGATAAACCAGAATCCATTCTTCAGTGGGTGACTAGATAAATGTTTGAATTCTTCCAAAAAATGATAAAAACAGAAGAGGAAAGTACAAGGACTCCCAAGCTTTGAAGGTCAGTTACTTCACCCTGGAGCATCCTGTAGACTTGGCTAAAGCAACTGACAAATTACAGGAGAATAAGAAACTTTCCAAAGGTCATTTTATTGGATCTATTCCCTCTTAAGTACATTATTAAAAGATTTCTTTTCATCTGGATCCTGCTGTCCCCTTCATGGTCATCTCCAATTGGCAACCCTTCAATTTCTTTCCATAATATGAAAGCTGTACTTTAGTAGAGGTTCTCTAAAGCCCAAAATAGCTCATAAAACATGGGGTTCCTGGTTGCTTTACATCAGAGTCTGCAGATGTTTCAGAGTGCATGTGAGTTGAGTCTGGCTTGTGCAGGTGTGAGTCCAACTTAATAGTTTTCTTAGGCTTCAGAAACGGACCATTTAGGAATAGAAACCAAAACTGGAAGCCAGAGGGCAAATATTTTCAACATCTGCTACTCTTTGTGCGATATTCCTCTGCTTTCAGAAGTAGGATTCTTAGAATTGTTATGTATGGCTTTGATTCAATCTCTGAAGTGAATTTCTGTAACAAAGAAATACTGTTACTGGGATCTAGTGTCATGGGAAACAAGATTCTCAGATTATAGGGCATAGGCATGCCTCCCTTTCCTGCTCCTAGCTATGTAGCTCACTTTTCCCCCTGAAAAGATGACTTGTGGCACTGACAGCAAATTCTGACATAGAAAAATGATGTCGGAGAAGCATTTAATCTCTTTTCACCTGTTCTTTATGAACTCTAAGTCCTGGAAACAAGAACCATACCCATGTTATTAAATATCCCTACCAGCAATCCTATCTATGTACTACTGGCAAACCACTTCAGTGTGATTCCTTCGAGCGTATTTTTCCCATCCTGCAGTCTCAAGAGCCTGGCTAATACACATGCTTATTCTTGTTAGATCTCATTCAAGCACATTTGAGACATTGCTACCAGGTCCAGAACACTTTTTCCAGGGCACTGGATATATTTTTCTCTCATGAAGAACTAATATTATTATCTCCATCAAGAAAAAATTGAAAATCTAAAAAAAGCCCACAGAAAGTGTTATTTTAAGCATTTTCATTTGCAGGAAAGTCCCAGAATTCAGGGAACTTCTTTGTGATAAGGGAAAATAGTAGGAAGAAAGAAGCCTTTATCAACAATAATACATGGAGATTGTTCAAAAGCAGAGCCAAAAGCTGAAAATGCTGATAGGTCATTTTTCAAGTAGGGTGTGCAGACATTTAATAGACCATAACTTCATGCTTTGAGAAGATATAATCATAGAGAAATTCTTTGCTTGGGATCTGATGCCTAAAGAAAGGGTGCCAATTTGTAAAGGTACAGAATATCTGAGCAGAAGTGCTTTGCATACCTCTTCCTATCCTGCTCTCATGTTACCTCTGGCACCATAACATTACCATAATGCTGGTAACAGATCCCACAGATCTGTTTTGCAAGCACTACTTGCCAGAAGACCAAGGTTCTTTCAGTTCTTTTAGTCCCTATCTTGTCTCCCCTTATCCATGTCTCCCACACCCTCGTCTCAGTGTGGGAAAGCCACATTTTCCAAAAAGAGGAGTATCTCCTGCTGTGTTTCCACCCTAGCAGGATCAGTTCTATCTTCTGACCTAGAGGCCATGAAGAGCAAGCTGTTAACATTGACAAGTCCTGTTTGTGGATTCAAGGCATTCACTCTGCCTCCAAACAGGTTGTATGGTGCCACATAGTTGCACCCCCTTAATTTGGGACTTGCTTGGGGTCTCTCACTTTTCTGATCTACGTTGTTCTCCCTGACCTTCAAAGGAGCACAAGAACTTGGATGCTGCTTGAAAGGAAGAATTGAAAGGTAATAGCAGCACTCAGCTCTCCAATTTCTTCCACTCATGAAGAATATATAGAATATGCAGAGAAAACTAAATAACTTATTCTTAGAAAGCTCTTAGATATCACTAAATAAGGCATAGACCACTGAACATTTTTAATAATAGTTAAATGTGAGTCTCCATATGTATTTTTTTAATACATATAACTAGAGATCATTTTTATGTTCCTTCCTGCTTTTAAGTATAGATTGTTCATGACACTTGATAACTTGTACAACCAGCATCTGTAGGGTAACTGCTTTATCACGCTGCCTATGGTATGTCCTTGCACAGGGGCTGAATAGAAACAGCCACACAGAGAAACACAATGGATGAAAGGCTGGGCCATAAAAACAGCAGTTTGCGTTTCTTAAAATTGAGCAAAAACCTACCCGAGTCCATCCTTAGCTTTGAGCATAAGGATTATTCACTGTATCCCAGTGGCTACCTTGATACTGATGAATGCAATGGACCAAGGTCTGTCCTCTGCTCTGGAGACCAATAATCCCTGGACTATATCAATACAGCTGAACTCTCTCCCATGCAAAGTACGGACTACAGCCAAACCCTGATAAACTCTGTCTGGGGAGCCCTTAGCCCTGCCAAGGACTATGCTGACCATTTAGCAGCATGCAGACACCCAGACCCAGGCCAGGGCTCAGGTGTTCCCTAGTCTTATTCCACTTTCTAATATAAATTATAAACTACAAACTACAGTAGTATAGAAGCATAGACATGACCACAGAAAAGTTATGAAATGCAACAGTGGGCTGCTCACAATAGATCCTACAGACCTCTGCAAGAACCTCCTGGAAGAACCCCATATACTGCCACAGAGCTAGATTAAAACTACTATGTGTTGTTCCTGTACTTGACAGTGATTAGGTCTGTTTTCAGGAGAGAAAAAAAACTGCATTCTCCTAAATACTTAATGTTTATTTTTTTTTACATCTGTAATTAATTGTAGGTACCTCTTTACTTACGTGTAACTAAAGGGGGACAAAAAAAGATTAATTTCTGAACAAACATATAATAGCTATTGGTTTAGTTAGAAAACAGAGGAGTCTGAAACAAAGTAATTTTTTTAATGTAATAAAAGGTGAAAAAATCTAAAGAACAATAATGGAGATTTTTCTGACAATTACAACTCGCAGTAAAATTTATTTTTAATGAGAAAAAAGTTGGGAAAAGGCACATTAAAAAAAGAGTCTTAAGAACATTGTGCAATGACATTTGATTTTAACACTGAAGCTTTCTTCTTTGCAAACAAAAATCCGTCTTTAAAACATGTGCAAAAGGAGGTACAAATATAAATCAACTACAGCCAAAACAAGAGCTGTATAGTCAGTACCACAGTACCACCTTGTGGGGAAATAAAAATGGTTTCAGCATTGACTTCTTCCGCTGCACAGTTTCAGGAAATACTCATCATATAAACATAAAATTATAACTAAGACAAATGAAAGAGAGCCAGACATCAGCAATGTATGTGATGCATGATTTCTCCCAGTGTCAAATTACTCTTTTTGAAGAATCCATGTTCCAGATGAAATCTTTCAGAATTCTACTGTAAAAACTTCCTGGAAGAAAAATGTATCCTTTTACATTTGCCTACATTCTTTACTTGACTTCCATTTGTTTCAAATTTATTTCTCTAGTTACACTGAATCAAGAGAACAATTGCATCAGGCATGTCAAATTCCACCCACACAAAATGCTTCATAAAGTTAAAGGCTATGACACAAATAAACTAATGCCAGGATCTTTGAGATGACTTTTTTATTGCTTTTCTGCAACTGATGTAGATATTAGAGACAGTAATATTCCTGACTACATCTGAAGAAATAAGGTTATCAAATCCTCAGATCCCCAAAGGGAATTTTCATCTGCCTTTCTCCATTTCTTTCATATAGTGAAAGAAATTTGTATGATTAAGTAATTGCTGGTTGTCAGAAGAAGTAGTTGCCCAGCCATCATATTTTAAGAGCTGTATTAAATGCAATTTTCACCCTTTTAAATATAACTTCTTATAGGCATCTCTGAATTTAATGAATCCCTAATAAAGCAGAACAACTAGTTCTTTCTTTCCCAAGTTGTTCGGATGTTGACCAATGGGGCAGGGGGAGATGGGGAGGGGAATATTCTTTAGGGGATTTCGTTGGGCTATTTTATATTTTCCTCCAATATATAAACAAAGTTTCAACTTGCTTTTCTTCTTGCTGTGGAGAACATGCCATTGATGGGAACAGTGCAGAAACAAACTCACAAGAAATTAACAAAATTGTATTCAGGTTTACTCTTCACACAGAGCTAGGTTGTGACATTAGACTTCTAGAGTTTGAGGACTCATCCACGTACAGCTGTTCTACTAAGACTGATACTGGCTTTACCTGGGCTGGGGTGAGATCCCAATAGTGGGATTCCCTTCACCTTACTTTCATTAAGAAATTGGGTGAGCAGCCCAATTGCCCACACATACCTACCTAACATCATCTCAGATTCCCCAGAATATGCTCCCTGGACCTTCAGCTCATGACCTGCATCACATTTACCAGCCCCATGCAGAGGTCACAGAATCCCTGGGGGTCTTCAAAGTCACTAAATTATAATTAGTAGGAAGCTGAACCAAGCCCTAGAAGTATAACTGAAGTTCGTCACAGGGGCTTGCAGTAGAGAAAAAGAAAAAGACATCTCCAAAGAGTAATTTGGGAAGAAATGCCCTCTGAAGACACCTGTCTCTCCTTACTGATCAAAGAAGGAACTTTGAAACTAAGTGGGAACTAACTTTCAGGGAATCATATTTTGATGAGATTAAACTGAAAGTTAATGTATAACAGTTTATAGACTTTTTCTCTATTTTTGCATGCTCACAATATTGGCATTGTTGGTTGTTGTTTGGGTTGCATGTCGTACCTATGATTTGTACAAGGTGATCTGGCCTATAATGCATACATTATTCCAGGATACCAGTCAGCTCAGATGCCATTAGTGGTGGCAGTACCAGCAACTGGGGTCTGATTGCCAGAGATGGTTCATGCACATGAAAAGTGCCTCTGCACCCAGCTACTCTTTTACAATCACATGCTCTCTTCCCAGTGAAGGCAGCACCCCTCTTTTCCAAATATGCATTTAATTTGCCAGAAAGATAGAAAAAAATTATGCCTCCCTCTCAACAGGTTCTCCACAAACCAACACCCTAAAATCATGGCATCACACAAATTCCCCAGGTTCAATCTCCACATTCCCAGTCTCCATCATAGTGGATCTGGCACACATCCCAGAAGTAGATGATTTTCTAGAAGATGCCACCACCAGGCACATGGAACTTGGAGGGCCTGCCATGCCACTAGCCATGTATGCCCCACAGTCTGGGAGACCCACAGGCACTCTCAGATAAAAAGTAGGCAAGTCCTGAAGTTAACATTTCAGAGTAGCTTTGAAGTTTTGAGTTTTCCACCACAAAACCATGAGATCTATGTATATATTTTTTTCACTAAAGTTCATTTTCCTTCCTTTTCATGAGAGCAACGGACACAGATTGAGATTCCCAAGAGGGCACATGCTGCCAGGTCTCATCAAGGTAAATGAATTAGACAATGAAATGCTGAGATTATGCCAAAAATTAGGTCTTAGCAAGTTAACTGGCTCATCACATCTATTGCATTGATCTGTTGAAGCAACTGCTACAGTAATTGCCTGAAGAAGGCTGTATTTATGAAACAGGACCACACAAGAATCAACCTGTGACATGTTTCCAGCTTGCTAGCGTATCCTTAGGAACACAGTACAGCCAAGGATGGAAGGAACCTTGAAAGATTATCTGGTCCAACCTTGTGCAGGAAATGGAGGCTAGATGAGATTATCTAGCACCCTGTCCAGTTGTGTCTTGAAAACATCCAGTGAAGGCAACTTCACCATGAACCTGGATGTTGTTCTAGGCAATGGTTATTCTCACTGTAAAAAAATTCTGTCTTGCATCAAGATGAAACCTGGCACAACTAGCACCCATTGTACCTTTTCTTCCCTATGAAGAGAGGGACTCCATCCTCTGGAGAAGCCCTTTAAGTGCTAGGATACTTGTGATGAGATCCTCTCTTGAGCCTTTTCTTCTCAGGGAGAAAAGGACTAACTGCTTCAGACTTTCTTCATACAAGTTCTCCATTTGACCAAGAGCTCTATATGTTCTGTATTTCTGTCAGCTTTAGCTGGTATGAAACCAGAAAGAGCATCTATTCCTGTTTCTCATTTAAATAGTAGAACAGATCTTCTAAAAGAAAAATTTTGAAGGTAAGTTCCTCATACACAGGAGCCTTAGTGTATGAGCTCTCAGTCTACATGTCTTATGCCCATTTTGTGATGAAGATCATGAACAGTTTCCCCTCTTATTTCCAGTCCACTGCTCCCATATTTTGTGATGCTCCACCCACTTTTGTGTCTTGTATAAAACACACAAGGCTGTAAAATCCTTTTCACAATATTGTGTTAAAAATCACACCTGCAACAATTCCTTTCACATGCTCTAATTCATTCATTAGAAGCTTTAAAATGAAAGATAATGATATTACTTCCCCAAGAAATAAAATACCAATAATTTCTCCTACTTCCAATTTCACTTCCTTCTTTAGAATACCACCTTACTCTCACAATTCAATGCAATACTTACTTGATCTTAAGAACATGCAGTTCATTCCAATCTATATTCAGGTAAAGAAATACCACGATAAGAATTTGTTACATTATTTACACCTTTATTAGCACATTTTTATTCAACATATGATTAGAAGATACCTCCTTAGGAAATTAATACAATACTTTGCTTTCACAGATAGTTATGACAAATAAATTATTTCATTAATCAGGACCATCCAGTGAAGTGACTTGCCCCATTTGCAAGGAATATTTACAGGTCTCCAATCTGCATGCATTAACAGGGTTCTTGTGCAAAAAGGAGTTTCCTTTTACTTGAATATCACTTTCCATCAGTACTGTTTACATTCACAATATCTTTATCTTTCCAATCTCTTTAAACAGAGGCAACATATATCCTCTCTGTCTTTGCTTCGCAAGATTAAACATGCCAAGTTGTTTTATATTCCCCTCTGTGGTAAGCCCTCTCTTATCTTGACCATCTTTGTAGCTTTTTTCTGCAACTAGTTAGGTCTCAATTCATTTTTCTTGGAAAGCAGGTACCAACACAGTAGAGCCTTTCAGATGAGGTCTGCATAAACTTTTATAGCTTTATTGGATATGTCAAACGGGATATATAAGCTTGCACATTTTCTAGGTGCATTACCTACAACACTCACAGTCCTCCTAAAACCAGTTAAAGCATGCAAGTTGTAATCTTCTTCACCTCTTCTTCGTAAACCTTTCACAGGATAACAAGATGTCATGAGTTCTCAAATTAATTTATGAACGTGTATTCTAATATTTTAAATACTAGCCACTTTATTTCTCTTATCCTTGGACTCATCTTATTTCTCCCATTTGATGTTCTTATCCTTCTCTCCATTAACTATGCTGTCTAAACTTATGTCTTCAGAATCACTGTCATACTCCTAATTCTCTTATCAACACTGTTAATGAAATTACTAAGAAGCTTTCTCTCAAAATTCAATTCTGAAAAACAGATTTTATTAGTAACTTCATTGCAATACTTCCCTTTTGATAGTCTCTACTGTCTCCTAACCACTCCCCTACTTTCTTTACCCATTTTCAGTTCTTCTAATGATTCTTATCATGTCCAGCTTAATTAACAATTTCCCACAAGACAATATATCAAATACATTCAAGACAGAACAGTTCTATCCATTCTCCTTGCCTAAAAATATCACTGAATATATCAAAAATGATCTTTTGTTAATCCGAGATAATTGACCTTTGATTAAAAAGATGTGACATTTCATTCCATTTACCTCCATGCTCTTTATTATTCTCTCCATTACATTACATTTTAAAGTCTACTGAGAGCAGAGCAAAAGACACTTAGATGTCTGGATCTGTTCTTGCATCTTTCTAAAATACCTTTGCAACTTTATAGCTACCTACCTTTACGCCTCTGCCTAACACATCCTCTATCAGCAATTTCATGTACCATATCTTTCAGACCTCTCAGATCAAGATCAGCCTGTCTACAGCCATCTGTCTCCTTCTTCTCTGTGCTAAGTTTGTTACTATCTTTCTCCCCCTGGCCACTTAGCCAAGCCCAGCTGCTGATAGCTGCGCCAGAGAAAATGTGTTTGTTTACAGGACTGAATCTAGGTAGTCTCTCACCTTTGCTGAGCCCTTAATGCACAGTGGCTGCATTATTTGACTTTCCTGGCTCTCTTGGTGGTTTAGACTGCTGGAAAACTCTGGGAGATCTAACATGTCCCAGACTAGGAGGCAAAATAAAGTGCAGAAACAAATGTGATCATTTGAGTTTCTGTAATACTCATACAACAGAACTTTTCCTTTTACTAAAGTGAATACAATTCCTTGCATACAACTGAGTTTGCTATTTAGCAAAGCAGCTCATGCATTTATTTTGCAAGGCTTTTTTAGTTTGTTTTTTTTAATAGATGTATTTTATCACAAATAATAGGGAACACCACGACTGAAGGAATTAATAGCTATTTAGAAGATTTTACATACTATGGGGAAGTCTTCCCGGACTGCAAAAGAAGCAATAAAAATACATGAAGCATGCTGGGGGTGCTATCTCAGTGTATTTGGCAGAAGACACCCTTGTTCTGTTTCCCAAGACTGCAACCATTATTGCAGGACATAACTGAAGAAATCATTGAGATTCAAAGTGGAATCTGACACACACACAATATTGCAACCTGCTCTTGGGAAATATTAATGTACAAGCCAAAGGAGTTGCACAAGAAGAGTAGATTAGGCAACAACTCAGCCATGCAGAGAAACAGAAGTCTCTCAATATCATCACAGTGATTTGTCCTCATGAGATATTTCTAGTGTACCTGCACAGGAAGGAGCAGCAGGCTTCTCTGGGGTGCCTCCCAGCTGTGACAGGAATTTGTGGGACACGCGTGTTTCACAGTGCTCTCCATACTACAGTCACCAGGAACCCACTCTTTAATAACAGAGGGTTCCCACAAACTGAAATAACATAACTTCATATTTACAGGACAATATTTAACAGGGACAAAATAGTCAGACTTGGCAGAAACATATTCCTGTGCTTAATCTAGAAGGAAACCTTTTTTGTTGTAGGCATTCCAGTTGTAGATACCACCCAGTATGTTCCACCACTGTTTTCTAGTTTCAACCTTCAATCACCTAAAGTGAGACATTTTAACCAATTTTTTTTTAATGCATATACTGAAAAAACAACACAAGATAAAGTCTTTTGGAAGAAGAAATCACTTAGCTTTTTTCTAAATCAAGTCAGTGGGAAATAATGTTTGTTCACCCCTCTTTAAAAATTGTCAGAGAAATTTTAAGGGAGGTGGATGAAGGGTAGTCAGGATAATGTATTTGTGCCTTTGTCTGTATTCATGAAAATGTGTCAAAATTCTAAGCTGTACAATTCCATATTATATTGGATACATTTTCACTAGCATATGCAGATATTAGGGCTAAACCTCAGGTCTGTTAAGCTGTCCAGGTGGACTTTGTTTATATTTTGCATCAGACTTACTGCTGTCTCTTTTGAAAAAAGCACAGCCCTACCCTCTAGGACAGGTGTGACAAAAAGCTCCACAGCAGCTGTCTCAGGTTGGAGTATTTGTGCACACTCTGGCCATGGTACCCAGACCTTTCCAACAGTCCTTAAGCAACCTTCCAGGCAATGTAACCACTTTCCAATGTTAAAGAGGCTGAGACCCAGAATGTGGATTTCCCAGGGTCTAGGTTTTTCTTCTAAACACAAGAGCAGTTTTTCTCCAAGATAAGCACAGCAGGTACAGCTTTTCTTTTCCTTTTTCTCATGTATCTGTTGAATAAATATTTTGGGGCTGTACAGGCAATACCCAGTCCACAAAATAGCTAATCGTAACTAATTAAGACTATGTCAGTCAGGAAAGAAGAAAAAAAAAGTAATATCAAAATTACTACATCCTTAAAACCCCTCCTGATCTTCACAGCAGTGACATTTTGATAATGATGATGACTCTGCTTTCACAAAGAAAGAGCTCATTATTTTTGAGATACATATTTCCACATCAATTTCTGAAAGGAAATGAACCTTACAAGCAACTATAATTGGAATGCTCTCATCTGCTGTCTTAATACCCATCAACAAAATGTAACAAAGGTAACAGAAAAATCTCTCCACTGAAAAACAGAAGACTGCAACTGCCATCTGCCTGATACATACCCTAAAGAGAGGCCTGTGAAACATAACAAAAAGCCAAATATTCAGTTACATTTAACAGAGATCACCAACTGCCACCCCCTAAAGCACAACCACCCACTTGGCCATCTTTCTTAAAAAAAACTACTGATGTAGTTCACCTTTCCCAATGCAAATGTGCCCAAAAAAGAAATAAAATGTTAAGCTTTTGGCCTGAGATCGTGCTCATGATTGCAACTAAGTATCAAGATGATGGATTTCAAGCATCCAGTGATAGATTTTCACAGCTTCCTTTCTTTTCATTCATGCTTTATCCTTGGCTTCAGTTGACTTCAGGTGTTCCTTGTCTTGATCTACAAGTGTTTAGAGAACTGAAGCATTTCATGCAGCAGTATGAAGCCAGTATGAACCAGACTGAAAGGAGTCTGGTTTTCATTGGACTTTCAGTTTTCTCAATACCTCATAAATCCATATTCCTAATCTTCCAATAATCGATATATTGCACACTCCAGCAGGTGAGACAGCAGAAGCTACTTACACTTTCCTATGAGAAGTTGTGAGGTGCAGGTATAAACATGGTTCTTTATGACTGTGTCCCAGCATGACTAAGATGAGTACTAATAGTGGATTTTGAGGAAACGAAAATCAAATGCTTCACTGGGTATAAGGGGGTGCCAGGGTCAGTATGAACATCCAAACCTGTAAACAAGCTGAGAAAGTAGGGGCTCTGGATAACCCCACTGCTGGATGAAGCAGATATTAGCCAGATTTTGTGGTACTTGGACTAACAGAAGATTCTTTAGATCTTTCTACACCAAACCATATCAGAAAATCAAAAAGCAACAGTAGAAACTCAGCACATTCAGCATGAGTCTGCTCCCCACGCACACACAGATTGCATGGGCAATGTAATTGCACCAACCCCACCAGCCCTGCATACGAGTTTCATCTTGCATGCAACAGAGTCAACACAGACTGTGACTCCTTGGCTGGGATTTCTGGATTGGTGTACATCTGAGAATCCTGGACAAATTACAAAAGCTGACAGAAAAATACAAGAGGGGAGCAAACAAGCCTTAATAGCAACCTGTCACAAAGTGCAGCAGCTCCGATAGAGGTACTTTCACTTTGGCTTTTCTAACAGCTGAGCCACCATAAGATTAGGTCACTTCCCATATTCATTCTTGATTTTTTTTTTTCCTAGTTAACTGTTTAAGCAGCTTTCTCAGGCTAGCTGTGTAAACCAGATCTCTCTACATTTATGAGACTTCCTTGTGAGGAACAGACATTCACTAGCATGCTAGCAGAGGAAGATCTAGGAAAGCTTACTAGATCTACTAAAATTACAGACTATTAATAGTATTGTACAATAACATAACTTTTTATATATAGCCTGAAGGCTAAACATATCAAAATGAAGCACAGCTGTTTCAGGGGAACACAGCAGCTCTATTCACTCATCTCAGCACTGATTTCACACCATGGACTGCCCTGAAGCATCAGTCTGAGACATTTACAACTGAAACACTAATGCGGTGGGTGCTGCAGCCAAAAGCAGAAGCGGGAGCAGCAGACAGCCCTGGCAAAGAGTGGGTCAAGACTCCCTTGGATAGGGAGCGGTTAAGGTATACGTTCATTCCCTATCCTTTTATTACTATGTGTTTACATCAACCGCTCCATTCTTCTCCACTCCACTCCACAGTCACCCTCCTACACACAGGTTTCCCCTGAGAAGGCACCGCTGAGGAGCACAAGGCCTGCCCTCGTCCCAAGACCCCGTACAACACCTCCTGCCCTGGACAGATACAAGCACATATACAGGGGAAGGGCCTGCGCCCGGCCCTCGCATGGCGGTGACACGCAGCCCCGGGAGGGGGCCGTGCCCGCCCGGAACGCGGGGAGCCCCGCCGGACTGTGCCCTGCAGCCCAGGCTGGGGCGCGCGGCCGGGGCGCTGCCCGCAGCTCCGCTCCGCGCCCGCCGGCGGCTCCGGCTGGCGGCAGGAACAGGAAGCGGCGCCGGGCGGGGACCGCGGCTGCTCCCCCTGGCGGCAGCGGGCGGCGGGGCGGGGCGGGGGCGGTGCCGCCGCCAGGCCGTGGCCCCGCCGCGGCCGCCCGAGAGGCCGCTGCTGCCGGCGCTTCCCCGCCCGCCCCCGCCTGGCGCTCCCTCCCTCCCTTCCTTACTCTTTCACTCCGTCCCTCCCTCCTCGGCCGGGGCAGCAGGAAGCGGCTCTGATGTCAGCGGCGGCGGCCGCGGCGCGGCTCTGAGCGGCTCCCCCACCCCCGCCGCGGCCCCCTCTCCGGCTGCCGCCGCTGGGGCTGGCGGCGGAGCCCGGCTGCGGCCCCGGGGGCGCCGCATTCTCTCGCCCGGGGACGCGTGGCCGAGGCGGTCCCAAGCTGCGCAGAGGCCGCGGCCTAGGGCAGTCGGCGCGGCGCCCCGCGGGGGTGCGGGAGGGCGCGGGATGCGCAGCGGCGGCGCCGGGGCCTGTGCCCGCCGCCTGTGAGGCCTGAGGCCGCCGCGGATGCGGCCCCGGCGGCGCCTCGGCCAGGCCCGCCCCGACCTGCGCCAGGAACCGCCGCCGAGCCCCGCGTAGCCCCGGCTCCGGCCCTCGGCTGCCCGGTGCCGGACCCTCGCGTAACCCCGGCCCCCTCTCCTCCCTGCGGTGAAAGAGGAGGCATGTCCGCTGCCGCCTCCGCTGAAATGATTGAAACCCCCCCGGTCCTCAACTTCGAAGAAATCGACTACAAAGAGATCGAGGTGGAAGAGGTGAGTGAGGGTCCCGCCGTCCCCCTGGCTCCCCGGGCGCGGCCAGCTTGGCCCCGCCACGCAGACCCCGCGGTTCTCCTGCCCGGCGCTGCGCTGCGCTGCGGAGGGGCCCGCGGAGGCTTCGCGGGTGCGCCGGGATGCCGCGACCCCCCCGGTGTACCTGAGCGGGGCTTCTGTGCTCCCGTGGATGCTGCAGCGGCTGGCACCAGCGAACAAAGGCGGTCTGGCTGGGAGCGGAGGTGCCAGCTTACTCCTGCCGGCCCTGCTGCTGGATACCTGACTGTGAAGTTTTATTTAAACGGGATAGATTTATTCAGGACTTTAAAGTTTCGCCGCCCATTTTGCCACCCACTTTAGTATGGGTGGCAAGCATAGTTGTCAAGAGAGAACTGTTAATTCTAATCTTTCTTTTAGGTCTCTATGCCCCTGCTTTCACCTTCTGCCACCAAACTGAGCCATTGTATATATAATGATCATACCACTCTTAATGATTTGCTAAATTTACAGCTCTGTGAGCTGTAAGGATAAACAGGGGGTTTTTTCTTAACATAGGCTAGTGATGTTGCACTCATCGATGTTTAACATTTCATTTGTGACCTGTGCCTGTTACACAGGAAGTGACATTCAGTTATTGTATAAAATTGGAAGGTAGCTTTTCTTCTGTGAAATTCACATAGTGAAATTATTTCAGGTGTATCTTTCATCTGTCAGGGGTCCCTGTAAAAGTAATGTAGGTGTGATCTAGGGTAGCTTGTGTGCTTTAATAACGGGCTCAGCAGTCTCTATATACTACAGTGTTGTTTGACTCTCAGAATTACTCAAAAATATTGCTGCTGTTTTTTCATTGTCGCCTGCTAAATTCTCTACAGGAATTAAGTTTCTTCTTATAGATCCATAACAAATTTGATGAGGCCAGCTTGTAGAGTCTGGACCTAACAGGCATCCAAGACTGCTGAAAGAGTCCCTGTGCTTTTATTTGTAGATTAACATCTTTCTTTTAAAGTAATAATCACCCTGTTTTCCTTAAAAAGTTTGTGTGGAAGTGGAGTTTTGTGTAGTTTTATCAGTATGACAGCCTGGGTCTCAGGTTTTTGCAGTACTTTGCTAGATACTGGTTTGTTCATAATTATCCTCCTGGGCTTGGGTCTCCTGGGGATAATTCAGGGACCTTAAAATCTACCATGGAGCACCAGGGCACCTTCTGCTGTATTCAGGTAGTATTGTGGTAACTTTGCCTTTCAGCATAGCTGGCACTGGGCACTGGAAATTTTCAGAAGACAATATATTTCAAAAGATTGCCTCTATCTCTTTTTGTGAATTTGGCAACCATAAAGATTTTTGTTTCTGTAAGTCTAGTTGTTCCGCCTCCCTTTATGCATTTAATTATTCTGAAGTCAAGGTATTTTTTGTTGTTTTTGCAACACTTACTAATAACTGGGGATCAAATCACACGTTTTGGGAGAAATAGCATTTCTCACCCAATGAAGAAAGTATAAGCAGCTTATCCATTGTAAAAAGGTGCCCAGTGATGGCTCACAGAAGTGAGTACCACATCTGCTGTGTTAGACATAGCCCTTTGAATTAATAAAGTGCTATTCAAATCTTTAATCCTCACAACACCTTTGGGGAGATGTTAGCAAGGATTGTATTGCTGTTTTACATACGGGAGATGTGGACCTGCATAGTGTGTAATTGGTGTAACTAGAGTCTAGCATTCTAAGGTTTAGTGCTCAGAGCTTGACTGTGTCCAACACAGTCAAGTCTGGCACTTGCAGAAACAGGACTGTCTGTATAAAAATGTATCTAGAGACAGTGCTGAAGTAGAAATTTGTTTAATGCAGTTGTTGTTATTCTAAACACAGTATCTTCATAGAGATACAAAACTCATGTGATGTAAGCAAGACAACTTAGATAGTGTTGTCTCCATGAAAAAATCTGGTCACAGCTGGCATAGCATTTTGAGTGTACCTGTCTTCCCAGAAGTTCTTAGAGGCAAAGGGAGTACCCTAGTATTGAACAATGTCTAAATGTCCATGCACAGCAGAAGAAACAAGACCTACTTTACAAGAAAACAGATGGATTGGAGATCCTACTTAGGCCTTGCTTTTCTGAGCTGTGGGTGTTGACCTCTTACTCATGATGCAGTTTCAGCACAAATAGTCAACGTTGTAGTCATAACAAAAGGCACATCCTTACTGAGGATTTTCTGTGCTCTCACTTTAGGCTCAGAGGTTTTCAAGGATTTTAAGTGGCTGTAATATCTCAAAATCGTCATATTTATGCTTGGCAAACTTCAAATGTTGCAAAATGGAGTGTTAAGAGATCTACACTGGAAACTCAACTGCTTTTATAATCATAGCTTTGCTGTTGTATTATCAAGGCTGTCTTGTCAGCAGATAGCAGTCCCACTCTGCCACTGGTTTATTAATAGATATTGAAGTTCTGGAATACTTACAGGCCCAGAGACCTTGCTAATAAATGTGAGATCTATAAGTGCACTTTCATTTAAGTTTGTCTGAACTCTACTGAGATAAAAACAAGAATATACCATATTTTGGTTTAGCTAGCATGCACATGAGTAACTGTAGTGTTACTTCCCACCAGTCAAACACATCTTCAGCTTCAGAATGCCTTTTTGTTATTTCAAGTGCTTAAAATGAAGTAAACTATAGAGACAATTATTATGAAAGAGTTGGAGTCAAATCAAAATTGATGTGACACAGCAGGAGCATCTTCAAAGCTAGAAGGGGAAAAACAACACAAAAGTTTTGTTCAGAAAGTGTTCTCTATTTCAACAGAAGTGCTCTCTATTTCACTATACAAGTTTTCAATTGTGAAAATGCCATTTTTAGTTTTTAGTATTGTATAGAAAAATGATTAGAAACTGAAAAAATAAAATCTAATATAACTGAAATCAAGTCAATAATGAAAAGCCTAATAGCCTTGTTTTAAAATCTCTTATTTGAATCTAGAACAACACTCTGGTTGTTTCTTCCCAGGGGAGTTTCCACATCTAAGCTAAAAGAGACTTTGGTTTTTAATTGTTCTGGCTCTTTCCTGAAAATTCCACTCTTTCCTGAAAATTCCACAGGCTTTCCTCCACCAGGTAACTGGGTAACAGTCCCATACATGACCAAAACATAGACCTCTTCATCACATGATGTGTGTATGCTTGGATTGCACAGCCAAAGGTACATGTCTGGTCATGTATACTGCAGCCCTGCCCAGTCACTGCCTGATGCAGACAAGTTAAAAAACTAATGCCATATTTGCACAGTTGCAAGTTACTTTTGGATGGTCTGAAATGTAAATTATTTGAAAACTGTTTTTTAATGCTCTGCTGGTATATTGCAGTTTACAATGAAGTTTCTTTTCAACAATCTATTTGGGCAGTAGTTAATTCTAAGAGAATTTTCATGTTTTCATCTCCTGTTTTCTTTGAGATGAAGAGGTAAGCTTTATAAATATTTATTTTAGAAAATTTACTTAAGGTCCCAGCAACTAAGGAGATGCAATTTGTAGTATATCCACCTATCTTAGATATTTTTTAAATAGTTGATTAATTTCATTAACTGAGTAGCGTGCTGAGAACTACATATGTTCCTTCCAATTCTGGAGCAAAGCAGTTCAGAAGCAAGAGAATGAGCAATACAGCAAGGCAACTGGGTTTTGCTTCCCTTTTTATAGTTAACTTTTAAAAAGTTAGTGAGATGCAGTAATAAAGCCTCTGATTTGGCCTTATTATTATGCAGTGCAAGTCAGCTCAGGAGCTCAGTCCCCAGGGGGACCGGGTGCCCGAAGCTAAGCTAGCTCAGGCCGAATCGCCGCGGGGCTACCATCTACCAAGCATGGTGATTATCAGCTCTATAGTGATTGCAAGCTCTTAGGATTTCAGCTCTGCTTGCTAGGTAGGGGTGCCCTGGGCTGAGGCTGCAGCAGACGGCAGAGAGAGGAGAAGGAGGCGTCCTGGGGTTCCACAGAGATGGCTTTATTGGGGAAGTCTGCGAAGGGTCCAGGAACAGCTCTTCTCCCAAATGGGCTACAGTATGGCCTTTTTATAGGGTTGGAGAGAATCCAGACTTAACCAATGGTAAGGGTTTAGGGGAATCCAGATTTGACCAATAGTAAGGGTTAAAGTAACATAGCCTTATAGGGTTACAGAGATAGGCTATGGGGCGGAGGTCAGGGAGACAGGAATTTCTTTTGCTTTCTCAGCATTCCTATTGTTCAGATTCTGCATGGGGCCTTAGCCAGGTCCATGGGATTTACTACAATGCAGTGTCTGATTATGTCCATTACAAGGTAAAGCAGATTTGTGTGAGCTGCTGTTGAACATGGAGCTGTTACTACCTTCATTGTTTCTGTGTCCTGGGGGATCATCCCCACTTGTAGAATACCAATCTGAAAAATTGGAAGAAATTCGGAGAAGAACCAGATGTGATTTGAGATCTTAACAGCATTATTGGATATCTGACATGAGTACAGAAGGATTGGTTCTCAAGAACCAAGGGTGGTAGTTAGAAATCCATTTGAACTCAGTCAAATTTCTCAGCCTTTTTCAGTTATACATCAAAGTGCAAAGCTGGGTATTCAAAAACAAAGGCAAAAAATAAGTACATGGTGAAAACATATGCCAGTATTTTCTCTGATTTTATTCTAAGTACATTTCTGGATTAATTCCAATAACTACTTAAATGTAGTTTAGTTACATCAATAGAAGATTTTCTTCATTAATTTGTATAAGAAAATAGCTGGAATGTCAGCTGGAGTATGAATTTATAGCAGAAGTTATGCAACACCTATTCCACGTGGATGAAATTTACTAGTGAGTTAGAAGATAGCTAATTAGCTAGTTAAACTCTTAATGTGACACTTTACACTCATTTCTACACATGCAGATACTTTCAGTGAATCAGTTTGTATCCTGTAAAAGAGACTCATACTTTACTTCATAAAGAATACATGGGAAAGAAACCTCACAGATCTTCCTGTTCCAGTGATGAAAGCAAGATCCATATTTATGAGATAATAATAAGAAAAAAAGAAAAAAAGTGAACCAACAGAGCAAGTTTCACATGTCCCTTATTTGTTCCACCCAGTAGATTGTTACCAGTATTTTACTAGTTGCAGAATACTTGTTTGTTTTCTGGTTTGGTTTTTTTCCAAAGACCAGTAATTTTAGACAGTGCCAGCCCAGAGAGCTCGTGTTAGAGTCCTGCACCCTACATACAAGATTATCCAACATCTTGTTTCTAAAACAGTAATTCACTCTCTGAGCTGCTCTAACAGAACAAATTGATTCATACTAGAGCATTAGAAAGTTGTTTGTTAATGTTTTTAAATTGTCATTAATTAAAATGAGTTCAGTTCTCAAGACAGATGTATAAAATCCTATCAGTGCATAAAAGCTTTTCATTATGAAAGTATAACCTGATAAACTGTTATCTTTGAGATGCATGCATTTTTTGGAATGACTTGAGCTATATCAAAATGGAGGGAGGGGTTGGTTGCATGTTCCGAGCAAAGGAAGAATTTCTGGAAGCATAGTTTTCAAGAGCAGGCTGGATGGAGTTCTGAGCAACCTGGTCTAGTGGAAGGTGTCCCTGCCCATGATGAGGAATTGGAACTAAATGGTGTTTGAGGTCCCTTCCAACCCAAACCATTCTATGATTCTATAATTTTAGGAACATGTATGATGATACTTTGATTCTTCATAAACGTGTTCTAAAGAAGCTGAAAAGAGAATTAGTTCTTAAAACAGAACTAAATTCAGATAGACCAGCCACTGAATGAAAACTGTACAGTGTTATACAGCAGAGATTAAACCCTAGATAAGGACCAACTCTATGAGTTTGTCAAGCAGAACTTGCCTATATTAAGAATCTAAGTTGATTTTAATAACCAGTTTCTTTCAGGAAGAAATATTTTTTTCTACAGTGTTTTGCATAACTTCTAAGTTCAAACTTGGAAACTAAATCTAAACTAAATTACTTAGTTTACTTCAAATTAGTAGGATTTCTTCCAGAGGTTTTGGGGGTGGGGGAGTGGAGAGGATTTGGAGGTTTCTTCATTGCTGTATGAATCCCAGAAAGGAAAAGCAACATTTAGAGTTGTGCTGACACTAGTACAAATAAACTTAACCAGTCAAAGAACATAGCTGTAAGAATTGGCAGATAGATCTGAACTCCTTCCTAAAAGTGCTGCCAGGGTATTGGCCACAGTCATTTATGGCACGGGGCTGATTTGCTTCAACCTACTTAATAAAGCATAGCACACGCAGAGGAACCAAAGCTGGAATTTGATGCTGGTTGAATGAATGATAGAAAGTGTAGGAATATAATTTTAGAAGCTCTAAACTGTTGTTCATGGCTTCTTTTGGCACTTTTTTAAAATTTACGCTGCGTGTGCCATACATTTCACATATGTGAAAAACTGAAAATATTGGTATACTTTATTAGTACTGCTGGAGCTCTGGTAGACAGAGAGAGTAGAAGCAACTGAATTTTAAAATGTTAAAAAAACAACTGAATTTGATTTAAATGTTAATGATTTTAACATTTTAAAAATGTTAAAAAAAGCAACTGAATTTTAAAATGTTAAAAAATCTTTTTGTGTTTTTTAGAACACATAATAGAACAGTTTTTTCCACTCTCTCAAGTAGTATCTGGAGCTTGAGAGATCCAAACATTCAGTTTGCATACATCCCATTTCATTAGCAAATGTACCGGTAAACAAAGCAATATAGATATTAAAGATAACTTAAAGCCTGTTGTCATTTTCGAAGCACAGGTTTTGTTTGGTTTCTGGTTTTGGGTTTTTGTAACTGCTTGTTCTGCTTTCCAAAATCGTAAATGAGCAGTCATACAGTAGATACTGCAAATTATGAAGTCAGTTCTCTAAAGAATACTATGTCTGCTAACCAGGGAGCTATTATATTTTATTGGTGTCTTATATATCCAGCAAGTTTTTTTTTAGAAATAAAAGTACTAGGTATCCAGCATGCAGAACTACCTTACATGGAAACTTTATGGATAAAGAGAAAATCTTTGCATTTTTATGTTTTTGAGTTCATAGAAGACTTGTGGAGTTAATGCAAAGTTGAAATTAATTCTTCCAAAGTTTTGACATTTGTTAGGGAATTACGGTGCATCTGAATAGAGATGCATTTTTCTTGTTTTACTGGGGGAGGGGAAATTTTTGGTCACATCCCTTAGGACAAAATACATCCTTAAGCTCTTAGCATATCTGCAGTCTCTATTTCCTGCATGATTTCTAGTCTACATAACTTACCAGTCAGTATAGTCTACATACTTACAAGTCAGTATCATGTATCTTTGTTTATGTACAGCATTTGATACTATTTGTACACAGAGACAGAGGTAATGCTTGTTCCAGGGTTCTTGTATGGTTCATATTCTTTAAATAAGACTCTAAATACATTATCTGGAAAACATGCAAGTGGCACTGTCCTTCACCATGTCACTTTGTCACGCAGTAAAATGTAACTTCTTACTGGTATGTATTTTACAGGTAGAAGAATAAATTTTAATACACTTTTCAATCTTTGAACCTCTTTAAGTATTACTTCCAGTTTAAAATGGTTTTGTGTCATGTACAAAGTGGTTTTTGACAAACTTAATTCTCTTCTGTGATAAAGGTAGAAGCAGACTTGTTCTTACTCTATTTCTAAATGTCTCATCTACCCTGTATCTTCCTTTTTTCTCCTAGAAGATATTTAAAGAAACAGAATCTTTTACTAAAAGAATGTGTTTATTTTTAGATCATTTTCCAAATAAACACAGTGCTACAGATCAACTGCTGTTTATTGATTTGTTGTGTCAATAATTCCATTAACTGTGCTTCATATAATTCCAAATATGCGCTGTTGCCCAAGCATATGGTGTGGCACCAGCAGCAGGGGACAAAAAGGAATGAGCATGAAGAAACTAAAGTTCAGGCAGTGCCTCCCTCCTGTGATATTAAGTTACTTAGTTCCAGCACGAGGTGCTGAAGGAAACTACATAGTGTTTAAACTGTTCTGACAATATCTAAGACTTACTCCTTTAAAGAATAAATTTAAGGGAAGAAAATTATATGTAAATGGACTCCACCACAAGCTGCATTCTGTCGATTATAAAGGGTTTTTTGCTATGAGTAATATACTTTTTCCAGATTAAGTAGGAAAAACACACTGAGTTTTCACATATGGGAAACCAATTTGTACTGGATCTGTCATTGTTTCTGATGGTTGCTCCTTTCATGTGCCATCCAAGAGCCTGAGCTGCTTTAATGGAGGATCAGCTCTTCTGTTTTCCCTGTATCCTAGGTAAATATTCACTGCATCCATGTCCTCTTCTCAAGTTTAACCTTCTGCCTAAACAGGCACCAAGTCACTGATAAATTGTTATGAAACCTTGACTGCATAATCATTTATCAAACTATTTTCACCAATAATAAAATTTACATACTTGGTGGTCTCACAGCTTTCTATTACATAATTAAGGTTTAGATTGCCTGGTAAACTCTTGGTGCACAACACTGATTTTATTTTTTATTATTATTTTTTTCCAGTCATCAGTGGGACTTCTTAAAGAACATCTAATTCTTGGAATTTATTCCACTTTTCAACTAAAACCCAAATATTGTGACATTCATGGCTCAATGTAAAACACTACATGGGGCAGTATACTTGTTTCTGTGAGTTTCTTCAGTTATTAGAAATATTATCTAAAAATACAACAGCATTAAAAAATAATGATTTCTTTAGTTTATTAATTGGAAGTACATGTACCAGTTCTCAGGATGAAACATGCAAATAGTCATGAATTTTTTGCAGGGAAGTAGTATGCGTTTATATTGACTTATGAGCTGAATTTACCATGTGGAATTAAATAGAAGAGATACATGGACTTTATTTTTTTTGTTATACATCTGAAAAATAAATATAAATAAAATGTATAAAAATATATGTAGTATATATTGCATATTGATAATATTAAAATAATATACATAATGCATATAGTGTATTTGTTTATATGGACATACACAAGGCTTTTCAGCAGGGAAAGATACAACTAGCCAGAAAAAAAGTAAGCCTGACCTATCACAAACTGTTGTAGGTAATCCAGGCTGAGTGGAAAAAAAAAGTCAAATTGCTTCATTAAATTTTTAGACCAATCTTTTAACATATATGCACTGCTTTCAATCACTCTTTTTGTTTCTGTCATTGCATTAAATGTAACAGAGTTGTAGTTGAAAACTCTGAAAGCATGTGAGAAAAGGTATATTAAGAAAAGGAACCTTCTAAAAGGTGTCTCACAGAGACTTGAACCATAAAACCAATTGTATCCACCTAGGAGAATTAATTTTATGTCCATCTCCTTTTCCCTAAGTGAAAGGGAGTGTTCTTCCCACTCACTTGGGTAACCCTGTTTGGATTTCTTCAGTGTAGGGGAGCAGCAGATGTGGAACTAACTGTATTGCTTCTGCCAATACGCTTCATCCTTCACAAGCTGCTCTGTGGCATCCTTCTCTCATTAGCTGTCCTTAGTATTTCCCTGGTGCTTGCACTTATGTACTCACTAATCACCATTTCTGTGAAATGCAGACTTACAGCAACACACTGACTGATGAGATTTTCCTTATTCGGTAGGTCTGGTCATGTGCTGTACAAGATGGGTAGGGGCTTTGTAATCAACAATTTTTGTGAAGGTGGGGAGCCTGCCAGCCCCTAGAAAGCGAGCAATTTTATTCAAAACATGGTCTGAGAGAAAAGGAGATAACAAGGAAGACTGTTCAGGACTTTTATGTCTTCCAGTGACTCATTGTTTCCAATTTGTTTATATGTACTATTTTTGTAGGCTGCTCATCTATCATTCATGGCGTGGTGTTTCCAACCTCACGTGTGGAATGCAAGAAAATAGTTAGAGTGTGTTACATCAGGACAAGATGTAAGAAGGCAACACAAAGTGCAAGGCACTTTGGCTGGGGGATGAGGTTACAATCAACAGGTTTTGTTCTTAAACAGAGCAGAATTGGGCATGTTCTGTGCATCTCCTGTGATGTCTTATCACAGACTCTGTCTGTGAACCACTGCTGTGGAAAGTAAACAGGAGATGGCAGGAACTCCTGGAAGGCTAAGTGCATGCTGTAATGTAAAAGAGAAAAATATTTCTTACAGTAATAAGGAAACCAGAAGAAGAAAGTGCCATTGATCACCATGGCTGTCAGGGGCATCTGTCTCTTCTATCCACATGAAACTTCTAAGAAATATTAAGCATAATTTCCCTTTTTTTATCTTTCTCAATGCAAGATCTTGATGGGTTTTTTTAATTTATATTTTTCATCTCTTCAAACTGGAGCCTTGATTGCAGACTTTCTCATATCCATCATGACAGTTTAGCAGGTCTTGAGTTATGCATCTCTTACCATCCCATTCCCAGGGGAAATCAGTTTCACTATTTATTTATTTGGGAAGCACATAGTAAGAACCTAACCCAAGGATTACATAAATGGTAGTCAGCCCCTTGTTTCTCCTCCTCTCTTCTACTTCTCATCCTGCCTGCCCTGCATTTTTGGATTTGGAGGAGCTCCTTTTCTTTCTGTGCCTGTGTGTGCCCTAGGTTTCCTCCTCCTCATCATTTTCTTTTCAGCATATGAATAACAACACACTTGTCTGTGCTTTCCTGTAGTGGCTGCAGTCACTGTTTTGGCAACAGCTTCATTTCAATTTTACATCTCACATACATGTTTTATCATTATTCCGGTATGTTGCCATTTTTCCTCTGAGGAACAATTAAAAGAAGTGGATTTTTAATTAAACATCGTGTGTAATTCACCAGTAACTGAAAGTGACCTTCTTTCTATCCTGCTTTTATTTCTATGCTTGGTTTCAAAGAGCTGCTCTAAATAATGGTGGTGTTGGAGCTCCTTCACAGCAGAGGTTAAGGATTACTTGAACACTATAGTATGCAGAAGCAGCTACTACTGCTTTTGCAAAGTTACAGTGAAGAGTTATGACTCTTGTCTGGGGTTGTTTTTTTCCATAGTTTTAGGCAATGTTAATTCCAAATAAGCTAGAAAGCAGACTTCAACAGAAATAGGGATAATTTAGTTCATAGACACTTTTTTGGAGGACTTGCAGGATAATTTACTGCTATCACACTCTTGAGTCATCTATGAGAAAATGAACTGATAACTTTTAGCACATGGAACATCTTGTCCCAGTTTCATCATGGTCCTGTGCAGTTGTGTATGCATTTAAGTTTCAGAAGTCTTAATTCCTGTTTTTTAGCAAGAATAAACAAATACAGCAGATAGGTGTCATTTCAGGGGTCAAACCTGAAAAGAAAAAAATAAAAGGTCTCATTCCTCTAATTTTCTTCTGAGCAAATCTTGTTCTAAATAATTGAGATTATACTTTTCTGAGATACTGTCACCGCACATTAGTAATAAAATTTTTTGTATGTGTGTTTTCCAATTTTTGCCTAAATGATCTCATGAGCAAGCTTAGCTAAGACTAGTTATGCTTTAATGGCATAGTATTCAATTCCTACTACAAAACTCGAGCCTGTGTATCTTCAGTTTTCTAAATTAAATTTCTTTTCTCTTTGTGAAGTCCTGCACAGTGGATGAAACTGTTTTAAATTTTAACTCCAATGTTTTATATTTTGTTCTAGGTTGTTGGAAGAGGAGCCTTTGGTGTGGTCTGCAAGGCAAAATGGCGAGCTAAAGATGTAGCCATTAAACAGATAGAAAGTGAATCTGAAAGAAAAGCCTTCATTGTAGAGGTACAGTATGTTTGATGGAAAATATAAGGTTTGGTAGAGCTTGTTTCCTGAAATTCATGGGTGCACTCAGTGTACTAAAAGCTATGTCTTTATCACAAGAGAAATGCTGCCTGCAGTACCCAGTTCAGGTCTGGACCCTTGTCTTGCAGAACAGGAGACCTCTCAAAGCACATTGCAGCTCCTTTAGTTTGCTTCTCATAAAAGCTGAAAAGCAAGAGTGCGGGAGAGACAAGGGCACACAAGTAGGGAAATAACAGTTTTTAGATTCTGTCCCAGTGTGAAGTCAAGGTGCTGCTGGAATACCCACCAAAGCCTTGAAGCTGATTAACACTTCCAGGGGCCACAGCATAGGTTCTCCAGTACAATCAGGTTGATATTTTGAAACTGTTTCTGAGTTTTTTCAGCGGTTCTAATAATTTGATAACTTTTTTTTCTTCTATGCAAGTACATTGCTACCTTAAAGAGAACACTGTTTTCATTCAATGTCTGCTTATTTAAAAATGTCTTGAGTAGTTCAAGTATACTGATAAACTTCCCAAGATACATAATATTTTCTAGACTCAAAAGCATAATTTAAATTACATATATTGTGACATGCTGCTTAGTATTTATTCAGGTATAGCTTAAAATGTTCAGGATACATAAAACATGTTAAAAATAAAGCTTAAATTTAGAACTAACTCTAATAAAATGTGACACACTAAAGGGCTGAAAAAACATGTTTGTAGTAGGCTTTTCTGTAAATATTTATATGTTGTTCATTATGATGGAAAGTTTTTAAGGTTATTAATTTGAGTCTGTTTTAATGCTGAGTAAATACGATCAGTCTCCTGGGATTTTTGTGTTCAAAAGAGATCTGAGTAGATAATCCCAGAAATGCTTCAGTAATTACTTCTATTCGGGAAACCCTGCTCAGTGCAAGCATCAATGGAAATATTTCATTCTGATTTTTAGATCTTCTTAAGGAGAAGATCTAAAATATATAGAAAAAATAGCATTTGCTCCAAAGACAGCATAAAATACTTCAGCAGTCTGTGTACAGGGAAAAAAAAATTCCTTTTTGCTTGCTTCTACTGTGTACTAGTAAAAAAATAATGCAAAATAATGCAGTTGTCAGTACAAACAGTAATAGGTTCTTAGAACTATGTCATCCTAATATTAAATTATTTTATGGGGTTGTGGGCTTGGGGACTTTAGAACTTTTGTCCTCTATAAAACAGACAGTAATATTCTGATTTTTTTAATCTAATTGGACAATTTTTATGTAGTCCCAAAATTGAAGGCTTCAGGAAGAGCACCAAATCTATAGACATCATAGTTGCACAGTGCTTGTGTCTTGAGTGACTTTACTATAGCCTGACAAAAATACTTTCTTTAAATATAATTTCATGAAACTTCCTTTTAAAATACAGGTCCAAACCTGACACAAACCTGACTACATAAATTAAAATGCAAAGACCGACATAAATCTTGTAATTTGTGAAGTCACCATCTGGAGTTATGCAGACATAGAAAACTGTACTTGCTGTTGTGGTGTATTATTTATAGCTATGAAAATAAAGCATTAGCCTTTTTTTCCTGTGGTTTGAAGCTCTGTGATTTGTATTGCAGCTTCGACAGCTGTCACGGGTAAACCATCCCAATATTGTCAAGTTATATGGAGCCTGCCTAAACCCAGTAAGTTATAGCTTATGTCAGTATGACAAAAGGTAACTAGCTTAACATATGCAAGCATCAATGCACAGAACATGTATTTTATATTAAAAATGTATCTTTTATATATTTTTCCTGTTTTAACCATAATAAGGAAATACACAGATATGTAGGTTGGTTGATATTTTCAGGTATTTGTTTTTCCTTTCTAATGCTATAAAAAAATAAATTCTTTCAAGAACACCCCAAATCTGTTTCTCATCACCAGTTATAGTTCAGTTTGAAAAAATGGTGTTTAGTGTATTACATAATATAATTACATTCATATCTACAATCCTATTAATTGCAAATCAATACAAAAAAAATGCAGTATCAAGACATGACTGTGTCTTGTAAATCAGCTCCTATTTTCATACATGTAATTTTCAGGATTTACCTGCTTTCTGCCACAGCTGCAAACAGTCTCACAAATTCTCTAAGCAGAAGAGAGGGTACTGTGACAGGACAGATGTATCCTTAGCTAATTCTTGTATGGACTATTCAATTGCTTAAAATAATGCTGCATCCCTTTTCTTTCTTTGTACTAGTGAAATTCTTCTGGTATAGTATTGAACAATTTTTTTTTGTAAGCCACTAAAGGAATAAAGTAAAGGACAATGAATTGCAGTTGGAAAACAGTATTTGCTTTTTAAGTCTGAGGAGGAGGGAGGTCATTCTTATATTTTCTAACTTCCAGTGAGAACTAAGTGTAAAACTGATTTTTCTTACATGCAAATACATACATTTCAAACTGACTATGTATTTTCCATTAGCTTGGTTATGGGGGCTTTTCAGTTGCTCTCAAAGAACTTCCCTTTCAGTTTACAAAAGCTGTTTTCTGCCTCTGCATTGAAAATATGCCTATTTTTTGTCCCCTTCCCCCCAAAGGTGTGTCTTGTTATGGAGTATGCTGAAGGAGGTTCTCTATACAATGGTGAGTATCATTTCAGCTTCCTGGAGTTAAAGTGCTGGTATTAGGGCAAACATGTAAACTACAAGTTGTTTCATAAAAATGAAATTCAATAGAGACCATTCTTGGAGCTATTGAGAAGCCACCTGAATGCAGTCCAGGGCAAACGGCTGGAGGTGGCCTGCTTTACCTGCTTGGTGGACTTCCAGAGATCTCTCCCAACTATTATATGGTTCTTTGAAATTCTTAAAATAATTTTAAGGAGAAAGGAGTGTATGTTTTAAAACCTCTTTTCAGTTCGCTGGTTTGTTCTTGATAGCAGTTTCTTATATTTTATACAAGTAATGTAAGGCTTGCCAGTGGAACATCTGAAAACATTCTTCCTTAATTTGTAAATTCCCTGGGCATTTGTTTAACATAGACTTTACCAGGAATAGCTGAGAACAAGCAACACTTCTCACATTGAATTCTAACATAAATTATTATGGAAAATGTACTAAAAAAGTGGGAAATATTTTGACATTTCTGTTATTTTAACAGTCTGCAGAAAGGTATTTTTGGTTCAGTAATGAGGTGTTGGTGATTACTTAGATTCCATAGAGCTTTCTGACTGGTATTTTGTTAACTCCATTGTATCTGTTGTAATATACAATAAAGTTCTTTTTAGTTTGTGCCTTTGTTTTGCAGTGCTGCATGGTGCTGAACCTCTGCCTCATTATACTGCTGCACATGCCATGAGTTGGTGTTTACAATGTTCCCAAGGAGTGGCATATCTCCATAGTATGAAACCAAAGGCTCTAATTCACAGAGACCTGAAACCACCAAAGTAGGTTTAGAGTTCATTTTTCATATTTTCTTACAATTGGTATTTAAGATCATTTACAATAGTTTTATTGCATTTAAAAGAAATACCTTTAATTGGTACTAACTTTTAGATGTACTGTATTCTAAATGAAAGCTGTGCATATGAAGCTTCAGTTGTAGAATGAAGATTTATGATACAGAAAACTAACTGTATTCAGTTACTCTCTGTTCAACTGGAAAAATACCCTGCTCTTGCAGGGTACCTGTTGTCATCTTATTGCAGGGGTTCCATACTGTTGTCTCCTTATCACAAAAGTTTCACACCTTCTTGGTGTTTTTTCATGGGCTGTTCCTCTGAGCACTGATTCTTTCTTCTTCACAAAGTATCCAACTGACTCCAGTTCCCCTCTCAGCACCCCAACCCACTCTTTTATAGCACTCTTCTTCTCATTGGTTACAGCTGTGGCCTGTTAAAGTCAGGCCTGTTCCTAATCTTTGATAATTGGCCCAGCTGCAACTCCTTAGGGGTAAGATTACTTTCTACACTATCTTTTATTTTCTTATATTCTCTCCCCCTACAGGTATCCATCATGGAAGAGGATTTTATTAGGAATAGGGCTTCTAATCAGAGGCATTTAAAATCTTCCTGTTTTGGAATGGTTGTGTTGTTCAATAAGAGAACATTGTGGTGGGGTTGATTGGTTCTAATGTCATATTTAATCTGTTGCATTAGAGCTCTTTTGCTACATGGCCATCCTCCTTTATCCCCTCCTTCTGCTCGTTCCACTACCCCTGCCAGAAGCTCCCATCACTTTCCACCAAAACAAAATTTAATAGTTTCCTACCCAGTCAGTTTGTTATCCAGCTCATTTTACAGCTTGAGATCTGGCTCCACAGATTAGATAGAAACAGATATTTGAGGATCAGCAGAATCATCCCTTTTTGGTGGTAATCTGCAGTTATTACCAGATAAAATTATAACATGAAGCCACAATTTAAATCTTTAGTCCTTTCTTGTATTCCCCAGTTTTGATTTAGAGAGTTCACATGTAGCTTCAAGTGCTTCCATTTAAATAAATAGCTACATTGATTGACATTTGTGGGAGTCTTGATTGTTCTTCTTTTGGTAAAATTGTTACAGCATTTGTTGGTTTTCAGCCCCTGGCATCTGAAAGTCTACTTTTGTCAGTATATGCTTAGTCGTTTACTATGGCTAAAGATATTTATTTAAGATCTAGTATATAGAAATAATAATAAATTACATCATATATTGGGTTACTTTAAAATATGTAATGTGTTCACATTAGACACAAATGACCTTCTTTATTTCCCAGATTATAAAACAAAGCCCTGAGATACAAAGCCTAAGATATTCACCTATATTAGAATGATAGTTGTTGGATTAAAAAAAAAAAGTGGTTTAATATCCTTTTTCTTCTTTGACAGTTTACTCTTGGTAGCTGGGGGGACAGTTCTAAAAATCTGTGACTTTGGTACAGCCTGTGATATTCAAACACACATGACCAACAACAAAGGAAGTGCTGCTTGGATGGCACCTGAAGTTTTTGAAGGTAATAAAACTTCAGTGTTAATATTACATTTTCTTTATAGGGATGCAACTGTGAATTAATGTGGTGTAAGAATAAGAGCGTCATATAGTCTTTAAAATAAAGTTTACTAAAGTTGAGGTAACAACTGAAAGAGTTTTGGCAGAAGTCTAACATTTTTTTTAAAAATCTCTACAAGTGTATATTGTCAAATAATTGTGCATAGGTTTGAAGAACAGCACTGAACGAATTCTCTCATGTTATTATTAGATATTTATTTACATGAAGATGTAGAACCTTTATTTGTCATTGCTGAGATTTACATAAGGTGTACCTTTAGACAGCAGCAGTTCCTTATTTTGTAAGTCAGTAAAATACAGCCAGAGGGCTCTTTCCCCCCAGTTTTGCTGTTTCTAAGATTCTTAAATCATTTCAAACTCTTCTGTCATTTAAATACACTGTCACTACTTTCACTCCCTACTCTGATTAGCTTTTAACTTTAGAATTTCCCTGTTCGAGTCTAAATTGAACATAATTGCTTTCTTTTTTCATCCCCCACTTTCTTGTAACTCCCATCTTCATCTGCTTTTTGTGTAATCTAGAGATTTGATGTACTTCCTCTTTCCTACATACTGAGGAATTTGTTAATACCAGTTAATTTGGTTATGTAGAAAAACAAGCTATTTCTTGGAGTGTAATTGGGGAAGACTGATGATACTTGATAATTAGATACCTATAATTGCTGCATTATTATCATAGAAATAAACCCATAGATATTAAATTGCAGACTAAACACCTTTTAATCTGTCTATACCTTAATTATCAATGCAATTTAGCAATGGTCTGGAAGAGTCACCCTCCTGCTTTAGGAAGCAGGTGTTCTTGATTTGATATATTTGGCAAGTGACAATGTGCAGCAGTGGTTTCCCAGATTCTGGATCCAGGTGACCTCTTTTCTTTTTACTGTCCTTATTCCAGAGACTGTCCATATACAGTTTTAGAATTCCTCCCAAACATCACCTTTGGAACTTACGTTCTGAAGGTACCATTTTCTTCCACATATTGCTTAGAGTACCAACTGGAGGATTATTTGTTTCACTCAGATGCCTGAAAATTTTCCATTATGTCATTTTATATTCAAGCACTTCCTCTGTTTTTTTAGCCAGGACTGCTTCTTTTCTTAACACTTGTTTTCTAGTAAATTAAATTGTATAAATAGGAGATTTCTTTTCTTTTAGAAATAAGCAATTGAACAATCAGTGTTAAAGATAGACTTTTTTTTCATAAAAAATCTTAATATAAAATGAATATAAATAAGTGTATTGTAGTAGGGATTTGCAGTTCATATCCTAGTTCCTCTAGTGTATGAATCCAGCAAGGTAGAAAGAAACTTTGTATTGCAGTTATTGCTGGACAGCGCAAGAAGCCTTCAGTTTACAGTTGTTTTCATGTGCTTTTAACTGAAAGCATTTACTGATAAATAGACAAATCATTATAAAAACACAAATATCAAGGAGAGGAAAGAATCTAGTATGATGCATCTTCTACAATGCAGCATATCAAATTACTCTTAGAACAGTCATTAAACTACTAAAAATAACCACTTTAAATGGCAAAATTATTAAAAATTTCTTTGCTTGTGTTACTCCAGCAGAATTCAACAATGGAATAAAGGCAATATTAATTTGATGCTGTTCTAGTACAAGGTTTCTAGGTGAGAACAATAAATGCATGAAAAGCATCTGTTGCAGAACATGTTGCTTAGTGAACTAGTTACTGTAATATTAAGAATTTTTCCCCCATTTTAAACCTAAGGCTCTAGGGCACTTCAAGCCTTGTACAAATCAAATAATCTAAATAAAAACAATATGCTATAGATCAGGATGAAATGAAAGAGAGCAATTCTGATATAAGAACTCCCATTAGAAGAAACTGTTTTTAAAAAAAATTAAATTGCTTTGGGATATAAGGAAACAATACAGAATACTTTCTCACCTCTTTTGGACTCTCACTTTTCAGAATTAGTCCAAGACTTCTCAGCCATAAAGTAGAATTCCGTTGCTCAAATAGGGGAATAGTACTACTTTAGTTTTATAGGCTGTGTGTTACAGAAGTTCTGTGACTGCATAGATGAGACTGTTTTGCTTTCCTTAGTGATCTGCAATTGTTTACATGACTTTTTTTCCCCAACATTTTTGAAAATAAGCTGACTGATAAAGCTGACTTTTTCTTCTTCGTACCTTTTGAACTCATTAGCCACATTCAGCTACTTTGATACAGATGTCAAGAGTTTTTGAGATCCACATTCTTAAAGAGTTTTGTAAAGTCCAAATTAGTGCCTTCACTTAAAGAGGGCTTGTGGTTCATGCTGCAGTCTGTTTCTTGTGTTTGCCTTGCAAACTGGCTGGACTGGAACTGACCAGAGAACGGGCTATTTGCCTTGCAGTTTGTCAGAGGTATGGGGGCAGAGGAAGTTGGCTCACAGGTAGTGGATGGAGCCTGTTGCAATTATTGCTGTATGGTGGGTATTCACATGGAACTTGACTTCTTTAATTCCACTGTTACTGAAATGATTAGTCTGAATAATGCTTTCTGATCAGGTATAAACAAAAAAAAAATCTTTTGGCCACTATATGCCAATTTTAATGCTTGTTTGAAGATAGGTGAGCAAATCTCCTATAATTCATATTCACATATATATATAGTCTCATGTCATTAGCCATTCACATTTCTTATTAGCATTTGCATGAGTTATGGTTGCAAAGCATACATTCTTTCTTTGTAGCCTCTGAACAACTTTATTTATTATTCTATATCCCCAACCTGTCTTCAGCGCCTTAGGAGTCTTAGAAATATTGAATTTATGGTCAAAGAATTTTAATTAAGTAATGACATTACAAAAAGAATAAGAATAATAAACAAGGAGGAAATAAGATGGTGAGGAATTGAGGACTCTCCTGTTTTGTTCATGTGGTAACTTAGTTGTTCTTCTGAAGACCTGTAATTAATTAAGAGGAATGGATATGAGAGATGTTATTGGCTGGCATATTGTGACTAAGGTGGGAAGTGAATTGAAGAATATTTAGAGGAAGCAAACATAATCGATTAAACCCTGAATGCAAGAGATTTTTAAAACCTAATAAATTCCAGTTTATATCATATAAGAAAAGTGATGCATTTTAGCATTTCAAGATGACTCCAAATGAAAAGGATTGATTCCCAGAGAGGGGCATTCTTAACAGTCATACTGTCAAGTGATTTCAGATTTAAGTTAGCATAAATCAGTCAGCTTTAGAAAACTGTTTTTTCTCAGCAAACTAAATGTGAGTGAAAGTAAGTATGTAAAGCTATTTATTTATTTATTTATTGGAGCAAGCTGCCCAGGGGAGTGGTGGAGTCAGCATCCCTGGAAGCATTGAAGAAGTGACTCAGCACGACACTTAGTGCTGTGGTTTAGTGAAAGGTTGGATTCAGTGATCTTGGAGATCTTTTCCCGCCTGATTTTATGATCTGCTCAAACTATATTTCTTTTTGACGTGTTACATAGAAAAGAGTCAAATTATATTGATGGCTTTCTTCCAGGTAGCAATTACAGTGAAAAATGTGACGTTTTCAGTTGGGGTATTATTCTCTGGGAGGTAATCACCCGTAGGAAACCTTTTGATGAGATTGGTGGTCCAGCTTTCCGGATAATGTGGGCAGTTCACAATGGTGAGTTGAAAATACTTTATTGCATTTGAAGTTGTGTATATGACCTATAAATTTGCTAAACATTCTTAATGTACAGCTTTAAATTACTAGTGTTTCCATTTTGTGCTTCATTGAATATGCATTTTTGTCACAAAGACTAAACAGCCACTTTGTGTCAGTGTAGGTTTTGAGTTACTTGGCTGCTACAGTGTTTGCTACAGTGTAACTGGTGTATGAACAAAGAAGGATGGAGAGTAATGCCCTCTTTATTACATCACTCCATTTTAAAAGTGATCTGAGAAAAACCTCTTACCTGGCTAAATGATGGTTTATTAGCTACATTTATTAGCTACTTTTTTTTTTTTAAGTGAACGTCTACAAGAAATGTGTAACTTTAAGTAACTTAACCTATGTTTATAAATCTTAGAAACTATGAAACCTCCTCCAGGAACATTAGGCATTAAAAATGTTATTTTTGTTTTTCATCTGTGGTGTTTTGGGGTTTGTTTTTTTTTATTCTGTTGTTTGAATGGTTTTACCTTTATGCCCAGGTACCTGCACTCATGGAGCAGCACTCTACTGTGCTAGGTGCTATGCAGAACAGATTTTCAGGAGCTTAGACTATGAACAGGACACAGTGGTTGTGTTCAAATGGACAGCTTTCTTTAAAGCTGTAGTGTAACATTGGTCAGTGTAGTAGAGTAGGCTATCTTCAGGCTGGAAGTGTAACTTTTTTACTGCTGTGTTTTTAGGTACCATGACAAAACAATCTTTTCAGTAATAAAGTAATGATAGTGAAGTAGTTCAGTGAATGTCTGCAAAGAGTTTCTGCCATTTGTGAGAGACAACATCAAGGCTAGCACCAACTTTTTGGAAGAAAAAATTTAACAAGCAATGAAGGCTGGTACTCTGCCTGAGTGTCATTACTTCAGTAGTAAATGATAGAAGCATAGGTGAGCACAGGCATATCCTATTCAAAGAAGAGAATGGGGCAGACAGAGACGGAATCAATTAATATTATAGTCTTAATAATGCATATAGAGAAGTGTTTGCAAATGCCATTTTTGAATGAAGAATGAGATTCTCCAGTTTTTCAAGGACACTGGATGTTGAGATTAGGAGTGATATGTGCCTTGCATAAAAGCATTTACTGTAAAACTAAGTGTAAATCTAGTGCTAAATTAGGAAGCCTCAGTAAGGTGTGGGAGTATACCTTAAAATTCACTGTCTCTACCTACTTTTGCTTTAAAATTTTATCTTTATCTTTTTCCATTTTCTTTTTCCTTTTTCTTAAGAAGGGAAGTTAGTGTTAGTGCACTTCATCTCACTTAAAACTATTGTGGCATTCTTACTTCATGTATTACTTGTTCTGTTTAATATATTCTTAAATACTTACTTTCTTTGCAAACCATCACTGTGTCTCATATATCCAGCACAACTGTAATAAGAGGAGGAACTTGAAGCAAAAAACAGCTGAATAGTTATACAATAGTTGAAGTAAAATGTTATTAAAAATGAGTATAGACCATGAAAAAGTCACAGAAAATTGGTAGTTCCAGGGCCTGATAATTTTTCAGGATGTTCTTAGTAGCAGCTTTCAAAATCAGCTTTCAAAAATACTTTTAAGTCTTTTGGGTTTTTCAGTTTGTTTGTTTTGTTTTGTTGGTTTTTTATTTTGTTTTTGTTCATTTGGGGGGTTTTTTGTTTTGACATTTTTTTTCTTGTGAATACAGCATTAGGAACCAAAGACTGTTATTACTTGCTTTCTAATTTGTTCTAGAATTTTATTCTTGAGAAAGAAGTAACATGTCATTAGCCTTTGTAATATGCTGTATTTGGTCAGTCAGTGAATGTATTCAAACCTGTACAGAAGGAAAAGTTTAATTTTTTTCTACTGCTGCTGTGTAGTGCAAAGGAACTTTTCTTGTCAGTTTTTTGTTTGTAAGAGAGAAAACTAAGTACCAGCCAGTTCATCCAGATTACAATTAATTCTGCATTTTCCTTTATTTATATAGCAAAATACTGGAGCAAGATCAGACACTTTCAGTTGTTTTAGAGTCTGTTTAAAAAGTTTAAAGGTGTTTTATAATTTCCATTGCAGGTACTCGGCCACCACTGATCAAGAATTTACCTAAGCCAATTGAGAGTTTGATGACCCGTTGTTGGTCCAAGGATCCCTCCCAACGGCCATCCATGGAGGAAATTGTTAAAATAATGACACACTTGATGCGGGTAAATATTTTAATCATTTCTTAAACTATTAAGCTGGAAAATTGATGTACAAAAAGTATGCTTTTCATCACACTCCAAAGGTGGGCTTGCATGTTTTCTTTTGCCTCTCTGTTTTTGACAAAAATTACCAAGTTATTGAAGGGAAATAATTCATCTTATATACATATATATATATATGTATATATTTCCTCTTTGAAGGGGTATAGTAACTCATAATAGATTTGAGAAAATAAACAAAGTCATAGGTGTATCTAATGTATTACATTATTGAAAATAATTGCATTCATTTATCTTCTAAATAAATTATTATAAATGTAATATATAATTTACATTTGTAAATTATGAGGTACTATTTAAATAGTTTTAAAACAATTGTAATTACTTTTTAATTAAATAATTACTGGTTTTTCACAGTACTTTCCAGGAGCTGATGAACCTCTGCAATATCCTTGCCAGTATTCAGATGAAGGCCAAAGCAACTCTGCCACTAGCACAGGTACATTTGTATAAGTTAGAGAAAAAGAACAGCAGCATGAAATGATGCAGATAGATTGTAAAGCATGTTCTTACATTGATTTTGAACTCAAAATGGAAAATACGTCCAAAATCTTAAGCATCAGTAGACCCTATTTATTTTGTTAATACTTCATACTTAGTGTTCTCAGTCAAATGGTTTTGCTGAAGTGTACTTGTAATGAAGAAAAAGCTTATAATAAAAGCTGTCTCCAAATGCTCAGGTTTAATGTCTCCATTTTTTCCCCATGAATGTTGCTAGCAATTGACACTCTTTTACTCATATGTAATGTTTAGGAGTTGTCAATTTAAAATGTTTCACTATTCTTCACTATACAGTAAACACAGTAATTTAAGTGCAAGAAAAATGACTAGAAATTTTGGTGGATGGAACAAAATGTGGGCTAGACTTTCAGGTAGTTTTGCCCTCAAAGAAATCCTTTTTTTAATAATAGTAAAAAATCATTTAGTTTTCTCATTGCTTAGAGTACTTTTTTTTCCACTTAAGTAGTTTTTCATTTTACATGTCTCCAGCTTCCTCTGCTTGGTTAAATTATTTTCTATCACCAAAGAAATTGGTGCTATTTTGGATAAAGCTTCACTGACTACTTTGCAGCTTAGTGATCTTTATATTAAAAAAATCTTTGCAGCTTTAGCATTTCACTAACTTTAGTAGATTTTCCTCCACCTCTCAGCACACGATTTTAAGTGAATTTATCACGTCAAACCATGAATAGATATTGGCTGATATTTTTCAGGTGTTTGTGCTGCTCTGTAGTTAATGATGGTCTTTGTCATTAATTGTGAATGAGGTTGCTGCTGTGTTGTTAATATAATATAACAGCTACCCTAAAAATTTCAAAGAAAGGTAAAGATTTACTTCAGAATGTTATCATAGTATTTAGATACATATTCTTTTTTCACTGCTCTTGCTTCTTATACTAATTGATCTGTAGCAGTCTTGCTACTTGTCTTTCATTAAAAGTTTTTAAAAGTGTTGATTTAAGGGCAAGTTAGACATCTGAGAGCTTTGCTGTGAAGAGATGCACTTCAGTATTTTTAGTGGACATTCTCCAATGCTTTTCCTTGTTACTGGTTTCTAGGTTCATTCATGGACATCACTTCTACAAACACAAGTAACAAGAGCGACGCTAACATGGAGCCAAGTGACTTCCAAGGAGCTTCTACCAATGACACTATTAAACGTTTAGAATCAAAATTGGCACAGCAAATCAAAAATACAGCCAAGCAGCCGGTAAGCCAACAGGTGCAATTTTGAACCATAGTAACAAAATGGACGTGGGTAGACATAAGTGTTGTGTCTGCTCTGAAACATGTGTCCTCATTCAAAATAGTACAAAATTGGGTCCAGTTAGTTATAGGAAAAGAATATAAAAGAAAAGGGACAGAAAAATGTTGTATGGTGCCAAAAAGGTAAACTGGAAGGCTCTAATTTTAATCTAATAAATCCCTTTAAATACATCTCCAATGTATTCAAAGGTTTTTATTAGATTTAAAAAGTATGTTTGAAAATTGCTTCCTTAATTTATAACCAAAATACTAGTATGACATGAATGGATTAAACATTTTAGGTGAATTTTGAAGTAGAATTAAAGTAGAATGCAAAAATACAAAGATACTCTTATTAAAATATTGGCCTAATTCTGCTGATTTTTTTATCTGTGTGAAGTTAGATTATTTTTAAAGCTGCAGATATTCCATTTGTAGATACCAATTATTGCCATTTATTGTGTTATGAATTTTAAATCTTGTCCCTTTGAAAATGCATATTGTAGAAACGTACTGGTGCATAATATGGAGGGGCTTGTGCAGAACTTTTTTTCACAAGGTGTGACTGTTAAACAGGGTGACCCTGGCCGTTTGAGTTTGCCCCCATCTCGTGGGAGCAGTGTTGAGAGCTTGTCAGATGTTCGCGCACGACCACCGTCCGCCCTTGTTTCCGGAGAAGCCAAAAGGATGAGCGCTGACATGTCTGAAATAGAAGCAAGAATAGCTTCCATTACAGGTAAAATTTAATGATGTCTGGGGAGTAAACTAAAGAACTGGAAAGAAATAAAGGAGGAAGGAAAACGTAAAACATGCATAGTCTTACAGAAAGTTGACAACAGTAGCTATATGAAAATACTTAAAAGTTTTCCTGTAGTCTTGATTGTCCTTTATTAATTGTGGGGGGAAAATGCCGTTGTTTATGGTTATACACTCAGCAAGACTGAGTATTTTAATTGAGTATTTTAAAAGTTTTAGAAATTTTGTTGAATTAGATTTTTACCTTTTTTAAAAAAGCATTATGAGACTTCTAAATATCAGTTCTATTCCAAATGCGCAACTTTCTCCTTTTTATCTGAAATAGTGTTATTTCACCTCTGCTAGCGTAATTATTTATATAATAACATATTCTTCAGGGTTGTCTCTATAATACTTCTGAAATGAAAAGGTAGGTTTAAAGTTCATGTTCCCAAATAAGTTTAAAAATCCACTGTGACAGATTTCAAAATGAGAAACGTAATTAGATTTTATTCACCAGGTTAAGAAAGCATTGTTGTCTTTTGTTAAAAAAAAGCTACAGGTGTTTTGCCAGGTTTCCGTCAGATATAAACTGTCATCTCTAAACCTTAAATCTGTGAGAGAATTAGAATTTATCTGTAAGTATAAATACATAATATTATGGTGAAAGCAATCTTGATTCATCCCAGAAGAGCAAATTAATAAAAATGTGTACACTTGGCAAACACTTTCTTGTCTCTTTTCTTCATCAAAATACTGTTTGTTAATATATGTAAACTTCAGGTGTTAAGTTCCATATGTGAAAGTTTTTTGTGTTATATATAAGCACAGATTTAAATAATTAAGCAAAATTACTTTGGTTAGTTCAGGGTTATTTAGCTGTTTGAGTATTTTTATACCAATATTAAAATTAGGGTAGTCGAGTATCTGCAATTAATAAGAAATTACACATCCAAATTCTGGCTTTCTTGTGCACCATGGCTATTTCATTTTTGTTCTTCATTGTGTTATGGTTACTCCAGGATCTTGTTTTATTAAATACTGAGGTACTGAAATAATATTTATCTTGCCCTATTTTTTTTTTACTTTAATGTTTTTATTTTAAAGCCTTATTCCAAAATCTGTCTATTGTATTGTCAGTCTTTGACTGGATGACTGTGTAGCACATCTCACCCTGAATATCTATAAAGGTTTCTTAACACAGAAGGCAGCTGTGTACTTACCTGGTAATAACACTGTGCTGGTTTTATTTTAAAACATGTCAGGACTCACTTTGGTCGCTGACATTCTTAATGTAACTTTTTGACATTATCAGAGATAGCCTGGCCCTCCTTTGTAAGAGTTTTTAATTTTCCTAGTTTGTCTTCTTTAAGTACATTGCTCTGAAATTATAATTACTATTCAAAGTAATCTAAGGGCTTTTTGGTGTTTTTTTGTTATGACTGAAGGGTTTCTTTTTCTTGAAATAAATGTACATATTGAACATACTATTTTTGGTTTGGGGTTCTTTGGATAATTTTTGGGAAATCGCTTCATGCAGTAGTGGACTATGAGAAATGAGGTCAAGCACATCTGACCATAACTTTTTCAAAAAGAGGTAAAACAGCACTGTGTTGGTTTCTTTTTTTAATCTTGTTAACCATGTGACAGAAATAATATGCTGTGAACCTGAACAAAATTGCACGGCTGGGTGAGGATTGGGCTGTTGTTAAATCAAGTTGAAAATGATTTAATCTTGTTCCATCGTCCTCTGGATTAATTGTAAGAGTAAATCATGTAATGCACATCACCATTACTTACTGAAATGAGTATGCTACAATGTTCTACCTTTGGGAGATGCATTCAGATTTTTCTTCAAATAGGAACTATCTATCTTAAACTACAGAAGCGGTAAAATAAAAAAAAGTATGATTAGATTTTATTTCAAGGTGTATAATGTTTCTTGAACATTATTCAAAAATTTAAAAGCTGGTAGTTATATCCAGTTTTCAAAACAAAAAATCTTCACTGGAAGGATAAAAGAGTAACTTGCAGGAATGATTGTCAAATGTAGTAAAAGTAAATATTTTTTCAGAGATAGATGAGATTTCCTTTGAAAGGAGGTGATTTAAAGAATCAGAAGTACCTAGCTATTAGACTTTTTAATAAAATAGTTTGTGCCTAACACGAAAGAGAAAATGTTAGTTAAGTTCAGGCAATCAAGGTTTGTTGTTTTTTTTTTTTCTGAATGTATAGGTGAATTGAAATAATTTAATTTGTTTTCTGTTTGGATAATTACATTTGGTTTTCCCTTCTGTGTTGCCATGCTGCTTTCTGTGTTTGACTTTTGTGTTGCTAACTATAACTAATTACACTGTGTTGTAATGATGGCTAGTTCTGCATTTTTTGCTTTTTAACAGTTGCTTTACTATGTGTAAGCATGAGTGGAAGGCAATGCAGTTTATTCTGCATGACACATTTTTGCATGAACTCTAGTTTAACCAAATATATGAAAAATGCAGTATTAGGAATTTAATAATTTTGCTCTTGCCATTTTAGTGTTTTGCATGTGTATTGTATATGTGTATTTTTTCAGCCTATTCCAAGCCTAAACGAGGCCATCGTAAAACTGCTTCATTTGGCAACATTCTGGATGTCCCTGAGATCATCATACCAGGTATCGCAGACCAGGTGAACGGGTCAGTTGGTTAAGATGCCGGAATAATGATCAGACTGCTGAAATACTTCTTGCTCCAGTTGCTTTAGGACAGGCCCAGAAATTATCCTACTAAATTTTTCATAATGCTTCAGTAAAGAGGAGCATGATATTTTATTACCAACTTACTTTTATCAGTAAATTGTTCAATCTCCTAATCAAATTTACTTCTACTGATAAAGGACTTTTTCCCTTAAGATCTTGATGTTCAGAGTCTTCTTATAGAGGAAAACTATATATGCAGTCTTGTATTACAGTACCTCATTTGGTGAAAATGGAACTAAGTTGAAAAATTCCTGTCTAGGTAATTGTTTTGCCCCGATCTTTGTTGTGTTTAGGCTCCCATTTTTAATCAGATCATAGTGGAAAAAAAACCTAAGATAAATGATGTACAGAACTTTAAATCCATGTGATATTTGTGATTAAAACATTAACACGTAGTCTGTGTAATTCTTATATTTGAGTACGCTTTTCTAGGGCTATAATGTGTGTGCATGAGGTATTGCTGTTGTGTTTAAGTTAATGCCAACTAAAATTACTCGGAGAGGCTTTTGATAGGAAAAAAATTAATATAATCAGGCACCATGGATGGGAATATCATTTGGGAATTTAATGAATAATTCTCATGTATTCCAAGTCTTTTTTTAGTTAGTAGAATGACATTTTTCTTTCTTTCATTTCATACTTCTCAAAGCCTAAAAATAAGTATAATCAATCCCAAACTGTGATAGGCATACCATTAACAGTATGCAAGTCACTTCAGAGTGATATGTCAGAAGCAGAAAATGAGGAAATGTGAGTGAAAGTATCTAGGAATCCACTAAAAACCATGGCCCTCCTATTCTAAATTTCTGTCATCTGAGGAAGTTTCTTTGTAAATCTTGATATCGTTAGGTATTAAAAAGTTGAATGCAAAAGATAATTTTGTACAAACATTTCTTTCAGATAACTTTATTGAAGGTTACAGTAAAAATACAGAATATGAGAAAGTAGATTCCAAGGAGCAATAGCACCCATAAAAAAGCAAACCTCTTTGGCACTGAGGCTAACAAATTGGCAAAAAAGTTCACTAGAGTAGCTTTCCACTGTAACTATCAAGCAGTCCTGGCCTGCACTGACATAAATGAAATCCTGAGAAAGCAAGGAAAGCAAAAGTGAAGACATCTGTCCAGTTTCAGTGTTAACTCATGATGAGAGCCTGGTAAATAAGCTCTAGAAGCTAATGAGTGCCTCTTGTCTCCATACACTGTCTGTCCATAAAAACATTGAGGCTTCCAAGAAACTTTGAAACTTTTAGGCAATAGTGAAGAAGTCAGTGAAATAAAATACAATGTTGTTTTCACAAAACAGATTGTATTGTACCAGTCTATTGGTTTCTTAGTTAGGCAGAGGCAGTCATTAAAAATTCTTCACCTGGTCTATTTTAATTGAACTTGTCAGGATGGGAATTTCAAGAATTTGGAATACATGTGAAAGAAATAGAAACCTGTAGAAATAAAAAAGGTATAGGGTTGGAGCAAGCATATTAAGGAGTTTTCTCAAAAATTATTCCTAAAATATTTACGTGAAATAAGTTTGAGTTAATGCTTTATCAGAAGCAACTATTTATTAAGAGGAGGATTAGAATATCACATAGGTAGGGAGAATTTTGCTGTGACTGAATAGAAATAGGGTAAAATCCAGGGTCATGCACTGACAACAATTTCTATTAATAAGATAACATGGGATCATAGCACATGCATGCAGATTAATTCCAGGTAGTATGAGCCACGAATTTAATGTAGTTGTGAAAAACTGTGAAATCTTAAGGTGCATTTCCAGGAAAAATAAAGAAGCACTGACACTATTACTGGCCCTTGTTGAGTTTGAATCAGGAATTGAACATACTCTTCTGGTCAACCATATGAAAGAGACATACATGCACTCAAATAATAATATGAAGAAGAGTTACTAGGATATGAGGGGTATAGAGAGTAGAAAAACAAATCTGAAAGCATAGCTTTTTTTAGCTCACAAAGTGAAAGCTGAGAATGAATAATTATTTTCTATAGATGAATCTGCTGCTAAAACCTAGGAAGAGATGACTACTTAAGCTAAAAGACAGTATTGGCACTACAGAAAAAACATGTAAATTGTCTGCAAATAAATCTGAGCTTTATATTGAAAACTTTCCGGTTGTCAGAACAGCTTTCCAGTAATAATCCCAAAGCTAGAAAAAATGATATTAATCATTACATGACAGAACATGATCATCTGCCCAGTAAACTAATTATATTCATCTGTATAGTTCTCACTTCTTTCCTTTCTTTACTCTTTCAGCACAAAGCTCTCAGTTCTGGCCTCTGAACACACTTCTCACTTTCTAGACCCCTAAGCTTCCAAGACCCCCAAACTGTCGCCACCATCTCAGTCCCACCCAGTTATGTTCCATGCTACTTCTGCCACAGACCCAGCTCCTGCAGAGTTCCCAGGGCACGTCCCTCGGTGGGGCGAGCAGCTCGTCCCTGTCCTCGGAGCCGCACAAGCGCCGGTCTGTGCTGCTGCCTGGAGTTGTGTTGAGCACATGGTAGAGCAGCTGCTGCCCAGAGAGGGGAAGCACCAGGCAGGCATGTTACCATGAGTCAGCTGCTTTGGGCAGGGCTATTTTGGAAGTATGAGTGCTACATCTGCTATCATTGGGGGTTTTCGTAATGCGTTGCCTCAACTGCATTTCGTCCATGAACTGATTATGCTTCCAAGGTCGTAAAATACATACTTTATCAATTAAAGGTAAAATACTGTCAGAAGGGGAAGTTTTTAGAATATATTTGCTCTTCTTTCTAAATAAGTACTGTAAGAGTGAAGAGAGCTATTTGTTCATTTGAGATGTTATTTTGTGTTACTAGTTTACAAAACTTAAAAACTGAAAGATGGGTCAAAAAATTCCTCCTTTGTGTAACAGCTTAGCAAATGAGTTTGCAGTGGTGATATCCTGTAACCAGATAGCCTAGTGATGTATCAGTTGGTTTTTTTTTCATTTACAGTATGTATAGTACAGGTTATAAGCACCAACTTTATTTTTATATACATATTTATATATAAAAAATGAAAACCCTAATAAGTGCAAAAAGTTTAAGTATCCTTATGTTTCAAGAAACAAAAAAAATGAATTCTAGTTTGTATACTTTTTTGGTAGAAACCATTCATGCAGCATCTAGCAAATATACCTACAAGTACAGCCTTCTCTTCACTGGCAATGTTAGACATCTCGTGCATTTAGCATGTGTGCATTTGGCTTTGTAATTTTGTCATCTGAAACTGTGCCACAGCGTTACAATTTTTATAGCATTGACACTGCATAAATGATTACTCAAGATAGGAACATTTTGTAGAAGGTCTTTAGAAGGTGGATAGGAATTATGGATGCTGTAGGTCTGTAGTTTTTCTTATCTACTTTTAAAATCAATGTATGCCAGAAATCCCACCCTTGTCTTCCCTTTATCAGGGAAGATCATTTAATTCTTCTGGAATTCAGATCAATGTTTTAACTTCTTCAGAATGTCTTATAGCAGTGTTGCAGTCACTAATCATCCAGCACTCTGAGAGAGGCTTGAGCCCTGTAGGTGTGTAAGGAAGAGAGAGGACTGTGAGTAAATAAGAAAGTGTAAAAGGAGCTGCAAGTATCTGCTAAAGGGCAGGGAGAAGAGGTCATAGCTGGTCTGGATATTTGGCGGCTGGGTGGGGGCGGTGATCAAAAGCTTAATAAGTTGTACAATTTATTTTTGCCTAGAGTATGTGGGGCAGGACGTGATGGAAGTTTCCTGTTCCTTTAGAATTTAATTTTAGAAAATAAATAACACTATGTGAAATGGGTTGTCCTGAGGCCATGAAGTATATTTGTGACTTTTGCTTTTTAATCTTAAAATCCTGTAAACCACCAAAAGCCTGACACTGTACATCAAGTTACTGTGGATTAACTTCTGTCCATGTACAAATCTCTTAGTTTTATATGAGGAAAAAATATTTTTAAATGGACATAGAGGTAAGAACAAGATCAAAACTGGGAGAGGAAAGCATAAAGTACCCATGAGCTTTTCAAATAAATATTTTTTGTTTTGTTGTACAGCGTATTTTTCAGCTGAAATTTGTCTTGAATCTGGAGCAATAAGTATTTGTGGATTTGTAGTCTGTTTCTGCCTTGTTGAAGCTATTTGCCAGATGTCTGCAGTATTATACTAATTAAAATGGCATTGCCTAGTTGAGCTTGCTCTTCCCTCATGCTACTAACTTGAAGATATTTCATTTAAAGGTGTTCATTTTTTACAACAGTAGTTTTGGCCCCTCTTTCCCTCCCACCCCTTCCCTTCCCGCAAGGCATTTTCTTTTCTTTCTTGCACCCCACCCTGATTATTTTAACATTTTGGCAGCCATGTTCTAATATTTCAGCAACACATGCGCTGGGTTCTTTAAATTCACAAATGTTGCTAATCTGAAATGAGAATTTCAGATATTTTTGCAAGCCTATTTCAGCTGAGCTAATTTTATAACAATGTTGTTGAATGAAATGTGCACATAATTTTGTATCAGTTGTGGGTGGATTGCACATATGTTGCATATTGAGATGAGCTGTGGCAGCCAGATGAAGTATCCACAGCACAGAATTCTATTAAATATATAATCTTGTTTGTTAAACAATTGCATAGAGAAAAAGTTCACTGCAAATGAACAAGTTCAGACATTTTGACATAGATTTGTAATTCACAAGATCCCCATATGAAAGTATTAAACAAACTTAGCCGTTGTTGCTTAGGTAAGTATATACTTTCCCTGAATTTCAGAAGCAAAAGACCAAGACCACAGAACAGTTGCAATTCAAATCCGTTTGTAGTCAGAGCAAAAAGTATATTCTTTTTCGTTTTAGAATCCTGCTTGACTATCTTATAGGCTTGTTTCTTAAAGTACCTTCTATAAATTTTAAAATATCATGACAAATTGATAAAGTGACACTAAGCATTTTGTATTGCTGTTTCGTGGTAGTGTGCTCCTATGTGTAATAATACATATATTTAAAAAATTAAAGTCTTATTAAATTTATCAGTTAATATTAAATAGTCTTACATTTTTGTAGTAACTGTTGCAATTCAAAACATGTGTCAGGATAGGCTTGGAGTCGTGGGAATTATGCTGAATGAGAAGTATCTAAAAGGTCAGCAATGTGATGCCTTTTGCAGGGCTTTGAGTGAGCCGTGTTGGTGGCTGAGTGTGGGGCTGCTGGGCGAGGGGCTGCCATGGCTGCAGTACATGTTTCAGATGCTCCCTTCCAGTAGCAGAGTTACGTAATGCACAGAGTTAAGAGCAAGAATTTTGAGCATTGTCAGCTGTTACTCAGGACATTTTGGTGTTTCCTTTTGGACAGCTGACCTGCTCTCAAGAGATAATATAAACAATCACTGTAATAAAAATCAAAGTAGTCAGGGAGATTCTGTTGCATAATCTCCTTTTATTTTTAAGGAGATTTTGTTTCCTGAAAATGCCTTTGATTGCTTGTCAGTGCTAAAATTTAAACTGTTTTATGTAGCTGTCACTGGTGGATAATTGCGAACAGGTGGAAGGAGAAGAGGAAAAGATTACAGCATTGTGCTTCGTAGGTTGATGGTGAGATGTGATTTAGCTGAACGGTCCCCTTTTCACACTTCTCAGAGCATGAGAACAGGACATAGTTTCGTTCCCCTGAAGGAGACAGGAGAGCAGAAGGAAGCGCTTTCACTTCTTACTTTCCTTGAGGGGAGTGTCACGCAGGCAGGAGTCCTTGCTGTGTTCCTTGAGCAAGCCAAAGAGCAACAGGTTAAAGCTGGCAGCCTGTTATCTTTGTGGTTTAGCTTTTAGAAATCCCCATAACGTAACGCACTTGAAATAGATGTCGTCATCAGCTCCTGCCCCAAGTACTAAGCCTGACCAAATACATGTGACAGAAGATGGTGGAGTAGAGTGCAGCAGCTATTCATGTGGTAGGAGTGGTTATTGTATTAGGGTATACTTTTTGTTGACAGGCCAGCATGTTTTGAGTTAAAATTCTGCAGCTGTCTCTCCCCCTCTCTCACTTTGTCTCTGTGGATTTGTACAAATTCCAAGCTCCTCTGCAACAGTCGCACCCTTCTTATTTTGTTCTGAATATATTTCACTGGTTTGTTTTTGTTTTGTTTTTTTTCCCAGCAGGAAACGGACAGCAGAGGCGCAGATCCATTCAAGATCTTAGTGTTGCTGGAACAGAGTCCAGTCAGGTAATGTCCTTCTCATCTCTTCTTTGCCTCTCAGTAAAGTCAGCACCAAATCTGTACTGGGGAACTGACCTGGAAATCTTCACCTTTGATGCTTTCATAGAAATGATGTGGAAGCTTGGCAGACTGTAGTGTTGTTTGTATTGCATTGAAATGAGATTCCATGAGGGTAGCTATGAATGAGCTCTAGATGAGAAGCATTTTCTGTATAGCTTATGCAGTATTTATCACTTTTATGTACACGTTTTTTTGTGTACTGCTTAATTTGGCTGAGGGCACATGTTACACAGGAAAGCCTTTTCATCTTTCTGTATGTAGGAAACAATTGTAATTGCTACTTATTGTGTAAAACAGTTATATATAGACTCACTTTCTGCATGAAAATAAAAAGCATGTGCATCAGTATAATAAATGTTACTTATTATCAATTTCTGAATTCTGAATAGTAAATTACAAGATATCTCTATTTCTTGTGAAAGATTTACAGCAGGGTGTTGTCAAAAAGTTTTGTTTTAAAAAAATACTATTTCAAAAGGATATTTTGTAATAACATCGCTATTTGACTGGTATTGTAAATGCCATGGAAACAGAGACAGTGGTATGCTACATAACATGCTCCTAGTTTCATTTCAGTTTTAAATGAGAAAAGTATAGCTAATACTTCATTCAGATGTGGTTATTTTGTATTTTTAATTGCTTCAACAATTTACAGAGGCTATTTGGTCCTTAGTGTGATTTGAGATTCCTACTATTATGTGAGTGTGGGATACTGGTGCTTAGCATATTGATCAGGTTAATCAGGTTTTCTTATTAAACAGCCTACTGCAATAATATAAAATGGGTGGTAATTCTTGGGGGGTATAATTATCAGGAAGATAACCTTTGATTTACCAGGAAGATAACCTTTGATTTTACTTTAATTCCATGGAGTATGATAGCCACAGAAACCTCATCAAGCCTGTAGGTATTAGCAAATTTACTGTGTACATTTACCAGAAAATAACAAGTCTACATAATATATTTTAATATCTTCAGAGAAGACAGGTTTAATAGAAAGAAATTAATCTGAAAAATTTAGGAACTAATTTAGCCTATTCATTTAATTGTAGAATTAAAATTATGCAAGACTTAAGGGAAAAAATTAAGTGACAATACATCAGTTATACCAAATTGTGCTGATTGATGTATGAATATATTTAATTAGAGCTTTTTTATTTAAAAGTTTTCATTCTGTTCATTTTAATGAATGGTTGATATTTCAAATTTTCATCATTTGCTTCATATCTTAATAACTATTATTATAATCTTTATTTGAAAGCTGTTCTACTGCTTGTATGGGTGTTCTAGCTAAATTGTCATTGTGAACAGAAGGATACAGAAATTTTGTTTTATGTTTAGCTCACCAATATCTCCTGTGGGTCTATAGAAGTAGAGTCATATTTTACTTTCTTACTTCTGATAGTGTGCATATTGGAAATGTAAGTGGAAGAATTACAATTGTCTGTTGCTATCCTGCAGTTTCTTTGGAAACATGGTGAAATCTGGAAAACATAATATTTTAACACACATGAAAAATGCAGTTTCAAAGATATTTTTTGCACTGTCCATATAAACAAATAATGAATTTTTATCCCCTTTTTGATGTGAAGAGAGATAGAGGAGTCTGCTGAAACTAATGCTAACTTTTGATGTATGCATGCTTGTATATTAAAAAATTGGAAAACAATGAAGAAACAGAGCACAATGTAATTATGGCTAAAGACTTAAGATTAATCTTTATGGGTTTCTGGACCTCAGTGCCTTGATTTTTTATTAAAAATTCTGAGCTGCTATCCATATAAGCAATCTACAAGCCAAAGCAGAAAAAACATCTGAGTGATATAGCTCTGGTGAGTTTATCCAATCTCCCCATATGCACTATACCATATCTAGAGTATCCTTTCTAATGTGAAAATCCCCTTCCCCTCCCTCCCTTCATTGCAAACATCCTTCTTCCCCTCATTCCATTCTCCCTTACACCCACTCTGAGGCACAGCCTTCTTCACCAAGCAGCCATGGCCCCTCTGCTCCCTCACCCAGGCCATGAAAGGCTCTATCCCACTCAAAATTGAAGGATTGCCATGGTGCCTCTTCTCTGGCTTTTAACTATTTGACACAGTAAAACGGATCAGAAATATTTTTACTGAATGTATTTTTCCTGAAAATTGCTGCTGTGTCTATAGAAAATGGTTCTGTTGCTACTACGGGTTTTTTATTAGAAAGGTTTTTCCAATTCAGAATGGAATTTTTCTTAAGGTGAAGGAAAACACAAGGCTTGTATATAAATAAATATATATATTTATATTATTAATTAATATTTTTATATATGGGTGCTTACCTGAAAGGGGTAGTCCAAGACTCTTGGTCCTGTGTACCTGTTTGTCTGTTTTCATTTGACCACCTTGTATGTTTTATGATTGTATGTCTATTTTATGTCTGTGTGCTCTTGGAAGATTTTTTTGTGTGGCTTGTATGGCTGACAATTACTATGCTTATGTTGTTGAGACACTTAAGGTGCTTAACACCAGTATTGCTCTTACTGGTGTTCTCAACAGCAGACAGTAATAGTGCTTTGCAGAAGGTTTTACTACTCAGCATCAACAGTTTAGATAGGAAATTTGCTAGGTCAAGGGTTTTCCATCTTTGGATCAGCTGTTAGCATGATTTGGTGTTGAGAACACGTGTTCAGGTCTGAATTTTCACAGATTTTAGCACTTGGAGACCTTAGACTGGTCCTTACTCCAAGTGACATAAACATCACTGATGCAACTGTCTCTTCTAAAATCAAATGCTACATTTTCATTTGTTTCTGTCTATATACTGTGATTCTCTGTTAATTTCTCTCTTTTTCTGGAGTGGAATTGTTTCTTCTGCCTATTTCTCTGTACATGCATTTTGAAACATTTTAGTGTGTCATCTGTCTGGTGCTGTTGCTCTTGCCTAAACACCTTTACAACATAGAAACATGCAGCCTCTTAACTGCAATGACTAATATTTTTGGGGATTTGAAGGAACACAGCAAATTGCCATTAATACTGCATGCAGTGTTTACAAAATTTCATGTTTTATATGGATACTGAGAAACATATCTGGCATAATGATCCAAGATCTGCAGGTTGTGATCTGATGCTCAGTGTGGTATCCATCTCCTTGCCTATGTGTCTTTTGTTGGTTTGGATGTTTTGTACTCATCTTTCACAGTACTACCATAAACACCAAAACTACCTGCTTCCTCTTTTAAGCATTGTTTTGTTTTGTTTTGGCATTGTTGGTTTTTGGGGGAGAGGGGGTGTTGTAACTGTTGCAGGGCCTTCATAACTTTTACAGTTTACTTTGAAGTGAAAAAAATTACTGTATTAAAGAAAGCCATGTGCTGATATGAACAGTTAAGAAGCAAGGTCAGAATGTACATGCCCACATGTACATGCAAACTAAGTGGGATAATTTGGGGATCTGATATTGCACAGATGAATCATTCTGTCCACGAGATTGTGAAATTTGTCGCAGATGCACATTTGGGTTTTTTTCTCCCCTTTCACAGCAAGATAAAATTCACAGTTGAGATGAAGAAACAGGACTAGTAATGATGATTTCTTTAAATCATCTTGCCTGTTTAAATTAAGCTTCTGGGAAGATTATTACTCAGAGTATGCCTGCTTTTCAAGACTGTAAGTGTTTGAGAAATGGCAGCTAAGAATGCCATGAGGGTTTGACCACCTGGCAAAGATGATTTGAGAGTAACCTGCTAGCAAGTCTGGAGGAAGCAAGGATGAAGGGGTAGCAGAAATTCATTGCTAAAGTCCATACAATGGACTTTACCTGTCAGAGGGGCTGCCATGCAAGTGGCCTAAAGCATCTCACTCAACAAACACTCAAACACTGTAATCTAACTAGTGTTCAGCTTGGGAAGCTTCCCTTAGGCTTTGTAGTGCTTCTTAGATATACTTCAGATGTGATTCCTTCATTTCTACATCTACTGAATTTCATGTAAATAAAGGTATCAAAGAAATGTGGTTTTGGTTGGTGGACCAAAACAATCTGGTAAAGCACTGAGAAGTTACTGTAACTAGAGTATTTCTCAGGTGCCCTTCACTATCCACTATAGTTACTCAACTAATCTCTTTTTGCTTAAAGGGCCTTCATGCTGTTACAAGTGCTTTCTCTATCTTCTAATCTTTTACATCAGCAGGGTGTGTTTATCATTCATGTTTGAGGACACTAACAGTAAGTTCAGCAACTTAAATCTTACTTAATGTCAACAAAGACTCCAACACAAAAGATTTTTCAAAATGTCTGATGCCATCATCTTGATAATATCCATCAGATTATTTCTATGTTTTATTGTCTTGTTTCTAGATAATAACATAAAACACAAAATGCTTAATAAACATCACAGAAGAAAGAGTATGCATTTGAAATAATGGATGTTTCAGTGTGTATAATCTTGTTATTCTTTGGATCATTACTGGGCCAGAATCCTGAATTTTAAAGCTTAAATTAAAGTAGGATATTTGGAAATAAAGTCATAAAGAAATATAGTTTCTAGTTAATGTATATTTGAGTGCTTATTTTGAAAAATGGAGTCATTTAATGAATCATTTCATGATAAATACACCATCCTGAAAATAGTTGTATTTTAATAGCATCTTTCCTTTTACTTCATATTTTTCTGAGAAACTTGCTGGGGCTTATAGTCTTAAATCCATTACTGTGTTAATTTAATGTCACTGAGGGGGTATGTGAAATAGAAACATATATATTGTAAATAACATTTCTGAAAAAGCAGCTTAGGAGAATAATGAAATCTGTATTATGTTTTTGTGCTTCAGTAAACAAAAAGACTGGAGGAGTCAAACAGTACATGAAAAAACAACCTTCAGAATTTTGGTTTAGTTCTTAAACTGCTTCATGAGGGAGCATGTACTCATTTTCTGATTGATGTGCTTCAATTGACTGATCCTTTTGATTTCTTTTTTCACATTTTCTGAAGATTAATCACATAACCTCTGAGTTAACAAAAGACCCAGAAGAAAACTGTAGATTAATACATGGTAGTCTAGTGCAGCTACTAAGCTGTATTCCTTTTATTGAGTGTAGTTCATTCATTAATTAAACGTTGGAAACAAACTTCATTTCCTCTTTATGTTACAGAGCTGCTAGATTTCGCTGAACAATGGTGCAAAAATCACTAGACATATTGTCATGATTTTCTATAAAGATCTTGAACACACTGTTCAGCATTGCTTTTTGTTATGCTGAATAGCAAAATTGTATCAATTTTCTTTTGCACAGTAAAGGAGAAATGGGGATGAAATTATCCCTGCAATGCATGTAAAGTTGACCAAACCATCAGGAGAGCATTCAGGGTAAAAGCCTGGGGAGGGAAAGGGGAAAGTATTTTTAAGGAGGATTATAGGTTCATATTTCTTCAACTTTTTTCCTTTTTAATGAACTTCTCAAAAAATCTTCTGTTAACTTGTCGTTTTGTTTTATTTTGTCATTTCAGGAGAGTAGAAACAGCAGTAGATCATCTAGTCCTAGTGTGAGAATGATCACTACCTCGGGACCAACCTCTGAAAAGCCAACACGTAATCCATGGACACCAGATGATGCAGGTAATCCTTTGTTTATTGTGTAAATTTTTTGCCTGTAAAAAATTTAAATATTTATTTGATTGTGGTATGGGGTGTGTGCTCAGACATTAATAAAAGTAAGCAATGAAGATCATTATTTTTTTAAGTTCTGCTTAAATCTAATCATTACATTACTGCCTTGTTTTTCACATACACTGTAAGAATACTTATTTATAGATAGGTAAATTACATAAACTTGTAAACATTTTGCTTGTAAGAAAGCCCTGTAAATTGCAGTGATAATAATACTTAATGAGTATCTTATTAGCCGTCATTTTTTAGTGTGGTTTTGGAGAATTAGGGGAATAGACATCTTAGAACATTTTAGTCTTGTCCAGTTGTATTTTCAGTGCACATATAAAGATTTCATTGCCCTGACATCTGGAATTAAATGTTATGTAGGTGAGTATCATCTGGAGTAGGTTACTCCTGTTAACCACCTCTTGTAATTTTGCTTATGCAGGATATAGCATTTTGTGCACACAAAATTGCTGGTTTTAAATGCACTAACACATGTCTGTAGAAACATTGTAAATACTTCTACTGTAGCATCACTGCTCTTTTGTTATAAAATAAGATAAAGAATGAAGATAATTGAGTTTGATTTTAAAAGTCATAATGTATTCTGTTATGAAAAGAACCAGTACTGGAATGCAGGAAAAAATGGATCCCCACAAATTCAGTTTTGGGTATAAATAAAAATTACATTTTTGATACCGAAATGTACATGTTGAATCTTAAATTTAGTCTCAAGATGGTACTTCAGAGTGCCTCAAATGCTGTAATCTTTTTCTTATGATATTTTCATCTTGATGATCAGACTCTTTTCCTGTAACCAACTGCAAAATGGAAACTCGTGTGATGACTGACTCTTGCACAAGCATATGTATATATACATAAATATGTATGTATATTTACACACTTGCATTTTACTGAATATAAGGTGATTATGTAAGATGTACTTTTCTTTTTTCCCTGTGTTAGTGGGAGGACAGCACACTCTTGTGTTTTGCTTCCCTATTTTCTTCTTTATGTCCTTTGTTGCTTTGCCTGACCACAAGTCAGTGCCTTGTCACTCATAACTTTCCCAAGGCCTTGCCCACTGCTGCAGCCCACCCTGGGCCCTCTTGTGCAGCATGGACCCTGAGTTGCTTTAGGCAGTGAGCACTAATGGGAATTGCTGCCTCGCATTGGAAGCAAGCTCTTACCCAGTCAAGAGTTCATTGGGAACCAAAAGCTGCAAATCATAAGCCAGTGCAACAAAAGTTTGTGCCAAGTTTTTGGTCTTAAATGCAGCACAGCACTGGAGCTAAAAGTCAAGTTTGTTTTCTGGCCCACAGAAAATGGTCACCTTATACTCAGGTAAACACAGAATGTGCCATATGTATATTTTTTCTTGTTAGGTTTATGTAGGCCGTGCACAAAGAATTGTTCAAATTTCTGAGGAGAGAAATAATTTTGGTTTTCTGTAAAAGATGCTATGGTTTTAATTTTATGAAGCAAAGTGATAAAACAAGGATGCAGCCGTATCTGGTCAATCAAGGAGAATTTGCAGTAGTACTGGGACGCGGTGCTGAAACCCTTGGGAATGTCACCTGAAGCATTGACATGTATTGATGTATTTTTGAAGCGTTGCAATTCATTGTCGCAATATCCGTATATGGCAATAGTCTAATGCAGGGAAGGACTTCTCATGTTGATTGCATTTAAGATACCGTGGTGATTAAGTCTCTGGTTTTAGGGTTGTTTTCTTTTTCTTTTTCCTTTTTGTTTTTACCACCTTCCAGTTTCTTTACAAGCATACACTTAACCACTTTTTCTCCATTCCCACCCTCTTATTTCTGTTTCCTTTTGAAGCTGCTCTTGGAAATAGCATAGTCTTTGAGGGCAACACCTTAGTTTCTCTACCACGACTGCTCTGTGGCAGGTGCTTTTGGGGTATGGGTAAGCAGCCCCTTTTTTTTCCCACCTACCCTCCTCCATATAATCCTCTAGTAGCAATTATGCGGCTGTAAAATCAGTAGTTTCTCCATGTGTCTTTACTCCTGTGTCTCTTAAAGCTTAACAGTAACCTTGTGATCCCCAGATTGTGGGCTACTGAAAGATAAGAATGCAGAAACATACTAAATCTGGAATGAAAGCTCTAGAGAAATCCAGAGCAACTGCAGTGTAAGGAGAGCAGCCATGCCCAGGGGACAGACCGATTATTGGGTTCTTTGCTACCCACAAAGTATATGTATGGAGCAGAGAAGATGCCCCAGAGCATGTTGTGAGGAAGATACTTAGAGACCTCACTGGGAGAGGTTTCAAATCTGAGCAGGAGGTTGTGCTTATTTTATTTTGGCAGAGCTGATTTGCACAGCTTCTAATTTTAAAATCATTAGATGCATGGGCTGGCTGGCTGATCCTTCATAAACAAGAATGAAATGGCAAATTTTTTATAAACAGAAATGATCGCAAACTGTACAAAAATGGTATTTTTAAAATCTGTGTGCTGTTACATGGCTTCTAGAAATGTAGGTTGGTAACCATAATTTTTTTTCTTGATGTGATAGACCATACTTTTGATGTTCTTAACTATCAGAAAAACAAAATGATTCATCTGCCTTGGGATTGGAACACTGCTATTTCCATCTGCTTATCCACATTCAGATTGTGTATTGTGTAATTACTTAGACTTCTTGTTTTTGCCCTGTAAGAATAGAATTAACTCTTTTTAAATACATTAAAGTTTTCTTGGTGTTTTTACAGAGACCAATGGGTCAGATAACTCCATCCCAATGGCATATCTCACATTAGATCATCAGTTACAGGTAATAAATATACAGTTTAATTAGATTCTCAAGTTTGCATTTCATTCCAACATGTGACTTTGGGGCTGCAAAATATAGTGCCACATATTTACCTGGGTTTATGTTCTGTCTAATTTTTGACCAAGGCTAAAAAAATATATTATGTAATCTGAGATTGGTTGACTCAGGTTTGATCAAGCTATTAAAAACAAGCCCTGGGAAACATGATCCCTAAAACCAAATATAAGCTGAGTTTGACTGTCAAAATAAGACATTATTTGCTTGAGTGTTACTGAATCAAATTGTTGTATACACTTTATTTTTTGTGTGTGGGATTAAATGTTGCTCTGATTTTTGTGACAAGTGTCAGATTAAAAACTTCAGATTTGAGCAAACTTTGACATCGGTGCAGTAATATTTTCCAGGGGATGGTTTAACACTTATTTTTAAATGCTTACTGGTTTTTAAAAGACTGTTATAAATACACTGCAGAGACATTCTAACACACTATTTACTAAGATATCAGTTCATTAGTCTTTTACATGTCTGATTTATTTTCAGCCTCTCGCACCATGCCCAAACTCCAAAGAATCTATGGCTGTGTTTGAACAGCACTGCAAAATGGCACAAGAATATATGAAAGTTCAGACAGAAATTGCATTGCTGTTGCAGAGGAAGTAAGTGAAATGTGTTTAACCTTTTCTGTTCTTCTATGTCTTTCCTATCCACAAAGTCTGTGTATAATAATAAAAATACATAATAAAAAGTAAATGATAGTCACTGTGACTATTATTTCTGACTTTATGAAGTAACATTTCGTAGGGCATAATTATTTTCCAACCTTAAACTCAGGAATACTGAGCTGCTCAGTACAGATGAAATATTTAGAGCAGGTAATTGAAAGTTCTAATCAATATCAAGACGACTCTTCTGGACAAGTCCTACATAAGGAGTAACAAACTTGTAATGTTTGATTTTATCATCTCAAATGAAACATCTGAACTGTTAATGAACCTTGGGATTTAATTTGCTACACTGTCCATTAAAGTATTTTCAGTTGCAATTTATAGAGAATTGTTCAGTTAACGGATTATAGCATTTTGGGTAATATGTCAGTGTTACTCATTTTGCAGTTAGTTTTAATCATATCTCTGACTTTGGTCAAGCTCTGCATTTACAACTGTATTATCAACATTCATCTTAGATTTTTCTGCCATGGCTTGAGGACCTGATGCTTAAAAGCTGTTATGTGCCTTCTCCTTGTGTGTTGGAAATAAAGTCTTTCCTCTTGCAGTGTTTACATGTATAAGTAAAGCAGCTATTGTTGTATAAGGTCAAAAATATTGTTGTATTAGGTCAAAAATTATTATTGTTGTTGTATTGTGGTTGCACATATTGTTGTATTAGGTCAAAAATTATTGCTGATTCAGAATCTGAGTTCATAACAAGTTCTGTTGTGTTCTGTTTCCTGATGCTGGGGACCAGTTCAGAGGTCATAGTCACGCACTAGACCAAATAATCAGCTTGTGACCCACCAGTGTCCAAGCCACTGGCAGTAAGGATCTTGCCTTGGTGTTTGTGGATTAGCTAATGAGAAAAATGTGTGTACCTTTTGTACAGTAGAAATAGCATACAGAATGGGAGGAAAATGTTACTGTAAGATTGAACTCCTATCACATATTCACTTTGGGCTTAGTATTCTGTGAACAATTTGGTTTTTTAACATGTAACTAGGATTTTTAGATTTGATGAGGAGATAATGATGCTAGAGTTAATATCTTAATTTTGATTCTATTTATGTTGTCCCCGTGGTCAATAAATTATTTAAAATATATTTATTTCAAAACTGTTAATTTTCTGCTTTTAGATTCCTACTGGGTTTTTTTTTCTAGGAAGTTTGTGTTCACATTTCTTCCAAAAAGTTTTTTCTTAGTAAGAATGTAATTGTCCATAAGCATTAAAACAAAAAAAGATGTTGTGATGGATGAATTTAATGCTGGTTAAGGTAGTTATTAGTTCAAACCTCATATAATTACTAAATTTTCTTTAACTGTAATTAAAAACCATATGGCAATAATTAATTTTCTCCTTTGCTATTTTGTTGCAAAAATATTGCTGGCAGCTTTCCTTCTTGTCACCTCATAACAAAATAGTAAAACAAACTGCCACATCAGTTTTGCAGAATAAATTATAACAAGATTATCAGTTTGTGTAGGCCTCTAAAATCTTTGCTAAAAAAACATGTTGAACACTTACAGCATCAATAATGGGAAATGCCAGTTACAGAAGTAATTTCCTTGATTCTACTTTTCCACTGCTTTAATAAGTTCAAGTCCAGATAGAAAATAGCACTTCACTAAAAAGTTACAAAAATTACTGCAATTTTGTATTTGAAGTTGCCTTTTAGAGATTTAAAATGTGCATATAGACATCTAAAATTGGAGTTGAATATATTCATGAAATTTTATGTGGCTCCTTAGGTATTTTACTGTGACCTGTAAAACTACATCTGAAAGACATTATCTGAAGGACAGGTTTAGGGGCTGAGGCTCAGTCCTCAGCTGTTTTAAAGTTCAAATGTGGATTTGATTTGGAAGGGAATTTTTCCCCATTCTACATTAAAGAATAACATTCTTTTGTCAACTTCTTTTGCACAGAATATCACCAGCTGTGAGTTCAGATTGATAATCAAATACTGATTTGAAACATATGAAGTCATCTACACACAAATGAAAATAGAACATAAATGACAATGACTTTTTTTTCCCATTTCAGACAAGAACTAATAGCAGAACTGGACCAGGATGAAAAAGACCAGCAAAACACATCCCGTCTGGTACAAGAACATAAAAAGCTGTTAGATGAAAACAAAAGTCTCTCAACATACTATCAGCAATGCAAAAAACAATTAGAGGTCATCAGAAATCAGCAACAGAAGCGGCCAGGCACATCATGATTTCCTGGGACCTTTTGAATGAAAAATATGCACAGAAAAGACTGATTTTTTTTAATTGTTATTATTATCCCTTATTATGACAACTCATGAGTGTTAGCTTCTTGGTGTGATCTGTACGTCTGCTACGCTTAACATCATTTAATTTTCTTTTTTCTAGGTGAAATCCAGTTCAACAGGTTAATTGAATAGAGTGAATAAACAGTAACTTGAATTAACCAATGGCCCTCAATTTAAAGCAAGAAGAGTGGCTGTTTGCATGCTCCTTGTGTGAAGGCTAGCCTAAGTGTTGAGGAGGCTGCTATTGTGAGAACTTACTTTTAGTTTTTGGTGTTGCCTCAGTAAGAGCAAAAAAAAAGACTTTCCTGTTTAAGAATGGTTTTGTTCCAGTGTCTCATCTCAAACTATTATTATGATGATTATTTTCATAATAAACTGAAACATGCAGCAAGCTGCAGAGGTGATATTGGCTGATCAGAGTAATTCATGATGCATTAGTGGTGCCTTTTACCTGTAGACAGTGTATTTTTCCACATGCAAAATGGTAGGCAAGCTGATGCCAGCATTCTCAGTTCAGTGCTTGATAGCCCTGCATTTTGACTAATATATTTCTTGTAGTCTTGCATTCATAAAATATTTTAAGTAAAAGGCTGTATTTTGTTTACTTTCTTGGGGTGAATGACATGCAGTTTTATTTAAATACAGGCCAAAAGTTAGGAAGGTGATCACTTTACACAATACACACTTTATACATGGGACAGAATTGGTCCCTTGTGTAAGAGAGATATCATCAAAAATATATAAAAGTGTGTTTCAAACTTTTAAAACTTTTGTCCCTGTATAATCTTTGAAAGAAAATTCAGAAAGAAAATTAATACACTACTTGAAATACTTGCTCCCTCTATGTTTTTGCTCCGTTATTGATTTTGTTTCAGGAGGTTTTTTTTTCTTAAAGTTATTTGATGAAAAGCATTTACCATAAATGTAAATAAGTTTGTTTTAGATAGAGTGGGGAAAGAGTGTGGGGAAATGACTTTATTTTAAATAGCAAATTATAAAATGGAGTTCAATATGAGAATAGTGGAAACTATTAAGAAAATGGGGGAAATAGCTTAGACCTCTATCAGCAATCTCAGTTATTCCACTCATTTGAACATAGCTCAGAAGAAGCTCATTACAGAATGCCTGCTGCCTTTGTGACTGAAGAATTGCATTTAATGAAGTGGAGTGGAATATGTAATGCTCAGTGTTGATATTTACCATTATTACATAGGAGAAAATAATTACTTGTTTACATAGCAGATTGATTATTTGGATTATGAATTAACTTTTAACTGGTACAAAAATGAGACACTTCTATATACAATGCTAAATTACTCCTTATATACATACATAATTTCTTGATGTTCTCAGTTACAGGCAGGGTTTTAATAACACTTGTTTGCAAAATTAAAATAGGAAATTGAAGTTTAGCTGCTGAGCCCTATAAATAAAAGAGAAGTAATCTAAAATTCGAAGTACACTTATTTCAAATGAATAGTTACTCATACCCATGAGCAGAACTTGGAAAAACCTTAAGGGGAAAAACCTCATACTATTTTCTCTTTCTCTTCCTGCCTACTTGATAAAAACCATTACTACAGTTGTGCTTATCTGTGAACAGCAAAGAGGACGAACAACTTACTGGACATCCTGTCTTGAAAATAAATCTATTGTTGGCAAAGCTTTGGGAGTTAGAAACCTTTCCCTCATTTTATTTAAATAAAGGAAGGGTTCTCATTCCCAAAACCTTAACAGATAATTTGATTAGTTAGCTGAAACTGATATTGGGATCAACTTAAGGGCACACATATTTATAGCAAAATGTAATTGAGGGAGAAAATAACTCTAGTATTAGGAATAGCACAAGTTATCCAAAGCATTGCTGTTCACATACATCTGTCTGTCTACCAAAATGGAGACACTCAGTGATCAGCAGCTTACTTAACATATGCTGAAGCATTAAGTAGAGCAGCATAAATACTGATGCTCAACTTCAGAGGCATTGATAGTTACATACACAAAATCATTTCTCAGGACAGTTTTTACATTTTTGCTGTGTAGTACAAGAGATATGCTTAAGGTCAATCTGTTGTATGTGAAAAGTCACTTTATGGCAAGGTTTGAATAATGGAAGTGAATGCAGTGAAAAATTAATGGTACATAATACAAAAGTAATTTCTAGCAATTGTTAATGATTTTCCAGGGTTTACATCAAAAAGGGTCTCAGATTATAAAATAAGTGCTGTGCTACCATGCATTTTTGGCTTCAATCAATAGTTTGGTTTTATCACTCTTAATTTTCAAAAGAAATTTGGAGTTTGACTTTTTGCCTTCAAATTGTCCTTTTCTTAATTTTACCAAAAATTTTAAAAATACTTGCCCAGATTTCTCACTGAGGTTTTCCATATGAAAAATTTTGTTTATCATAAAAAAAAACTATAAGGGTAAAACACGGCAGCTTGGGCTAAGAAGAATTTTAACAGCTTAACTTTCAGTGACCTTTATTGTTTTCATAAGGTTCTTGTTTTAAAGTTGTTTACAAATGTACTTTTATTCTTCTGTTAAACTATTTGGACTGTTCAGGAACTTTTTTCATGTACTCCTCTGTTCAGTTAAAGCTGTTCCTCTAATAATGGAGGTGAAACATCTACTTTGGGCTGGGCACTGCCTTCTCAGAAAAGGTAACAGGCTCTGCTTTTTGTTGCAGTCTGTGTTCTGTAAGATATTTTGTAATTGAAGTATGCTTCTGTATACTATGCAGTTCTTCCAAAAATGGTTTTTTAGGCTTTTTGGTTTGTTATTTTTTCTGATGAGGAGTTGAAGATTGTAATTCAAAACTTGTACATAAAATGGTGAATGATTTCATATGATTCAGGAATGAGCAGTGTGGGTTTCTGTTACAGGGTTTTACTGCTTTGTCAGGAGTCTAATTAATAAAAGCTGAGAGACTTCCACAAACATGTAGTAATGCCCCAACACTTGCCAGAGCATCCATCTCTCATGGAATCCCACACTGGGTGGAAGATAATCATCGTGCAGTTGTTCCCACTGCTGAAAAAAATTCTTTTGCTATGAGCTTGTTCCTTCCTGTATGCAGAACTAGGGTGTAGGATGAATAGTCTTACTCATAACTGAGTATAAAGATATTTTAAGTATGCCACATCTACCTTGTGGATGTAGTGCAAAGAGCTAAGTGCTTGTCTTCTGTTGTTAAGGTCAGAAAAATTCCATTCTCTGTAACTTATCTGTTTTGTTCATAATGGATGTTGCAGCTTGAGAGGTTCCATTGCCATACCAGAGACAGAGATGACCCCCAAAAGTGTCTCATTGCCTGTGAAGATCACAAAATTGTGCTTAAGATGTGTTCTGAAGTGTTCTGAACAGCTTGATCCTTTCAGGTGCCCTGCTGTAACTTGCCAGGAAAGTTTGAAAAAACAAGGGGAAAGAAAAAGGTGTGGCACACCCAACCTCTCAGAATAGAGATATCCCTGGTGAGCTGGTTGGCAAGGAGGATGTTAGAAAAGCAAACCTGTGTAGATGTATATTCAAATATAAACACAGGGTTACCTGTTTGTGTGTTCTTACCTACCTGAAAGGAGGATGCAGCCATGTGGGGGTCAGCCTCTGCTCACAGGCAACCACCAACAGGACAGGGGACACAGCCTTAAAATATGCCAGGGGAGATTGAGGTTGGACATTAGGAGGAATTTTTTCACAGAAGGAGTGGTTAGACTTTGGAACAGGCTACCCAGGGAGGTGGTAGAGTCACTGTCCCTGAAGATGCCTAAGGAAAGGCTGAAGGTGGCACTTGATGCCATGGTCTGGTTGACGTGGTGGTTTCAGTCATAGGTTGGACTTGATGATCTCAGAGGTCTTTTCCAACCTCATTGATTCTGTGATTCTGTAGAGAGCTGCATATATCAAATTGAAATTGATAGATATCTTTTTCCAAAATCAGAGCTTTCTTTAGTTTTTATTTACTTCAATAATGTGACTAGATGGGTGATATTCTATGCCTGTGAAGATCACATTCTTTAGAGGCAGATAAATAGAGGTGTGAGAGTGCATCATATTTTCTGTGCCTGTGTAGCAGTTTCCTGCTTCTTGCAGGGACAATTCACATCCTCCACTGAACTTGCAGAGGTTTGCTACAAATGTTTTGATTTTGAACCTATATCTATCTGGTCATGGAGCAGTACTTAATGAAAGGGCAAAAAGGAATTTAGACTAAGTACTTTTAATTTTTAATTATTAATAAAATACTGTCTTAAAATACTTTGAGCACTACTAATCCTAGGGCTTTAGCCTAAACAAGCATTAATGAAGAAAATATTTTTGTTCATAGCTGTGTGCTTTACACTAAGTAGCTAAAAATTTGAGATACCCCAAAGGATACAATAGGCTTGTGTCTGCATAATTCCACATCGTTTGTCAGTAGTGCCCTTCTAACTGGAATAAAGGCAGCCATGCACTTGGGAGCCATTTCTTTTTACAGGTGGATGGAGAGGAGCACATCATAGAATCACAGAATCATTAAGGTTGGAAAAGACGTGGTGGACAACAAGCTGTCTGTGAGCCAGCAATGCCCTTGTTGCCAAGAAGGCACATGGTGTTAGAAAAAGCATGGCAGGTTTATGGAAGTGATTCTTCCTCTGTGCTCAGCCCTGGTGAGCTGCTGTGTCCAGTTCTGGGCTCCTAGTACAGAAGAGACATGGAGCTACTGGAGCAGGTCCAGAGGAGGGCAGTGAAGATGATGATGGGACTGGAGCATCTCTCTCATCAGGGAAGGCTGAGGTAGCTGGGCCTATTTAACCTGGAGAGAAGCTGACTGAGAATGGATCTCACCAGTGTGTATTGGTATCTGAAGGAGGGTGACAAGAGGGTGTTTCCAGCCTCTTCTTGGTGGTCCCAAGCAATAGGACAAGAGGCAATGCACAGAAACTGATGCCCAGGAAGTTCCACCTGAACATGAGGAAGAACTTTACTGTGTGGCTGACTGAGCACTAGAACAGACTGCCCAGGGAGAGTGTGGAGTCTCCTTCACTGGAGGTATTCAAAAGATGTTTGAATACAATCATGAGCAGTTTGATCTAGGAGACCTTTGGAGCCTGGACCAGATAATCCACTGTCATCCCTTCCAACCTTACCCATTCTGTGAATCTGTTAACACTCATGTGCAGCCTGGTGGAAATGCACTGGTCTTCCCTTTGCCTAGTCATGCTTTCCCCCCACTGATACTGAACAGGAAAAGCAATGGAGCAACTGCACACAGACTGCTCTCCTGTGGTAATTGGGCAAAAGACCGAGTGGTGATTTGCATTCGTATAATCTATGGGCTTAGCATGTGCTGTGGAACAAAATCTTAGTTTATACCAGAAAATTAGAAAAAATTTCCTCTCTGTGGGCAGCTTGAAGATTTTATAATCTTTACATTTTCTCTGCTCACAGGCTGGTGAGGCACTGTAGCAGGTTGCCCAGAGTAGTTGTGGGTGCTCCATTCCTGGCAGTGTTCAGGGCCAGGCTGGATGGAGCTCTGAGCAACCTAGTCTAGTGAAAGGTGTCTCTGCCCATGGAAAAGAGGGTTGCAATTTCATGGTCTTTAAAGCCCCTTCCAACACAATCCATTCCATGATGAGGTGGATATGTGAAGGGCTCTGTCTGGGTCTGTTCCCCTTCTTTCTCATTAAGAGTAGCAGTGTGGATGCCACAGCTGTGGCCACCTTTGAGTGATGTGCAAAGCCACATGACTGAGCTGTTAGCTTCTGCGGTGTGGAGAGAGGGGTGGCCAAAAAGTTGCTTAAGAAACAGAGAGCACCTCGTGCAGCTTTGCTACTGTATCTATACAGTAGATGCTTTAGACTATTCAGACTCCTTCCAAAACCAGGCAAAGGTACAAAGATTAGGCTAAAAGAGGGAGTAAATCATCCTATCATGTGAGGATATCCATATTTGCAGAGCCACCACATGTGAACCAGATTCTTAATCCCATTTCTTAGATCATCTTCATCATTAGCAAATTCCTGGCACAGCCAGGAATTGTTCATGAGGTAGGAGGTGTAGATAATTCAGCTCATCCTCTGAGGGCTGTCTGGGGCCTGTGGGGCTGCTGGGAGCAAACTGCTTCTGTCAAGGAAGTGCTCAGATGGGACCTCAGAAGAGTCTGCACCAGGAGCCCCCGTGGTCAGTGCCTCTGTGCTTTCCACCAGAGCACAGTGCCATGGCTGAGGTTACAGGGCTGGTGGTGAGAGCAGGGCTGCTGCTTTAGCCACCCCCTCTGGGTGTCCTTGGGTGCTGGCAGACACCAAAGCTGCTGTGAAGTGTGAGATTTAGGGTGGCAGTTATATGCTTATCAAAAACCCTAGTTCCAAAGAGATGGCTAAGGAGGGATTTTGATTATTTGTTTTGGGGTAGAAAAAAAAAATTGGGGTGAGTAGAAAAAAAAATTGGGGTGAAGGTCACTGAGAGCACTGTATCCCACACCTCTGGATCAGGGAAGTATGCCTGTAGCCTTGGCACCAGCCCTTGTCTGAGTGTGCTACCAAAAGAACCATGTGGTGAAACAAGTGGTAAAGGCTTTCATGGCTGCTTCCCTGAGGGCTCTGAGTTCTCAGAACTGAAAGGAAGAGGAGGAAAAAAAGAAGGAAAAGCCAAAACAACACAGCTAGGGAGATGAATGTGTCTGGTTTATTAATAATTTTGAATATTGCCATGATCTCCCCAAGAAGTGCTAGAGGTGAAACTGAGTTTTCATCTCAGCTGCTTTAATTCAGTGGTTTTAGGACCATGTAATCTGCACCTCCTGGATAAACCTCAGCCTTCACCTGGCCTTCACCGCTGTATTTGCTCCTCTGTAAAGCAGAAGTTTTTATCTAAATATTCCTGGAGCAAGATATCAGGTAAAAATATCTTTTAAATAAAATCCTATTGTGGTGAATCACAAAAGGTACAAACAGTGATGAACATTAAGAATCTAACTTGGGATTAATCATCTGAAAACTCAGATTTTGGTGATTTTTTTTACCTTCCCTGGTGCTCAGTCCCAGAGTGAGAAAAGATGCAAATATAACCAATTGCACACAGCTTTTCTGTATTGTATCCAGCTCCTACAAGTTTAGTTTCTGTCAGTGAGGTTCAGTGAGGGGTCTGGAGCACAAGTCCTGTGAGGAGCAGCTGAGGGAGCTGCGGCTGCTTAGCCTGAAGAAAAGGAGGCTCATGGGGAACCTTGTTGCTCTCTACAGCTCCCTGAAAAGGAAGATGTAGCCAGGTGGGGTTCAGCCTCTTCTCACAAGTAACAAGAGGAAATGCCCCCCAGTTTTGCCAGGGGAGGTTTAGATTGGAAATTTCTTCACCGAAAGGGCTGCTGAGCTTTGAACAGGCTGCCCAGAAAGGTGGCTGGGTCCCCATCCCCAGAGGTATTTAAAAGCTGTGTAGATGTGGCACTTAGGGACGTGGTTTGATGTTGGACTTGGCAGTGCTGGGTTAGTTGTTGGTCTTGATCTTTGAGGTCTTTTCCAATGTAAATGATTCTATAATTCTGTGATTCTATGTATAGTTTAGACTGTTGCTAAGGAAAGTAGCAAAGTATAATTTTAAAGATGATTCTACTGAGGTTTAGCCCTTACTTGATTTATTTGGGGGCAGATTTCACAAGGAGTGATTTTCAGAATATCTTTATCAGGTAGAGCACCAGTCTCATGGCTGATGTTGATGTTGCAAGTTTTTAACTAGCATTGTGGCTTCCCTGACCTGAACAGTTACTTCTAGTCTAGATATTGAAATTATCTGACAGGGAAAAGCAGAGCTTTGGGATCATAGAGAATAAACCTACTTAGCTCATTTCTGAAATCAAGCAAAATGCTGAAATCTCGAAAATTGACAAGAAAAATGGAAGAAAATACCAATGAGGAAAATTATTTTGCAGACATTTAGGCATGTTCATCCAGATGTCTAAAACTGGCTGGCAAGGAAGTAAATCATGTATTACCCTCACACCTGTACAGAAAGATGGTGTTCCAAAACATTTGCTTTTGTTCTGCTCTGTCAGTTGGTCTGAGATATTGTTACTCTCCCAGAGATCCAGAGCTGGCCAAGACCTTTTCATTGTCACAGAAGGATGGTGCTGTCTCTAGTCAGTATGTGGCCAGTCTTCCCATACCAACCATTTTCCCAGAGCTCTGCCTTGGAACAGGTAGCTGGAGGGCTGCTAGAAGTATTCACAAAGATACTTCCTCCCACTTGCTTCAGGCAAGGGAGACACGTATTCCCCCATGGTAAATCAAGCTGTGAGCCTAATTCAGAGTCCTGAAATGGATGGTGCAGAAAATAACTCTCTCTGCCTTACAAGTGAGGCTACACAGGTGGATACAGGAGAGATTACTCTCAGATGCCTTTAGCATTCTTGCTCTTGAGCATTTGTGAATACCTCAAGAACTCCCCAGTCATCAACATCTGCCAGTGAAGAAAAATCAGAGATGATACCCGCACTCATTTTGACCCATCTATTGTGTTTCTGCTGCTGAACATTATTTTGGACTTTAAAATCTTTTAATAGCCAAATATATACTTGACTAACACTTCTCATAGTATGAGTGCATAGCATAACTTGCCCTGTTATTTGGACCAAGGCTAATGTTTTATGTATAATAGCCATTTTTATCTAATATCCCCTAGAATTAGTATTACCAAGAGCAGCACAGGCCATGCATATCCTTTGTGAGTCTGCAGGCAGGCTGCAGGAGGACCTGTGACACAAGGAGAAGTCTGAGAGTCACCACAACTCCTCACCTCAAAGACAGCAGGGTTGTTAACTCGTGGCACTGATTTTGCAAGGTTTGTGCCTACAATCCCAGCTAACGTCACTAATTCGCTCTGTGGTTGCCACTCAGTAGACAAATTAATGGCGTGAGTCATTGTCAACTCCTACTAAATAAACCAGTGAACTAGAGATGAAAGGCCCTGTATCCAATGTTGTTTTCATTAATTGCACTGTGGGGCAAGGGTAGATTTAATTTCAAGGACGGGAATATTAACCTCAATTCCTTTTCCTTAATTGAGTGTGGAGAAACAAGAGGCGTAAGCAAGGGAAGCGGAGAACAAGGACATGGGTCATTAGCACTGTCATCTGGTCTCACAGGCAGCAGTGCCTTGTAAAAAATGTCATTGCAGCAAGCAGGAGGCAAAAGCTTGTTTGGAAATGCACGGAGCATAAGTAATAAGGAAATTTACATTGGTGATTGAATTTTCACCAGTATTTAGATGTACAAGTCTCAGCACAGGCTTATGATGATAAACTCGTAACTGGAGCCCATCTTGCAATGATTCCTAGGGTAAAAAAAAAACCAACAAAATCCTGCAGAACCCTCTCCATGGCTGATGCTGGCTCCATGGGAAGCCTTTAAGGGAAAAGATGTGGTCATTAGGCTTATTTTATTACTGATATATAACACTTGCAGAGCATTTCTCACCTGAAGGCTTCAAATCACTTTCCAAAATGCATGATTACAGGAAAATAGAGGCTCAAGGGAGCACAGCTGACCTTCCAGAAAGGAATAAGAATTTTGGAGTAAGTTTCATGTTTCCTGCCTATCGTTCCATTAACGTATGTGGAGGGCTCCAGTGATTCTGTCACTGAATAATTATCAGTTAAGCAGCAGAGTTCAGGAGAAGTTTCCTGGATCTAGCTAAGCTAGATCCAGGAAACATCCTTTTAGCTAGTGAGGACTTGGTACATTTTTAATTTCTCAAGTGTCTGAGTTGATTAAGCTGATGCAAATGGAAATAAACCAATTACATACCAGGTCAGCTGTTGTTGTGAAAGTGGGATGGCAGTGAATGAATGGGTACATCTTTTGGGTATGCATAGCAGGGTGGGTGATGAAACTACATCTTAGTATGAGATAAGGTGTCTCCTACATATAAAAGGCTTTAATAAAAGAACATGAATTTTGGGCTTGCTACAAACTAGCTGACTGTGCCTAATCTTGTTCAGGATCATAACTATTAAAGAAATAAAAATCCTGAGAGACAACTTTTTGGTAATGCCTCAAAGAACTTTATAGTTCAAGGAGAGAGCAAAATATTCTAAACCAAACACATTATTACTTGTTAAAAATTCTGCAAAATAATTTTAAAATTAAGGTATAATTTTTTTGTTGACGGAATAGGTTAACAGAGATCTATTTACGTTATACACTTCATGATGTTGGTTGGTACAAGTGACTGTGCTTAATTACATTTAAATGCTGTGCAGTTAGGAAAGAATGTGCCTAAAGCTGTATCTCCACATGCAGTGCTCATAAGAAGAAAGAATTTCTCACCAAGCTCAAATTCTATCTTCTCTGCTATTTAGAACACAGGAAACATAAGATCATCTTTCTTTTATGAATCTAGCAGTGATTGCAAAGCTGTAAATAAAAATGCAATTCTTTTTTGTGATGCCTGTGAGTGAACAAATCAGAATTAAATAAATAAATGTTTCCCTTCCCTCTGCAGAAAACCTTTAGGGCTCTACGGAAGAGTAAATTGTGGGAGTCTCTTGACTTAGCTCAGTTACACTTGGTTCCCTGGAGGCCCATCATTTTGAAAGAACTGTGGCCTACTTGGCTTTGGAAACCAGGTCAAACTCCCTTTACTTGGAAAAAAGTAAAAATAAAATATTAATGCCAGCGTTTCTTGCAGTAATCCAAAGCACACACCAGAATCCAGCACACTACAGAATGGCACCGTTCTGTGCTTACTCTCACAGTATCATTGCTCTGTTAGTGAAGATCTGATTTATCATCTCTTGACAGGAGAGTTGACCTCTCCTGGAGAACCTCTTTGAGTCCTGCAGAAATTTCTGTGCGTGCTCAGCTTGGGGTTCTGTTACCCACCCTGTAGCAGATATCTTTTGTGAAAATCCTTTTCTTTAGGATTTTTCTTTTCTGAGAAGCTGAGGCCTCAGAAACGATGTAAACAATGGTTATCTGCTGCTGTGGAATGCAACAGGTGGGTCCCTGATTGGTCTCATGTGGATGTTTAGATTTACTGACCAGTCACGGCAGAGCTGGCTCTCGTGCTCTGTCCAGGCCAGCTGCTTTTGTTATCATTCTTTTCTATTCTATTCTTAGCTAGCTTCTGAGGAAACCTTTTCTTCTATTTCTTTTTAGTATAGTTATAATGTAATATATATATATATATCATAAAATAATAAATCAAGCCTTCTGAACATGAAGTCAACATTCTCGTCTCTTGCCTCATCCAAGAACCCCTGTGAACACGGTCACACCACCCCAAAGGGGTTCCTGGCCAGAGAGCCAGCCAAGGCCAATGTCTGTCCAGAGAAAATACCCACAGCCTGTGCCACCTATCCCTACACTGTGATTGAAAGGATCAGTCAATTCTGTGATCAATGTCTTCTTTGTGCTCAGCTCTGGTTTCTTTTTTCCCCATATTCTTCTGTCATTGAAGCTTAGCTGAGTACAGAAGCCTTAGGTTATCCTCTACCTGTAATCTTTGTTGTAAGATTGGATATGGGCACACATGAGTTTTAAACTACCTAATCATTGACCTTATTTGCCAATTCATAGAGATAAATATATCATAGACACACGTTAGCCTCTCAATTCAGGTAAAGTGGAAAAGAAAAATGTGCTATTCCTTTTTAATTGAGCACACTAGTACACAAAAGCAGTATTTTTTCACTATGTAAGTGATCATAAGTGCAAGTAGTTTTTCTGCAAAATTCCTCGGTGTCAGCTTTGCAGTAGCCAAGACACAGCATTTACGCTGGGTCTGCAAGAAACTGCAATAAATTTGAAAAAAATAATTAACCAATACTGAGACTGCCAGCAGGGGCTAAATTACATCATGCTATAACCTGGATTTCCTGGAGGTGAGAGACTTCCGCAGAAGGAGAGCTGAGCAGCAGGACAAAGCCCCTTTTTCTGAGCTATGCTGCTCACAGAGCCCTTCAAACCATGGCATTCTGCTCTGTAACAGTGATGAGACCCTGAGCAATGACACTAACGACTTTATATTTACTAAGACTTTTTGTTTTGCCATTTCCCAAAGAGCAGTGAATTTTGTACTTCTGAAAACTGTGATTATGCAAAAATAGGGCCTTTTTTTTCTCCCCATTGCCCCCAGAGGAATATCACTGCTTCTGAAGAAGCAGCTTTGCTCTGCAAAGAGAACCCAGCAGGCTTGGTAACTTAAAAATTTGATTGCCAATGAGCAAGTCTTCAGTTGTGTGCACATTTCATTTCAAGGCAGTGGCCTGGGAACGTTCTTGAGCTAATTAAAATGCAGTAAGTAGTCAGCTGGTGGTGCTGAGAGCTGTTTTACCACTTGGAAATGGGAACTGCAGTGGTTTCCTCCTTATGGTCCAGAATTGTTGGGAAGGAACATCACATGGAGAGCCTAGTCAATGCACAAAGCATCTCTAATGGGTGCAAAATGGTTTGGGGTTTTTTGTGTCTAAAATCAGACATTGTTAATAATGTAAGAACAAGGAAAATGTGCTCTTGAGGAGAGGCTGGGCTTTGCAGCTGCTACCAAGAGCCTACTTAAAATCTAGGCAGATCTTGATTGTAGCTGGACAGGCTTGAACTCAAAAAAAGTTGGATTATAGCCATTAAGAAGCATTAATCTCAGAGGTATCTGAAATTAACCTGTATTTATTTTCATAAATACCTATTGTGTTTCTTTTGGTTTAGAAAATTCCACATTTAAACAAACCCAACTAAACCACAGTTCAATACCAAAGGCCCAAGTATGAATCACTAGAGTAGCCTTTGAAACAACCAGAGGATGCTTGCAGTACTTGCAGCAGCTGCCAAAGAGCAGCAGGACAAGTGCAGGGCTTTCCTGGTCCATGACAAGCCCTGGTGTAAGCCTCCATATCTTTAGTGGCCACTTGCCTTTAACCCTGAGAAGCTCAAAAAGCACTTGCTGGAGTCCAGGTTCTGTTTCAGCAGTGCGCAGGGCTCTTTAGAGGGAAGAAGTGGGTTTTTTGTACCACTCTCATCCTCCTACCTGGCATAAAAGATGCAGATGAATCACTTGGAGGTGAAGCATCTCTGCATTTAGTTACATGCTGCCTCTGACTACCTTTTTGCAGCACTGCAACCTTTTTAAACTTACCAGCGATTTACTGGAGCGTGACAGAGAGGAAAATGAGGTGTGTTTTAACATTTCCTTCTGCCAAATGAGCACACAGTCTCACAGTCACCTACGGAAACTGGAAGGGTGGAAAAGTGAATTTTCCTTTTCTCATTGCAATTTAAAGAAAGTATATGGAAACTAGTTTGGTGGATCTGCAATCTGTACCATATTTAAAATTAAAATTGTCCATTGAATAAATTTCCATTTACTATAGCAGAGCTCTGGTGATTTACATCAGTTAAGAATCAGCTCATCATTTCCTTTAAAGCTACTTATATCATTCTGTGGTTATGAGCAATCTACAGAGCATTTAGGCTGCATTTTTAAAGAGTATAAACCCTCAGCAAGTTTCCTCTTGTAAATACAAGTTTGAAGTGATATATCACCATGAAAACATGGTTAATTTCCCTCTTCCAGAGAGGTTTAGTGCTATTTTACATAGAGTGATCTGTTTAATAACATGGAAATGTTCCATCCTGTTGGTCTCTGTGTCCGTGTTTATTCTTTATATTATGTTTTAGAAAAAAGTATTATGACAAACCTTTTTTTTTAAACTCAGCATGTTAAACAAGGCTTTCCTGAAGTTCTGATGTAATATCAATTATTCAATAAGCATGGAGCTTACAACTTAGCTAAAGGTTATCATCTATAATAGATACATCTGCTTGTGTTTTCCTCAAAGCCGTGCATTTTGACCTTTTTGCTATACAAAAGAATAAACTGTTTCTGTGTCTGTACAAACTATGACAACACTCTGGTTTTCCCTCTAGAGTTTGCACTGCTCATTTTACATGATTTTGAATTTAAAGAAAAATAAAATTGCAGCAGCATGTGTATGCCAGAAAATAAATACAAACACTGCTGTACTCTCTTGAACATCATCGCTATGATGTAAAGCTTTAAATTAAAACCAACTTTGCACACTGTCAGACTGCACCCCTACACTTTCCTCAGGACAATGTTCCTGTCAGACCAATTCAACTTTTCTAGCAAATGAGACCATTTCTAACGAGATAACACTTTCTCAAAGAACTGAATGACTTAGGGATGTGAGCTCCATGCTCAGCAGAGTGTTTGGCACCCTGAAACTTACATTTCACTGAAGTGGATGGGACTGGCTTTCCTAAAAGATTGAGTTGCTTTTGAAGATGAGTGCCAGTTGGTCAAACCATTTTTATCTGGAGTAACAACTGCATTAAAAAAATTCGGGTCCTTTGGCAAAAGTATCAGCAAAGCCAGGGCCTCATTATTATTATTACTTCTTCTGTGGTCATTGGTGCCCTTGGCCTTGGGGTGACACAGACCACAGGAATGTGACACCTAACTCTCCAGATACAAGAGTGGGTATTGCTGTAAAGTAGTCCAATGATCTCACAGCCAGGCACTGGGGAATGGGCCCCAGTCACCATCAGTGACCAGAGGGATCAGTCTTCCCAAGTGCCTGCATTTATTCTTTTTAAATGGGACAAAGGCTCTTAAATCATTGGATGTGTGTAAAATTTTTTGCCTGGTCATACCAGAATTACAATTTCAAAGACATATGGAGGAGTTGTATGTTTGTAACAATAATCCAGAGCTGCTTCATTTCAGTACTTGGGGGTATTTTTATTCCCAACTCACCCCACATGAAAAGAAACCTCCCCACAGGGAAGAAAATTTCCTAACCTAGTGTTCAGTGTACTGTGGTATTTTGGAGTTAGAGTTTGCATGTGGTCAGCTGAGATGTTTCTCTGGTTTACTCCTAAAGGAAGATATAGCCAAGGCTTCATGGGAGAACTCTCTCTGTTCCCTCCATGAGCCTATACTGAAGCAGGTAGGTAGGCAATCTCTTATTTTTAAAGAAAGATTGTTTAAACCAGAATGCCTGGAAGCACCTTAACTCTAGACAACTGGAAATCATTTTCTAAAGCCTCTTATTCACTAAGAATCATTTAATTCTTTGAAATCTAGTCCATTTTCAAGTAATTTTCTACAACAAATGGGACCAGCTCAATCTGTTCTTCACATTTTAGTAACTTAAAAGGACATAACTGAATTTTATTTTAATGGTAATTGCAAACTCATGCAGAAAATGTAAATGCATACTTCCCGATTAGCTTGCAGCATAAACCACGGCTTCTATTAATGTATTCCAATTTGTAATTCTTTGCACAGTATGAGATTTGAAAGCTGTGATTAAAATTAATTAGGTTAAGTAAAGTTTATCCCCCCTGAGCACTGCTATTTGAAGAAAGAAATAGTAAAACACCAGCTACATCTGGCACCACAGGAGGCTAAAGCATCACGAGGTGTAGCAGCATTGCTTGCTCAGAAGAGTTGCTTATGCTGCTTTTCTTGGTGAAGCTTAAGCACAGTCCTTCCTCTTCTAAAAGCCAGTTTGGAGCTGTTGAGTTACACTTTGCCTCTTCAAATGCTCTGGAGCTACAACATCTGTATGAGCATCTGACAAATCAATTTTTGTAATACAGTGGTTGATGCTAATTTGCAAGTGGCCTCATCCCTACCTAGCTAGGCATTATGGTGCTGCCCCACTGCTGCGGGAAACAAGCCTCACAAATTCAAGATTCACAAATACAAGGAGCAGTAGAAATGTTGTCCTAAGTGAGGTCCCAAAGTTTTTGCTTGCTGGTGTATTGTTCTTGAATGGGTTTTTGCCAAATCTTTTTTAAAGTAATTTTCTCCAGCGAAGGAGTGTTTGGATAAAAAGGAGCATAAGTGCTGGGGACATGGAGCCTGCTGGGATGGAAAGACCTTTTTGAAAGAAGAGACAGTCATACCTGATCCCCCCACTCTGGCTCAGAGACAAGTACACTGGTTGGAAACAGTCTGACTTTTCTGTATACACCATTTTACACTCTGATTTTTGTCACTCCAGAAGCAGCAGCCAATACCTCAAAATCTGGTCTTTTGCCACTCTCTGTTCCTTCAGAGCAACTCATTAACTAATTGAGCAATTCTTCATCAGGTGAAGCCTTTTGCAACCAGCATGTGTCACAGCCAAACTCCTGTAATAGTTACTGGGTATTGAATGTGCTTGACCTAATAACCAGGGCTGTGCCAGAAGCAGGAAGGTATTTTTGGAGACTGATGCCACTGGTGACTCAAGACGAAGCCTTCATGCCTCTCTGATGAAGACAGGCTGTTCCCATCAGGGGAAGGTAAGGGCACTGTGCCAGATGACAACTCCTGAAAATGTTTTGCCCTGCCAGCCAGTGCTCCCTTTGCCTTCTCTTCCAGATGGATCTCATTATAAGCTGTACCAGTGGAGCACTTCCAGCTCCTGTGAGCCGTGTTCCCATGCCTGGAGTCCCTCTGTGTTTGTGTGCTAACCAGGATGCAGCTCAGAAATCCAGTCAGATGGGAGAGTGAGGAGTGGCAGGAGATGCATCCCTGCAGAGGGAGAAGCACGATGGGCTTGGCCCACAGCACCCACCAGGCACCCCAGCAGAGAGCAGAGGGACACATTGGCACAGGGATGTCTCCCACGTTAAGCCAGTACAAAACTGGATAAAAATTTTAGAAAAATTCAAACATTGAAATCTAAAGCCCACTCCAGGGCAGCAGTGAAGTCTGAGAGGAAGCTTTCACATAATTATCTCTGATTCTGCTATGGCATCTGATTAGGAAAGAAATGGAAATTAATTCTGCTGTTGCTACCCTTGTTCTAGTCCAATATTAAAAATGACAGCAATAACAAAAGTTGTGTCTTTCTCATCCAAACAACTTCATTCTCTCACATATTTCATTGCCTGCAGTCAGGCACTGTGCAGAGGACTCAGTCCTGGTGGAAGCCTAAGGCCAAGCTGCCACATGATGGAGAAGCCACCAAAGGCTGGCACCTAAGGAAAAATTGCTTGTTTCTGTTACTTTGATGTGAGAGTTGAAAAAGAAGAAATGGGAAATCCCATTAAAATCAAAATGCATTACATTGCTTTCCTAACAGTCATTTCTGAGCAAGAATTTCTTACTCTCCATGGTGTTTCTGGGTTAGAAAGAAAGACCAGGGCATACACAGATGTGTAACCCTTGAGCTATGCAGCTGTCCAAGATGGTGCAAGCACTGCCACTGGGGTTGTAAACAAAAGGGGCTGGAAAAGGAGACAATTTTGCAATACTGAGTAAAGCCACAGGCTCCACAAGGCAATTCATGGTTTCCCAGGCTCACAAGGAAGATCTGCAATCCCCAGGTCTATCATCCTTTCAACTCAGGCCAGGGAGTTACACCCAGTAATTTTTGGTGCAGGCCTGTAATTTACCTGAGCTACTGCTCTGTGCTTTAGCCAAAATGGCATGGGGAATGGAGGGAGTTGTGAATTGTTAGCCTTGGCACAGCAGTAATTCCGTATGAGGAGACGTCAGGAGGCCATGGGGCCCATCAGATATGGTGCCTCTGGGATGGGTGGGATGGTGAGGCAGCTCAGGAGAGCTGCAGCTGACCAAGGTCTGCCATGTCCCCTTTGAAGGATGTCCATGGGCACTGAGGGTCTTGTTGCCCCCTCCTGTCCTTGGGGCTGCTGTCACAGGGACAGAGCAGGTCTGAGTCTGGCATTCAGCCACCAGCAAGGAAGAGACCATACATAAACCAGAGGCCACTTGATTTGCTAGGGCCAAAGTTCTACTTTCAATTTTCATCCCACTCCTTCTAGCTGTCCCTTTATCTTCCTTTATCTCCCTCCTTGGCCCACCACTGATACCATGATGACTCTTCTCTTCCTGCCCTTCTGCTCCTTTCCCCCACTGCAGCTAACACAAGCTGAGCACCTTGGGTTTGCTGGTTTATTGGAGGAGTCTGAGAGCAGGGGGAGGAAAGGGCATGGTCAGGGCAGACAAAGGAAATAAACAGGACTTGACACTCACTGTGTCATGTCACCCACTGTGCTGCAGTACTGGCAGCACATAGGTAAGTGGGACTGGGAGCAATGCACCATGATGGATAACAATGGGAAAAGGAGAAGCATTGCATTTACATGGGAGACATCAGCAGCTGCAAAAGATTCACAGAAGTGCAGAAGGTGAAAGCTAGCATGGTGAGAGGGGTGTCTGCTCCCTAGCCTTCATTCCCCTGCTCATTTTAGGGAGCATGAGAGTGGCCAGACTGAGCCAGTACAATGGTTTCCCAACCCCCCCAGCTTTTGATGGATGAAGTCTTTGATAGATGCTTAGAGAAACAGGGCACAGATGATGAGATCTTTCTTCTGGCAGGATGTCCCAGGCCCTTGTGAGCAGCTTGTGCCTCCCTTGAGCTGGAGGTTGAAACATAAATCACCATTTCCATGAACCTTCACAGCTGCTGAAGTACAAAACGAAACCAACTGCAAAGCATCTGGAAACCAAGATCTATATGACACTTACTCTAGAGGGCTCCCTTTTGCTATGTACCTAAAGGAAGAAGGCATGTTGTCAAGAATTAGGTAGAAAAGAGAGAATAATTGTGAGAATAATTTTCCTGTTCCTCTGTCGGGCAATATTGTTTTGACAATTACATGTTTCCCATGAGGAGGATCCCTTCATTCACTCCCAGTGCAGAGCTGGCTTTACAAAGCTAGATCATGAAATGCTGAGATGACCACTAACCTGCTGCCTTATCCAGTGCTCTTATATGGGTTTCTGCTGTGAGCACTGCAAAAATTTTGGGGAGTTGTTGGTTTGTTGGGGTTTTTTGCTTAATGCCAGAATGATGTATTCTGGTGAAAAGCCCATCCTCCAGATAAGAGATCAGAAGGAAGGACGTGACCAGCTGCCATACAGTAGCAACATAAACTCTCACTGACCTGCGTGATGTCATGGTCCCAAAGTGCTGGGTTGGAGAGGTTACTCTGCATGTGGGACTTTGCATAAGGAGAGGTTAATAGGTTTCTGCTGGCCTGGCAAAAATTCATAACAAATCTGCAATTCTGCTTCAAAGATCACCATAAACAATTCAGTGCTCTCGTTAGTGTCTACACCCTGCAAATGTTTAAACCACAAGAAACCACAAACCACAAGAAACCTGCGAACTGAATAAACAGCTGCTGTTCCAGAGTCCAAATCAAATTTACAATATACTGCTAATAGACAGGCATTTGCATTGCAAAACCAGATTTCATATTGCCAATATCTGTGTCACAATTAAAGTATAGCTGAGCTTTTAGGCGTTGAAATGAATTCATGATAATATACTCAAGAAAATTATGGCTTCCATTATAAAAAAAAGGAAGCTCTAAAATGTCAAAAGATAAAGTGGCACAGGATGTGGATGTATTAACATCTCAGGTAAATGGGACTCATTAGCTACAATATTTCATACTTTACAATATAAGGTATGCACATAAGAAAAAACTCCCTTGGGCTTTTGCAGCATATGAGCTCTCTGAGTCTTCCCCAGTGCTGTTGCCTGACTTGTTTTAACATTAACATTTATTGTGTGTAATGCTATCTGCCCTCACACTAAAGAAAACATCCCCCTTACTGCTCTTGTCCTTGGACTTGCTTTTGTGGCTGCGTACAGGGCAAGCAAAGCCATCGAGGGCACATCCACACCCTGTGTCTGGCCAGTGGGGGATGCTTGGGGAGCCATGCCAGAAACTGAGCAGCTGTGAGGTGAAGCTCCTCTCCCCTCACAGTCACCTGGGAATCTCTGAAGAAAGAATGAAGGGTCTAAAGCTCATTAGTGGGTGTTTCTGGTGTGAGTTTATCTCAGTGCTTCCCCAAATGTGTGGCACCTTTTTGATAGGCTTGTCAGGGAAGGGCAGGTCTCATGGGAGATGCACAGCCGTGCCAGTACAGCCCTTGTTTGCTGAGAGGAAAGGAGCAGAGAGCTGTTCACTGAGGAATTGTTTCATCTTCTGGCTGATGTGTGAGTCATTCATCATAACAGCATTGATCAGGCTAATTACAGCTACCTTACTAAATAAAATGTGCCTGAGACTGCTTTTGGAGTCCAACACCCACCCTCTCACAGCACCTGGGTAACCTTGTCCAATTGTTGCTATCAGCTAGGAATACTCCTGGAGTGTGCCTCAGCTCTGAGGAGAGATTTTAGTGTGTCAAGACTTTGCTAATTAACCATGCAGAGCATGACATGCCTCTGCTCAAGGCCCTGTTCCTTGGCCACTGGAGCTTTGTAGCAGAGGCATGGCTGTTGTGTCTGCCCTTCACAGGAGGAGAGGTTGTAATCCCCAGAACATCTGTGTTAGTCAAAGCTGTGCTCAAGTAAAGGAAGAGTGGGTCAAACAGGAGAGATGGCAGCTCACAGCAGAGCTCACTGGTTTTCTTAGCAAAACCTGCTGAGCTCTGCAGAAAGGGACAGCAGGAAGTGCCAGAGGGGAAGAGAAAAGCTTGGGCCAAAGGAGGAGCTGAAATTCCTGGTGTAGGTCTCAATGCAGGTGGAGAGAACAGCTAGTGCAAAGACAGATAAACCAGAGAGGAACCTGCACTGGGGAAACTGGGAAAACTCAACATAGCCCTAATATTGCTATTGGTGATGCCCACAGAACTGGCAAGAGACAAACACAGCTGGGGAGCAAGTTGGAAGGGGGGTCAAGAAATGCCAGGAGCTGTGAGCAGTGAGGAGCTGGCAGGCTGGAGGGCTGAGGAGAGCTGGGGTGCCAGGAGCAGGGAAGCTGGGTCAGGAGCAGGCTGCCCTGGAGGCAGAGCAGCAGACAGCCAAGAGGAGAGGCAGGAGAGTGTCCCCTCCATGTCAGGTGGCTGCAGATGGGCGACAGGAGCAGGAGACAGGCAGCTGGGCCACAGGCATGGGGTCACACTGACCTCTCTCTTCCTTCCTTCTGTCTTGTGGGAAGAACTCTCCTACAAGATTAGTCTCTTGAGAGCATTTACTGGGTCATTTTATCAGCAGCCTGGCTGTCAGAGTCCTGCTAAGGGTGCTCACAGCAGGAGAAGGCACAGCCCATCTCTCACCAAATGCCCTGACTCTGTCCCACTGAGGGGACCCTAGGGAGCGTGAGGAGGGGCACAGCCAGAACCTGGCTCACGTGCCCTTTAGCAAACCTGTCCTTGTGGATTTCCCTTTCCTGACACATAAAAAGTTCACATGAAATAGGAACTTGGATCTGAGTTGACACCTTCTTTCATCAATATGAACTACCCTAAATTTTTTTCCTTTCAGAGTTGTCCTCTGTAATTCTGAAATAAAATGAAAATCTGAGTCAGGAATTCGCCTATTTTTTTTAAGGTGTTCTAACCCAACATTCACCCTGAAGTCTGGGACTCCTCTGACTTCAGTGTTGATCTTTGCATTGGTCCATCAGACAATATTCTAATCAAAAGTGTCAGCACAAGAAAAATTCTGAAAAGTCAACCTTGGACACAAAAGTTGGTGTTGCCAACAGGCCCTATCCTTGCTGCCCTCCTGGAGAGAACTCCGTAAGCATAAGAGCCACTAGGTGCCACTATAATCACGGCTTTATATTTAGACATAAGATTGATTTTTTTTTTTTTTTCCTAAAAAACAAAGTGAACCATCAAGGTTTTCTTATTGGAAAATAGTCCTTTCAGTTGTAGTGCATTTCCTTTGTACAGGACAGCTTTGCTTTAGAATAGCCATTTTCCTGGGCAGACTTTCTGCTACCTGTCTCCACCACAGTCACTATCCTCACATACAACAAAACAAAATGTTCTTGTGTGTAAATGTGAGCAGGCCTTTGTGTTTTGCCCTTTCTGGGCCATCCTCCTCAGAAACAGCTAAAGTAGAAATTACCCTTGGCATTGTCTCACGTGTCTTTCAAAAGGCCTCCTCTGGCCTCCATCAGGGAGCCATTCCCGTGTCACCTCAGGCATTGCAACATCAGCAATGTGCTTTGCTGCCGAGCATCAGCAGCCCCACGCTCCTGTGCACACTGACCCATTTCCTGCAGGACAGAGAAGGGCCGTGCCTTAATCGGCTTTGACTCTTCCATCCCAAGAGCCCTGCCCGCTGCAAGACTGGGAACGGCCCAGGAGCCTCCAGGGGAAGGAGCCTTTACCCCATGAAGAGCAGCACATCTGCAGAGAGGGCAGGAGAGGGGGACACACAGGCACTGTGCCAACACTCCATCACATCCCAGCCATCCCACAGGTCCCCTCCAGTATTCTGCAGTGCCCCAGGAGAGGAAGAGCCTTATCCCAGGCTGTGCCTCTCTCCACAGAATGAGTACTTTGCCCCCTTGGAGTGTCACGCTATCAAGGCATCAACCACATGCTCTCTCCAGCCCGCAGCAGAGGCCAGACACCCACCCAGAGTGATGAGCAGGCACATCTGATGCTGCCACAAGCAGGACACGCACACTCTGTGTCCTGGTTCACCTCCTTCCTCCACCGCCTCTCACTGGGAGCCAGTGAAAACAGCGCTGGTGCTGAGGGGGAGCCTTGCCATGCATGACTCCAAACCCTGTGAGCCTGTGGGAGCAGTCCCTGTGCTGATCCCTGTGCCCATGTGGGTCACAGCTGGCCTGGGCCAAGCCACCACTCAGAGGGATCCTGAGGAAAGGAGGCTTTCCTTGCTTGCTGCCAGTGCTGTGAACTGGAGACTGAAAATTAGGCAATGACCTCTCAGCCTCAATTAGTCACCTAAGAGACATCTATTCCAAGGCCAGATGATTCTCATTGTAGATATGGAGTTATCCACCAAAATAGGTGGATAAATGAATGTAGATCTTGGGGAAAATGCTCCATCTTTTAAATTTCATCCCTATTTCAGATGTTCACTATTTAGAATTGAAAAGCCAAGTGGAAACTCCTGCTACTCACTGACAACTCACATCAGGTTTCAGAGCGGCTTTTGAAAAGTAGAAGGGGTATTTGGCCAAGAACTGGTGTTAAACACTACAGATTTTGATGGGTTTTCCCACTTGATAACTATTTTATTTGAATGTAGAGGAGGTCTGTGGGATTTTGGAGGAAATGTACCATCCTTACTGGTTTTGTACCACTGTTTTGTTATCTTGTTTTAGTTAACATAAAAAGAATGGTTTTCTTCTATCATTTTCTAGTTATTTTTAAAATGGAAAGCAGAGTCTTAAAATGAGGCACTTAAAAAGTTCTCTCTTCTATTTTTACTTGCACAATTGAATACTTTAAATCCAGAGCTTTTTCCAAAAGGACATTAATAAAAACTGACAAATTCAAAAATAGATAGAGAGAGCATTGGACATGAGCACTTGTTGAGCAGCCATCCAAAAAATGAGAAAAAGTATTAATTTTCATGTGAGTCATCCTTTTTGGGGTGGTTGCAGACACCAGCAATCCTCATTACATTTGTGGTAGGGTTGGTTGCCTGCTTTACCCTCTAGAGATGTGCCTGCTAGAAGTCCCAAACCTTCCCAAACCATTTGCAAATGCTCCTAAGTGGAGCAACTATCTCTATTAAAGCAATGAAAACTAAGTTTTTTTTCCACTGCACTCCTGGGATTCTCTCTATTTTGGCTCATATTCAGGAAGGCAATTAAATATGTGCTAACTCTATGCTCATGAATAGTCACATTGAAATTTAAAGAATTACACATGCCTAAGTGCTTTCTTGAATGAAGCCCAAAGTTTGTATCCCAAAGAGAGCTAGAAACACTGTGGCTGAAAGCCACACACTGCTCTGAAGGCCATGTCAAGGGAGCTACAATTCAGCAGACGCTCCCAGGAGGGTGTGGGGAGTAAAGGAAGGGAGTCCAGATTTATGGATGTTGCAGAGGAAAATTCACCATTTTCCATTTGTAGCCACTGCCCTACTGCTCTTGAGGAAAGTAGATAGTGTTTTTCTTCCATTCCCTGTTTCTCCTTCCCCAACCTGATAGAATTTAAGTAACACCTGATGCTCACTGTTTTGCAAAGTTCACTTATAGGATCCATCCAGTCCCCAGCCTCGATGCTGTGGGGTACATGTGAAGAGGATGCAAAGAGACCCAGGGGAATCTCTGCAAACAAGTCACAGGCATTTGGTCAGGCTCTTACCTACCTCTGTGGCCTTAGCAAAGGCAGGTAACTCTCCTTCTCATTTTCCCCAGCTAATGATAATAATTTCCCAGGAATAAAAGGTGGAACTCCTCCAGGACAAATTATTTATTGCAATCTGTGCTTGCATTGGTAATTGTAGTGTCCTCTCTTGGTAGCAGAGCTGCTGTCAAAATAGAGAATCCTTCCTCACTGGCTGCCATGAGATACAGTAGTTTACAGTCTCCTGCCAAATGACTTCCATTGTGAAGGCCAACTTTCCTACCATGCTAAGTGCCAACCCCAACCATGCTGATGCAGCCCAGCAACCTGTGTGTGTTTGGGTTGGGCTGAATTAGTCAATAACCTGAGAGAAATGAGGTTTGTTAGGTATCAAGTGTATCCTGACAGTATTACTGAGTGGTTTTCCATCACTTCCCTTTTTTGCTAGATGGTTCTGGTACCTCCTGCTTTGTGCAAAGTGCAGCCGAATGTCATTTAGCACAAAAGATAGGGTGTTTTCCCTGCAAAGTCACTGTGGATGCACTCTACCAGGAGCTGATGAATGATAATGTCACTGTGAAGGGGCACTTGGGTGACACATGATAACTCAAATATCATTGAGTTGGCTTCTTGGGGCAAGTCACTGAAATCAGCACACCCCCTCCACAGGTGCCAATGGCTGGCTCACCTGAATGCCACAAGTTTCTTGTGTGGCCTTAGACAATGCACCCAGGCTCCCACCACATTCCTTTTCCCCATTGCTTTTTGTCCTTTCCATCTGCAATCTCCATTACATCTTGCACACTGGGAGATCAGGCCCTGTTCTTTTGTGGAGAGGGTCCAGGCTGCCCAGTGGAAGAGGTCATGCAGAGAAAACGTTTCTGCCAGTTGTTGCCCTTGATTTGCCAGTTTCGAATCAATATGCAAAGGCACAGGGTAAAAGGAGCCTAATTTTAATTCTTAAGATTGTTTTGAACCATCATGTATCATTGATTAATTTTTTTTCTGTATTTGCCCTTTTTAAATGCAAAGACTTTAGTTTTCTGTTATGCAGAAATATGTTTAGTGGAGTGACTTTTGGTTTCAGTTTAGCTAAAGGGTGTGAAAAAGACCACTTTCTTCATTTGGACTCGTTCATTCACAGTTAAGAAATCAGTTGGGAGTGGAAGAAGCAGTAAAGCTCATTTCCTCTTCCAGCCTGTGACTAGAAGCAGGTGGGCAAGGTCAAGACCTGCTTATTTTAGAAACATAAAGGATGTGGTTGAGACTTTCCAAACTGCAGCTCAAGCAGGTATGGTTCCCACTTCACACAACTGTCACTAATTTCCAGTGAGATGCTTTGGAAAATGCCATAGAGAGCTTGCCTCTATCTTTAAGGACTTGGATGTCTTTAAATATCTAGTTCACAGTGACCAGTAGCAGCCTGTCCATTCACTAAGCACGCTTCCCTTGTTTAACACATCTATTAGATGTAGGTACAAAACTTGTTTTGATGTTTTGTCTAGCCAACCTTTCCCACAAAACACCAGGCACATTTGAAGCAGTTGGGGTTTTGTTTATTAATAGAAATTGTTGGTTAAATGTCTGATTTGCATACTTTTTATTGATTTTCCACTTCCACCCACCAACTGCTTGACGCTAATAATGGAACTATTAGTTCTAAGAAACATTGTCTTTTACCTTTTTCTCATACAACACTTGTGTGTCTACACGTACAGTCTTGCTCATGATCAGAGAAATTTGATGTTTACCCTGCTCAATCATCTGGTCCTGTGCCTGAGCATCACAGAGGGTCTCCTGGTTACCAGCCATCCACTACAACAAGTAAACATTCATGCCCTTTATAATCTGGCTCTGAGATGGATCACCCACTCTCCAAAGTTGGGGTTTTTTGCCAGTGCAAGAATAAAACTAATTTCTTGGAAACCTCTACAAAAGCAGACCTCAGGTGGTGTTCTGCTACCAAATCTAGAATAACTGCAAATGTTTTCTGAAGACTTAGCTGAGTTATGACTTATCCTTTGCTGAAGTTCCCAAATTATTACCTGATCTGTAACCTAAAACTGGTTTCTGTGAGAAATACTTTCAGTTTGGTTCTTCATTGAAGTCTGAAAATAGTGGTCTGGTACAAACGTCCTGCCCATGTTACCAACCACAATCTTTATATATAGCAAGCACTCCTGTGAAATAGATTGATTACAGTTAGCCAACAAGAATTATTTCTACCAGACAGTGAGATCACCTTGCGGGTGTGGAGACTGTTTTGGTGGAGGTTGCTGTTTTAAGCTTGCTTGAGGTGTGCCCACAAGTCTGTTTATTCTCATGTATCTTATGTGGTCAGGGTGGTGGTGCTGGAGATTTTCATTTCTGAGCAATTTCTTTTAGTTTATTAAATTAATTTAGTTTCAAATGGAGTGCTGGGTTTTCGTTTGTGGTGCTGCTTTTCCTGTTACTGTTGTTGTGGTTTACCGTCCATGCTGGGGTATTCAAAAACTGCTCTTCAAACTTCACCAAATTTGTTTTGTGATTTGTGTTTTTGCAGTTCTGAGCATTTCTTATTCCTGGGATGCTGATCAAGGGCTGGGACTCCCTGCAAGGAGGATCAGAGTATATACAGTGCTGAGACATCACTGGGGGCTTGTGGCTTCAGCCAGACTCATTTCAAGTCCTTGTTGGTCAGGAACTGAGAGGATGTAGAGATCCACCCAGACAGGGTACAGCAGCAGTAAGGCCTTCTTTAATGTACAGATGTTGTTAAGGAGTTGCATTTCCAGACTGGCTTCTTCCTATATCCAGTACTGCATTTTAATTGCTAAAGCAACTAATGGAGAAGAAAAACAAATAAATAAATAAATAAAGGAGAGATAGCAGAGTCTTTCCCAGGCTTAAGCAAGGATTTAGATGATGATGTTAGGCAAGTTTTGGTACTAATTTTCCTATTTGTAAGATAGAGATCTTAAGATTAATCACAGTGGGCCAGTCCCTCAAGGATGTCATGAAGGTTAACTCCTATTAGAAAGTATTCTGAGCTAATCAAAGAAAAGGTTCTACCCACACGAACATAGTGGGAGGCTTGGCATTTCTCTACTCAGCTACAGTGACGACATTTGAGATCGTGACTCCAGTTCCCAAACATGAGCAATATGGGATTTCAGCTGGGGAGGTAGGAGTGAAACAGTGCAAGATCAGGAAAGGGATAACTGAGGGCACCATCTGCTCAGACCTTCAGTGGCCAGCAGAGCAGGACCTCTGCATTTTCAAGTGCACATTTACATCAGTATATATTTCCATAGGCTTCGGAAAGATACGGTTTAAACAGCACAAGAAGCACAGAAAAGCAGAAAGATGCCCCCCTTTCCTTTGACAGCAGCTCTGCTGTCAAAGCTGTGTGCTTGGCAAGGGCAACGTATCTGACAAAGTCTGCTCAGACAGTACTTGCAATCATAACAAGGTCTGCTTGAATAACGTCACCTAGAGACTGGGCCTGAGCCTCCCTCAGAGATGCACAGCTGCTTCTGCTGGGAACCTCTCCAGGGAGGTGTGCACCATGGGGTCACAGCAGCTGTGGAAAAGCTGCTGCAACCCAGCTACAAATGCCCCCCAGCTGTGCCCTTTGCCTTATTATCATATCATGTCTCTCACATTGGTCCTCTCTGCTTCTGCCCTGCGTCATGCCAGTAACCCCATGGCCACCCATGAGAGTCCTTGGTGTCCCTTCATCACTACTCATCCCAAACCCATTTATTTCTTGCTTGCTTGAAGATGGACTCATCACAGTTGTCTATAATGGCTCCTCTTGCACAGCCCCCCAAGTTCTACCACTGTGCCATTTTCTTCACACCCCAGTCACATCCCATCAGTTCCCCAGCACTCTCCCACTCCTAAAGATTATTACAAACAGATCAGTAACTCCCAAACCAACTTTTCCTTTGTTTTTAATAGAGATGGTAAGTTTCCTGTGTGGTAACTTCTGCATGTGTCATCATCATCTCCATCATTCCTCCCAGTATTCAAAAGCCTTTATTCAAAAGCTCTTTGCTTTATGCCAAAACAGTTTTGCCATTTAAGAAAGGGAAGCAGAACCCTGTCAGTTTTCTCAGCTGAAGTTTGGTGCAAAATAAATATTGGAAACCACCAGCATAACCAGTTCTTAATCCTGTGGTAGTTTGCAATATGTTCCAGTGCTCCATAGTCCTTATCATTGGAAAATGCTTCTGATGGCTAAAATAAATCTTCCTCACTGCAAATTAAGCTTGTAACATGTTGTGCTATTGCCACTTAGATATGGACAACATTTTATCACAGTCTCCATCGCATCTACATTTTACATATTTGAAGACTGTTTCCTTCTCTTTTCCAGAGTAGATACACTCTCATTTTTCAATTTTTCCCCCGAGTTCACATTTACTAGACCTCTAATCACTCTTGTTGCTTTTGTCTGAGCTTTTTCCAGCATGTTAGTAGGGCAGCTAAATATATCACTGCTCTTCTTTGAGATTCAAATCGGTCTTTATGCTATGAATTATCCCCAGAGCTCCCATAGGCTTGGTTAGCAGCCTATTCACCTAAATCCTTTGCTAAACCACCACTTTCTAGGATAAAGCCCCTATTCCTGTAGGTAAGCTGCCCTTATTTATCCCTAGCTTCATGGTCTTTCATTTGGCTGTCAAAATGTGTACTGTATTACTGACCTTCCTTTAACAAGTAATCCAGATCAATTTTTCTAGCTGACCTATCTCTAATGCTTCTTCACCGTTTTTTTTTTATCTCCAGATCTTCAGCCAGGACCAGAAAACCTATGGGACCCTGCAAGGAACAGACCCCAAGGGAACAAACTCTCATTTACGTGCAACATTTAATCTATTCAGGATGGGCACTTTTGACTTTGCAGATCTCATTTATTTTCACAGCACTGTGCTCAGTGAAATCACATCTTACAAAACCCTAAATGTGTTGTGTCATGGCATTTACCCTTACCAAACCTGAGATCTGCTCAGGAAGCAATAGCAAACCTGCTATCTGGAAGGAACCTACAGCTTTCTTAGGGAGTGGCAGAGAGTTTGAGAAACAAAAGCTGGTGTGTTGCTCGGAATAGAAAGAGAAATGTAAAGGCAGGAAAACTATTAGACATGGGAGGAGTGTATCTGCACTCATTTCATAAAGATACTAATTAAGTACTGGAACTGACTATCTAAATTGATTGCATCTGGTAAGCATTAACTGAGCACACATTTCTGAACTGTTTGCTGCTTTTTTGATCCCACTGGGTAGTCAGCTTCTGATATTTCCACTGAACCGTGTTTAATCATGTTTAGCAATATTTTAGTGATAAGTGATAGCTCCACTTCCAGCCTTTGATGCATATGATTATATTACCTCCTTCTTCAGTGAATGCAAAAATCCACTGGTAACTGGTACTATTGACGTCTGAGGAAGTCAGGGCTGTTATTGTTTCAGTGTTCAGCATGCTGCTGCTGCTGCTGCACCGCTTTGATCCGTGGCCTTACGTGGCTTTTTAAAGCGGAGGAGGGTGGAGGGAGAAGGGTTACTGGGCTTGTAAACATTTCTATTACATCAGATTAGTTTCCCTGCCATGTACAATCTGCTGGTGTGACTCAGACCTTCACATTTTATAAAGTCAGTTATGTCTACCGGGACTACAACCATTCTGAGAAATTCTAGATAAATGTGAATTAGTTTTATTCTTATCTTATTACACAATGTACAATTGTACACAAAAAATGCCCTTTTGTTGACTTTTAGTGCAGATGTGCAACCACTGGCAGATAATGAGAACAGCATGTTCCCTGTCTCACCAGCTCTTTTATTCTTCAGCTGAAAGTCTTAACCCAGGTTTAGTACTAATCCATGCTCATTCACGGTGTTCTCAGCTGCTCTCCACCCACCTCTCAACTTTTCTTTTTTTCACTGGAGCTTCCCCACGGAGACCTGAGATAGAAGCCACTAAATGGCTGGAGTCCTGTTTCTCAGGGCAGATCAGTCAACCACTTTTACTCTGGGAAATAGGGCATGATTTTTTGCAGTTATAAGATCTGGGCAGGGCAATTTATTTTGCCTTTGATTTGGCTTAGGGCACCACCAGTAGCATGGGAAAAGTGGTAGTCGTTACCAGCACAAATATTAATGTCTCATACGAAATAATCTGGGGCACCACGTGTAACATTTTCCCTTCAGGACATTCTGGGCAGGATTTTCAAACACTCTACGACAGTCCAAGTTTACAACTGCTTTGTTATTTCCCACACACTTTCTTGCCAAATGTTTTCACAGTTGTCTGCTATTCAAATAGTTTCTTACTAGAGGGGTGATAATTTTCATTGTTTTAGGGAATAAGCTGGGTTAGTGGGTTGTTTGCAGATATCTTTAGCAATGGCTGCGATTTCTTCAGCATTGAGGTAATCAAAGAGTGCCTTCCTTTTTGAATGACCTACCTGCCTGCCTCACAAAGGCACATCACCATTTCTAACTTTTCTGGCAACAGTAAATAGGACCCATTCACTAGCCCCAGGCAGAGGAAAAAACTGCACTGCATCCTTAAAGAAAACATGATGATGATTTGGAGGGAGGCCCCAGAGACTCCCCCAGGGTCCTGCAATGCAACAATGCAGCTCTGCAGCATGGAGAGCCAAAACCTATGTTTTTGGAAAGTGCAGGGTGGGACTCACAGACAAATAAAGACAGTGAGTGAGAAAAAAAATTCAGGATATTGTGAACGATCCTTACCACTCCTTCACTAATTGCTACTAAGCAAAGACACTAAAAACCATACAAGAAATATTCAAGATGCTCACTAGATCAGCCATCACAGTGGGCTGCAGCTCAGAAGTATCTGCTAGGGTCATGCAGAACCACTGCCACACAGACCAGAATCTCACAAGAGGATGGGAAACAGGACTGGAACACAAATCAAGCAAGAAACTTTCATTTCCTTGAATGAGTTTCTTGTTCTTTCTTTCTGCACCTGTATTTAATCCCATTCTCACAGCCAGTTTTGAATGCAGAAACCTTCAGGAGGACAACCCAGTGTACAACTCCCTTTCCTTCAGGCGAAGGGGGATTTTGGTGTGGGTGAGAGGTGAGGCAGGTGCTGGCAGCCCTCCAGCCACTGAAGCCCTTTCACCAGGCTGCCATGGACCAGCAGGCTGTGGGACAGATCAGGGAGATTTTATCACACAGAGGAGTGTGTCAGTGCAGGATATGAGCCTAAAGATGCTCTATTTGTGGAAAAGCGTTTTCTTATTAACTAACCAGTTTTTGACAGGGTTTTTACTGAAACAACAGCCTCCCCCAGGGCAGGTAAATGTGACTGTGGCAGCAGTTAGCATTCCCCGGGGCCTTCCTGCATCTAGGATACAATTAGATCCATTTGTCTGCAAATGCTTTAAATATTTCAGCTGGTATGCCATTAAGGAATAAGAAAGGGTTTTATGTAAAGAGCAACTCAGAGCACTGCAAGGCAGCCAATATCACAGACAAGGCATAAGAATGATCTGGGATAGATAATGGTTGTGAGTAATGTTATAAATGATCTCATAGATTTTTTTATTTTTTTTCTTCTGTGAAGTAAATGACCTTCCTTCTCCCACTTAGGGAGCCGTGTGGCCATTACAGTGTGAAAAATGTTTCTCTCAGTCAAGACCACTCAGTACATGAGGTCCACTGGATAATTTTAATAACGTCTGCTCATTTTCACTCAGCTCTTTCCTGTGTACTTGCCAAGACACAGCCATGATGGCAAGGAACAAGGGCTCTCTCACAAGGGTGCAGGAGGCTTCTCGTCTAGGTCTTCTCTGATGTCTGAAACATCACTTGTGCACCTTTGCCTTTTCAACTCCAGATTCAGGGGTAGTGTTCTTATTGACAGCAGCAGGAAGATTTATTCATATTACAGCTAAATTTATAAACATCAATGAGAACCATGGCATAACATGATGAGACACTACACCCCTGCAGCAGCAAACTAAAGATCCTTCTTTCAGAGACCTGATGGGCAGTAACGTGAACATGGCAGGCATGTGAGGATGCAGACAGTGGCAGTTTTCTGTGAGCAGGAGGCCAGAGAAAAGAGGGTGTGGCCCACAGCACCGACGTGATGCTACCAAGTGGGTTATCAGTGGATATCGCACAGTGTCAGCAGCTGACTCAGGCTTTCTCCTTGCCTTCCCAGGCCATGTCTTGCAGGTGCCACATTGTTCACCCCTGTCACTGTACACAGAGTCACAAAGCTGTAGTGTGGAAGTTCTAATTTGCCGCATGCCTCGAGGCAGGGCTGCCCCAAGATCCTGTCTTTGCTCTCCTTCTGTGTTAAGTCCTTGACAAACAAGTTCCATTTAGAAAAGAATCCCACTCAGGACCTACTTAAAATCTTTCCTTTCCTCCTTACTTGGTAAAATTTCCTTCTTTCCATCTCTGTGACATGTGCAAGTGATGTGAAAACAATTATACCTTCATTATGCCTTTGTTTTCAGAAGATGCTGGCATGGGAGATCTCATGAAAGGAGGCCTTGTGCCCCGGTCAGGTTCTATTATTCTGGGTGTCTAGAAATGGGAGAATAGCTTGCAAAACCCTTGCATTCTTTTTTAAGTTTAAGTATTTGTAATCATGTATTCAAAATTGTTAGACATTGTGGCTAAAATCCAACTGAGACATCTTTAGGAAGAGCAAAACCCCCACAAAAAAAATTTCTGTGATACAAATTATTCAAATCCTTATTAGTCTCACCCATTCTACTAGTCAAAGCCTATCTGAAGGATTCCTGCATGGAACAAGATTCAGCACACATGGCAACAATTGTGCAAATTCTTTTGATTCCCAAATTGCTGTATTTACCACAAAAACTTTGTTTCAGTCAGAGTCCCCTTGCAAATGTGTTTCAACTTAAAATGTCAGTTAAAGCACTTCACAAAACCTGAAGCCCGGCCTCCTTTTTCATTTAGAATTTGTTCTGGCAAAGCTCCCCTCAAGTCAAGCAGAGACACCACCACTCTGGACAAAAGCTTCACAGTTTGACTCAATAAACTTGTCATCTTCACATAAAGAAATGGATAAAGATGCAAACAAGGCATTGTCCTGACATGTCACGTAGCTCTTAGGCAGGACGCTTTGCTCAGCCTCTAGGCTGGCCACCACACCAAGGCTGGCACTGATCAGTGCTGCTGAGCTTAAACCTGTAGTCGTGGCAGTCCTGCAGTGATTCTCAGATCACTCTGCTGTAAGCAGCTGTGGTGGCCCCACAGGAGCAGGTGACAGCCCAGGCCAAGCTCTGATGCATTTCTGGTGCTCACACCAACACTGCAGTGTCCCGCCCTGCCCCATCTCATGGCATGGAGGGAGCACACTTAGGTACATCCACTCTGAGCACTGGAAACCTGCCAGCCATAAAACCACCAGCACCCATCCTGCTTTATAGCCTTTCTGCCAGAACATAACCATTGTTTCCCAAGGCTTCCTCCCCTTTCTGCAGGTAAGGTCTGACAGTGCCAGAGTGTGGGCTGCCTGCTGGTGCCTGGTGAGGGGAGCTCTGGTGCCAGACTACAAGATGTAATTAAGGCACGGGCAGGTGACTCCCATATGGTGCAGGCTGACCAGTTGTGTGCAGAGACCTCATACTTGACTAGTAAATTATCACATAATATTTCCAGGGAGAGTAGGTGGTGTGCTCATGCCATATTGGGGCACACTCTGTGTTACATTTAACAGAATATTTCTTTCAAGTTTATCAGTGTTTTTCAGAGCCCGTAGACCAAAACATCTAATGTAGCTTATTTACCTTATGCTCAACATCATCAAATATTGGTCCCTAAAATTTATGGACATTCGGGGTGACAGATTGCCTGCATTTGAGATAGATGTCATTGTGCAATAAAATGTTCATGTTTGGAGTTGAAAAAGAAAATGATTTAGTGGAATATTGATTTTATAAGGAGAGAGGGAATTACAATTGGTGATTGGAGTCAGTCCAGCTAGAGATGAGTCAAAGCAAATGAGAAGATTCATGCCATTATGTTAGGAACTTAGTTTCCCTTACTTAGATAATTACTTATCTGTCACCGTAGAAAACCTTAAAAATACAAATGTAATGTCTCTGTGAGATAGGGAAGAGCTGTTATCTTCCATTATGCTCACAACAGAGGCCCAGAACATTCAGGCAATGCCCACATAGTTTGTTGAGGTTCCTCTTGAAGGCCACCACCATGGTCCAAGCTGTTAGTGCACCCCATCTGCCATCAGATCAGGGATATGGTTTACCATGCAACTCAGCTCAAAGGGTCATTCTCACACTACCCCCTCAGCTGACATGTTTAAATCCTCTGATACAAATCCCTGTAGGTACAGAGACATTAGGTATCCAAATCCCTGCAGGTTTCCAGCTTCCCACTGACCATGGTGCTATGATAAACTGATATGGGTGAGCAGAAAGGAACCTTTTGGAAAAGGGTACAATATCATCACCCATGTTGGGATCAAGCACAGAGAGCCCCAGGTAGACTGCTCTCCCCTACACCAAGAGCTCTGAAAATTTCTAGAGGCTTTTCCTACCATGTTCAGACTTGCAAGCTCAGGGCATGACCATGACCCTCACTTCTTTTTGCACAGAGGGGACAGAAGAAAGTGCATGAACTAAGAGTTTGCCCAAGGCTCTAAATCAAACTAATAAGGAAATGTAGAGTGCAAAACTATTCTGCAATTGTCAAAAGCAAAAACCTCTGTTCTCTAATGGAAGAAAATTATAATGATCCCCTGCAGAGAAGTTACTGCCAAGGGGTAAGCCCAAAACCAGTCCACATTTAATAGCTTTGCATCATTAATGACTAAAAGCAACACTAAACTTTTACAAAAGTTCCAGACTTGTTCACTGGGGAATATACAGATAATAGAGGTATTTTCATATCACTATTTTTTTAATTTGGGCCAGCTCAGATAAAGCACACTGAAAGACTGGTCACTCTCTGTTACGACAGCCATCTGGAATCCCCTCAGACTAAGTGTGCCCACGCCATCACTGGTTTATGGCTGGAATAGGCCATTGAAGAAGAACAGAAAGCATAAAATTGTAACGTGATCTAAAGCTTAAAAATAAGTAAGAAATATAGTCTGCCCTTTTAGCACTTTCTTGGGGTCTGAAGAAGTTCAATAAATAAAGAATGAGAGCCACTAGCCCTTTCTGACTTACTATGTCAGGTATCAAATCCAGATTATGAGCTATCCATCCATCTTCTCAGTAAAGTGGATTTGTTTCCATCATCTGTAAAAGAACACAGGTAAGACAGCTTACCCTACCCTACCACATTCCTCCTGTCAAGCATCTTCAGGATTACTTGCATTGCTACTCCTTAGGGTCCTCCCTTCTCCTTACAGTGGTGGCTTTTCCAAAGCAGCAATCCTGTACTTACTCTTTCAGCATGAAAAGGAGCACCAAGATTCCAGACAGACCATACACAGGGATACATCTTGTGTCCATGCCCCAGTGGTTCTGTGGAGGCCAAATGCAAGAAGGTGCAGTCTTGCCAGTTTTCTCACAACTTCAGGGCTCCATGCAGGGCTCAGAGCAAACTCCAGAGTGGGTATTTCTGAGCACTATCTATCTTTTCAAAAGTGGATGCTGTGGAGGGCAAACAGAAGGCCAAGTTTCTCACAGATTTCATGCCTAGAGGTGTTAACTGAAGTGCCCAGCTGCCAAAGCAGTGGTCACTTCAGTTAACACCTCTAGGCAATGAAAAAAATCAGCCTTGAATTTTCCATCAGGGCCACTTTTGTTAGATCGTGCTGGATAGATGCTGATGATGGCTCAGGAGAAGAGCACAGAGTAAGATGCTGAAATTCAAGTCTCTAAATGCAGCTGTCAATCTCATCTGGCTGTCCTCATAGCTCTGTATCCCCTTTTGCAGGTGCCTATGCACAAATCAACCCCGATTTAAAACAAAACAAAGCAAACTTTTTCTTATCACCTACAGGGCTTTGTACCACATGGGATTGTTTTCCTTCCAAGCACAACAAAGGTCTGTGGCAGGATTTGTCAGTGCACCAACAGCACTCTTTACTCAGCTCAGGTGAGAGAACAAAGCAGTGCCTCCCTGCCTGCCCTGGAGGACCTTGCACAGTGCCTACACAAACATTAGCAATGTGTGTAGCTGCTGCACTGTGCACTTGCAGGGTGGAAATGTCAATCTGATCTCCTGGAAGGGTATTTTTCATGATGCCTCATGACATAATAGTCTTGTAGCATCTTTAATTTAAAATAAAAGCTCCTGCAGAGGATTGCTCTCGCAGCCTTCCCGACCTGAAGAGCTCAGGCGGGGAGATGGCACGCAGACAGCAATGCCTTAGAGGATTCCACCCCTGGCTCCTTCATTGTTTGTTTGACGGTAATGCAGAAAAGGTGCAACTGAGATCAGCATCAGTCGTGCTGTGTGTCACCCAGATACACAGAGAGATGTAGAGGCAGGTCTGAAAATCTGTAGGCATATTTAAGTAGCTGCTTTTGATCTGTATAGCACCGTGAGGGAACAGCAACTCTCACTTGACAGATGAGCAGGGGCTGAAGGAGCCAGAGGTCAGGTCTGTACAGTGCCATCCACAGACACGTGCACTGACACTATTAACCAAGGTGGTGTCAAAGAAAAGCTGCCTGATTCATCAAATCATAGACCTGCCCATGCACTGTATCCATTCTGAGAGTGCTTTTAAATGGATTTTGGCCTAGGAACTTCAAAAATACACATTTACATCTTTCTTCAAACAGAAGAGATGCCTGACCTAATTTACAGCGGGGACACACAAGGAACATTGCCAGCACAGGTATGAGGAAGAATCCCTGCAGGGGGGAAAAGAGTGGCTGAGGGTGAGGTGGAGGTCCCTGATTTGGCATTGACACCAGCACTGGGGTGTCTGCAAAGCTCAGCCTCAGGAGCATCAGGTCTGGGTACCTCCACTGCTGCCAGGTAGCACATGTCCATTCACAGCTGTGTCCACAAGAGCATCAGGGGAGAGAAGGAGAATTAGAGCATACCAAGAGAGAAAATATATCATTGGCTGCACAGGAATGCTGGTTTTAGTTACTGTCTGCCATTTCTTTTCCTCCTTTTATTCTAGTTCTCTGACATGAATAATTTAGAAAATTAATAGATTAAAAATTAATATATGCCATTGTAGAATGTGCATAAAGGCACATTGCAAGAGATTATCCTTTCCCAACTCATACTGCGGGCCCAAAGCTGACCTTAGCTTCCCCACTGGACTCAAACATTTTTATTTTTTCCTTTGTGTATTTTTGATCCAACAGCTCAAGGAAAACTGAACAAAGCTGGGAAATGGAATTACCAGCCTAAAAACAAGACAGATCATGACTGTGACATTTCTACACTGAAAACTGAAAAATAAAAGCACAGAGAAAAGAAGGACTGACTGAAAGGGTACATGAAGAATTTCCCCTTGAGAACCTGTTTCTGTGTCTTTTGGGATTAATTTAGTCAAGGAGGGGACTGTGGGTACATTATAATGCCTGCTGTTTCAAATGAAGGCGATTCTAAGCAAACAAAATCTTAAAAACACACGAAATTTTAAAAATACACAAAGCAAAGGCTTAAGCCCAAGAGAGATGGCTTTGAAGTAGTATTTTCGATCACCCTGTATCTGGTACAAAAGTTTCTATTCAGCTCAGTTTACAACAGTTTAAACAATGTTTTTTTCCACAGGAAAGGAAAAGAAAAATAACATTTCATGGTAAGCCACATGGTTAATGACCATATGCAAGGAATTGCTTTGCACTCACCAGGAAGGCAAGTTTTGTGATCCAGCCTTTGGGCTTGAGAAAGCTCCAATTTTAGTAGAATCCATTTTTAATTTTTCCAGGGTAAACTCAGTGAATATCTGTCAGAGTTCTATCTGTCTTTACACCATTAGGATTCACATCTATTTTCCAAGCTGCTACTGTGTGTGAACTTTCATGAGAATTTTCTTTGTTATCTGACTGACATGAATGTGGAATATTTTGGTCAGGGTGAGGCTAAAGTCTGATACAGTGCACTCAAAATTTTCCACAGTACAGGCTGGCTTTTCTCTGGCATGGGTTGATCAAACCTTTCTTTCAAGTCTTTGCAAACTGTTTGTGATCTGTTCACTTTGGGTTCACTCTCTGCTTTCAGCTGGTTTCTCCCATATTCTCATTCCTTATCCCTTCTCCCACTTGTCTTTTATTTCCACTTGCATTATACCTTTCCAACTGGAGATACAAGCCTACAGAGGAATCCCTCCAAAACCTAAACCAAGACACAAATCCCACAGGAAGGATGCAGTTAGTCTCGTATTTGCTGCCATCACAATATTTGCTGTGCTTAAACATAGCATCCTATTTCTCCCTGGATTGAGAACTAGATGAAGACATTTGGCATCTGAGGCCACCCTACTGTCCTTTTCTTTTGAAGCACTGCTTTGTGTCCCTTCTCTTCCCACAAGCACTGAGCATCCAGGCTGGAGAAACACAGGGCAGTGGGGCAATCCATGGGCTGGGGGCCGTGTCCCCTCATTGCCTCTGCCCCACTGAGTTTCTCCCCTCTTGCAGAGAAATGCAGCAGCAGCAGCAGTGGCAGCTAAATCAGGGAAGGTGAGGGCTCTGTGTAAGGTCACTTCTTACAGTGGGGGACAGCTTTTCTCTGCACTTCTCTATCACAAGTCTTCTCTGGGGGGCTTTTCAGGGCCTGGACCCCAGAGTGTGGAGAGCTTGGAGCTCTGCAGCCGTGTTGCATGAGGCAAGAAACTGGGGGCTCTCCCTTCTACAGCTTAAACTGTAAAACAGGGATGCTGGGAACATGCCCTTGTATTCAGGGCTTATCCCAGAACATCTGATACCCTCATCCTTAACCCTGAGGAGACTACAGTCCCACAGGAGCCCTCACAGTCACTACCACCACCAGTATCCCAACAGCATCAGAACACAGAAGGGCTGCAGCATATTTACCTCCTCCTGGCACCTGTCTTCTTAGGGGGAAATCAAGGAAAAAGTCTCCAGCCTACCCATTGTTAAGGCTTTTTTTTTTTTTTCTGGCTGTCTATCTGACCAGCAGAAACCAGCTGCTGTTTTTGCAGTGTCTGGCATGCTCAGGTTGCAGTTTTGCTGGCAGTTTAATAATTTTACTGATAATTATTATGGTTAATTTACATTGTCCCACTCCATGGTGTACACTTTGGCCATTCAGAGCAGTTGCTTGCAAGTCCTGTCCCCCAACACAGCTGCATTTTCTGTGGTATGCCTGATCTACCTGTAATTCACGGCTCAGCTGGGATTTCTGTGGCACAAAAAGCATTACACCATTATGAAATGACAACAGATGCCAGAGCTGTTATCTGTCAAAGTGGAGCCCGAGAGTGCAACTTCTACCAGACTAGCAGCAATTAGGTTTGCAAGTGTAACCAGATCCTATTGTTAATCCCAATTCTGTTTGGGCATCTGTAACAACTGGTTATGTTGTAAGACCACAATGGCTTCCAAGTAAGAAATCACAGCATTCTCATTATGTGCTGAGTGTTCATCACATCAGATCCATTTCTCAGTATTTAATGTTAATTACTAGCTTGGGTTTGTATTAGCTGAGAGCTAAATGATGTAGTACTGCAGAAAACTATTAAGATCTGCATCACATAGGCAAACATGACCATCCACTTCCAGAATGTGAAATGAATAATGAGTGGGTATAAAGGAGTTCTCAGAAACCCCAGCTGAATGCATTCAAGAGTAGTGCTTCCTCTTTAATGGGCTCTCTGCCAGAATGACACATCACTCTGCCTCACTGAAGTAATTTATAAACAGTCCTTCACAACACTCTTTTCTCTCTAGCTGTGCTGCTTCTCCTCACAGGGATAGCTGCAGAGGGAGGATGCACCTGACAGTAAAATTCTGCACTGTTCAGAATAGCAAAACTCCTGGAGAAATCGAGAGCCTAACTCTCCCCAGGACTAAGCCTAAAGGAAAAGGGAGAGCAGGGTGATGTGAAAAACAGAGTTACATAGAGAGAGTTGGCTACTGACCAAATTCCCAATTCTTTGAGGCTGACTTGGGCTTTCCACTCGAAAGCACTGCCTTGGTTTCAGACTGTAATGCAATATCTGAAAGCATTCCGTGTAGCTCCCTGCATTCCTGGAGAAAGCCAGGCTGGAGCTGGAGGCTGGAGTAAAGGTCTGTGAGGTTTGTGCATCATTCCCCCAAGGGATGGTGCTGAGGTGTATCAAAGAGAGCATTTAAAAGGAGGGAAAGGAGCTTCTTAAAACCTTTGTGTACCTTCCCCTCCCTTCCTCTCTTTCTGCCCAAGCATGCTCCCATGCAATGAGTCACCGGGGGTTGTCACAGGCTTGGGATCCCCATTGTACTATTCAGTACACATGAACACAGTCCTTGCTTACAACACAAACATGAAAAACTAGATCCAGAGACACAACAAACCATAGGACAATCTCAGCCATCCTGCAGGTCCAGCAAACTACAGACAGGATTTTGGCCTGCAGTGTTCAAATGAGAACCTTTCTAAAAGCAGGAGCTGGAAGAAAGGGAGAGAGCATTGCACATTTTTAATCAGGAGCTCCACCCAAGCCTGAGGAGAAAATAGCAGAGGTGCTTGCTTGTGGCTGATGAAGGTGGAAGTCAGTCTCCTGACAGTGAAGGAAGGTTTATGGGCAGGGTGGGGACAGCCTCCATTAGAGCTTGCAAGCAAAGAGAAATTATTTCTGCCTGATATCACAAAGAGATGAGAGCCAGCACAGGGATGTGATCACCACAGAGAGAAAGGAGCCAGCAAAGAAAAAGTGATGATTGGGTAGTCTAAGCAATGGGCAAAGGAAATGACCACTGCAGCAAAGTTCCTGCTGCAATAAAAATTTCAAGATGCTGGATTCTGAGAGGCTATGAAGCCAGCCAGCCAGGAAACATTATATGTAGGTGAAGTATGAACAAGAAATCTTTGAGGCATAAACTTGGCATTTTTTTTAAGAGAAAATACTAATTACTTAGGTTGGAAGAAAAAAATGCTTCCACTAATGTCTAAAAATCCTTGTGCCAGAAGGCCTGTTACGCCTTTCTCAGGAAAGGGGAATCAGCTTTTCCTTTGGGTACCTTGCCCATCAATTACCTGCTTCAACAAAGTGATTCCTTTGTCCACTGCCAGCTATTTATAGACTGTAACTGTTTATACGTGGCCCTACAGACATTCTCTACTTGCAGTCTAGATGTGAAAATACAGATTGAAAACACAGACAGCACTGTGTCAGGAAAAGATTTCCTAATCAGACAAATTCTAATCAAAATCCTTCAGCAGAACTTTAAAAGATTGCCCTGCCTTCAACTAATTCTGTGTTATGAGATACAGCACTGAATCTAAGATGTAGTGGATCTGCCAGAAGAGTGCTGGGAATTACAAGGGAAGCCTTTCAATTGCTGGCTTTATATAGAGAAACTATGTGTATATCCTTCCTTGCTACAGTTTCTTGGGCTCGAATGGACCTTCCCTTTTGTCCCTTTGAACATGCAGTACTTCTGCCTCGATGCCCTAGAGCCTCTGTTACTTCAAAACCATTGTTGGGAATTTCCACAATTGCAGCCTTCTCCTACTGTTGGAGGAAAGGATGGCCTCTGACAATGAACTTCACATACATGCAGACAAGAAATGCATTGTGTGGCTTCCCACTTGCCTTTGTTTCCCTGTTTTGCAGAATTTGCTTCTCTCATCAACCTGCCTAGGGCTGCCAGGGACTAATGTTGCCAGTGTGGTGTTCGATACATCAGTCAAATGCTGAGCTTTGAGCAGAGAGTATCTTCCTTTGCAATTAAAATGAGCTGGTCTCTGGGGAAAGGTAAGGCTGTCAGCTCCAAGGAAATTTAACTTGTCCAGTAATCTCCTCCCCATTTCAAGAATTCATGACCTCTGTGACAAGATACTACATATTTTGTTAGCATAGCTCTTACAGTAATTCAGCTAAATCCTATTGAACTACTTGAACTATTTTATTTCATCTTTAACAGCAGACCTGGAACCTGAATACTTCTGTAAATTGAAAACAAATGTAGGTTAAATACCCAGCAGGGATTTCTCTGTCTACCCCAAAAGCAACCTAGAACTTTGCCTCCTCCTAGTAGTACCAACAACTTCTTGCTAGGAAAAAATGACCAGGAACACAGATGAGCTTGCAGCAAATACAACAGGGTAAACCAAAAAGTCAACAGCAGTGGAAGATAGAGAGCAAAGCATATAGAGTAAGAAAATAATTCACATCTTCCCAAAAAACTCTGGCTCCATGCTTTCCTCAATAGCAGTGGCTTCACGGCAGGATAGGTGGGAAGGACAAGGGACAGAGGTCTTCCCAAATACCAGGGTTTGCCTCTTCTCTAGGGCTGACTTCAGAGGCCAGTTTCCCAAGGACCTGTCCAGAGTCAGTGGAGAAAGGCAGGAAACTCCAGAAGACAATTCATGGGACTTCAAGAGACTTCACATCTGGAATGTCCTCAGAGCCCTTTCACTCCAGCACAGCAGGAGACTGGCTTGAGGCAACTTATCAGCTCTCCTCTTGACATGGTAAAGCCAGGGAGAGGACCACAGGGGAAAATGCAGCTCTTGTCTCTGGACTGAGGGACAGAGTAGGTCTGCCCTCTGGACTGAATGATTTATCTCCATGGGCTGTACCCCTCAAGGTGCCTGCTGGGGCAACAAAACCAGACACAAACTTCTACCTGGAGAAAACAGCTTTCTGAGGAACAGCACCTTTCTTGGGAAGAAGGGATGATTTCCCATACACAAGTGAGGTCCTCAGGTCTCCCGACATGAGACAGCACTTGTACAAGAGTGGCTCTGCTCTGTGCTGCGTGGTGCTGCTGGAGAGCTGGCAGGAGCCCAAGCATGGCTGAGCCAACAGGCTCGGGTCTTTCAGAGTTGTTCTGTACCCTGTGGGTCAGCTCGTTTAGCTGGGTTGTGTGTGAAAAGGAGCATAGCCAAGGGCCATAGCCTTAGCTAGTGCTCCAAAAAGAAAGAGCAAAGGAAAGGAGGGAAAAGCCACTCCAGTAGAGAAAGTTGATAAAAAAGTTCATAATTAGGAGAAAGGACGTCAAACGTTTCAAGGCTCTTTGTAAGTCACCAAGCTGGAACACTTAAAGAAGAGTGAGTGTGGGTGTTCAGCAGAGACAGATGCCCCCAATCAGTAATCATCCATGTTTAAAAGAAAACTTTAAAGTTTGCTGTCTTACAGATTTCACTGGCAGGGTTACTTGTCAAAGGAAGTGCATATGCATAGTAATAAAGTTAGCAAGGAGTGGGATTTACAAATGACATTTATCTCCAGCATTTAAAGAATAATAGCTGAGGAAGTGAAGAACTAAGGAGTGCTTGTTTGGCTATTTCATTACTCTGGTACTGTCAAAAACTGGCATACTTATCTGTATGGCTCTTGCATTCTGGACTGTGACAAATCAGTCAAAAGACAAAAATCTTCATATATATAGAGAGAGCTATATATAAATTTGTGTGTGTGTGTGTATTCCAACGTACGCTGAAAATATTTTCCCTGATTCTTCCTGAATCATTACAGTGATCTCTTTTAGCTTGGCTAAAAATATGAACATTGTGTCATCAAATATGGCCAACAGGTAGCACTATCATAGATATTGCATTCTTACCAGCAGCCATAAACAAACAAACAAACAAACAAACCGAAAAACAAACCAGGAAACCCCAATAAAAAAACAAGAGTATAAGAGCATTTACACTGCAAGAAATCCTGGATGATGAGCTGAGGTATTAGCCGACTGCTAAGAATATTCCTGGACATTTCTGACCCCTGAAGGAGCTTCTTTTAGGGTTTGTGCTTTGTTAAAGAAAACCTCCAGCCCCTGGTCATGGTGCCACAGCGAAGCAATCTCCCTCAGTTCTGCTCCTCTGACCTACTTAGTTGGGCTTGGGCTGCTATTTTCATGCAAAGTATTAGAAATCAGCCTCATCATTACAGCAAAGAGCATTATCTCTCACTGTTTTCCATCTAGCCCCAAGAATAACTCTGATGTCAGTGGGAAGCTCTCTCTCTGGCAGCCGTCTCCTTGCTGCCAGCTTGTCAGATAAAGGTCAGCTGGCTCTGCCAGCTCCTCGGACAGACCCGCCCCGTGGGGTCCTCTGCTCACACCAACTCCAGCCCCAGGCAAAGCTGCCCTGAAGGAAGCCAGCTCCTGCTCTCTGCTTCCAAGACCCCATTCAGCTCCCTGTCCTCAATTTCACCAGCCAAGTGCAGTCCTCAAAAACACACACTGCAGCGGGGCCGTGCCAGTGCCTCCTGGTCCAGCCGTTTCTCCTCCACAGCAAATATCCCATGCTGGAGCCCCAGGAAGGGGGAAACACCCCCATCCTGTCAGGGCTTTCCCAGCAAACAGCTGGCATGTGGCTTCCACATCTGTGCTCTTGCAGGACTGATGTGAAGAGAGGGGAAGAAGGCAAGAGCTGGGACCTGAAGCGCTGACTGGCAGCCTTTGGGCATGCAGAGGGAGCAAAGATTCATATTGGCCTCACCAGTGAGAGCTGGGATATTTTGTCTACTTCAGGAAATTTGTCCTCCAGCTGCAATACAGCCTAGAGTTCCTTAGATGAAATCACTCTTCCAGTGAGGATACAAGAAATTACAGGGTGAACAAGAATAACCCCCCAGGAGTCCAGCCTGAACACACAGTCCTAGCAAACCTCATTCATATCACTAACCACAATGGCCATTTTGCCTGAGGAAAGACAGAGCTAGGACTTCAGAGTTTGGCCCAAATCCTAGACTATATAAATAGATTTCTATGAATCAAAGCTCCATTATGTAAGACATAAAAATAAAAGAACAAATGAGAGGAAAAATAAGCTGAACTTCAGAGTCTGCAGTGAAGCATCATCTTAAGAGTCTGGGCACTGAGTCAAGACACAGATCTTTTTCTTTTATTTTATTTTTTCCCCAGTTTGCCTGCTTTGCTTTAAAAGTGACTCATCCACTCGCTCCCCCTTTCTCCACCACTTCCCATGTTGTTTCAAACATGCCTGTACATTTTAAAGCTCTACAGAATATCCAAACTGCCTGATTATCGACTGCACATCTACATTTGCATTTCCAAATTAGAGGGGCAAAAGGGATGTGCCCAAATGAAAAAATGCCTTCAAACACATCGCCAAGGTTAAAAGAACCATGGTGTGAGGCATGCTGCAGTTTACAATAAATTGAAATGTGACTAAAGGCAGCATGTGACAGCCTTCTATATTTAGAGGTGGCTTTTGCTTTTACACTCTTTGAGATACCTGTCAGAAAAGCATCTGTGTTTGTGCATGTCAGCAGAAGAATGAGCCCCTGAAGGTGTAGGAAATCTCCAACAATGGCTTTGTATACATTCCAGTTGTCGCTGGGGCATTTGTTTATACACATTGCGGGCTCGCCTCCCTCCCCACCTCTGGCACATTCCCATCCGCTCTTTGCTTGGGCCAGCAAGTATTTTTAGCTGATGTAGAACAGTGATTTCACCATTGGATCTCCTTGTCACACCTCTTCCACAAGCCTTTAAAAGAGAAGGCTTGAGAGCAAAACAAAGTGCCTATCATAGAAGGGCTGTGGTTATCATTCCAGTAAGAGAGAAGATACATATTCCATTTGCATTTTCCTTAATTTATGTTATTTGCATAGCCAAAGGAGTGAGGAGTCTGTGTTTTGTACAAGACAAATCCACATTGAACACAGTTTGGTCTGAAGGGTTTTCTTTTGTTCTGAGAGATTCCACTTGTCATATGTGCACCCTTTCAGCAGATTTTTTTTTTTTTAAAGCAAGCCAAATAGATATATATGTTTTTTTAAAAAAAAATCACCCTGAGCTGTCATTCTTTTGGGAGAGGTAGACTCTTTTCTTCTTCTTTTGTTGCAGCTTTTATCTACTGTGTGGTAAATAAAAGCATTTCTGTGTAATGTGTATTACATGCATCCCTTTAGGTTTATAAATAGTTACACAGAATGATACTTTTTTCACAGTCCCCTTTCTAGTCTGCTTAAAGCCTTGCCTGACTGCTTTTAAAGAAGGCTTAGCGACATTTAGATAACATGGTGATGCATGCATATAAGAGCAGCACTAATAGTCTAGCTGGGATAAGCATTAGAGCATTCCCACTATTCCAGATTTCCATAAATAACATAAATTAAACTCCCAGCTATTTATATGCAGTACCAGCTACAATAGCCTTTTATTTCATTCCCTTTTTCTCACCATTTGCTAAATCAATATTCAGCCAACATTCTGGAGATGGCATCCATTTTTTTGCAACAGGCTGCACAAGCACAATGGATGTTGCATAAGTTTAGTGGGAAACAGCCACCAAAATGTCTCACTGCAGCCCATTGCTGCTCCTTGTAGGCCTCTCCACTGGGAGATTTGCAAAACAAAAGTAAGGCTTGTTTTACAAGGAGCTCCACATACTGTCATTCCCAACCAGGATGACAAAGTCTGCCACTGAATTCAGGGCAGCTGTGTGACTCTACAACAGTAAAAACATTTCTTTGCATAGGCCAGGAAAGGGACAAAGTGCTCATCCTCCAGACCTTGCAGAGATTCTTGGTCCACAGCCCAGCTCTAGACCTATACTCCATGTTTCCAGGGTTTGGACATGGTATTTTGTGTGCTACCATAGCAACTGATGCTCACATATCTTCTAGCAGATGGCAGTTCCAGGAAGGAGGCCTGAAAATGTCTTTGTAGCAATAATTGCATCCCTTGGACATTTCAGAATGACTCTGTCTTCCAGGCTGCTCTTCATGATGTTTCTGGCATCACTGCTTGGCATGTGGCTTCACAAAGTAAAGACAGGGCAAACTGGGAGCTGCCTAATCAGTGTCAAAGTCAGCTGTATTAAAAAAGAAAAAGCCAAACAGTACGAACTTTTAAAAAGCATAAAACAAGTAGATACATAGAAAAATGTGGTAGAGAAGGATAATGAAGGATGTTGTGCAAGGAAGCTGTGTCTTACAAATTTAGCAGTGTTTTCTAAAGGAGTTAATAAACATGTAGGGGTAGCTCACTTGATTGATAATGTAGGACCAGATTTAAAACAAGGTTTCACAATATCCCTTACCATGGGCTCATAAAGATGCTAAACTAGGGGGAAAGTTCTCTCATTAATTAAAGTTAAAAGAAATGAAAAGGAGGAATAAACCTGAAAGTCCTGTGGAGATCTGTTCTGCTAGTCATTAAGCATGTTCACTAACCACCAAAAAAAAGGCAATGGAGAGTAAGCTAATGAGGTTTATTGATGATACTAAGCCACTGAAACTGTAAAAATGAGTGATGACTGTGCAGAATCACAATCCAGTGCTATGATTGTGCAAAGCAACAGGGCAATAAGATGCCATGCAAAATTTGGGGTCTATGAACACAACACTTATGCATATAAGGAAAAGCAACCCTAAATTCAGAGATAGGTGATGAGTTTGGAGGTGCATATTAACACTTTGGAAAGTAATCCTGGTCTTACAACAACTTTTTCTACAAACACTTTAGGGTTTAGCAGCCCTTTACCAAAGGGGCAACTGTTTTAGCTGGAACTATTAGGAAAGGAGCAGAATCCAAAATCCTTGTTATTCCTGTATTTTGAAGCATCAATGGAGTTCCAGTCCTTCATCAATCTTGGGGGGAGGGGGGGGGGAAATAAAGGATACAATTGCAAAGAGGATAAACACACACCACCAGTGATTAAAAATATGAAAGAAAATATTCAAGAAGTAAGTAAAAAGCCTAGGAGGAGTCTTGCACCTAGAGAGGTCAGTAGGGAAATGAAAGGTAACCTTGAATGGCACGGACTAGTTGGATGGGGAATCATTATTCACACTTTCTATACAGTGGGAAGTACACAACTTCACATCTTGAGCCTACAAGATGGTAGTACAACAGTAGTACCAAAGCAAAGGTTGCATTTTTTCACAGCACTAAGGATACACTGAGGAATTAATTTCCACAGGATTCTGTAGCTGCCAAAAGTCTGCATGGGTTCCAAAAAGCAGTTGGACAAAGTCATAGGAAAAGACCATCCTGAGCTACTGTGCATAAAGGTGCCACCTCCAGCTCAGGAAGATTCTGGGTTAGAGACTGTCAGAAAATGGGAATACTCCTGTATCACTGGCACCCCAAAACCCTTTTCCTATACACTCTCAGTCAGAGTCAGAGATAGGATACTGAGTTAGCTGGGGCTTTGGTCTGGCTTTGGTCACAGTCCCCTCATACTGCATCATCTGAGCTGTAGGAGCTGATCTCAGGCTGTGCTAAACGTGACCCAGCTTAGTGCTTTTGACTGAAAGCCAATCTCCATCAGATGCTTCAGATTTACCATAAATTTACAAGAGCACACACAGTTAGGGTACTACTCCCTCCTGCCTTGGCATCGTGTGCTCTCTTACTTCAAACTAAAAGGGGCAACCCACAGAAAGCATGAAGAGAAGCAGAATATTTTGTATTAGGCTTCTTCAAGCTCTCTGGACCTTATTCTTTTCCCATGCTTTGTTTTCATCTCTATTTTACCTGAAATGTCATAGAGAAAATGAAGATCTCTTGATCCAATAACCTCCCTCATCCATCAGCTCTTTTTCAGCAGGAAATTACTGCCATTTGGTCTGAGTTTTTCTCATGGAATAAGGAAGGGCCAGAGTCTGAAGCCTGGGTTCACCCTAAGTTGTACCTCACTCAAATACAAGTCACATTGCGATCACTGTCACTGCTTAGAGGATTAAAAATTACAAGGCTAATAAGAATGAGAATCTGCCCCTAATGTACCAAGTCCCTCTTTAAGAGTCCTATTTGGTTCATCTTACTGTGGCTGCTGTCCCATTAAAACCTTAAAGAGAACTCATAAATATAAAAATACCCAAGAGCGTGGCTGAGAATCCTGCCCTGAATAATTGTACTGAAATATTCTAAAAGGGACTTAATTTCCTTCTTGATAGCCTCAGTAATACTTTGAAGAGAAAAAAATGAAAGTGAGGACATGTATTACATTCTGTAGATGTACAAAAAGGAACCTTTTCTCAGGGACTACGTCAGGGGAATATGTCTAAAAGGGCATATCTGTGAAAATATGACCTCTGATTTTGCCAAGGTCAGCAAAACCTACTGTGATTCACTTTGTAAGTGTCGGTCACACAAGTTAAAGCTGCCTCAAGGCAACTTTAACTTCTCTACCCAAATTCAACAAGACACAATGTTTTTGAAAGGTTTGCAAAATCCTCCTCTGTACGGAGGAGCAAGATTATCTGGGCCAACATTTGTTTATGATTATTTATGGATCCAAACCAAGGTTTTTTTACTATAAATTCATATGGACTGGCAGATCAAAAAGCCATTAAGAGCTGTTAATCTCACATGGAACAGGCTTTTTAATTTGAGTTTCCTGGCACATGCTGTTCAAGGGTGGGTGCTGTTCTTCTCTTAGCCTCAGTGGCAAGAAGACCCTCACATCACACAGGCCTACAGTGCCATTTGTTGAGAAAATCTGTTATAATTCTGGGTTACACCATTTGCTGAACATTTCTTGAGTTAAAGCTGAGAAGAGGAGGGGATGGGTCTTGCACTCTGCCTTGAATGCCCTTATATGGCTGCTCAGAGGCTGCCACAGCAGCTCATAGTCACTGTTCTGAAGACAAAGATAAGCATCTGGGGTCACACCATTACCCATTCCTTCAAACATTCCTGGTTCCTAGTGTCAAAAAAATGAGCTCCCAACATCCTCTGCATTTGTGCTCACATGGGATTTTATTATTGTGCTAGGAATAGGAGGATTTCCATAGAAGGTTAAAGCATTTTGTGTCCTGCATGGAACTGGCCAATTCCAGATGTGGAAAAAGGTGCCAGGATCTGATTGAGCAGTTGTGGAGTAGTGTTATATCAGGACCTTATTAAGCAGTTGTGGAGTAGTGTGATATTCAAAACAGTTTCCAATTTACCTGCACTAGGGAGAGAAAGTAGTTTGTCATCAGTGATGTGGGTATTTATCTCTTTAATTTTTCCAGATATCTTACACAGACTAACAATACATATTCTTTTATTGATGTAAATGTCTAGATGCCTAATAGTCCCTTTACTTTCCTCATATCTTGTAGCAATGAACATGATAGATTGCTGAAAAAGTACTTACCTTTTACTGGAAATGTTTATCTTTCAGTTTCCCTTTAGTTTTATCTCAGGTGATGTTATATGCAATGTTTGTGTGCCACTGGATGCTCTGTCCCTTTCTATTCACCTCCTGTCTGAAAGCAAGCCCTCTTAGTCAACCATTCATCAAGAAGTCTCCCATCACTTCAGTTGTTTTATCACCAGATTTCTGTGTCCTCTCTAGAAAGACTGGCCCACCTCCCAATGAGCATACTTTACATGACAGATTTATAATGATTTTGCAGATGTAGATGGTATCATCTTCTACATGGTATCATCAGACATTTTTAATTGTCTGAGGCACATTGCTTGTTTTCTGATAGCTATGGTGTAGCATGCAGTGTGTTGATGCTCCTGTTTACAAAAATACTCCCAAATCCTTCTGGTTTGGTTGTTGTGGTTTTTTGTTGTTGTTGGTGGTGGTGGTTTTGGGGTTTTTTTTGTAATTCCAGTTTGGTTAGAGAAGTACACTCAGTGACCTGAACACTCAACCCAGCCTCTCCCTGGCCACTGAGGAGGCTGAGCTCTGGTGGGGCACCCTGACTGAGCTGTAGTCAGACAGGATCACTGCTGCCAGGAGGTGATGCTCCACCTCATCCTCACAACACCTCTGCATTCCCACCCTGCAGCACCAGTGTTTCTTGGAACTCTCACCAAGCTGAACCAGCTCCAGAAATGAGAGGGAAATGAACATCAGGAAGAAAGGGCATATTCTGGTGGGTCAGATAGCTGGATCAGCTCCACAGTCAGCCTGGAAAACAATGTCAGAAAGAGCATGAGAGTCCTGGTTGACAGCAGCAGCAAGAGGAGGAGAAAGGAGAGAGAAGGGGAGTGAAATGGCAGCTGTCAGCAGCACCAAGCCAACAGAGCACCCCCAGCAAGAAGACAGGAAGATGTTTGTGATGCATCTGCTCCAAAATACACATATCCAAAGACGGAAATACTGCTTAAACTATGTGACTGCTAAAAGCTAAGGGCATGCAGAAGAAAAGTTCACCTTTCCATTCAGCTGCCAGGCAAGCACCCCAGCAGTGCCAAGCCTCCAAAAGTGTTACAGCAGGGTTGCCAGCAGCCATCTCACTCTTTTGTCTCAGCCCTGTCTCAGCCCTCCTGGCTGCTCTTCGCTGCCCTCTCTTGAGTCACCAACCCGTGGCAGGTTGTGTACATCTGTGGCTGCAGTGGTTTCCCCTCCTCTCCAGAGTGACGTATTTCAAACACTTGCTCTAGATAAGGTGTGGGGAGCTTCTTCTCCTTGTTAGCTCTTAGCACGCTGAGAATTGCCAGCCTACTTCTGCCCTGTACTTCCCAGCCATCGAATACAGCACCCCTGGTCTGTAACTGCTTCCTCTATGAATTTTTTGACAGGGATTTTGTCAAAGGCTTCCTGAAAGTGCAGGTATGCAGGAACAGTGTAGAACAACCCCAACCATGCCTCTAAGGAGTCCATGGAGCTGTAGTGTTTTATTTTTGCTTTCAACTTTTGCTTTCTCCTGTGAGTTTCCTTTATATTCAGATGCAGAAGTGATACAAAATTTCATAGGAGGGAAAAGGTGCACAGCAGAAAAAGATGAGATAGGGAATATGATTATGCAGGAATCCTGTGCAACTTGAATGGTAGGAAAGTCATTTTGTATCCTGCACTGGAATGTCTCCTGCTGATGGGTGCAACCCTTTCCCAGTGACTGTGAAAATCTTGATAAGGAAAGTGATGAGACACTTAGTGCAGCTAGAGCTCTAAGACTTGGGTTTGCCCTCCCACACATTTTGGGTGGGCAGGCAAACCACAGAATGTCATCTGTGAAGTCAGAAAGCATTGGGTACATTTAATTACTACATTAGCACTTGCTAACTCTTTGAATGCCAAGAACTGGTTGTGGAGGGTTTGGGGTTGTTGTTCGCACTTTGGTTTTACTTCAACATAACTATTGGGGTAGGAGCTCACACATCTGAGAGCTGGAGTCAGCCCATTAATAGGCACTTACTGCAATAAACAGGTCAGGAAATAATTGTGGCAAAGCAAAGAGCTGAGTGGCTTTGGCTTATTCTTGTACTTCTCATTGTTTCCTATTCTTTATTTTCTCACTCACAAGGTTTTCTTTTCAGCAGTTTTCTATTTCCAACCATCTTACTTGTTCTGAAGAAAAATAAAATTATGTAAATAAAGGATCTTTGCAGTTAAACAAGGTATTTCAGCCGTTGGGGGTTAGGCACCACAGAAATCCCCCCTGAGAATCTGCGCCGACCATTTTAACAGTGTTAGAAACTGTGCAGTAAGAAACTGTGCAGTTTCTTACTGCACAGCCCATTTATCAGCAACACCCTGGTGACTGACCACAGCCTCATCAGGCATCCCATGGCCCAGTCACTCCCTTTCCCAGATATCCAAAGGAGCAGGCCAAATCCAGTGTCAACAAGAGCAGCCCCTTTCCCACGTGTGCACAGCCCTTTCACAGCCATGGGGTAACACTGCATGGCATTGGAGCTGAGAGGGATCCCAATATCCCAAGGAGACAGGAAAGATCCTTGTCATCTCAAATTACCTGACTCACCCCAGAACCCAGTTGCTCATCCAGTGAAGCAGCTGTTTCAGATCCTGCTGTACGAGTTCTCTGGGCAAGCCCTGCTGGCTCCCAAAGCCCCCTCCCCTGGGACACACACTCAGCACCTCCAGGACTTTGGCAGAGCCATACACAACTGGAGGCATTGCATAGCACATCTTTGTCTGACACGATGGTAAACCACATGGCCTAATGACCCAAAAACTTGGGCGCCGTTTCTTCACACAAGAAAGGGAAGTTATTGTTGCATTTGGCAGTTTCCCTGAGAACAAAAACCAAGGCATGAAGCTGTTCTGATGTGATCTTTATAAATATTTGGTTAGGCAAATACCTGAATCAAAAGGAGGTTTCTGACAGATTTAGGATCTTTCAGTTACTTTTCCATTCTTGGGATATCTGAAATGAGTCAGTCTATCAAAAGTCACTGTTGCTTAATGCTGGGGCATCAGTGGCAAAAACCACGCTGTCAAGAGCTCCTCTGTTAGTCAGCATTTCCTTCCTGATCCCTCAGCAGGAACCGAGGTATGTGTGTACCAGGGCTGAGATTTGCCTTCCCTGTGCACACTTCTCTCCTGCTCACCTGGGAAGGAGAGAGCCTTGCTGCCACTCCCAATGTGCTGCAACCCTGCCGTCTGCCCCAGGGCCATGGAAATGTCCTGACACTGGGCGTCTTCCCAAAACATGCTCAGGCTTGCAGGATCTAGATTGTCTTCCCTTGCTCTGCTCCAAACGTTGTTGAATCAGAGGCTAAAAGACTGCAGTGTTTGGTGTTCAAAGCAGAATTAAAGCACTACACGAGTTTGGGCTTTATTGTTGGGTTGTTTTTTTTTCTTCACAGCAGACCTCCCTTTACCAAACTTTTAAAGTTTGAGGGCATTTTTGTTCTTTTATTTCCCCTTTAACTTCTGCCATGCATATATGCTTGTCAAGCAGAAGCTCAGGCATTGGGACACTGTGGCTTTACTCCACAGGGAGTTATTAAGCCTGATGTAAACACACAGTTGTTTCCATTTAGCTTATAGGTGAAATGCTAAGCAGATTTTGGTCAGTATGAATACATCTCACTGAGCCTGGGGTAGATTTTTGTACATGGATATCCTTTACAGATCTTCACTCAGGCTTCTCCACAAACAGCAAGGTAAATGGGTATAACCACATCCTAAATCAGTCCAGAGAGATTTGCACTGATGCAACTGAACTCATGGAGGTTTGGGTGTGCACAAATTCCATAATTGCTACCAACCAACTTTCTGCAGAGCTGAGATCCATATTCATATGTATCCTTTTCTAGAGACACTGAAGGTGGTTGCCCCAGAGAGCACTTTGTGGACACCAGTGTCAGCCCACACAACTCGTAATCTCATGTTTTACTGAGTTCAGCTGGCTTGCCAGCACTTATGAGCTCTGAACCACAAGAACCTAGACACAGAGATCAGCAGGACCAAGGGCTGTAGGCTCTGACCAAGGAGAGCGTGCCCCAGGGCAGGGAAAGTGTGAAAGGTGAGGGTGCATCAGCGGCTGTGGGCAGGGTCACCCACCACGTGGTGCAGTCACCTGGGCCAACCGTGTCACCTCTGCACCCCTGCCGTGCCTGACTCACCCAGCCCACGTCCATACTTTATCATCCAGGACATTATCACAGCAGGAGCTCTTTTCCACACAGTGTCACAGACTAAAAAGAGAAGATGAAGAGGAACATAAAAATACAGAAAGTCAATGCTTTTTCAACGCTGACCTAATAAAAAAAAAAAAAAATTAAAAAATTTAAAAAAATCTCCCATCCCAAATAGCAGTGAAACTCTTAGATAACTTTCTGTTCCACACAAGTTCTCAAGCACTGTCAGCCTGGAAAATGGCTTGGTCTTAACCTGGTCCAACCATCTGTGACAATATCCAGGAGTGCCAGACTATTTGCAGTGGGGCCACTGGCCCACAGAGACACCAAACATACACCAACCCTTTGGAGTAAGAGGGTCTAAACCCCAGGGTGTGGGACCACCAACAAGGTGTGCTCATTCCTAGTGATTGGAGTGATGCCACCTGGGGCTCCAGATGCCACATATGTCACCTGAGGTTCCTAAGAGAAAAGGGCAGACAATAAAAGCAAAAGCCACAACACACACAGAGCAGATGTTTTTCCTTGCAAATGATGTTGGAGTAGTCAGGAAAACAGAGTGTCTGCTTATTATCTAATATTTTCACACATTTTATTTTCACTTGTATCATCTTTTCAGGGTATGACGCTCTTAGAAGGATTTTGGTTAAATCATTCCATGAATGGGAATAATCAAGCTTGGTTTTTTTTGCTTGTTATTTTTTTTACTAGGAACTAGTTCCAGGACAGTATTGCTATGTATTCCTTTTACATTTAACCTTCCTGTCACTCTAGTTTTACCACTGTGGGTCTGAAATTCATTCACGTGGAAGCCAACTGTGGACTGGTGGTTGTGTAATGTCCCTTTATTTTATTATTTAATCTTCTTTTCATCTTGCTCGTGTACAATATCCATGGATGCATACTTTCAGTATGGTTATGAAATATCAGATCACTCTCTCTTCTTCCCAAGAAAAGAAAGAGAAAGGAAAGGGGCAATTTCATCTCAATCCCCTGGTATCAGGCTCTCTGAGTGTTATTCACTGTGCTAATAACTGTATCAGCATGTTTAAAAGATGATATGCTTTTAATTGTTTCACTCACTCTCTCATGCACATGAAGTAAACACACTCTAATGGGTTCTGTACCTTTCATCCTTTATTTTATTGTTAATGGTATCTCCAGTAATATAAAATGACGGATGAGTGCAGTCTGAGAAAAGCAGAAAAATCAATACACATCCAGACTCCACATGAGAGAGGCGAGGAGCTTGGGCTGCCAGGCACTGCAATCCCTCTTGGGCCAGACAACAAGAGCAAGGCAGTCAGTAAGGAAAGGCACACCAGCAAAACACCTCCTGTGGAAACAAGCGGTGCCCTGGGCATCTGGCGCACTCTGCCCCATCATTCTACCTCCTGTTTGCAGAGAAGGGCTCTCCAGACATACCTGATGTACTGACACACGTGCAGTGTGGCTGAGAGCACAGCACTCTCGCCACAGCTGGGCTCACCCACAATTCAGGCAGCACACATGGGTGGAGGTACCCAGTGCAAACTGGCTGGATTGTCTTTGTCCCAGGCTCTCCCTGAGGTGAGATCCAAGGGGTCTTGAGGAATGAGAGAAACAATGGCAAGACCTTTACTTCAACTCAGATGTGTCCATGCAGGCAGGGGCCATGCCCAGACTCAGGTGTGGGCAGACTCACGTGTGCTTGAAAAACTATGCCCCAAAACACATGAGGTGTTAGAGGGTGTCAAGCAGAACAGTGAAGCAGTTTTCTATAGCTTGTGAGGAGCACCTGACAGTCCTCTGCCCTGCTAGAGGAGAGTGTCACACACATTCTGCAGAAACACAACATCCCCATGTCACATTCAGCCATCAGCCAGCGACTGTGTTAATAATGCACAGGGGCAGCCACTTGCCATTTCCAATTCTCTAGACATCTCTGTTTTCCCTACAGGAAAACATAGTTTGGTCTCTGGTCTGTTTAAAAAAAATCAGGGTTTTATATATATATATATATTCTTTTTTTCTTTTTTTTTTTCCCAAGGAACAGGAATGAAAGAGTCTAACAGAGACCAACAATTTTTAATTCATTTAGGGAAGTAAGCCCAAAGGTAAGGAGAAGTACTGTTTGTTTCAAAACAAGAGCCCATCCTTCACATTCAGGCTGTAGCCTGGAGTGGGTATCGTACTGCCAAATTATAAAAGCCTGTAATGGAAATGCTGACAGACCTTCAGCACCAGGGCACTCACAGCCCCTCTATAAATAGACTGCAAATGCTTGGTATGTGAGATGGGTTCAAGTAGCCACTTGACAGACTCTGGCAATTTGACCAATGATTATTTCAGAAAACAAGCACAGATGAGATCTGCTCATCTTTGTAGTCATTCTTGCAGGTGGTTTGGGTGCATATCCTCCCAGTTCTCCAGTGCCAGATACAATGCATTAAGGATGCTGATCTGGCAGGTACAATGCTGCGTCTCCAACAAAGCTGTAATATGACCTACTTTGCTCAGTCTAGTACTATTCAATAATAAGTGGCCTCTATTGGGTTTCTACATGTAGACAACATCAAACACGTTTCACTGAAACATTTAGATATTGATTTTACTCAGTCTGGAAACTTCAAAGTGGGTTCTTTCCATATCATCTTGAAAATGCATCCTCTTGCCCCCATGCTATAGATTCTGTGTTAGTGCACGTGCATGTGGACTCCCTCAGCTGCTAGTCATCCCTCTGCTCTTTGTTCCTAAATTAAGGGCAATTGCTGTGTTCCTTTATCTCCTAAAGGCAATAACTACTTTGTACAGTAACATCAGAGCTGTCTCTGCTGCTTGGCTTCCTTTCAGTTACCCAGCCATGCCTGGATTTTAACCGGAATGCAAAAGAATGCACTGATCCTAAACAGGAGCACTGGAGGTACTGGAGGATTGTTTAAAGTTTGTGAGCCTGTTTCTTTAGCTTCAGGAAATGAGTTAAGTTTTTATCATGTATTTGCTCATTCCATCATTTGTTCTGGGGCTCTGTCTCCAACTAAAAACTCCATTGAGATTTGTTTATGTTCTCCACCTATTGGAATTGCACTGTTGGTTTCTTTTCTTTCTGTTTTCTTGGTTTTATCATAAGTTCTCAATCACCTAGGTAGAGACCTGAGTGCAACAAGCATCCTGTTAATAGCTGCAAAGAGAAAGGGCCATCACATACACTTTCAGTGGGGGACTTAAAGGCTGGAATATAATAATAATATAATATGAGATGAGTCAGATTTCCAAGGACAAGGTGATACTCTTTGTCCTGAAGTCCTTGTGGTAATTTCAAGTGTGGGAGAAGTGTTCCCTTCCTGACCCAGTTTGTTACATCATTTTTCTGCACATAATTACACCTCTGCCACGTTCCATCCAAAGCCAGTCGCATCCTGAGTCAGCCTCATGCAGAAAGTGGTGGAGGGCCTTTAGTCTTGAGGTATGAGTGTAAATGAGCTGTCCTAACAAGCTCTCCTGCAGCAGGAGAGACCATTGGCATCAGAGGGGATCGATGAAATGGAGCCCTATCTAGGCATGGTCCATGTTCTTGCCATGTATTTGGGATTGGAAAAAATTATTTTCCTGCCCAGAGTCAGGAAGTGCTGGTGTCCTCTGCACTCTGCCAGAACAGCACAGACCAGATTCCTGCCCTCCTTATCTATGAGCCAATGCATGTGTCCAAGTGAAAGATCCACATGTCTCATCCTCAGATGCACTCTTCAAAGTTGGACATGGTATTTAATCAGGAAAAAAAGCAGCAAGTAGATGTTCTCATTTAGGGTCTTTTTGGATAGATTGTCTTTATGTAATCTATCATTGTGGTGTGCTATGTATGATGATGATGATGATGATGATGATAATGATATTATTATTATTATTATTATTATTATTATTATTATGTCTAGAGTAGCATCATTAGGTCAATGGCAGTTATTTTCTTCTAGAAAATTATGAGTTAAGAGCACCACAGCAAATGAAAATCAACAAGCGCCTGAAGCAAAGGAGCTGCTTCAACACTCTGCTGCAGAAGGTCAGCTCTCTTTCAAACACTGCTTTTTCAAACTTTTGCCTCTTGATTGGCACAAATGAGTGCTCTTGACCAAGTGCCATTTACCTGTAATCTTTCCTCCTAAAAAATTTGGTAAGAAAAACCACATCACTTATATTCACAGCAATTATTTCCTGGGAATGTCATTTGTTTGAAAGGCTGAACACAGAAGATGATGTCATATTCCAGTAATACTTGAGGACATTTGAACCAAAGCAAGACTAATCACATGGGGCACCTCATGAGGAAATCATTTCATCTGAGAATCACAGACAGGGTGGACAGTGCCACTACCCAGCACCAGAGCCCTTCACAGCACCTGGGGTTCCTGGTGCTTCCCTCAGCTTTCTGCCCAGCCTGCAATAGATAGGCTCTCTGGGACCCTGGGCTTTGCACAGATGCTGCTTTGGGTATTTCTGTGGCTTGGCAATGCCAAATGTCACCTGCTCAGTCAGCACTGCACAGCACACGATTCTCACCACGACTTCGGTGACAGTAGATGGTTAAGCAGCAAAAAGTGCCAAAGGCAGAAAGGATGGGGTTGTTGTTTTAAGTCTGAATCCTTACAGTGATGGGGGATGTTAGAGCACTTTCAGCACATATTATTAAAAAAAAAAAAAAAAAAAAGACCACAAGCAAATCAGGACAATTTGGTACTGCTGAAGTCAAAAGCTTCTGCTGTTACATTCCTTTACACATCAGAAATACTTATTAACAATTGCATGTTTCTTTCAAAGGAGCACACGCAATCCACTGTGGTTTAAAGTTAAAGAAGGTGGAGGAAACCCTGACAGAGAATAAAGCTGAGCTACAAAACCCATAGTAAAGGAATGCCTCAGTGGAGATCACTTTTCTGCATCATTCCTGCTTTCCCCAGAGCTAAGCACAGTGCTGCACTTAACTGGGACCAGATCCTGTTCATTTTTTCAAGGCCTGTCCTCTTCAGTTTCATTCTTTGTATACAGCAATTGGGATTCTATCCTACATGTTAAAATAAGGATATTAGCTAGCAGAAAGAATCCCTTCTCAAGCTGTGAGATAGTGATGGAGTCTGCTTTATGAATGCTAAAAGAGAGCGTGCAGTGTCTGGAAAACACTACACTGACCTGCGGGGTTTGAAACCTGCCTATAAAGTTCTCATTTAGCTGAGATGTTCTCAGAGTGGATAGGCCAAAATCTGCTCTTCCTAAGTGTCTGCTAATAACCTTAATGGAGTGCAAAAGCATAGAGAGGCACCAAAAGGGATTTAAAAGCGGAGAGAGCGGGAAGAGCAGTAATGTCACTTCGTACATAAAATATCACACCCCAAATAACAGAGGTGCTGAGGTAGGCAGAAACCTCTGGAGATTGTCTCATCCATATCTTAAAATGAAACACTCCAATCTCCACATTCACATTCACTCAAAATGAGACAGAGACATCACATCACTATCATTTGACCAAACACTGTGGAGGGCCAAAAGCATTGTCAGGGAAAGAGGAGGCTGGAATCATAGGATGCAATCTGCAAACATGTCTGAGAGTGCTGCCATACCCGAGGCTAAATCCGCTCCAGTCTCAGTGCTGCCTGACTCAGTGGTTCGGATCTATAGGAATCATAGCCGCAGGGCAGGAACCCACGTTCCCCACAGGCTGGGTGCAGAGCACGGAAAGCCAAACAGTGAGCTCTTGGAACGCTGGCAGGGTGAGCAGGGAGTGAAAGTAGGTGGCCATTGGCACCCAGAGCGGACTGCACAAAGCCCCTCAAAGGCAGCCATGTTCTTTGCTCCTTTCGGAATTCTCACTTGGAGCTGGCTGCCAAAACTTGCCGAGTCATTTTGTATAGGGTGCAAAGAGCCTTCCTGCTGTGTCCCAGCTTGGTCTGCCCATCAGTGCACAGCCACAGCACCGGCTGGGAAAGCACCTGCGCTGACAGCCCCATGCATTTGATGTGAGCAGGTTGTGAGTGCAGGACACTCACCATCTACACAGGCTGCCCACGCTATCAACAATTTGAATGATTCTTCCTCTTTTGAGGACATTCCAGCTGTATTGGCCCATACCCTGCTGGGGGAGTCAGGATCCCACGGAATGCAAGCCTTCCAAGTGGTTTCTCCAAGGCAGCACAATAGTTAAGCTTGGGCTTTGTGTGTGCTGCGGAAATACTCCAAACACTCAGGTGAGATAGGAACTTACATGCAGGGTTGCTCTGAGGGTTTTGTCTGCTCTGTTTACAGAGACATTAAAGCAGCAGTTTCTTTTGTCAGGGCTGGTGAGAATCTGGTACTTGTCTCCCTTAGGGGGTTGAGAAATCCCACCCAGGGAAACAGAACACACCCAAAGATCCTGCCAAGCCAAGCGGCGATAGTGAAGGGGAAGACATGCTCAAGGTTCCCCCTGAGGAATTTGAGCACCCAAATTGCAGCCAGAATCTGCGGGGACGTCTCAGTAGCAGTTGGGGTGGGGGAAGTGTGGAAGCAGCAAAAAAGTGCATCTGGCTGGGCCAGCCCCTTTCCTTCAAGCGGCACAGCCAAGCTTTGAAAGACAGAGAACAAAAGGCAGACTGGTGAGCAGGGGAAGAAAGTGCTGGAATGGAATTTGTTGCTACAGGAAGCTCAATGGTTTGTCGTAAAACAGACTGCAGTTCTGTTGTTTCCATGTTAAACCCTAGAAAGGGGCAGCTCCAGCACACAGGGGATTGTCTGGTGCAAAACCAGTGGAGGTTTGAAAAGAACAAAAGGCAATTTGAGTTTCCCAGCTATAGTAAAAAATAATAATAAGCAGAGACCAAGTTTTTTTCCCTTTTCTTTTCCTTCCAGAAATTCCCTGGTTTCATCTTTTAAAGTCTTAAACATTGATTTAATTCCAGGCTTGCCTTTAACGAACAAGAAAACATGTAGCAGGCCTTCTAGATCCCAAATCTACAGCAACACTTCCAATTTTCATTACCAGAAATAGCAAAAGGAAATCAAAAGCAGGTGTGGGAAGGCTTCTCTAAATGATGGCAGGGCTGTCCTTTAACCTTTACTGGAGGCAAACACACATCTATGCATGCCAGGCTATTGCCTTACTGCGTAGTTCCCTTACAGTTACAAAAACCTGACAAAAGCAAACAAACACACTCAAGTTTTTCTAAGCATGTTTGCTGACAGCCCTTGCCACCGAAATATTTCACTGACCTTTGACAAAGATAGTAAATAAGGTTTGCTAGGCTGTAGCGAGGAAAAAAATCAGGGCATTGGGGATCTCAAAGTTAAACAAAGGAAAGGGTAACATGAAAACAACTTTGGAGATCAGTAGGAAGAAAAATAGGCATCTCATTTATCTCTTGATCACACCATGTCCTTGGTTTTTTTTGCATATATTTGTGGTACTTTCTCCAAGTTACTTGAGATGACTTTGGTTTGATCCTGCCAGATGCTGAGCAACAAGCCACAGCCACACTCAGCAGTTTGCAGAGATGGAGCTGAGATTAGTCCCAGATTATCTTGGTGCAGCCTGCGAAAGCCAGTCATTCTGTTTTTCATTTCTGTGGCAAAACTGCAAGATCCTGGAATTTGTTCTTTCTCCTCCTATATACCATTCAGTGAAGCAAGAATTAATGCCCCGGAGCTAGCTGTACACTGCCAACTCAAGCCTTTAAAATGAACACAAAAATCAGAGCCCAGCCTGAACAGGGAAATGTAAGCCTGAACCTGGCCCCAGCGACAGCGGCTGCTGGAAAGGCCCCTGGAGGCAACTCCAGCACTGTAATAACCTACGTAAACAGGGATGGTGTTTTTTTCTTTTTTTTCATCCTCCGCCTTGCTTCAGTGGAAAGGGGTGGAAAAATAACTCACTTGCGTACACAGTCATTTAGGCCCAGTCATGATTCCCTTAGAGCCCGTGCCAATGGATTTTAGTCATTTTCTGGCAAAGGTTTCCCTTTCAACCACAAATACTGAATAGTTATTGGGTGAGTCACTGCCTTGAGTAATCTAATTCTTTGACCAGTACATGCTTGCTTCCTGTGCTGCAGAATATCTTTCTTCACTAGGATATTTTAACCTGTGCCTTTTGTTCAGGGGTTTTCCTTCCTGCAGTGGCCAGCGTTGCAGGTTTGGGAGACCAGAGGGGTGTGGAGGAGCTCAGAGCTCAGCTTCCAGGGCAATTCCTGCTGCAGATCCCTGGCTGCCTCAGGGCTGAGAAAGGCACTGTGGCCTACTGGCCTCCCCCACCTCAAATCCAGCCTGTGCTGTCCTGGGAGAGTGGCAACCTCAGGCTTAGAAGGTAATTTTTAAGACAGAGGGACTTTACTCAGCAGCTCCGGTCACAGCTGGAGGTATCATATGGTTCCATGCAGCTTTGCCAGCAGATTGTAAAACAGCCAAACCTGCAACTTTTGCCTTGTGCCAGTGTCCCAGCCAGCCCCTCAAACAGAGCAATTGGTGCCTGAGGGCTGATCCCACTGACTTTAGGAAGGGAATGTGAATAACAACTGCATGGGATGGTGTTGGTGCAAACCATAGCAGCTGGTGTTGGTACAAGCTTCTGCAAGGGTTCTGACCTGTTTTCCCTTTCTCATGTACTAGCTTTATAAGAAAATATACTGCTTAAAAAATCACATGGGTTTAGAAACACTACAGGAGAAAAATATTTCTTTTCACCTTTAGAAAATGCAATGTTTCAGGAGAACTTAAATGCTCAAGAATTATATTGTGGTGAGTGTTCACAAGACACCTTTTGAAGAATGTTTATAAAATCTTTTCTAGCCTTTTCTTTCATGTTTGCAGCTTTCTGTTTCATTTCCTATTTATGGGGGCCCATGCTTTCCTCAGGGCATTTTCTGTCCACTATTTACTGAAAGCTTTTTCTCTTCAGGGGGGGAAAAGAAAAGAGAGGCAGCAAGAAGGGAGGATTAAATTATACTCTGATATTTTCATGACAAGAAAAGCAGACTATAATAAAAGTACTCTAATATAAATTTATGATCCCAGTAGAAAAATCTCAGAGTAAGATGTCTTTGTGCATTTATGTACATTTAAGCACTGCTGACAAACAGAGCAGATCCAACTGTGGCTGTGTCTGATAGCCTGTATGTCTGCTAGAACCATTAGATTCTCTCCTGACCTGATTTATATGAACACAGAATTACTAGAAGAAAACAGAGCTGTTGAGATACCCCTGAAGAACCCTGGCTGTGCCAACACTCTCCACAACATGCCAGTCAATGGAGCCCAAGAAAAACCCTATTTTTTACCTTTTTCTCGAGTTTTCCTAGGGGCTAGGCATTTCCATGTTTAATGTGAGACCAACATGACATGTTGTTGTCTCTGCTCTCATCGTCCTCCTGTCAGCCGACATTTTTCCATCATTACTGTAGAGGCACACCAAATTGGACTGGAAAGGACAGGATGATATCACCTACTCCAGTTCTTCTCAGTCTTGGGTGCATTAGGAAGAGCACTGCCAGCAGATTGAGGGAGGTCATCCTGCCCCTCTACTCAGCCCTGGTGAGGCACATCTGGAGTGCTGTGTCCAGTTCTGGGCTCCTCAGTACGAGACCTGCACTTCCTGAAGCAGGTCCAGCAGGGGCTACAAAGGTGATTGAGACACTGAAGAATCTTTTGTTTGAGGAAAGGCTGAGAGAGCTGGGCCTGTTCAGCCTCACCTCAGTACATGAGATGAGACAACTAAAATGGGACCTCACCAGTGTCTGTAGGTATCTGAAGGGAGCCTGTCAGAGGTTGGAGCAAGGCTTTTCTTGGCGATGCTGAGCAATAGGACAAGAGACAATGGGCAGAAACTGATGGACAGGAAATTCCATCTGAACATGAGGAAGAACTTCACACTGGAACAAGAAGACCACACAGTGGGACAGATTGGCCAGAGAGATTGTGGAGTCTCCCTCACTGGAGATATTTAAGAACAATCTAGATGCAATCCTATGTCATGTGCTCTAGGATGACCCTGAGAAACCAGATGTCCCACTGTGATCTCTTCAAACCTTATCTATACTCTGATTCCTTGAACTGTGGGCCTTTAAATGTTTCCTTTGTTGGCAAGGTCTTCTGAGGTTAGGAGGTGGCATGGGTGAACCCATGTGGCTTTTGAGCATAACCTGACACCATACCTAAGGCAAACCATCACCAAAATGAGCAGTCCTTCACCTCATCATCATCCCCATGCATTGCTCATGTTCTCTGTCCTCCAGGCTGCTGGCATTCATATGATTCTTCAGTACAAGAGCTGAACAAGCAGGGAGCAGCACACCTTTTCTTCTGGGGTTAGTGTTCCAATGGCTTTCTGCCCTGACCAGGTCACAGTAGGGTCAGGCCAGCCAAACACAGATGGCAGCAGTGAAGGAAGCCGTGGAGCCACAAAGAGTCAGAGACAACAGGGCTTTTCAAAGACATTGGCTGTATCAGTTTGGTTACTATAAAACTGAGCTTTGGCTTGAATGGATGTCCCTCAGGTCAGCCTGTGAAAACCACTGTGCTTCTTGGTCTGAATCAGAGACACTCATGCTTTACAGGTAGTTGTCAAACCTTTCCTTAAATTAACTTAAACTTCCATGCATGAAATTTATCACCACTTAAAAGTTATATTAGTTTTGCTCCTTTGCATTCCTTTTAACAAGAAGAATTTTTGTCCTGTATATAAACCTTTGGTAGCCTCAATAATGTGAGGAAAACAAGGTCTAAAAACTTAATTTGAGCCTTGGGACTCCCAGGCACAGGCCAAGTGCAGGAGAAATATCAATTTCCTGCAATGTCTGTGGCCACCACTGCAGACAGAAAGCAATCAGGTGGTAATGTTGCAAGGTTCCCAACAGCAAACTTCTGCCCCTGATTCAGAGCCCTGAGTTACCAACCTGGCTCTCAATCCTTTGTGCCACCCAAGAGCTGCATCCCTTCTAACCCTGCCTCCATCACAGCTTTGGTTGATCTCAGGTGTGGGGCTCAGCCTCCTCCCTCCCAAAGCCAGAAACAATTGCATCACCATAGAAAATCTGACAGCAGTTTGCTAAAGATGCATCATTCAGAAAAGCAACTGATCTCATTCTAATGACATGAAGCAGTGTCAAAGCCATCACCATTGTGGTAAGCTGTTTCAATATCTATTTACCACCACTGCTAGGAAAGTGCTTCTATTTCAAGGTTGAATTCATTTAACTTCAGCTTACAGATATTGGATCTTGTTATGTTTTTATATATGGCATTAAAATATCACCCTAGGTCTCATTTCTCTGTGTAAATATCTATAAATACAGATCATGTCACCTCTCTGCCTGCATAAGCCTTGTCTTTGGGGCTTGCCTTCCAGCCCTTGGGTCAACTCTGTAGCTGTCCTTTGAATTTCCTGCAGTATTTCACATCTTCCTTGAAGCATGAAAATGAGAAGTGGACAAAGTATAGTAATAGCTGTCATTAATTCAAAATCACTTTCCGTCTTTTACTTCATATTCCTTTATTATACATCTATTGGTTGCATTGGCCAATTTTTCCCACCACACTGCCTCACGTGCTTGTGGTTTGGTAATTATTTGCAATGACCCCCATGTCCTTCTATTCAATACCACTTTCCAAGAAAAGGCTCTTCATTTTGTGCAAATTTTTCTATCAGAAGATAATGTGGTATGAAGTCAAATGGTTTTGAGAAGTATAAGCATAGATATTGATGCAGCTCTGTGGACCAGTAATCCTATCAAAAAAGAAGGGCAAGAGGTTTGTGTGATGAGACATGCCACACCTGAAACTATACTGACTTACATTTGCTATCATTTTGGATGTAAGTTGATTTATTGTTTGTACAGTCCTGAACTCAGTCCTCTAATACTTTGACCAGGGTCTCATACTTCCCTGAATGACACCGCTTGCCCCCTATCTACATATCCAGCTTTTTCAAGCTCTGAGCACCTTGACTCACTCTTTTCATCCTCTTGGCTATGGGTAATCTGAATAGGCTGATTTAAATTTTTGATCTTTAGCAGATGCTGTTTCCTGCACCTTTTTCCGTACTTCAGAGGTTTCTACTCCTGGCTCTAACTTCATCTGAGCTGGATATATCCTCCTGCTCCATCCCACCTACAACACAAAAATCTCTTTGAAAATGTCTGCCTTTTTGAGATCAAATTCACACACCTGCAAGCAGCAGTGGAGCTTTAGGTGACCCATAAACGGTTTCCTTAATATGACAAAGACACCTTCTTATTGCCTTTAGCCATTTAGTCCCAAGCTAGGCAAGTGACTCCTTCAGGTCCCCCCATCACTGGGCATTATTTACAGTTTTTAGCTTCACTGTCCATCCACCCTTTCAGCCTGGAAATCTTTCCAGCAGTACATCTTCCCCATGGGTCTGCAGAACCAAGGCTGAGGGATGCCAATAGGACAGCACAAAAAAATCCTCAGTTTGAGGTAATGGTTCCCATTTACAAATTGGTCATGTCACCAAGAAGCTTGAGTTTCTGGAAAACTCTCCCTTTTGAAGTTTCAAGTACGTATGATAGATGCTGGTACTTTCTTTACAAGGTCGATGAAACCAGACTGATTTCACTGGTGCAGGCACAGCTGCCAATTTTTAGGTCAGTGATGATCTCATCTTCTTCAAGCAGAATGAGAACCAGTATGCAGAGTTGTCATATGTTCTCCTGATACCCGCACGGCTACTGCAGCACCAAGGTCAATACTAATTTAATCTGCTTTTGTGACTGCAGTGAAGCCACAGCACTTCTGCATTAAGAAATCATTCGTCATTTCTGGAAACTCAGGAAATGCTGCTGCTGGCCAAGGGAGTCTAGTCAGTGTGTACCAAGAGAAAGGGGTGTGTGATAATCAGTTTTACTGCATATTATAAAGAAAGATTAAGAGCATGAAAGATGAGATGCACTTTAATAAATGCTCACTAACACCAACATGTCTTTAATTCATTGCTTGAAAGTGTAGCCTATAACCTTTCAGAGAGGCTGGATAGGATCTGTAATGGTTTAAAAAGTACCAATGCTCTTAATGGACAGTGCCTTGGGTGAAGCTGATGTCACTGGTGCAGATCCCCACCACATATATCAACCTGGGATGCCTGACATCAGTGTTCTTTATTATTGTGAGGTTGTCCTTCATTTCTGGAAAGCAGAAAACTGCTGTGGGATACACCTATTCCTCCAAGAGCCATATGCACTTCGGATTGATGGCTCTCTGCATCTTCTGTCTTGACTGGGACCAGCTGGGAGGCCCTTATGGACTTTCCTGAAGTTTCTCTGGCTTTAAACAAGCAGGATCTCTCAGTCTCCCACTCCACCCCCTGTGTGTCCCCTCCTCCTTTTGGTTCTTGCAGGTTCTTGGTTCAAATGTCTGATTCAGCACCTGGTGGTGACTCGATATCTCCAGATGTGACGAGAGCATTCCGGTTCTCCTGCTTCTGATCATGACAAATTGCCAGCCTCTTTCTTTGTTTCTTGTGTTCCCTGGGCAACCTATCTCTTTTGCCAAAGCTTGAAAGATTTGCCATAATATCGGCCAGATCAAGGAAACTTCAACACAGCGTTCATATTTCCAATCTTTTGTGAGATCATCAGCTTTTTCTTTAACTTCTCTCTGTAGATCTTGTCACTCCCACTTCAAGATGACCACAGATAAGAAAAAAATATTACGTGGTAGAGGTAAAAAGAGCTGGTAGTGCTCTTCCTATCCTGATCACTGCATTTATAGAAGAAAGCTCTCAAACTACATATACTCTAAAACCTATACCTTTACCTAAAACCTCCTATATGAGATGTCCCTGTCCAAACTTTATATTTTTTCAAAAGTTGTTGCTTCAAATAGACACTTCCACATTTTGAGTATAAGTGCTTCTACTTCTAAAAGATATACAAGAAGTCTAAGCAGCGTTTGGCAATAATATAGAGTGAGAAACTGATACTATTAAGATTCTATTTTAAAAAAGTTTTGTAAGGGATTAAAAGATAATTACAATGAGGATTAGGAAAAGAAATACTATTTTTTTCTTCTTTTTAAAAATTCAATGCTTAATTCTCCAGTAAGAATAAAAAATACAGACAAAAGACATTTATACTATATATAAGCTTAGATATGAAAAATATGCCTACCTTATTTTAATGGTATTTCAGCTTTTGTTCTGGAGGTTTCAGTTTGTTTTTTTAACTACAAAGACAAGCTTTCTATTGTTGTTTAGGACATAAATGTATTTTATGTCGTTATGATCCACAAACCAAAGAACTGACAAAGCTGGGTCTTTGTACAATAACTGGAAAGCTTTGTGGGCCCTGTTCTGCTCTTACAGCTTAATCAGTGCAGTAATAGGACCTAATTCTGCTCCCATTCAAGTCAACTGGATTTTCACTGTTAACTTTTATGAGAGTAAGGTCAGAAAATATATTGCATGGAATTAAATACCTGACAGGTCAGGTGTTTTCTTTTTTCTTTTTTCTTTTTTCTTTTTTTTTTCTTAAAGGGCTAATTCTTCACACTGAATTGCTGGGGGCTATAGTGGAAATGGAGAATGAGTTGCTCCAACCTTTACTGGCAGTGCCATGGTTTTGATCTGTATTACAAAGGATCACTGAACATGAAGAGGCCTGGTGGCTTTGAAAACCAGCCCCAGAGTGGCTGTGAACATATTTTGCCCCACATCCCACCCACTTTCAGTCCATGCAGCTGCCTCACAAACAGTTTACTCTTGGACTGTTTGGATGCACCTGGGAGCATCCTAGCCCACAGAGCAGGCTCAGGCAAGCACAATCCCTGCAGCTGCTGTGGAGAGCACACCTTGAGCCCAGGCAGACACTGTGCTTACAGACTCCCAGTATGGAAAACAGTCAAGTCTGCTCTTGAGGGTGGTGTTGGCATAGTCAATATTGTCTCTAGAGATTTCTGGGCATCTCTGAGTGCTCTCTGTGACCCAGTTCAGTTTCTGTTGCACCGCTGTTTGCCCATAGCATTACCCTGGTGTGGGTGGAAAGAAAAACATGTTGTCTGCCAGGTACAGCTGTTGGAAAGGGCTAGGCCCTCCCTGCTCTGAGAGGAGCATGCCTGCATACTTATAGGAGAGGCCGTAAGGAGAAGAATAGAGCTGGGCTCTGCAGCAATTAAGGGCTAAAGCTGCAGCTAGCACAGATCAGCCCTGCTCTAGGGATGTTAGTGATGCTACCTCGCCTGTGCTAGCTGAGGATCTGGCTTCTGGCATCCTTCTTGTCTGTCATAAAGGCACAAAATGCAACATAGCAGTGAGCAAAGGAATAACAAAGGTTTTTGTTAGCAGCAAGGGTTAGAGAGCTGTATCAGTTTCTTCAATCACTGACGGAGTCCCTGCTGCTGGCCTCATCACCTGCCTGTTTCAGGCAATCTCTTCTCTAGGTTGCCTTAGCCATCTGGTAAGATTACAAACAGAACAAAGCAGCAGCAAAGGAGAAGAAGGAGCAGGGGCAGAGGGAGCTCGTTCATCCTGCCTCCCCCCCATGCCTCCTTTTCATCCTCTGAATGTGTAAATCCTGGCTGTGGCCAAGCTCCTAACAAACTGTGTGTGCAGGGGTAGCCAAGGCCATTTGATTCAGCTCTATTGGAAATCTGATTTCTCGTTGGTTTTACACAAAGGTCTATTAATTAGGGCTGATAGAGCTTAGTAAAAAAATCTGCTTGGCTAGCAAGGGCACTCTCTCGTTTGCTCACGCTTTTCTTAGATCTTGCCAAGATCTCAAAAATAGAGGGAGCTTAATTACAGTCAGTGGATTAATCTCTAAGGGAAAGAAATTGTAATTAGCTTTTTGAAATGTGCCACTTTTTCTTCTGGGCTTTCAGAGTTTGTCATTGTGTCTGTCTGTCCTTCTGTAGGACTAGAAGAAAGGTAATTCTGCATAGCTTTTATGCTCATTTTTCACCCTAAGCCAGACACGCAAATGGCAGCCTGACTTCATAAACATTTCCAGTTGATTACAAAGAAACTGTTGTTTCCTCAGTTTTTTCTCTTAAGTCCTGCTTGCTGCTTCCCCTGGAGCAATTCCCTGAAGCTGTGGTCACTTTGGGTCCTGCAGCTGAGGCTGCAAAGGGCTTTTGGTGTCTCTTTGGACTCGTTCTCCCCTTCACAAGAGGAACAAGCAAAGCCTGGGGTTTGACTGTGCCATTTCGAGCTGCTCATGTGATGGCATGAGTTGTAACCGCCCGTCAGTGATCGATGGGAAGGCAATAAACCCAGTGCCTCGTAGTCTATCATTTCTGTTCATGTTCAAGTAGGTTTGAAGGTGAACAGGGGTGTTGGGGAGAAAATCTAAAGCCAGAACAAGGCATTGCAAGAGATTTCAGTGAATTCCCATTTCTCACGCATGGGAATTAGGCACAGGTTTAAAAATCACCTTGATAAATGAGAATGTGTCCAGCAAAGACACACCAAGCACTCTGATTTATAACAGTCATTGCATGCAGTCATGTTCCTGATACACAGTGCCTTTGCTGTTGACTTTGCATATATGTAAGCTGATTTTCCAGACATGTACATTGGGGTACATCACACTTTGGCAGTTGAGACCAAGCCCTTTATGTGTACACACTGGCAGTGTATCAAGGAGAAGAATAAAAAGAGAAAATTAAATACTGTCCTATGGGGGAGCGAGCATGGAAGGATCCTTCAAGATGTATATCCCTTAATCCTTCTGCCTAGTATTTCATCATTCCTCAACAGTGTTGTAAAGCTATCCCTTCATTAAAACTCTCAGTCCTAGGGAAGGTGACCCAAACTCCCCTTCCATCCATTTGAATCTTGCTCTGACAGCCGGTGACTAGTTAATTATTAATATGAAATATTTGATGGTACATACAGCAGCTGAACCCAGTTTAATGTATGCTCAGGGCGACTCTATGAAGCTGAAATCAGCCATTCTGATGCTTTGGATTTTTCTACTGAAGTTTTGCCTTTTGCTTCCTCTTTTACTTCCCTGTCTTTCTTTTTTTGTGCCTTTGTGCCTTCATGCTGAGTGTCTTCTTTCATCTCAGCGATGAACTTACAGGTCTGCATTTCAATTCTATTCCTTTATGCACTGATCAGGCTTAATGGAAAAAATAGGAAACAGGACACAAGCCCTGGCTTCATCCAATCCCCAGAAACCCCCTATTTCTTTCTTACATCTGAGATGATCAGCCAGTCCAGCGATCCACACTTTGAAACACTGCTCATCTCTGTACCCCTGGAGTCTGAGCTGTGCTAGTAGCCTCAACTGCTAAGTGAAGTCACATCACACAGAGTTAAACATGTGCTACATGTGATAAATACAAGCTTTAGAAGACTTATCTTCTGTCTTAGGGCATGCTTTTAGGATGCAAATCTCCTCTTTAGAATGACTTGCTCACTATGAGATTATGATTTGCTACCTGCTTGCTTTGCCCACACACAAATACATCGCCGAGGTTTTAACTACCTGCCCACCCTGGGTGTGGCCACCATTACAGAATCTGTTGCTTTACTATTTAAAACAGAGGGATATCATCTGTTTCACTCCCATGCAAGTTCTTTAGCACTGATTTTTCAAAATAGTTTTCCTTTATTGGGTCAGGTCACATTTGGCTACATCACTTTTGTCCTTTTGTTTGGGCAGCATCTTCTTTGCTGATCAAGAGAATCCACTCTAGTTAATGTTCCCCAAACCCCCACCCACCCACCCCCACTTGCAGCAAATATTTTTATCCACCTCCTTACATTTTGCCCTTTTGAGAGTCATGAGCCATGATAATTCACAAAGGCTGGGCCAACACATTCTGGAATCCAGGCTTACCCTGGAGAAAATCCCTCTCCTGACTGGCAGGAGCAAACTCCAAAGTACCTCAATATTATTTCCCTCTTAATATGAGAGTCAGTTCTGTTAAAGCCTCTCTGAAAACCTGGCCCTCAGACCATTCAGGAAAATAGAAACCAGCACAGCTACGTCCAAATAGTGCTAATATCAAGTATAGCAAAGACACTGGAACTTGGCAAAGCCTGATTGTCTGTTCATTCTTACTTACTGTACCTCCAGTCCTCATTTTAGGATCACCAGAATACACACAGTAGTTATATGCTTATTATATTACATCCATCCCTCTCTAGGGAAAATGTGAGCACGTATTTAACCAATATTCTATTGCCTGCTGTAATTCCAGTTCACGTGAGGGACTTAAGCGAGCAGCACACAGCAGAAGCAACAAGCCCTGTTCCTTGTTCCTCCCCTGCTCACCCAGCAGCCGCACTAAATTATGCACGTTGTTTTTCCTGAAGAATCTGTTTAAGCAGCACCATAAACCAGCGGTGTTTGCATCGCCGAGACAACCTTTGTTCTACTTAGCACAAAGTAGTGCTCAGTATCTGCGTGCAAAAGCAGAAGGGGAGGTGATTTGGAAAGTATTTTGGGAGAGTTTAGAAAGCAGGATTGAGATTTTATTATTATTATTACTGGAAATGTGAACATTTTCTATCACATTAACTGACTTTACAGCAATTTATTTTGCTGCTATCATAAAGGGAGGTAATGAACCATGAAGTTTCTTTAGGAAATTGTCAGCATCTGCCTGCAAATAATTTTCAAACACGTGAGCCATGCAGGAAGAGCACAGTGATTCAAAGAAAATTGCTTGTCCTCATCCTAAAGGAAAACCAGTCAGTCTCATTGGTGTTGGACACATTCAGGAGAAGGATCTAGTTTAAAGACATGTCAGTGGTATGTAACAATGGAAAATTTAGATGCATGTTAGTCATCTCACAGATAAAGATTATCTCCTTTGAAAGCATATGTTTCCGCAGCTGGATAATCATAGTGAAAGGATAATCAATAAAATGAGAAGAAATTCAACAACCTGCTTTTTATTCTCTTAGGGATCTCACTTTCAAAAACAATTACCTCTCTGTTATCTGTGACACCTCCTTTGTTCCTCACAGTAGGTGCCTAACACTAAATCAAAACCGAAACCCATATCTAATCAAAGATAATAGGAAATTTAAAAGATTTCCTTATCAGTTCCAAACACATATGACATCAGGTAGTAGTTATCTCAGATTAGGAAGCTTTCTGGGTGTGATTCACAGATAGAATTTACCTCATATCTCTCCAGCTTTGGTGACAAACATGGCACTGAAGAATAAAGCAACATTCTCAGGTTGTGATATGCTGGAAATCTATGGGAAATGGATTCTCCATGCCTATACCCTTGTGTGGTCATTTATGGTGCTAGGGGAATATAAAATGCAACCAGTTATATGTGAAGCACTTTATTCACACCATTAGTGGGTGTAATTGACTATGTAAGGTACCTGGCAGTGAAAAGTAAAGCTCATGTATGTTTTAATCTTTAAAAGATTCCCAGTGATAGAAAAGTTGTACATTTTCTCTATTCAAACTTTCATTTTATACAGTTAGGACATCTATCATTCCCTCTCTTGGGTCTTTTCTTCCTTGATGTAATAAGTAAAAACGGGGTTTCATTTCTTTTTTTCCTTTACTGATATATTATCATTAAAAATCTCTCAGACCTTGTTATGACTTCACAAAAAAACTGGTCATTGATATTTCTCTGACTAGGAAAAAAACAGTGTTTGTCTTCATAGCAGGTTCACTGGCTGGAGAAATATCTCACTAAACTCATCACAAGCAGAGTTGGAATTCGTTGATTTACTCATTTTCCCCTGTGCTCATCACTTTAACAGCTGAGCATTTCATAACTTTTGAATGGATTTGTCTCTGAAATAGATTGGTGAGGTAAAGAAATTTTATTTACTTTCATTTTAGTGGTGAAGAACTGAGGCAATGAGAGACTAAGTGACTTGTCACAGGTCACAAAGGAATCCAATAATGTATCCAGGAACAGAGACCAGACCTCTTTAATATCAGTCCAGTGCCTTAGTCACAAGAACATCTTTCTTCTCCTTTCTCCCTTAATAACCTCTAATTCATTTCTTCCAGGGATTCTTGCAGCAGTCTGTGTCTCTGTTCACAGCTTGCTCGCTTTTACTGTAATCCCATCAAATCCTCCATCCTTATGGTGCTTTCAAAAACATTTTATATTTATTTCTGATATCAGTACAAACAAACGATCACAGTATTCTCAAAGTAGCATTATAGCAAAGTCAGTATGAAACAGATGGAACAAATAAAATGAGGTGATGAAATGCCATTCTAACAATAGTGAGAAGACAATATATTGCTAACAACACACAGTCTGCTGCTTCTCCACTGTGTGTGTAAAAGAGCTTTGTTAACAGAAACCACAGCTAGTTATTAATCAGTATTATGGTTAGTGTTTGTTTTTACTTGGTTTTCAGCTGGGAGAAAGACAGGTAGCAATTCCTCCCAGAGTACATGTCAGCAGCCTAAAGATGTCAGAAATACCTGATTTCAGTTGTGCTCTGTAACAGCATTTCCTTGGCTTGGAAGAAGACAAGGAGGAGAGCTTGCAGCACTTAGAGAAAGAGCAGAAACACAGCATTTTGGATACATCTTTACAGGGGCCTATGCCCTTTTCTAGTCTCACTGCAAAAAAGCTCAATAGTTGATGAGGAAATAGATGGTGTTCATCAAGGTCTCTGGAGTCAGCAGCAGTCCCAGTTACAGTCATGCATCTCCTGGTGAAGGCAGTGGGACTGGGTACCCTGTGGGCTGCAAAGCCATTTCTCCAGTGCATGGATGATACAAATCATTCCTGTTTCAGAAGTGACCTAGCAACTGATTTATGCTGGTATCAGTGAGCAAGCGTGCAAAAAGCCATGACAAATTTGAAGTGAGAATTTATCTAATTGAAGGTGGACTTTCTCCCTGTTTATCTTTGAACATGATTATAGGTCAGGGAAAGGGTGTATTTTGTATCTGATCTGGGATTCTTGAGGATGCCCACATCCTAACTCCCCAAAATCCTTACTGTGTTTGCATTCAATCTGAATTTAGGCTGCTGCAGCTTACAAACTCTGCAAGTCCTTCTAGTAGCAATCTTGGGCTCTTTCTAAGAAACACTGTAAATCTTCTAATCCAGCCAGCTCTGACTGTGCACATGGCTGTGGAGGCTGCTGGCAGGGGAGAGCCTGTCACACCAGGCACAAAGACAATGGTCATTCTCCTCACCATCATTAATGCAGCCCTAAACAGGCTCAGAAACCCACCTGAGTATTCCCTCCCTTTACCTAGTCTTCTTCTCACCACAATTTTCAGGGTAATTAAGTGGGCTTTTCAGCAACTTAAGCCTCAAGTAGCATCCAAAATTGCCTTGGAGGAAGGGTCTAGACTCAGCTGGGATATTTAGAATTAAATGGTTCCCCACTTACTTTGTTTAGCACACATTCAAAGTTCCACTAAGTTTCAAATAAGCTGCAGGTAAATGTTATAGCTCACACCTACAACTTGTGTCTCAGGGGGAAATATTTCAGTGCTCACTCCTTAGAAAAGTAGTAGTTTCATTTGCCTCTCTCAGTCCCACTCATGTATTTCCAGGGAACAAGTAGTAGAAATCTCTCAGATTTACAGAAATGGCATACAGGTCTCTCCGGGGGTGACTTTATGAAGCTGGATTGTATCCCCATTTGTCTGTTTAGTCCAGAAATAAGTTTTGTGCCTTTAAAACTAGATCTGAGAGTGAAGTGGGGTAGAAGGAAAAGGGGTAGAATTTTCTCACAGCTGTATTCAAAATCAGCAATAAGAACTTCGGGTCTCTCTCTTCGTGCATGTTATCTGCAGCAGAGCAGGGAGCAGGAGAGAGCTCTCCTCTGCTTTTAGTTAGTTTGTTAGCTAGCTGAGGCAGAGAAGTTCCCTGGATTGTGGATTTTTCTTTCTCTGGAACTGTTCAAACCTGCCCTGGACCAAAATCCCAGAAAAACTCCAGGAGCTCATGCCCCCACTGGGGCCCATGACGCTGCATTCCAGCACCAGAGGGGCTGAGAGACACTCAGTGAGCTGAGAAACACCCACAGAGGATTCTCTCTGAATTACAGGACTTTCTGAATTTGCCATCTCTTCAGAACAGCAAGAGGTTTTATTGTATAATATTATTCATTTTTTTAATACTTGTGAATACTTTGCTTGTTAAAGAAACTTTTTTCCACCCTTCTAAAAGGAAACCTTTCCTAAAGTAATGGGGGTTGAGGCTGCTTGAATTTGCTTTCTGGAGGAACCCCATTTGGAGGTTTCCTCCCAAATTTGCCCTAAACTGGGACAAGGTCAACTCTGCTTTCATCCAGACCTGGCAGGAGGAGTCAGCACAATGAGTGGGACTTAAAAACAAAGTGCTGGAACTACTGAAACTTCAGTCTGTGCCAGAGGCAACCTGTTTTTTCCAGCCTTTTTCAAGATCTGACTACAGAAAACAGGCCCAGAATTAGCAGTGGCAGCCCCACTGAGGATGCACATCCCCACAGCTCTGCAAACACAGCCACATTCCCTGGCAGGGGAGGGTGTTTTGCACAGCACTGCTGAAGGAACAGCCCCTGGTATGGCACTACTTGTGGGTGCTATGGCAAAATTCAGCAGTGAAAACCTTGGCCATTCAGTTAAAAAAACACATTTCTGGGGAACATAAATTATGTTTATCTTGTTTGTTAATCAGAGTTCAGAAAGATGGGTGGGTTTTCCAGCTACTCTGGTAACATCTGTAACAGTCAGTTTTCAGCAAGTGCCACAGGTTTTTAGCAGAAAAGTCCAGAAACTTTAAAAAACCCCAAACCTCCATATAATTAGAAACACTTGTATTGGGAATGATGGCTTTCTCTTGTTATGCTATAAGATAGAGAAACTTGTCTTTACATGAATTTCCAGTAACCTCTGTTTTTCTTACTCTTTTATACATGCTGTCCTCATAATATTTTTATAGGATGCGACAAAGAAACTATTTCAATAAAGCTTTTCTTTCTTCATGTACTGAGGAACTATAACTTTTCATTTAGCCTTTTAAGATATGACACATCTTTTGACACTTTCTGACTCCTGGTACAAGGCAAAGGCAACTTCTGAGCTTGTGTTTTGGTTTTCTTTCTCTTTTTGATCTGTTTAGCTGAGCTCTTGTCAGTTGAGAAAGAATTTTTAACCCATACAATTCTGGATGTTGAAAAAAAAAACCTTGCTTTTCATTAACACCAGAACTGCTGCACTTAAGAGCTGCAGCAGAGTTCTCTTTTCCACCACATAGGACTAGACTCTTTTATCCTTTAGTGCTCCTTTGATTTGCCCATGATGTCCCGCTTATTAAAGTTTTACATTCATAAGCTCCCTTTAATAATTTCTTATTTCTTACTCTTTATGAACATGGCTATTGGCCTTGACCAATAACATAATCCCATCTGTCCTACAGATATCCCTAATTCCACAGATAAGCTTATGGGTCTTTTGCTTCCTTGGTCTTTACTCACTTTCCCATCTACTTCTGAGCAAAATCCACAAATACTCAAGTTGTCATTAATTTTCTTTTAAATTTTATATTTTCCACTAATATTTACATTGGCTATATGGGATCTTTAAGACTGAGATACTGAAACTAAGTTGTCGTACTTTTGCATGTGAATATGCTCCTACAAAGGTGAATAAAGAATAGGCTAATTTGCACATTCAGATAAGAAAAAAAAACCCAAATATACTTGTGTGAATAGACAAAAACACATGTAACACTTTTTGCAAATGAATCTGGGTTTGATAGGTTCATTTTCCCTTCAGGTTAACATCAAGACAACATTTTGCCCAGTCACACCCATATTCATCTGCAGAATTTAGCCCTAAGCCAGTTCAGATATAATTATTGTCATTTCCTCCTACTTCCCTCTAAAGTACTGTAGACATAGTTTGCTTTGAAAAGAGCTGAACAACTTTTTCCCATGAAATACATAAAATAATCCTTGACTTAGAGCACTTGCTTCTTTTCACTCTCTACTTTACACAGCACGTGTGGTTCTCATGACAAGAGAAAGGAACAGATTATTTTCCTCTTCTTTTTAATTAATCCATTTTGTACCAAAGCTGTAAAAAGAAGGCAAAGATTACTTACTCAAAAGTTTTTCTGTCATGACCTTCTCAGTGATGAGTAGAATTGGAAATGACTTGGAATTAAAGGCTGGCTAAGGTAGTGAATTAGCTGTGCATCTTTACAGGTTTGCCTCACTGCCAGTTTACATCAGACGTACAAATTAAGTTTGCAGTCCCATCCAGGGCCTCATTTGTACAAATCACACACTCCAAAAGGGCATTGCTGTAAATCACCCCCACAGGCAGCCAAGGGAGGTGGATGGGTGCAGGTGCTGTGTTTCAGCCCTGGTCCTTGGGTAGTCTCAGTGTTTCCTACCAGCTTCTCATTCAGCTCCTCTCTCACTGCTTCCCTCGCCTCCTGGCCCACCTTGCTTCCAAAAATGCCCACTCCTCAAAAAAAGACAGTTTTAATAGATGAGATGGACCCAGAGCCTAAAAGAAATCACCTGCAATGGTTAAAATGAGGGAATTATAAGCAGCTGACAGGAGGAAAGTATCTGACAACCTTAAGTTAAAGTTGCTCTTCTGGCTAATATCTTTGTTAATGATTACTATATTAAAAAAATCAAATGCCTCACTGAAATATCACATTGTACTTCTTTATCACACTGAACTGAGGCAAACAAACCTTTATAAAAAAATTCAGAGCCTTGAAGGCTCTTTCAAGGCAGGAGCTGCTGTAGTAGAATGTGGTGCTGTGAACTTCAGAGACATTGCCTCCAGGTCAGCACTGAAGGAGCTTTCACACAGACATGTTAGAAATTCTGACCAAACCAGCTCAGCACAAGTAAACTGTAAATAGACAGTAATTCAGAGGGAGGAGAGGGAGTGAACAGCCAAAGATAATAAGATAAACAATATATAATTATTCAAATAGACTAAACATAAATAAAGGTGCATGTGTGTCTCTGTAAGCCCTCCGGGTCATTACGGAACTAAGGACACAATTAACAAGGATTAAGACATTTTCAAGAAGCTGAATTTATTATTTACATTTGTTCTCACTGTAGTGGGGGATTTTGAAATTTATTGAAATGCTGATTGTGCTGTTATGAAGATAAACATTTCTGAAGAGGAGGCAATGGAGGTTAAGAAAACCTAAGCTGATGAAGTTAAAAGAATTCAGGAGTGTTCAGAAGCTAAACTTCAGAACAGAGAGACTGGCAAGAGCATGCAGTGTGGAAAAACAAGGGTGCTTTCCAAGACTAAAGAATTTCTCTCTTCCAAAATATGAGATAGAAAGGAAGGTAGGCAGGGTCAACCCAAGCACTGAGGATGCTCACTATGTGCAACCACAGACATTGTTAATTTGGGGTGCAGGATCAGGCCAGCTGAGCTGCAGCTCTCTCCCTCAAACCCAAAATAGAGTCCCATTGATTTAAGGAAGCAGAAAGTGTCAGCAGGTTTTCAAAATCCTTTGACAGAGCTCCACACAGCAGAGCAGTGGGTCAAATGACAAACTGTGGATTAGTACACTGCGTTATAAATGGATTAAGCAATAGGAAACAAATAATCTGAGTACAGTCCTGTGTGACAATTGTAAATGCTAAGCCACTCGTGTCTTAAAGGTTACCCCTCACATCTCCCCTCTTCCACTATCTTTATTTGCTCATTGTGAGGTTTTATGAAGAGATTGCCTGAAGAAAAAGGTGAACATTTTCTTTCAGCTGGATTCTCCTTGCCTCCACCACATGGGATGACACTGCTAGGCTGAATAGGTATGCCAAGGTTCATGCTACCACATTATACATTCCAATTTCTTACTACTGGGAAAATACACACCTTCCTGGCTGTGATTTTTCTTCTGCTGTGTCATCCTACCACCTCAGAACCTGGTCTGGAAAGTGAAGCAGGAGAAACACAGAACACCATGGATCTGCTGCTGTTCCTCAAATGATTTTTCAAAATGATTTAGAGAGGAATGACAAAGTGTCACTGAAGTTTATGCACGCTGCTAAGACTGAAGAGCAGCATAAATTATGGAAGATGGTGAGTGATTTCAGTAGATCTCACATATACACCCCAGGCAGGTAAAATGTAGTCTAAGAAATACAAAATAACATGCTGCTTGGTGAAATAACAGTTCCTTGACATGAAATGGCATTCTTTTCACATCATAGTTTCAGAAAAATTCAGCATAGGTTGCAGAAGACATTCCTCCCACCTCTCCCAGGATGCATGTAATGACACTAAAGCAAATAAAATAGCATGAGCCATGCTAGGTAAACAGACCAACACACTGCAGGCAGTTTCAGACCTCTGTATTTGGCAGGCTGTTTCTTCTGTGTGTAGATCTTTGCTGAACAAGGGCTCTGATTTGGGTTTTGTTCTATTGTTTGCCATAGCTGAGGCAGCAGCTGAAGAGATCCTGGGAAGGCTGGTAGAAACAGAAGCATGGCTGCCTTTAGGTACAAAGAAAACATGAAGGGAAAAGGACATCAGGCAGAAAACCACAAATATGCCCACCCTCACTGCTCACGCAGGCAGCTCCCAGCCCTTGCTGCACTCCCAACCTGCCCAGGGTCTCTGCCTCACACAGAAGGGCACACAAGGTTCAAGAGTTCCCCATTCTAAGCCTGCAGTAAGCCAGCAGAATCATCACTTTTTCTTCACTGTCTGAGCCCACTACCTGACCCCCATGTCCCCTCCCCTCTTCCCTTCCCCACTGCACCAACCTGCCTTTCTTCTTGGACTCACAGCACTGCCCCTCACTAATACACAAAGGTTATGAAAGCTCACCAAGGGGAGCACCAAGCAGGCAGATCAGCCTCTTGTGGGGGCCAGGCTGAGGCAGGGGTGCCTCTTTGCTGGACTCTCCAGGCAGAGGATCCACATCAAGATGGGGTGCTCTGCCCTATCCCCAGACTCCCATTCCCACTCCTCCCTTTGCACGTGTCCTGGTCTTATCTGCTCTGGTCAGCTGGTTCAGGAAATCATGCTGGCAGAAAACTAATTCTGCAAAGAAGTGTGCAGCCACTTGAGGTCCCAAACTGGCATGCTGCAACACCAATGCCTGCCTTAGGGGCAAGGAGCAGGGAAGGGATGCGAAAACACAGCCAGAGGCAAGGATGCCACGGCAGGGGTGCTGTGAGAGCTGTTTGGAGCTGTTTCAGAAGCTGGGGTCAGTCTGCTGGCCAACTCAAAACTGAAGTTTGTCTTCCTTCACCTGTGCAGCAATGACAGCCTCAGGCTGTGAAGGTAAAACTTTGGGATGAAAACCTGCAGAGTTTGGGCACCTCCTTGTTTAGAAAGCACCTCTCTGTTCAGGAGCTCAGGCTCACACCCTCAGGCTTGAGCACTTAGGCCCACATTAAGACTTTTTTGATTTCCTTCACCTTCTGATATTGCTGTTAAGGTCCATATGCTGGATTTAAATAACCATTTTGCCATGTACATAGTTGAAAACCACATGCAATGGAGAGAGTTCAGAGAGGATTATCACTCTGCTGTAATGGAGCCAGGATCACTCTGCAATGATGCTCAAGGTCATGCAAGGTGATCAAAAGATGATTTGAAAGCATTGCTTGCATTCTTGCCCAGGAGAGAAGAAAATCTGGACTAAGCTGGGGAGAAGAGAGAGTCTCACAGGCATTGCATGTTTTCACAGAGCAGTCTAAGTGGAACTCCTGCTATTTCATGAAGAAATACTGAAAGGACAGAAAGAAGCTGACACCACTGCTGCCCTCTGTGAATCTTCCCTATGCCCCGTTCCTCCCCCTGCCACTGCTCTCTCCTTTGCAACAGTGGGAGGGAGGCAGAGTGGCCAGGCAGCATCCTCTGACTGCTGGCAGACCTCTCACATAAAGATGTGAGACACACAGAGGAACCTGTCCAAACCTCCTGGAAGGATAGAAAGGGGGAGCCACTGCCCAGTGCCAGCAAAAGAAATCTCTCCAAAGAAATCGTTTCGCAAGTGGGGGCTGGGAAAGAATGAACTGCTTCAGTTAGGCAGGACTCGGGGGAAAGGGAGTGGTAGCTTGGGTATTTTTCATCTAGACAATTAGGTATGATCCTCGGGGCAATGGGTGTTAGGCCAAGGCTGGAAAACTTTCCCTAAACTAGTAAAGCACAAAGCTTTCATGCAGAGTGTGCTCAGCCCCGAGAACTTCCTGGTAACTCTCGGGTTATTGAGGCAGATTGTTGATTAGAATCCAAGAGAGGATTAGAAATTCTTTTAAGCATAAATAGTATTTGCAACTGTGTGAGTTAAGCAAACGGATACAAGGGAAATCAAACCTCACGCTTCAGGGCATAAACTGCTCTCTTGTGAGTCAGGACCAACCTTTTTCTTTCCTCTACGCATCGCCTCTCATAATTAGCTAGGTGCTTGCTGTGGTTTTGATTTGCTCTGCAGCATCAGTTACTGGCCGCTGCCAGAGGCGGGATGCTGGACTAGATAGACCCATGGTGTGTTTCTGTAGGGCAACCCTTTTGTTCCCGTATTGGCAAAGCTTTGTGGGAAAGCTTTCGTGATTCATGTCTTCAGCAGCTCCTGGTCTTGCTGAACATTGTCCTCTCATTTCCATAGGCACTAAAGTCACTCTGAATTGCTACAGAAATAAAAAGGCAAAGTTGCAGGAAGGGTTATTTATCTACATGGTGCAGACAGCATTTATTTAGTAAATACAAAGATGCTTTTAGGACCTGTATGGGCAATTTTTTGCTTGCAGGAAATTAATTATTTTCTGTATTCCATTTCAGCTGCAAAGCCAAACAACTTCCAGAAGGTTTTGTATGTTAAAAAATACATATTTCTCTGTGCATGCACATACATTTATGCACATAGATATATATAAATATAAGTTGGTCCAATAAAAGGGTTTGAATTACTAGCATTTCCTTACAAATTAAAGGCAGGCAAGGACCAGTAATGCAGGTGACGGAGCATGCACTAACAAAGTCTGCCTCTCCATGCTGCCTCTTTGATGTACCTCATCTTTGCCCCGAAGGAATTTCATTATCCTATGGTGAGCTGGTAATGAAATCTGTACTCAGAATCAAGCCTTCATAGACAACAATATCTTGACTCTTTGTTCTGTACAGACTGGCTGTGTGTGGCAGGAATATGTTTCTATTTGTGTGTGATCTGAGTGTACTTTGAATACTGATCTCCAGATAAAAAGGATAGAGATCTAATTTGACAAAATACTAAATTACTCTATCTTGCCTTATCTAACAAAATTCTGATGCTTATTATTGTGATGAATATTTGGGGTGATACTTGTGGTGTTCAGCGTGTGTGACAAAAATCTCTCTGTTGAGAACCGACTGGAGTGTCAAAGACCCTGATTTATAAAGAGTGCAGAGGGCTCTTAAGTACTATTTTTAGAACAATGCCACAACAGATTTACACACAGGGAAGAAACCTTCCTTTACAGTCACTTAGGAGGAAAGTAGCATTTCACTGCATAATAATGAGGAATTAATTGTTCTTTGTCATCACTTTTTATGCAAATTGCCACAGAGCGCTTGCCCAATGTGCATTTTACCTTTTAACAAAGAAAGTAGTCATGACAAAATAGACCAAATTTCATAAGCTAAAGACAAAAGTAGGCTGCACCATTCACAAATTGAAGCTAGCAAGTCTATTCCTTTGAGGAACTCTATCAACTTCCTATGAAAGTCCATTAAAAAAATAAAAGGAACAAGGAAAAGATTTCTTGGCCTACACATATGGTTAAATTAAATTAAGTTCAATTATTAGACAAGTGAAATTTCTTCACATGGAATTTGCTCATCACTCTTTACAGACTTTGTTTATTTTCTTCTTTTCACTTGGCATAATCACCAAATATCACCAATATTTTGTTTCCTTACTGCTTACAAGATTTTACTGTGTCATTACTGGATTTCAAAAGCCGTGGGTTGCCAGTTGTTCAAAAATGATTTTCTGACTTACATTAAAAAAAACACAAACAAAAATAAAAACATTATCAGCCTTGTGTTTCATGTATGTTTTCACAACATCTACATTTAGACTAAACTGACTATTCTTCAGAGAAAACCAGAACAGAAACAGCTACAGAATAACATTTCCTTTCACTGCAAGAAAGAGAAATACATAATAAATCATCTTTCTTCTACATGAAGCTTTAATTTTTTAGTCATTCTGCAACTGACACTGAAAATTTAATGTAAAAATTAACTAGACAGCAGACTGGGTCAAAATGTAGACATCCTAATGGATTGCCTTGTGTCAAAGAATTTTGTCCAGAAACATCTCAAGATATTTTCTTTTTCCTGAGAAACATAGGAAGGATATCAGTGTGCCAGGACTTTCTTTCTTGCATGTGCAATGAATTAATTCAGTGAACCAGCGGGTCTTTTCAATCTCTAGTTTCTACCAACTTCAAACATAATAGCGAGTTCCAACAGAGTCCCTTTTCTATTCATAAGCTATTCACTGCAAACCTTTGTAGTTCACAACTTCAAGTTAACATAGCAAAGAGCAGTTTTAAATCGCTCCTCTAATCAGAGGTCACAATTATTTGCTGCAGCTCCCAAATAAACCCCACAAAAACACCACACGCTGCAAGCCAATGCACTCTGCTTTCACCTCTAAGAGAGAAAAATAACAGAGGCTTGACTTCTGCCTTATGTATTAACACTTCAGTAACACTATCTATTAATAAAAAAATAGTTGAAGGCAGTTTATAAATCCCTCTGCATGGAAAGAGCCATCTTCATCCTTACAGAATGAAGTTCCTTGCTTAAGGTGTCTTCTTGAAAAAAGCAAAAGAAGTGGATGTGAGAAGTAAATGAATCAAACAGATAATTAAATACATCAGTGGAAAGCCAGTTTCACTGGGGTCCCAAGTCTTTGCTATTAGAACTAAAAGCAAAATGAACTACCCCTGCAAAAGCCAAAGCCTTCAGTGTAGCACTGAAGCACTCCAAGTCCCCACACCCTCTCAGAACTTCAGCATGTCAGGCATTTAGCCTTTAATAACAAGTCCAAAACACTCCAACAGCTTCCCTAAGGCCATCAGAGCCCCCGTGCCAGCAGGGCCAGCGTGTGCCCACTAAGTGCCAGTACATCTGCACCCTCCGTGCTCCCCCCAAGCACTCCCACCAGTCCTTCTCCAGCCTCTTCTCAGCCAGCAGCCATCCTCAACCAGCACAAGCCTCCTTATGCTCCAGCCATGTTTCAGCTTCCTGAAGAACATGTTATTATTAAACTACACAACAATCAGACTTGCCTTTTAAATTTTACCTTCCCAAGTGTTGCCGTGCATCACTTCCCACCCCTCCCTCTGAAGGCACACTGGACACCTTGGACATGCCCCACAGCACAGTGGTGTGTACTGCTGCTGGGCTCTGACAGAGCTGGTGGCTTTGCACTCTGCTTTGTCCTCCCCTCCATCTCCAGTGCCCAACCCCAGCGCTCCAGGCTTCTCTCCCAGTCACACCAGCACTGCATTGTCTCCATGGCTCCATCTGCTCCATCCTGCATGACTCATCACCTGAAACACCTCTCCAGGTAAGGCTTAAGCAGCAGTGTGCTCAGTATTCCTCCTCCTGCAGAGGCAAAGGGAGCACACAGCCACCATGACACCACCCCAGACAGCACTGAGAGAGACAGTGCCAGAGGCACAAGAGGCAGCCAGGCATACAGTCAGACATCCCACCAGAACTGCCAGTTATGAAGAAACTCCTTCTGACTTCCATAAGACAACAGCCAGATGTCCTTGCTGTGGCTGCACAGTGCATCCAGGAAAGAGAAAAAGCCCCTATTACAGTATGCACTGAAAGCAGCATCATGGGTGCTAGAAGGTCACAACTGTTACCAACTCAGTACCTCTGTGAGTAATATTTACATCTAGGCTTTCACTCTTAATAAGTGGATTTAAGTCTATTCAGCCATTGGCACATGTGTATGAACTCTTATTGATGTTGAAGACTATGTGGAGTAAAAGGGTTAGAAACAGCAAATTCTCTCCACAGAATAGTGATATTCTTCCTACCTATCCTCTGTTCCTTCCCAAAATAATGGCTTTGAATTAAATCTTGCCAAATAACTGGTGTCCTGTGGCATGTCAGAACTGCAACCTAGACTGCTCAGAAATATCTCTGAGCTCTTGAATGGAAAAAAGTCTCCAGTCTGACATTTAATATCTAGAATGCAAACACCACTCTGTCATATCTAGATTAACCTCTGTGTGCCCTCTTTGTTCTCCAGTCCCAGATGTTTTCCCTCCCTCAGCACTGTTCAAGAGAAAAAAGCATTTTTCTAATCTTCTTGTGCATCCCTTGATTTGCAGAAGGATGGCCTGGACAAAGCAGATGTTTTGTCTCCTCTCACAGTTTGCTGCAGATATTTTCACTTTTCTGGATAACTGGGCTAGGAATGAGGCCTACAGCCATGAGCTATGCCATAACTGATATGGTGAAAGGATTTCCATGAGATAGTGGTGAAGGAATCACCATGGACACGATGGTCTGCTGATGGGGCAATAAGTTATCAGGAGGATGGATGACCCTTACCAATTAGCCAGGTGGGAGAGGGAGTGGTGGCAAGGTGCCATGGTTCTGTGCTGGCCTCACACAAGACCCAGAGTCTTTGTACTCTCTCTGTAACTGTTCATTTACAGAGTGAAGTGGTTGCCCCCCATGTGCCCCCCAACCACATGAAGTGGTTGCCCCCCTTCCCCACTTATGACAGCAGTAATAGAATATTTGACTGCCTCCACTTCTCCCCCAGAGAGGAAGCTGGCATTGTAAATCTCTCACATCGCAGACAAGTCAATGGGCTTGCTCCTCTCTCTTCCCCAAAGCCAGTGACACATTTTTGGTAAGATTTAGGCCTCTGACTGCATTGGAGCATACCCAGAAACACTTTTACATAGTGCTACCTGCTAGTATTTTGCAGGTCTAGTGAACATATTGTCGGGTTCGGCTGTCTGTCTCTGCCCCGACACGGGTAGAGTGGTTCTTGGGCGGCACGCGATTCAAAGGACGAGTCTGGACTCTTCAGCTTTTCGATCTTCAGGTTGTTTATTATTTCTTATCTACAAAATTTTCTGTCTGCCCAACAGAGGTCTGATCTGCAAGCAGTCACAGGCACTCTCTGACCACCCACGGGGCGGTCATGTCTTTTTATACTAAAATCTATGTACATGATATTTACCTTTATTTCCCAATGCTTTTCACCCATGTTAGCAAGTGCACCTTCACCAGAAACCAATCCCCAAGTGCCAACATCATCACAGGAGATGGAGGACAAGAAGAAGAAAGAAGAAGGACGAGACACGCCCTGATCCCTCCATCTTGTCTCCATAACCCCCCTGTACCAAAAACCTTAAAGTTTATATCTCACCCTCTAAATGTGTCTCTTTTACACCTTTTACTCTAAAGTGATTCTCTTGTCCTCAAACTCTTGTTACTTCTGTGGATGGATCAAAATCAAGCCACCAAACACTCTTGGCAACATTCCAGGATTTTCGAGACCCCCAAGGGTTCTCCTGGCATCTCTGGACATCGGGAACGATGTGCTGAGATCCCACACGTATCACCAGCAATCTAGGGAGAATCTATAAGATGTTGGTCCAATAAACAGCTCTATTTGTAAATCTGTGTTTGTGAAAGTTCCTACTGAACGTGACCAGACCGACGGTGCTGAATTGCACACTGCACTACTTGTGAATCTGTGATTGTGGAGGAGACCAGACCTACAGTGTAACCCAGACTATTTGTGCATCTGGGATCTTAATGAATGCAAGTGGACTTACAGTGTCAAATTGGTTGTAAACAGAAATTAAGCTCAGCCCGACCCACCCCCTCTGATCTCAGGGCTAGTTGGAAGCAAGGGGGCTTAATTTCTCCCAGATTTCTATACTCCTAATACAATAACTCTAAAGGCCAAGTGTTGTTGAAAAGATGGATTACAAGCTGAGCTAAAACAAGGTTTTGCCCACAACTGCCCTCAAACCATTTGACTGTGTTGACTCTTCATGATAGGAGAACATGTGAACCGAGATTTAAATAAGTAATTTCAGATGTCCTTGCTTTTAGAAACAGACTCTGGGATCATCCTGACCTGTGAAATCATGGAATTTGACAGAGTTGACCTTCAGAACTCTTTAAAAAAGAAGCTTTATGTTTTATTTTCAAATACCATTCTAAATGCAAATTCTAAAATGTAACTCACAATTTGTAAATAATAATGAGCACACTAAGTAAAAAAAAGCTAAATGCAGTAAAAGAGTTGAGGAAATTCTCAGAAGATGGCACTGACTTAAAACAAAATGAGGAAGGACAAAGCCTAACCTGGCTTGCCATCTCCAGGACTTGCCGGGGGCTGTATTTGTGCTGCTTTTCACACAACTGAACTTCAAAGCACTGGCAGCCTGCTAGGGCTGAGTTTGCTTTGGGGCTAACAAATTCTCATCTCCTGCAAAACCATTGGAAAGAATAATTTTTAGCTCATTCATCCTACCTGTCTAGCATAGGTGTTGCAACTACTTTTGCCAAATTAACCTATGTCAAACCTAAGTTGGGTGACCCCAGCAAGCAGGCGATGTGAACAGTTTACATCTCTTTTTTTTTTTTTTCTTTTTGAAAAAGATAAAAACAGTGAATCCACTTAGTGACTACAAAATACTTTTTGGAAATAATGTGTAAACCTTAGTGATTCCTGGCCTTCTGTTGCTTGACATACAAAGAGCTCCTTATATTCCTTTTTTATTATGTTACCTGCATCAATTTTTTTTAAAGGTCAGTGCCTGCCGTGGTTTCCTACCTTGCTTCCTGACACTGTAACTTTAGTCCCAGCAACAACACTGATACTTCAATATATTTCCAATATTGTATCTCACCAGATCCTCAAAATGCCATGCCAGGGATCTGAAGCTCTGTGCATGACAAATGCTCTTTTGTGGAGCTTTTGATGTGATGTCAAGCCACGCTCTGGAGACGCTACACTGTGGATCTTTGATATGGCACACCATGACAAGGAGACACACATGTCTCCTTCGTAGCTGTCACTGCCACTGACTCAGGGTGTGCTGATAGTACTGTCAGGGCTCCAGGAAATGTAATGCACCTAGGGTGTGTTAGAACCTGCTTGTGAAAAGACATGTGGTGCCTTTAGTATAATCAATAATCAACTGTGAATTTCTTAATCACTACGAAGAAAATGATGCAATGTCATTAAATCTACCTGCACAACCCAGGAGAATATGTGCATAATTACCAATAATGACTTAGATCTCAGCACAGGACCCGGGCTTATCCAGGAAAACTGTTATTTTTCAACCCAAATGCTGCAGGGCAAAATGTGCTTCGGAAGGAAATGACAACTTCCTGAATTAAAACTTGCAAAATTTGTCCTTATTTTTCCCTTTTCACTCCTTCATTACCATTGTAAAGATCAAATTGCATAAGACCCGCTAACGTGTTGCTCATTCATAGTCTTTGAGTCAGCGTGGTTGAAGCCGACTGCATTACTTGTCTTTCCATAGCACTTTAAATTAGGAATTGCCTCTCACTAGGAAAAAGCCATTTGTTTTTATAAATATGTGACTGAAATACCTTGCAATACACAGAGCTCTCCAACAAGTGGCACTATTAAGACTATTCAAGTTACAAGATTGATATGCAAATGAGATCTCAGAAAGGGATGTTGGGACATGTTTTACAATATTGGATTCACTTTAAAATCTTCTAAATTTACATATGAAATATGATTGAAATATACATTCATAATTCAGCTACTCTGGAAAGTTTTGTGTTATCCAAAAAGGAACCACTGAAAAGTAGGTCAAGTGCCATAAGCTCAACCAGGCAGTCCTCCTGAAAGAGATGAAGTCATGGCAGTGTGGAGAAACCACCTAATTAATATGTTAGTAAAGGTAACATGCAACCAGGAAATTTGTCCATAGCTCTGAGCCAACACATGTTGTTGAAGGTGTGGATGCAGCCTTTTCTGAAGGATGAGTTGCAGCATTCATGGCAGGTTATCCCTTAAAGTATTCTTGGGTCAACTTCTAAATTGTACCTCTTCACATTCATTCTTACCTTTTTTTGTTGTTATTGCTTGACAAATTGGGTATTGTTTTGAGACACATTACATGACGCCTCTTCAAATAACTCATATTTGTCTGGAATATATGTTTGGCTGCACTGCAAGAAAAATGGTCCAGAAATAGTTACAGATACAAAAATTTAGGCATGAAGATAGTTGATTGCAATGGAAACAGTATCAGACCAGATTTGTTGCTGGAATATAAGCAGTTTGGGAATGAATTGGAAAGCCAAGGCATTAAAATGTAAAATATGTGATATAAAAATAGCATTTTTAAACTGTAGGCTTCATTTGGTTAGTATAATATTCCTTCTGTATTTGGAAAACAACTGTCATCTTTTCCTCAGTTTTCTACTGTTATATGGAGATACAACAGCCATAACAAAATCATGATCTGAGTGACTTATGGGAATGTGAACTCTGCCTTGAATTATGAGCTGATCACAAAATTATTAATAGCATTTGGGTACCAAAAGCTGCATAGAGCTCCTTGGTGAGTTTTCAAAAAGCCTCTGTGCAGAGCCCCTGCTTAGCTCTACCTTCTTTCACTCTCTGCTGATATCTCTGTCCTGCACAAGCATGACCTGATTCACACTGAAGCCACTGCATATTTTATCACAGCATAGATTGAACAACAAAACCCAGAAGGGACATTCTCACATTACTCCTCCTTTTAGCCAAATGGTAGCATTCATTCTAAAACATCAGCCAGTAAGATAAATGGCAATTACTGTGCTATGGGCAGAGCGTACAGGTGTGCTTTGTTTCCAGTTTGGATGGCGTGACTACCTGGAGCTGTATCTCCTGTAGTGTGCTGTAAATAACAGAATAGGTGCACTCTGAATGCAGGGGCAAAACAGGCATGTAGCATGCTAACTAAAGCATTACAACTGCTGCATGGCTTATTTTTATCTCTCTGTCCTTCTCATTATAGTATTTTTATCTCTCATGCCAATACAAAATTATTTTTGTGTCTCAGGGAAAAACAAGGCAACACGAAGACTCAGCCCTGCTGGTGTATAAACATGATGAGTCTCCTTACATCCTGTGGGACTTTTTGTGTGCTGTACACCATATATGTCTGCAGAACCTAAATGGCACTGGTGAGCAAGGCTTCATATGAGCATTACTTGGAAAGGGAAAGTGAAGTTTATGAGTCAAAATCTCCAATGAGGTGCTATTCTGCAGCTACATGTAGCTAGGAAAAGTAGGGGCAAAAATGCTGTGAGGAACTGAAGGCTTTCCACTTTACACAAGTGGACAATAGTGCAAAATGCAAACTGGGAGAATCACATTTTTGAAAAGTGACTATATGCTTGCCCTGACATACAAAAAGTTGAATCTAGGTTGACAACATAGTTTTCTGGAGTTTAGCAGAGTTTGAAAATGCAGGTAGCTGATGCAATTTCAGAAGACATCATTGAGAAAACTTCACAGGAATGGCTCCTCTCTAAAAGATACAGAAAACGCAGTATATCATCTGGCTGTAGTGAAAGGGAGAAACAGAGGATGAAAATGTACAACGAAAACTGACAAACGCAGAAAAAATAACAAACATGCACATGTTAATTACTGAACGTGCTTTCGTTAGCAGTAGGTCACCATCATTCTTTATTGACATTTACTGCAACTGCAATTTCTTTTTCAAGATCACTGACCCAGGAAAATGTAACCCTCTAGTTATCCAACGCCCTTTAATTAGAGATGTCTCCAGAGATAATCTCACTCACGGCCCCTATTGTGAATCATTTATTCCCCAACTTTCCTTTTTATCAGCTGTCTTTCATCTTTATGTTTTTCCGTCCGAGCCCGGCTGAGTAACTCGGGCTTGCAGAATGCGGCTTATTCATTTGCCGGTTCTCCCAACTGCATTTCATGCCCATTGACATTTGGGGTCTCGCTCAGAAGCACTGGCTGCCGGCACCGGGATAATTTGCAGGAATCGCAGCTCTCCACTTGGCAAAAGGAACCATGGCGCCAAGCCTCGGGCTGGGGAAGGGGCTCGGATTCGGGCGCTTCACACACACACACACACACACACACACACACACACACGAGGGGAGGCGAAGAACAGAAGAACAACCAGCGTTCCCGCGTCAGGAGCACTTCTCGGGGTTGTGTTTTTGTTTTCAGTCCCGGAGCGCTCACCTCCCCGTGCGATGCTGGGCACGGCTGACTCATGACTGCTGGGCGCTTGCGGTCGCCACTATAAGTAGGATGAGGTTTCTCCGGGGGGCGGAGCGCGCAAAATAACGCAGGCATCGACACCGAGCCGGCCCCGCTGGCAGCCAGGGCTGACCGGGGTGGGTGCTCTTTGCCCTGCCCGTCGCATCCTGCCCAGTGCCTCCGCACCGCCACAGCCGCCGTAACGGGGCCCCCTCCGGCCCCCCGCCGCCATGGCGGCCCCTCGCGGCGGACTACGGCTCCCAGAGCCCCCCGCGGCCGCCGGCGCGAGCCCCGGCGCGGGGTCTGGCGGCACGCACGCACGCACGCGCCCCCCTCCTCGCGCGCGCGCACACGCGCACACACATACACATACACACACACACACACACACACTGCCGCGGGAGGGAGCGAGCCCGTGCCGCGCATGCGCTGGCCGCTGGCGGAGGGGCGGGGCGGGCGGAGCGCCGCGGCTATTCTCGGAGCGGTCGTACGCCGCTCCCCGTGCGTAGGGGCCGCGGCGGGCGTAGGCGCGGCGGCGGGCGCTGCGCCGTTGGCGTAGCGTTGTTGTGAATGGAGCGCGCGGCGGGGCGGGGAGGGTGACGTCAGCCTGCGAATGTCAACAATGTAGCGATTGAGGGGCGGGGGCGGCGCTGGGCCGGGGCGCGGGAGGCGGCGGCGGGCGGCAGAGCCGGGCAGCAGCAGCGGCCGCGGCAGCAGCAGCACAGCAGCGCCGCCTTCTCTCCTCCGCCTCCACCGGCCGGGCTGCCACCGCCGCCGGCCCCGGGTGCCGCTCCGGCAGCGACACAGCCGCCGCGGTGCTGCTCCCCCTCCCCGCCCCCCCCCCCCCCCCCCCCCCCGCCGCCCGCCCTCTCTCCACCCGCCCTCCCTCCGCTGCGGCTTTCTCTCCTCCTCCGGCCCCCCTGCCAGCCCTCCCCTCCTTCCCTCCCTTCCCCCTTTATTTTTCTCCGCAAGACTTTGGCTCTGGAAACAGCTGGTTCAAAGCAATCGCCATGTGATGATCGTCTGGGTCGGGTTTTTTTTTTTTCATTTGGGGGGGGGAGGGTGCAGGTTTCTGACCGCAGAGAAATACTAATAAGAATTTCCGAAACAACAGCAGCAGCAACAACAAGAGCAACCTCCCCCTTCCCCAAACCTCCTCAGCCGTAACAGCCCCCCCAGCCCCGGGCCCGCTCCACCCCGCCCCACTGCCTCCCCCACCTCCCGCCCAGGCTGCAGCGACAGGGGCGACCCCCGAAAGTTGCGCGGAGGCGAGGTGAGTGCGCCTGTTCCGCGGCTCGGCAGCCCCGCCGGGGAAGGGGAGCGGGCGGCAGGGGGGCGAAGTTTGGGGGGAGGCCGGCCGTGCGGGGGGGCAGCGTGGCTTCTCCCCTCCTTCTCCTCCTCCTCCTCCTCCCCGGCGCAGCAGCTGTTGCGCGGGGTCAGGCGGGGGGCTGCACCCCCGCCCCCGGAGCTCCGCGGGCTGTGCAGGCGCGCTCAGCGCTTATTCCTTAATGTGGGAAATACGCGCGTTGCGTAACGGGGAGTGCGCGGCGGGCGCCCGGGCGCGCGTGTGTCCGTCCGTCCGTCCGTCCGTCCGTCCGTGCGCGCTCTGCCGCTCCCCTCCGCGCTGCCGCGCCCGGGCGGGAGCCCCGGGCAGCCCCTCCGCCGCCGCGGGCACCTGCAGCCTCCCGGGCAGCGCGTCCCCCGCCGCCCCCGGTGCCGCGGGTTCGGGGAGCGATGCGAACTCCGGTAACAGGAGTCCCGGGGATCGCTAAGGCGCGGCGTGCGGGCACGGCAGCAGCGCGCCGCGGAGACGCTGGCTGTCATGAAAGAGGCTAAGTGTGAAACCGTGCCTCTCCTTTTGTGGAGCGGGCTATTTTGGTCATGCAGCGGGTGTCTTGCTGAAATCGCTTCAGTTGCCGTGAGATCATTGTGCCCTTGTTATTGAAGCTCCGGAGTAAACCCCGGGTTTCGGTCTTTACTGATAAACGTGAGGCAGGGACGACATCTGATTAGAAATACTCCTTAAGATGTTGGAAAGATTGGGAAATTACAGCGTTCCTGTTTGCTCTTGTTGAAGCCGTGTCAGTGTTTTCGTGATGAAAGCCTGTTTTCAGAGACTTTGGAACTGTCGCTAAACTTGTGCATATTTTAATTTTTTTCTTCTGAGCCTCGAGCTGAAAACAAGTTGGATTTTTGTTGCTTTTTTTTTTTTCTTTGAGCTGGGAATTGTCTGAGATTCTGCTGTAGCTGGTGGAATGCTCTGAGGTTTGGGGAGGGTGATGATGCTTGGGTAAATTGACTTTTTCAGGTATGTAAATACTGAAATTTGAGATAATTGCTGAGATGAGATGGGTAGACTAAAATGATGAGATGGTGTGTTAGGCTTTTGCTGCTACAGCCCCATAGACAACAGCTTTAAACCACTGTTCTAGGAGCTTTACCTCTGACAAATAGAAATAAAATTCCACCTCGCATGTGGGCATGCTCTTTTAAAAGCCTTGTTGCCTTTTGTGTCCACCCGCCTGCCCCCTGTCACTGGGATCTGGGCAGCTGTGCAGCAAAATGGATCGGCGTTGTACTTCCCTGCCGTGTACTGAACCTGAGTTTTCAGCATTGCTTTTCACATTTGACCCTTCAGCTTCAAAGGCTGCTCTGAAGGTGCTCTACAAGGAATGGAAGGAAGCCGTGACTAATTGGAAAAGTAGAGAACTGAAAAATCAGGATCATAGGTCTAGTTGTCTTGTTAGTTTCCTCTGTACGGCCGGGCGAGCCGCTCAAACAGATGTACGCCAGTACACAGCTGCCAAGTGGGCAAGAAAGATCCCCAGTGATTCTGGAGATAGGATGGCTCTCAAGATATTTAGGGATCTCTTGCAGAAATGCTCCAGAGGAGCAGAGTGTGCAATGCTGGGCAACTCCACTATGAGACTTGAGGTTGAACAGCTAGAATTTTTTTAAACTTTTACCATTGTGGAGAGTAGATGGGGAAGATGCAGGCAGTGAATAGATGACTAATGCACATGCTGACAGATCTGTTAATCAACAGAATTGTTTATGCTCAGGTATCTCACTCTGGGAAACACTTCCACGACAGGTACTCCTAGTCTTTTTCTGACCCAGAGGCACATCTGGAGCATCTGTTGGTGGTAATGTGCATGCTGGCAGATTGCTCTGGTGATGTAGGTGGGATGCCTTCCTCTCTTTTCCTCTTGGCTTTCAGTCATTCATTTTACAGCAAGAAAACATTGGCTGTTTGCTCTTTGGTGTTGGGCAGGAAGGGGAGTTAGGACTAAAACCTGAGTTTATGAGGAGATTTTGGTAAATCTTCGACATTGGAGAAGTCTTCAGATACTCATTGAAATAGTAAAGTCTCCATAATATATAGCAATCTTACATATCTCTTTCTGCAAGTGCACAGTAAAAGACAAAGAGAGCTGAAAATAAAACCCTGTGTAGATGATGTGTAGTGTGGAATATGTGACAGAAGTTGCTTCCCTTTGCTTATTTTAAAACTTTTCTTGCTTGATTTTTCAGTCTGATGTGCCATTTTTTTCTTAATGAGGCTGCAGTGTGATTGCCAGTTATTTTCTTTTAGGTTTTCTCTAAAGGTGTAGTGTAAAAAAAATCAGTGTTTTTTTTTTTTTTTTTTAAGAATAGAAATAGATGTTTTGTCATTGTGTGCCTGTGACATTCTTTTTGGGTAGGGCTTCACATATGCACAGATAAAGAGACTTCTCAGACCATAGCAAAGAGAGGTTTATGGCACTGAGCTGAAAAATGAGATGTGTAGCATTAACATATGCAAAGTAATCTTTTCAGTAGTAATGGCATTTTTATGTAGTAAACTTGGTAAAATTGAATAATATTTATTGTGTGACATGAACAGTGTCTCTTGTGGTTTTAATCTAGGTGCTATGAACATGGTTTATACATTCAAATCAAAATGAGTATGCCTTTTTACTCAAAGGAATACTTTGTGAATGGTTTCTTAGTTTACTCTAAGAATGTACCGGCAGTGTTGAGCAGGTCTGACTTAAATTTGAAGGCATGCATGCTTCTTTCACCTCTGGGTCTGAATTTCCAGCTCAGTTCATTTTGGGTGTGATGCTTGTATATAAGGGTTTTCTGAGTTGAGCTGTTAGGGAAAATACACTCATTATTCCATTGATGTGCTGAAGAAAATTCAGGTTTAAACTTCATGCTTTCTCTGGGTTACTCCTGCTGCTTTCAGTGTTCCTGCTGACTACAGAATGCTTTAAGAGAATGTGTAAAGAGTGTTGTTCTGATACTGCAGTTCTTGACTGATATTTGAGCAGGTGCCCAAATGATTTTGTTGTCATAGATGAATGGGCAGTGGAGTTCTACTCCCAGTAACTCCTGCAGGATTTCCGGAATAGTGCTCAAAGTACTCATTCAGGTTGTTACAAAAAACGGTCATCATTCCTTTAAATTCAGCCAAAAGATACTAACCTTGGCAGCTGTCTGAATATTACACATTTATTTGAAGCTTGCATCAAGAAGATGTAGAATGTATGAATATAGCCAGCTGAGTTGCAATGTGTTCATCTTGCTTTTTAGATAGGCAGAAACGTCTTTGTAGTGGATTGAAAAGAGCACTGCCTACTATGCCACTCTTAGACTATGAATTACAATTTTAAAGCAGGCAAGCAGAGGAATGTATACAAATGCTGCCTCTATGACCAGTGATGGACTTGCATCTTCTGAGTTACTAGAACTAATGATCAAAGAGCAACCACATGTTCAGAACAGGCAAAAGAAAAGGAACGAGGGAATAAGTTGGGGAAAGCCCTTATGCTAAAAGTTTACATGTGTGGCAGAACTTTGATCTGTCAAAAACTGGGCTCGGCTCAGAAGACTCCTCTGCTCGATGGTATTGATCTTCATGCAGAAGGAGCCGCAGCAACAATCTGAAGAACACCACCTGTGCTACACTGGCATCTCGGCAGATCAATAGCTGTGTCCCTGTTTAGCTTGAAAAAAACTGTCTGTGAAAGCTCCTAATACAGTGGGGGCTGAGCTGCAGCTCCCCAGTGGTGTACCCCCTGAGCCCTCGCTGGCTTCTGTGTCTGCTCCCCCTTTGCTGTTTACACCTGCTGGTGCAAGCCTGCCCCAGAGCCAGCCGGGACATTTCGGATTCAGTGCCTCAAAGGAGAAGGAGGAGGTGGTGCAGGTGGTGGCTGCAGGGGCAAGGGACACGGGGACCTGAGCTATGCCTTTTCCTTCTTTTTAGTTTGAAAGGTGACCTAAAATGGTCAGATCCTCCCAGATTTATTCCTGAGACCTATCATTTGCGTACAACTGTCTCTGCTATCTCAGCTGAACAAGATGTTTGAAAAGCTATTAGGAACAAAAAGCAAGGGAATTTCCAGTTTATCCCTAGTAAGAATTGAAACAGAAGCTTGAAGCTTTTTTTTTTTCTTTTCTTCTCCTGAATGTTGAAAACAAATCAGCCGGGCTGTGATGGGTAGATGGGGTTTGGTGCACAGGTTCAAAAGGAGTCTCCCCACTAAGAAAAACAGGAACTGTTTGCTGCCTGTCACCACGCAGGGCTTCTGGGCTGTGGAGCAGCAATTTTGTTTTTTGAAAAGAGGAAAAGCAGCTTAAATAAACAAAATGACCCTTGAGACTTAATCACAGCTACTTATTATAGCTGACATTCACTGAGTACTTTTTTTTCCTTTTTTTTTTTTTTTTTTCTTCTTTCTTGAGTGATCGCTTTAAAATTTTAACCTGAACTAGGAAAACAGGAACTGTAGGTGTGGAGGTGTTCCTTCAGCCCGACTTGCATGCAGGCTGTTTTTTATTTAGCGGGTAGGTGTGTTCGGTGTGTGTGCGAGTGCAATTGAACATGTCAGCAGTTTCCTACGAGCCGCTCTTGCTGACTCACGTGTCTGGTGCAGCTTGGAGCTACCCTGGCTATAAACTGTCCACAATGGGAGGCGCGGGCAGAGAGACCGGCAGTGCCGAGCCGCTGTTCAAAGGTTATTTTCGGTTCTCCGGTCACTGCTTTGCTGTGGTTTTCTTCCCCAGCAACATCAAAACACGCTGTCACTTTGCCAGGCTGCCATTCCTCTAGGTGCGGAGGGTAAAGTGGAAGTTCATTGTGCCGCTGCAGAGGTTGCGCCCCAAGTGCATTCTGATGCTGCTGATCTGCAAGCTCAACCTCTGGGGTTTAGGTGTTTTTTTGGTGTTGGGGTTTTTTAGGTTTGCATAGGGTTTGGGTTTGTGCATAGTTTCAAATTTGGGTATGCAAGGCTAGCCTATGAATTGTGTTTTTCCTTTCCAAATGCAAGCTCTTCTGTGGAGTATCCTACCCTCCACCCCTTTTTATGGCATAAATCTTCTTTAAAGCCAGCAAGGAATTATGATTAAACTTTAAAAAAACCTGGTTTTAGCTGTCTTTAATTTTCAAAATTTTGCTGTTTCTTAGTCTTGTTTTTACCTCCTGTGTGGCAATATCACTGGCTGCTAGCATGAAAGGATTCCTTCATCTGCTCACGCTCTTCTACAACTGCTTCTTTATTTACAGACTCTATTCTGATTACTCATAAGGATTCTAAAATGATAGCTGCTGCTGACTGATGATTTTTAACTGATCTTCTTGTTGTGGTTTTTGGGTTTTTTTTCTTCCCTCCTTTCTTCTTTCTTTCTTAGCTGATCACAAAAGCCTTTGCAGAAGTGGAGTGAATTAGCCATCTGCAGTTCTGGATTTACTGTGAGGGAGTTTAGATTTGTAGTTGTCTTTTGTGTATTTTTCTTCTTCTTGTTGTGGAATGGGGTGAAAATAAGCGGTCTTTGAAAGTGTGATAAAGAAAATCAGCTGCTATAGAGCAGGGTTTAAAAACAAGGTGAGTTCATATCACTTGTTTTGTTTTTAGTCAGCTACTTTTACCAGTAATTAATAGAAAACCACACTGAGAGCTTTATAACACATGAAGAAAATGGGTGTTCTTGGTTTCTGCCAATACAAATGACTCATCAGTATCAGGGTTTCAACTTCTAATAATAAAACTGTGGAAGACCTTTAAAACGTGTGGTTTTCGCCCCTACTCTTAGTGAAAGGTTGGAAAATATTACGTTGAGATTTTTATTTTTTTTAACTTATGGGCGATTTAGTGATTTGCTATGCAGGAGTGAAAGATCTTGTACCCTCCAAAGAAAACCTACTTACACCACTGTTTGCAGTGCAAAAGTCTTCCCCTCTCCTGGCTTCTTTCAATGATTTGCATTTGACTGTAGAGTACTGCCGATGCTTAGCCTCGATGTCAGAGATGCGCATCTGGAAAATATAACGTATTTGTGTCACTGGGGGAAGGCTTGGCACACTACCTCTCCTTGCTGAGCTGTTGTTCTCTACCTCTTTTCCAGTCTGGTGAGGAGAGGCACAGTAAGACTGCTGAGTGACCTGTATTGCTGTTTCAGTTGGGGGTCAGAGGATGTGGAGAGGAAGATAAACAGAAAATAGGAGTTGAAACATAAATGACAACTGTAGGATGTGTCTGTCAGTACCTGGAAGGAAGCACGCATCTTCCAGTACTGAAAGTGATACTGAGAAAAGTGCAAATCAGAAAGTGATCTGTTCAATTATTTTATTTTTCTCTCTCTCTTAAAAAGTAATAGTTTTCAAATCCTTTTAGCTGTTTACCTTTTTGTAAAGATTCTGCGCTTTGTTCAATGCAGTGGAGTAACCTCTAGCACATTCAGCTTTTTGTTTGAAAGTGTTACTTGTAGGTTGTGAGGTTATTTTGTTTTCATGTAAGCAGAGCATGCCCTTCATGTTGTTACAGTGTATAAAATTTTAATTATTTTTTCAAGGTGTTGTACTTTGAATTGTAGTCCAATCAGTGTCTCCTGATCTGCTGCATTAATATTTAGTGTTGCTATCTCTTTTCAAGTTGCCTGTGTTGTTACAAGGTTTAAAGGCTATACATGAGGCAGAGCTAGTATTTCCTTCCCATTGGAGTGAAAATTCCCACATTTATGAAGCCTCCATGTTTACTTTCTCTGTTGTTGCAATATTTATACTAGTAAGTTAATCCTTATAAGGATATGATGATTCTTTGTTTCTTCTTATTCTATTTTAAAAGCAGAGTGTGTTTTTAACAAAATCCACTCAGAAAATCTAGACTTAACCCAGCTTCCACATTGTCAGCGGGCATCTTTTACCACTAAATATTTATATATATTAATGTAGTTGGTTTTGGTTGCACTGAAATACCTTGGATGTATTTGTCAGTTTTTTGTGTAACCAGACTCTGATGTAGAATCTTTGTCTTGTAGCCTCTTACTGGGAGAAGTGCACTAAAAATAGAGGTACAGAAGCCTGTGGGAATAAAACTTTGCAACATGTGGGAATCCAGTTGTTCGTTACATGGCAACAATAAGGCAGGTTTTATTATTTTCAGATGGATATAGCATAAAAGGCCACATTCCAACTTAAGGGATTTATTTAGGGACAATTCTTACTGAAGTTCACAGAAGAATAATCGGTAAAGTCTGCAGAATAAGGTGTCAGTGGTCATTCAGAGTTCAAGAGAACACAAGTTCAGCACTCTGAGTTTGGCATGTCCTTAGAAAATCCTGCCATCAGAAGTGCCATGAAGGTTGGACCGTGGCAGATGAATAACGGGTCTAGATCTCACTGATGTTTTGAGCTCTTGACTCTGAAATGGGATTTGTGTCCAAAATCACTGAGGGCTGGACCTGTGAAGGGCAGGTAATAGTGTTGCTGCCAAATTTGGGGCAGTGATTCTGCTTGGCATCTCCTCTCCTTGCCTTTGCTTGCCCTGGCATCTGTCTCATCCCAAGTGGGCCAACCCTGAGAACTAAATTGGCAGAAAATTACTCGGTCTATGTGTAGGGTTAGTTTTGTGCATGTTACGTTTGCTGTGGATTCTGTCAAGAACTTGGATAATGCGTCAGATTAAACCAAAACTTGTTAAAAGGCTTAGAGCTGGCCATGGGACATCTGGTCTCCAAAGTGCACTCACAGTCACTGCATCATGCCCCATCTCCTGAAGGTTGTTCTTGTCTTGCTCTGGCGATGTGGTGGCTCTGCAGAAAACCAGTAGCAGCCTGTGCCTAGCCTAACCTGTAGCTTGGCAGTAGGAACTTGCTTCCCAGGCCATGAGAGGTTAGGGATATTTCTTTTCCACTTGTATGTGCAACAAACAATTGAAAAAATAGTTAGAGGAAAGCAGAACTCAATCAAATGGGTCTTCAGTGTTAACAAAATGCAGAAGTACTATCTCCTGCAAATATTCAAATAAGTGAAAGAGGGTAGGTTTAAATTAGATGTTGGAAAGAAATTTTTACTGTGAGGATGGTGAGGCACTGGAACAGGTTGCCCAGAGAAGTTGTGGATGCCCCAAACCTGGAAGTGTTCAAGGCCAAGTTGGATGGAACTTAGAGCAACCTGGTCCACTGGAAGGCATCCCTACCCATGACAGGGGGTTTGGAACTAGATGATCCAGAAAGTCCTTCCAACCCAAACTATGCTGTGATTCTGGAACAACTGTTCTAATTCCTACCTGATTCTGGCTTCTGGCCTCATGCAACCAGGTCATGTCACCGATCTCCCAGATGCGATGAGCTCTTGAGAATTTTACATTGAAAGGAATGAGCAGACTTGGTGACTATGGAGAATTTTTTGAATGATGTGGCTGCATTCCTAAACCCTTAGGTCTTCTCACAACCTTTTATCACTCTGGGGATGATGGTGAGCAATGTTGAGTAACAGGTTCAACAGATGACCCGAGTGACTTGAATTTACTCAGGTGAGGGAGGGAGTCTAATGTCATCCTTCAAACTGAGAGGGTGAAATTGAGAGCTGGTAGTGCCTTGTGCCACTGGTGGGAGCATGAGGTCCTGCTTGGCCATCTGTTTGTTGTGCTTTGCTGAGCTGATTCAGCTTTTCGATCTAGTACACATCAGTTTACCATTTTCTTAACCCTGGCTAATTTTCCTAGGCAGTTTGATGAGTACAACCACAGGTCCAAAGAGCAGCAGGGCTAATATGGGAAAGTCAAGGAGGAGCAGTGGGTGTGCAGTTGCTGAGGGGCAAACCCAGATCTCCTAGATTTGCTGTCTGTAGCTTCACCCCACCAGGCTGCTGGAGCTGGGTGGCTCTTGTTTGGGAGGGGATGGCACTGCTACCCCTTTCCTGTGTTCTTGAGCAGCACCCTGGGATGATTTTCTGCAAAGCTGAATGCTGGTTGTGCATTAGGCAAACTTTTTACCAGACCCTGGGTAGCAAAAATGAGAATGGAACCTTTTGGTTAGGTCTTCCTCTTGAGCTGGGAAACCTGAATTCTGCTTCAGGTCAGCTTCAGGTATCTGCTGTGCCTGAGGTACTTTTGTGTGTTCTTTACCCTGCCAAGTGCTTGTGACTCAACTCAACAATTTAACTTAATTTCCAATCCCTTAATTTGTTCCTGTAACTTATTAAATGTGTACCAAGGGAAAGTGTGGAGCAGAGTTCTTACAGAAATCCAAATTAAGTGAGGCTGTGAAATAATCATGGGTCATGTCAGTAAGCTAACCCCAATGTAAAACTCCTGGTAAATTATGAAATGTATGCATAGTTTGTCATAGCTGGAAATTCATGGGCAATGCAAATTTAAACACTTTGCAAGGAAATTTTTTTGTTTGTCTTTTTCCCCTTCTTGGTCCTCTTCATTTGTCTTATTATTAGACTAAAAGTAGAGTCAGTGATTCATTCAGTAATCTCTTTCTTGGACAGTTAGTCATCTGCCAATTTGTGTTAACTTTCCACTTTGTTCAGAAAGTGAGTAATGCTTAATGCACCAACCAGCAAATTCCAAGCTTAAAAAGCTGTGAGTATCATTCAGAGCATCTCTAAACTTTCTCTAAAAAAAATTACCATTTTGTAAGATCAAAGTAAAGGTCCGACATGCAGTTGTACAGCTACAGTCCAGTTGTTTTGTCTAGCCCCAGTTACTAAAGCAAAACACAGGGATGCAAATGCAGTGCACAAGTACAAGAAACCCACATGTTATTTAGCCAGTGTAACGCTTCTTGTTTTTCTTCCCAAGTACTACTTTCAAGGGGTAAATACTGCCTGCATAGTTCTTTTTCCCTCCCCAGTTGCCATGGCTTGTTAATTTCTATTGTTTCCTACCTCAACAAATTGTGATGCTATCAAGGCTAATTTAGTGAAAATAGCTTGCAAGGAAAGTAGTAATTGTTATTAGCTGCCTGCTACAAATATTTCTGGTGCTTTTCATCATGAATTTTGGTAGAGAAAAAAATATTGCTCTGTTAAGTGTTTTCTGTATAGAACTTCCAGCTATGAAGTCTTTCTATAGCAGTGGGGTAGATATTTTGATTCCAAAATGATGCCAGTTATTTCTGAAGATGAACACAGTACTTTATTGAATCACTTGAGAATGTTACAACTTTTTTTCTTTCTTATAAAGACTGGAGTAGCGTAAAGAGCAACAAGGTCAGTAATGTCATAGGAGAACTTTATAGGACCAAAGTCTTTGCAGTCTGCTCTAAAATAACATGAAAGAGCTGACTATTACACTGAGCAGCAAAGGAATTCAAAGTGCACGTGGGACTTAGTGCTCTGGAGAGGGTGTGCATGTGCAGAAGGGTAGGGCAAGGTGGCAGTGGTAAACATCAATGCCAGAAGTGGTTTGCTTGGCCCCACACATTTCCTTGTTCCTTCCCCAAGTGCCTGTTGTCCTTCGCCCCCACTTGCAGTCTGCTTCTTGCAGTGAAGTTGTCTTCTCTATGATTGTCCTTTGGTACAGGTGGTTTTTAGGGTTTCCTGATGCCACAGTTCTGTAAACAAGCAATGCAAAAGCTGGTAGAGAGGAAATAATAACCTTTGGTTATAGGGTCTGTAGCATGCTGGGGCCATAGCAGAGTTCTGTTGTGCTCAGCTTTTGTCAGAATAAAAACATGATTTGGTTTTGAGGAAAAGATAGAAGAAGATTAATTCCTAGAATTCAATTCCATTCCATGTAAAAAAATATCCTGATAACCATGTTCCAGTGTGAAGAATTAGGGCTTCTGAAAGGTTTTCCCTTCCAGTCTTACTTTGTACCTCAGTAAGTTTTGATAGTTTGGTGAAGCTTTGGACAAACAGCCATACCAGGGATGCTTATCTGATCACCAGCCTTTGGGATTTGCCCCTCCTGGCTACCTGCACATTTTCCAGCATCAGCAGTGTTAGTTAATGCAATCCACCCTCCCCCCTCTGCCTTCTGGGACATCTATGCCCACACTAGCATTGCTTGCATATTTCTGATTTAAACCTTCAGAGCATTGTGAAGAAGTTCCTTGCTAGTTTTGGGGTGAAGGTGGGGATGGGCAGGCAGAGAAGAGCAAAGGCTGAGGTCAGTGGTGCAGCTCTCAGTTGAGTTTGGTGCACTCTGTGCATGTGTGACTCAAGCAATGGCTGATTCACCTCCTGAAGGTTGTTTGGGATTTGCTTGGTGTTTTTTAGTTTGTAAAGTAGTAGTCCATCCAGAGGTGAAAGTTAGTGCCCTTTTGTTGGACTATGAGTAAACCAGAACTGTGAGAAATGTCTTTGCTCCTAGCCTATGCTCCAAATGCTGGGCAACAGACCTGGAGTGCTGAATTGATGTTGGAGGAGATGGGCATCTGGCTTTCCTGGGACTGTGCAGGGTTTGAGGGATAGCTTAATTGCTGGATTTGGCACTTCAGGTTGCAGGTCACCTGGATGGGGCAGAGAAGGCTGTACGATTTATAACTCTACTTGGTAACAGCTGGCACAGCTGCTTTCTTTAGCTAGTCAGAGATTGTGGGGTGAAGGAGGAATGACCAGGTGCCTGAGATCTTGTATGTGTTGAAGCCCAGAAAAGGGCAGTGTTGACTGTTGCAAAGCTGAACTTGTATTCAGGGCATTTTTATCTGAGGAAATATCTATCTGTATTTATGTGGTTTTGTCCCCTGCCCACCTTCCCTTTGTTCCTTGACTGTAAAGTTTAGGCTATTGCCAGGAACACGGGCACCTGTTGCCATCATCCTGCACGGAGAGGCACCCCAGGAGGTGCAGCCTGGTGAGGGATCTCCCGGGTATTTATGGAGGGGTCTCCTGCCCCAGCTCACTCTGCAGGTGTGCTGTGCAGTCGGTTAGAGAAACCACAAGTTGAAGGGTTCGCTGGGGTGAAACAGTTTACAAATAGCTTTTCAGTGTTTGTTTTTATTTTTAACTCCCTCCCCACCCATGGGTCTCTCCCCCGGCATATCAGCAAAGGTGAAATGGCTCAAAGAGAGAGGATTGTTGTTGCAGAATAGGCAAAGCACCCCAAGAGTTTCCAGACGACCTTTGGAAAACAAATTACTTTCCCTGGGTCTTTTTTCTGCTCCTTTTTCTTTAGGGTTTGCAGGGTTAAAACTTCTTTCTCTGTGGCTGCTGGGTTTTTCAGGGGTGTGGGGGGTGTAATGATTTTTTTTATTTTTTTCCCCTGGGTTTAGTTTTTTTTTTCTTTCCCTTGAAGACTGACCCTGACAAAAAGATACCTATAGCAGTGTATTTGAAGCTGGTAGAGCCAGGGTGCCCTTCTGGCACCTGCAAGGAGAGCCCCTAAACCAGGTGACGCTGCCCTGGCACCAGTTCCCAGTGTCCCCAGTACCATGGTCCCTATGGCCAGGCATCTTCTCTCTGGCACTTGGTGTGGGTCCTTTTTGCCCTAATTTTAGGTTATCACGGGGAAGTGATCTCAACCATATAGCCTCATCTGAGCTTGAGAGGAAATTTAGACATTTCTCTATTTTATTTTCCTAACCAATGTTCAATTGCTTATGGAAAATTCTGGTAAAAAGGGTAAAATTTCTTTGCTGGGTGTTTAATCTCAAAACCACAGCTCCCTGTACCCAGGACACAATAGTGGTAATGCCATGCTTACAGCCTTTTTCCAGCACAGTGTAGGTGTGGGTAGGTGTGCGTGCGGGGGAGAAAGGGAAAGGGCACGAATTCGATGGAGGGTTTCTCTTTTCCTCCTTGAGCTGCTTTTCTGGTTTGTTTTTTAAATTAAAAAATGAGAAGGTAATTCTGGCTTGCTCACAGACGAGGTAAATCATTGCGGAGAGACCCGATGCTGGTTCCCCACGTATGCATTTTCACACATGTGTTGCTGGCTGCGTGCGGACTTTGCGGCTGGCACGGCATAGCTGGAAAGTATGTGGGAGCATGTCTGCTTCCTCTGAGGCTGCTACAGGTGGTTGGGAGGGTGGGGGCTGGAGGAGGAGATGCTGGAGGCAGGCGAGGTACGACACCCATTTCCTTTGGCGTGTGCTGTGCGCTCCAAGCCGCTGCCTCGCCGGCAGCCAAGCGGCTGCGTGTCGCGCCCGCGGTACTTCATCTTTGCGCTTACTGGAGGTTTATGACTAAGGTTGTGGTTTAATATGCCCTTTTTAGGTATGTGAAGGGTTTAAAATTATCTAGTGTTGCATTTCTTCTTTTTTCTTTTTTTTTTCCCCCTCTGATGGCATTTTCTGCCTTTAAAAGTTTCCATAATTTTTAGAGGGCAAGAAGGATAAGTTCATTTTTAAAAGAGAAAAAGTTTTCCCTGATTACTCATCAGCTAAAAGTATGCATTTTTGCCTTTCAAGGATCTCTTTTTGAGACTAAATAATTGGCTTGTAAGTTTTAAATACCTGATACAAACTGTTGGACAGCCTTAAAAGAAAATAAAAAGAAAGCTTAAATACCTGGATTTCTTGAGGAAACTCTCTTTAGATGAGATACCTTCCTTCTGCAGCTGTACCCCACAAAGCTTGGTGTTAACATTTGCAAGTACCGATTTGTTCCTTGTGATTTCGAAGTCTTTACTTGAGGGCTTGTAATTTTCCTGAACTCTTCAGGTGCCTCTTAATGCCTTGAATATTTGTTGTATGTATTGCATGTGGCTTGTATTCCCTGACATTCCAGATGAAATGCTATCACACAGCCAGCTACACTGGATAAAATTGCACATGCTAAGTTAGGAAGGAAGTAGAAATGGAAGGGAGCAGACCTACACATACACACCTTGCTTGATGTAACACTCCTTTCTTAGCCGATTGTGCTGCTTTCATGCCCGTGATTCCTTTTTTTTCTCTCTTTTTTTTTTCTTCATGTCCTGAACTGCCATGGAGCAGGATATAGTTTACATACTCCTTTTTTCTTTTTCATGAAGAAAAGTGTGGTTTTTGCATGAAGGTACCTGGAATAGTTGGCATCAGCTCAATTGACAGGAGCTCCAGATGCTCTGCTCTAGGGGAGCTTGAGCAAGTTGAACTGTCAGTTGTAGCTATTAGATATCAGAGGTGCAGAGCAGTCTTTCTGATGTTTGTGCCACCTCTTATCTCCTTGTCAACTGAGGTGGTTACTGAAGGACCCAACAGTAGTTCTCCTCTGCATGTTTGACACTTTGGAAAATGTTGATACACGACCATTGTGGAAGCTTTAAGGCTTTATGCATTTTTGGAAAGGGAGCAAGTGCAGAGAAATCTGATGTTCCTCAAAGATCAATGAATCCATGCATCATTAAAAGATCCATGAATCATTAGCAAAGTCACACAGAATTAAACTGATTTAATTTGGAAAAAGGTGCTGAAAGTCTCATGGCAGCTTGGCTTTAGCTTATCTCCTGAGGAAAGAGTGCTGATTTGGTGTCTTTTGTGTATCATTTGCTTTGGACTTCGGGTTGCTGTTCTTTGTAACCCTGCAATCCACTTACCAAAATCCAGGTGTAGATCAAGTGTCCCAAATGTCCCTCTGTGAGCACTGCAGGAGCTCCAGGAGCAGCTCAAGTAGATGATTCCAGTTCTCCACCAGAGGATTTGCTGCTGAGTGCTACCTGCCAGTGCTCCTGGGAGCTCAGCAATGCCTGTGGAGTTAACCCAGCTCAGCACTGCAGGCTGACGGATGGTCCCTGCCCCAATGGACCACTCATGCCTCTCAGGTAACACAGTCAGTGGGAATGGCCCCTGAATTGCTCATGAGGGAAAGATTGTGATTTAAGAGCTGTGTGAAAAAAGGAGCAAGACGAGGGAGGTTGAGTTGAAATAGTCATAAATGTTATGTGCAGCTGCCAGGCTGGAGTTGTTGGGTTAGAAAATGAGGGAGAAAAAGGTGCAAAGCCAAGAAGCATCTGAGAAGAAAAAATTAGGAATTATACAAAGAGTAAAAATGAGAAGACAGTCAAAGTCCAGTACTCTGTCACACTGGAAAGGGAAAGACATCATTAAAACTCCTGTATGAACTAAAACCCATACCTGTTCTAATTAGCTGCTTCCTAGGTATCCTCACTTCAAAATTAGCCCCCAAAAAAGCTGCTTGCTTACAGGAAACCATGTTTTTTTACTAGAAGGTACAGTAAAAAGACAGGGTGGGGCATAATCGTGCTCTGTGGCATAAAAAAAAAAAAGTCAAAGTCAAGGGTATGCTGCAGAGCAGTGTGTGTGAATCCATGGTACTTTTCTTTCACAAAAAGAGTTCAGAGGGTATTGTGCTCTCAAGAATACCACACCAAGGCTTGAGCAGTTGAAAAAGGCACTTAGCAGTTGCAGGGAGCTTTAAAACGCTTGACTCCCTGAAATAACGCAAGCGTTAGTTCTGCACGTAGAGCTTGCACACTGACCAGAGGCACGGCAAATACAGCTCTGATTTATTTTATTTTTTTAGCAGTCCTGCTGGTAGACATAAATGAAGCAGATTGAGATCTCACCGTGGTTGCAAGCTGTGGCAGAAAAATTAGCACCACACTTTCCAATGGAAGCAGAACAAAAATGTAAAGTCTGCCAATTAAATTGGAAACAGCTCTTAATTTTCCCTCTCCTCCTCCTTCCCCAAAGGATGAATGGCTTACTCTTCTGGATGGAACTTTGTGTAATGACTCATAGTTTTATATGGATTATTGTGAATATGTAGGTGAGGGAGATGCTGGTATCTGAGAAACTATAGCGTCTGGAAGAAGTGTCCTGGAACATGGAATAAATGAACATTTGATCTGTTTCTCATGCTGAATTAATGGAAACATAAATGCAAAATTTCTTCCTCCCTTTACTCCCTCTCCTCCCAGATGCACTCACCAGATACTAAGGAGATTCATGGTGAACAGAGAACATGCCTGTTATGATAACTGAATAAGCCACTAGAATAAAGGTATTTCCCTTGCCCACTCTGAAATACACATGGACAAGGCACTAGGAGCCAGAATTGTGGCACTGTAGACATCAGCAATGAGCATGCTAAGTTCTCTGGTGCCCCTTGTGAGGTGGGTATTGTTCTTAAAGGTTTCCAGCAGGAAAAGAAAAGCCCATCTGCCTTTATGCCCTGTGCTGCTTCGGTCAGAGGACACCAAGGACATGCCTTACACAGCAGCTGGAGGGAAGAGCATCACACACATTGCTCTTCTGCTGGCACTCTGGCACACCTTGTGTTAGACTGGGTCACCATCGTTCCTGCTGCTGTAAAGCAAGGTAGTGCAGCTGTATTCCTGTTTGGCTTAGCCAAAATCTCATGGCTCTGCAGTCACGTATAGCTGGCAACTTGAGCTGAAAATATGGATTCACATGGGGCTTCTCCAGAGGACTGCCAAGTTTTCACCTCAAGGCTCCTGGCTTACTCTGTCCTCTCTGCAACCATTTACTGTACATCCACTTGGATCAGAATAGCTGTATCCAAACACTGGGGAAGTGTTTGTCTCCCTGTGTTTGGCACAGGTGAGGACACACCTTGAATACTGTCTTTAGTTTTGGGACCCTCGCAACAAGAAGGATTTGTTTGAGGTGCTGAAGTGCATCCACAGAAAGGCAAGAAAGCTGGTCTGAAATACATGTCTTAGGAGGAGCAGCTGAGGTTGTTCAGCCTGGAGGCTCAGGAGGGACCTTATTGCTATCTACACCTACTTGAAAGGAGATTGTAGACTGGTGGGAGGGTCAGTCTCTTCTCCCAAGTAAAAAGCAGTAGGACAAGAGGAAATGGCCTCAGATTGCACCAGAGAAGGTATAGATGGGATATTAGGAAAAATTTCTTCATGGAAGAAGAAATTAGGAGAATTGGAAGAGGCTGCCCAGGACAGTGGTGGGCTCTGTCCCTTGAGGTATTTAAAAGCCATGTATGTATGGCATTTGGGGACAGGATTATTTACTGTTGGCCTTGTCAGTGCTGGGTTAATGTTTGGACTCAATGATCTTAGAGATCTTTTCCAACTAAGCAGTTCTGTGATTCTAGTGAAACCCCTGTCAATGAAATGTTCATGTTAGAGAAGAATAAAGAGACCACTTTCTTCAATGATGTTTCAAACTCAGTCATTTAGCCATGTTTCTCATAAGTGGTAAAAGTAAGGGGTCAATGTATTGCAGTAGAGAAGGTCAAGAAGGCAGAGGAAGGTGGATGTGTTGGGCTGGAGTTGCTGCAGGTACACACAGTAGGGTCTCCACCCTCCAGTTTTGTTTACTCTTCTCAGTCTGCAGCAATGTTGTTTGGTCCTCAGGAAAAATGACCTTCCCATGGAGGCTCCATTAATGGCAAAAGTGAAAGAGAAGATTGTTCTTACACCCTTATATGACAGTCATTCCTAAAATTGGATCTTATGTAATGAACTGTCCTTGTTGAGCAGTTTTCCCAGTCTGATGTAAGTGGGTCCTCATTTTCAGATTGTTCACCAATAGCTTACTTTAACATTTAGTTGTAGGGGCCTTGTTTTCACATCTCAAACCTGCAGACATGTATTGTGCTAGGGTAGCATTGTTACTAGGTAAGAAGATTGGAAATCCTGAGGTCAGTTCCGACCTCCTGGCCTCTGCTTTCCTCAGGCAATGTGTTGCTCCTCTTCTCTGGGAGGACCCTGGCTGTGGAGTCTCCACAGTTCTCTGCAGGAGAAAACTTCAGCTTTCCTTTCAAGCAAGATGCCACGCAAGACTTACCCTCAGGGTGCCACAATACCCTGGGAACATTTTCTGGAGAAGGGGAAACGCGTTTACATTAAAAACACGCAAACACTACCACCAAAAAGAAGCAGCTGCTTCTCATATAAGTGTGGGGGGGAATCCCACACTCTCTTCAGAGACGTAGACTTATTTGGTCATGTGCAGTATCTCAGACCTCCCACCATCACATGTCAAGGAGGTCTGACTTCCATTTTAAAACTAATACCTGGCATGGAATAGAGTTATACTGAAGTCTTATTGCCTAGAAACCCAAACATGGACACATCCAGAATTCACGTCGCTTGGTTTAATTTCTTGAAAAGAGTTTAAAACTCCCAGTGTTTATTTTGGATCCCCAATGCAAGGCACAGGAGGGTATTTTATGATTAATGAGCTTTTCTGCATGTGTTTTTTTGTGCCTCTTGGCATTTAGTAGTCTCAGTGACCTAGCTTTTTGCTTCATTTCTGTCTTGTTGGCATTGTCATCAGTAGTCTCTCGTGCGATGCAAGAATCTACCCTCAACCAGCTCCTTGGCTGCAAGGATGCATTCCACCACTCATTTAGTTTTTCTGTCCCATTCCCACCACCACTCATTTTGTTCCCTGCTTTGGTACAAAACAATTCCTGTAACACATAAAGCCATCATCCTCACCTTGAAAATAGGATCTGCTGAAGAGGGGGAGCAGCATTATACTGGAGTTTTTTGCCTAACCAAGAAGAGGTTAATTTGGGTGCCAGGAGTCTGGCCACAATCCTTACTGCTCAGGGGGAGTCAGGTCTGCAGTTGCACACCAGGATGGTCCCCATGCACAGCAGGCTGGTGGTCCCAGTCACTGCAGCTGCTGTGATGGCAGCAGAGACCTGTCCCACACTGGAACACTGGCCAGAGGAAGGAGCGCCCTTCAGCCACTGTTCTCTGTGCTCAGAGAAGGAGAAGCACCAGGTAAAAGCACATGGTTCCTGGTACTCACATGAGAAATTAATTTTTCCTCTATGGATCTGTGTGAATTTTATCAATAAGGGAGGATTTGGCATAGACATGGGACTTAACCTTCACCTAAGACAGTGTGAGGAACTTCTGACACTGAAGATAAGCAATTTATCCTTTCAGATGGGAACTTTCTCAACTGGTGGCAGGCTGTATATGGCACATCAATCACTCTGCCTCCCCTGGGGTTTGTCTCTGCAGCTGCAGACCATGTGCTTGTGTATGTTGCATTCACCAAGGAGGTGGGGGTAGTAGCTAGCCAGCTGTAAATCAGTGAATCACTGTAGGGGAAATTATTTCCCTTGGGCAGAGGAATGTTGTGCTGGAGCAGAGGCTGAGTTTGGCAGGCCCTCCAGCGTTTCAGGGAACCCATGCCATTACTCCATGGTGGCTCACCTGGGCTGGAGAAGGGACTCCTGGTTGTCAGGTCCCACTGAATAAGTCCTGCATGCTTTACAGCCACTCTCAACTGTCCATGTCATTTCCTCTGCCACTTTGACCAAGGTATGGAGGGGATGGGCAGGAAATGTGGGGACAGAGGGCTGGAGTATGAGCCAGGGTCTCTGTAGAGCAAGAGGAGGGAGATGGAGGACTACTGAAAAATACAGGTACTGAAGGTCAGGCAATAGGTCTTCGGAGACTGGAATATGAGAAGAGCATGCTTTTGCTTCTCTGTCAGTAGGACTTAGACCTCCTTTCCTGCCTCCCTCCTACTCGGAGAGTAGTTAAAAAAAAAAAGCATCTAATCAACCTGTCAAAAGCCCTCCTTGTTGCTTCTGCCAGCTGAAGAGGCAACCATAAGTTTTCTTTTTTTTCTTGGCTGTTGATGCATGAGGGAGTTCAGTTTGTTTTGCTCATATACAGCTAGTCTATCTACATAGTAAATATTTTCTGTCTTTCTCCAAACCCTGGATACAACACACCTGGTTTTTGCAGTGATAGATGTGTGTTGATTTAACTAATTGTCTTAAATGGAGGAAGTCAGCAAGTAGATGGAGGATTTTAATTTCTTTGAAGCCATTCAGGAAAAGCAGCTGGATTTCTATTCTGCATACGTCCTTATTCCAACCCATGCTTGACTAGTTTGGGAAGTGCTGTGGTGAGCACCTTACATGGTGAGTTCAGTCACCTGCATGAGTGGCTGGATGATCATCGCAGAGGCTGCAGAAGAAGGTGTGCCTGAATGTCTGGGGCAGAGAAAGTGGCTCAGCTTCATTTTTGATGGAGGAAGCCTTAGAGGTTTGAATGAGCTTTTTCTCCATCCTGGTGAGTAACCCAAAAGAGTGAAGCTTTCCAGGGTAGAAGCTGTTGGAAAAAGTTGCTAGCTGACAGCCTAGTGCTTTGGGGCAAAGGCATCCTTCTCAGAGCCTGGTTTCCAGCACAGTAAGGGGAACAGAAGAGACTGAATGAGGTAGTTTTTCTTGTGATTGACTGGTGTTAGTCTTTTTGCACCTTTCTCTGAAGCTTCTGTAGCTTTATGCCCTGAAGCTTCTGTAGATTTACTTCCTGAAGCTGATGGTGGGCTGGATCATGAGTGTGATCTGAGAAGGCATTTTCTTGTGTACAGTATAAACTATTACATTGATAGTATTTCCTCTGAATGATGCATTTGGGAGTCTTGTAAAAAAAATGTAAACAAAAAGTACTACTCTGTGGGGAGCACTTATCTTCTGCAGAAATGAAAATGAACAAAATGAAATGCAGTGTATTACATGCAGCAGACCACTATCCAGCATCCAGTGAAATAGATAAAGGGATGGAGACACTGCATTGACCTGTGCTGATTTAGGGTCCTATCTCCTCCAAATGGAGTAGAAGAGCTATAGTGAACCTTAACACAAAGCAGCCATTCCCTGTATGGGACAGCAAAGACCATGCTTACAAACTGTGGTCCAAATAATGAAACAGTTTTCACTGTGGGGTTTTGGTGATTATTTCCTTTGCCTGGGAAGGGTATTGTTAGAAAATCGGAGCTCATAAATATGTAGTGAGGCCTTGGTGCTCCGAGCACTATTATATTGCTCTGAAAAATGTACGGCAAAGCTGTTCCAATATGTTTCCTCTTGGATCCTGAATATGAGGAATATCACAGAGGGAGAATGGTAGATCACACGTAGAGAAAAGTGGAAGATAATGTTGATTTAAAGAAATCACCCCTTTGGTGTAAATGCTCTCAGTAGGTCAAGGGCATGGCAGAGACTCTGGAACAGGTCACAGCATGGAAGTAAAGCGTGAATGTGACCATTAGCAATTGAGTCCAGCAAGGAAGGTATCCTGTTTTGTACTCATGGATTGTACTTTTCAGTTCTTACAAAACCCCAGATGTACCACTTTTAAAGTGTTGGGCCTTTGCTATTATGTATACATTTCCTGAGAAAGATGGTATGTTACTACTCATTGTTTGAGTGGGCACAATTCCTTGCTTGGGCTACAAACATGTGTTTTGGATGGGACATGTTTGTGCATGGAGTTTTATATAGCAATTGTCCTCTTTGCTTTTGTGGGTAAATTTTTTTGCACTAAAATATCGAGCTGCAACACTGTGCTTCATTGTTAGACTCCCTGACCTTTGCCTCTAGTTGGAAAGGGGGCAGGAAATCTTTGTTTCCTAAAAGCTGCTTGAAGTCACAGAAGAAAGCAGTGTCCCTTCTGCTAGCAACATATGAAATGACCTCTTGGTGCAAACAGAAATAACTGCAGCCACATGAAAGCCATGCAGAAGCTTGGCTGTGGGGAGTCAGTGATGATAGGAAGCAAATTAATGACAGGGAACTGGATGGTAATGTTGGTTGTCAGATACGTAAGCTCATAGGTTGCAATAGTTCCACTTATCAGGATCTGCAACCCATCTCTTCCCAGAGCAAGGGCGAGCCATGGAGCAGTTCTCTCCTCACTGCTTCAGCAGAAAAACCCAGTTGTGAGCAAAAGAAAAGTGATCTTACAGGGAAGGGAAGGGAAGTCAAAATTGCTGCCTCTTCCCAACGCTTGGATTGTGTAAGAGAACAAAAAGCAGTCCAGGATGGTGAAGACAAAACGTCTCAGCCTCTCTTGCCAGTTGGAGAATTGCTAATAATGTTTATAGTCCTGGAACAAAAGACAACAAAACAAGTTACTTAAGAAAAGAATCTGTCACTTTGACAAAAATAGAGCTTTCAGCTAGTTTTTTTTGTCTGAGCCTGTGTTTCTCCAGCCAATCAATCCTGTTACTGAATAAAACTCTGGAAATAAATGTAACAAGATTAATGTCTGTAACTATTTGTAAAACCTATGTGTTACACAGTCTCCTTAAATGAGATTATGTCATGTTTATAATACTCATATTTTGTCCCCAGTCTGGCCTAAAATTGAATAGTTTTCATTAATTTTTCTTGTTTGTTTAATTTTGTGCTTAAACCAATAAGTTACAAATCTGCATGACTGCCCACTTATTGTTACACTCAGAATAATTGCACTGAGTCACTGTGCATGGACTCAGATTGCCATAGGGTGTTAATACTTGATACTTAAGCAAGCATGTTTATCTGAGAGCTGGCTCATCAGTCTGTGGAATGTGATGTTTACTACACGAGGTTCAGCCTAGAATTATTGCAGTTAGGAGATGGAGCCTATGCTCATTAATAATGCCTAGAATCAGTGTTGGTATTTTCAGGGGTGTTAGGGAAATTATCTGCTAAGTGTGGGAAAATAAATGCAGGGAAAATAAGTGCTAGGCTTTGAGAAAAAGAGGTTTGTATGCATTTAATATGGTCTTCCTAAAAGGTTCTTTCTCTTGCCTGTGCTTTTATTTATCCGTGTAGGTATCTGGTTTTTGTCTGTGCTCTGTCTTGAATGTCTTGTTTACCCAGAGGAGAATTTGGGATTATGCAAGTTAATAATCAATTCCCTTCAAAAATGAAAAGATTAGTTTCTTCATGTCCAAGTTTTTTCCCAAGCTTTAGTCCAAATGTTTAGTTCCAAAACTGATGCAGACTTTTTTTCTCTAGTGAAATTTTCCTCTGAGGCAGAAAAAAAACCCAGGGAAACTGGTATTTGAAATGCCATTTCACCTTCATTTATTTTGTTAATGTGTTTTCAGATAATTCAAATCCTGAGAAATTTAGCAGCAGCATCACCTGCTGGAGTGTGTTTTACAAAAGAAAAACAAATAATGAAGGGGGTTTAGGGTTTATTTGCACCTTCTGCTGAGAGGCTGTTCTCCAGTACTGAGGAAGCAAGTGATGTTCTGCCAACTCTTGGCAGGCAGGTAAGAGCAGGGAACCCTTCCCTGAGCAGATTCCCTGCACCAGCAGGTAAGCAGCTGTTCAGCTGCTCTCTGAGGTGTGGGCTGGGTAAAGCCTGCAGAGCTTCTCTTCCATGAGCAGGGTGGATGATTGCATGTAGGACTTTGTCAGGACAGATACTTGGGATTTAGCAGAAAAGCACCATTTTTTTAAAACTGCAGCAAGTCCATAGTTCTTGTTTTTGGGATTACTAGTGAAGTGTCAGCAGCAGGCTGGATGTCATTTTTCATGGGAGAAACATCTGTTCAGCTCCTCAGATAGAGGTAAAACAAACTTTAGATTGGAAATCAGATGAGTTTGTCAGTCAGAATTACTGTACTGTGGAGCTCCAGGTGAGTAGTCAGAGGCCACTCCATTCTTTGTAAAAATAGAGGAAAGATTTGATATGATGTACCACTGTTTCACATTAGTAGTATTTGATGCCATTTAGGACAATGGCTCCTGACCAAGGTGGTTTTATTTGCTGATTTCCTGTTACCACAATTACTTAGAATAGCCAAAGGAATCACTGTTATTCAGAGACCACATCTGTCAGCTTAATACTTTGTGTTTCAGGTGGCATTTTTATATACTTGTACAATAATTATAAATAATGATTCTTGGGATTTTTTTAGCATATGTATTACAATAAGAATATACAGGGGAAAGGACTCGAGACATCATAGTTAAAACTACTATTTTATTTATATACCACATTTTGATCTCTTGTTGATCTTTTGCTAGCTGTACAAAGAATGCTTTAGTAAACAATATTGATTTGATAGAGAATGTAGAGGAATGTGTATTATGTGCACAAGAGAAGTTTACATGTTTTTTCCAACTGCATTATACATTTTTTTTAAAGATTTTAAGTACTTTGCATTATTCTTAACAGCAATAACACATGGAACATACTGAGATATTATACACATATCATTTGTTCTTGGGAGCCAGTATATACATACGTGGGTGTCAACTGCATATCACTGCGGTTTTTAACCAATTTATGATAGTTTTGTTCTGATGCAAAGCTTAAGTATGCTGGAACCAGGATTGCCGCCCACTTTAAATGTTGTTGTTAGCGGATAGCATTTATTTCAGCGACTTTTAAATCTTAACATTATGAAGTGGTTTTAAGAGGCTCTTGTCTTTTTTAAAGGAACTTTTATATTCCATCTGGGTAATGTCTATCAGCGTTGGTACTGGAGATCAGTCTGTAACATGTAGTGTGGGTTTGGAGTTCCACCACATCATTTAATTCCACTGAGGTCTTGAACCTCCTAGGAAAGTAGAGTCATCCCCTTTAACTGTCCAAGCAGGGTACAACTGACTGAACTGCAGTGTTCTCTCAAAGCTTCTGTTGATCATAGAATCCTCACTGATCCTCTGGATGGAGTCCAGGAAGCCCATCACTTCGAGGAACACATGTGTCAGACCATATGACCTTACATAATAACCACACACGTGAGAAACCCAAAGGGTGGGTAATCTGTGGGATGTCCAGGGTGATGCTGGCAGTGGGCTGGCAACTTCTTGTGCTGGAGAGGTTTGCAGCTGACTGCCTTGTGGTTGCTTCAGCTTTCATTTGTCCTCTTGGCTTTCTTGTATAGCAGTTAGGCTGGAAGAATGGGAAATATGGCTTGTGCAGTCCACACAAATGTTTCTGGAGGAAGCTCATGGATTGTTCCTGTTGCCTCCAGTCAATTCTTCGGCTGAAATTAGCTTGAAGATTAGAGGAGAGGATACAGCCACAAACGTGCACACACAAGCTTACAGAACAATGAACTTACCCAGGGAAATTGCCCAGAGTAAATTTTTTGTGTGTCACGTAAACAAACAGATCATAAACATTCAGCGCCTGCTTGTTAGGTTTGTTTGTTAGGTTACCCTGTGTTGCCTAAGAGCTTAAGTTAAAACGCTTACCAGTGGTGTGCTTGATCTTCAGGGATCTACTGATAGAAACAGGCTGAACCTCTTCACCCCTTCTTCCGTTTCTATATGTGTAAAATGGAGACTGCCTGCCTTCCCCGGCTTAGAGAGGATTATTTACTCCTTACGGCCGGCTTTGGAGGGGAGAAGCACTAAGCAGGGCGGTGTGACGTATGACTGCTCTGGTGGAGATGGGGACAGAAAGGCACCAGGGTGCTCCTGGAGAGGGAGGAGCATCAGCCGGTGAGGACCAGGTCAGGAGAGTCCCTGCGTGGGCACATGGGGGTGAAGGGAAGGCCACCAGTGGCCACCGGGACACTGCAGCTGCTTGGGGCTGGCTGGCCCTGCTGGGAATATGCAGCTGGCTCTTTAAAGCAAGCAGAGTGGGACAGGCAGAGGCAAAATACCCACAGCATTTGGGTACTTACGAGCACAAACCTGTTGGATTTAATCAGCTTATGCAAAATGAACTGTACCTGGGACCTGCACGTGCTGGGCTTGCTGGGTGAGCTCAGGTTCTGGCATGGGTGTGTGCAGGTCCCTGCTCCTTCCCTGGGCTGAGGGTTGCTGCCTTTAGGCTCCATCACCCTGCCCCAGGCCTTCCCCAGAAAGCATACCAGGAAAGGAAAGCCACATCACTTGTCATGATCCAGCACAAATCTGCTGTTTACCTGCAAAATGATACCTGGCTTCTGCTTGACTAAGTCTAAACCTGGTTCATGACAAGTTAACCTTATGTAGCAGCATTAGGAGAGCAAATGACTCTTCCCACCCAGCTGACCGTGTTTCTTTCCTCTTGAGCTCTGTGCCATTCCTGCTAGTCCCTGTTGTCTCTGTGTTCACAGAATCAATTAGGTTGGAAAAGACCTCCGAGAGTCTTTGAGTCCAGCCTGTGACCAAGCACCACCTAGTCAACCCAGCCATAGTACTAAGTTCTGTGTCCAAGTCTTTCCTAAAATACCTCAGGAATGGTGATTTTACCACATCCCTGGACAGCCCATTCCAATATCTAATTACCCTTTCTGTGAAGAATTTCTTCATAATGTCTAGCCCAGACCTGCCCTGGCACAGCTTAAGACTATGTCCTCTCATCCTGTCGCTGGTTTCCTGGGAGAAGAGACTGACCCCCACCCAGATGCAATCTCAGGCTGTTGTAGAGAGTGATAAGGTCACCCCTCAGCCTCCTTTTCCTCCAAGCTAAACATAGGACTTGCACTTCAGACTCTTCACCAGCTTTGTTGCCCTTCTCTGGACCTGCTTCTGCTCCTCAATGTCTGTCTTGTCATGAGGGACCCAGAAATGGACATGGCACTCAAGGTGTGGCCTCACCAGTGCCAAGCACAGGGGAACTCTGATGAGGGGATGCAGCCCCATGCCACTTGCTCTCCCCAGCAGTAGCTTCCCCATAATCTGCTTAAAGGTCCTGGTGTTTTTACCCCCCTGCCATGACTGGTTTTCCTTCCTCCCCATTCCCTTCAGCATCCTTGGGGATTTAACGCAGTGTGATTGGGCTGGATAATCCCCAACAGATAAAGCAGTGTCTGAAACTGGGGTGCAATGAGCTCCCACAATGTGCAGAACAAAGGGATGCCCAAGTGCATCCCTGCCTTCCAGAGGACTTCAGATCTGTATGTTAAAAATTAGCTGGCTTCTCACATTAACTCAACTTTGTGTTGTTGTTTTTTTAATGCTCCTCATCCTTTCCAAGTAGACAAAAGGCTGTAATAGTAGAAAAAAATTTATAAATCCAGGGAGAACACACTTCTCCTTGTACAAATTAATGGTCTGTAATAACTACTGTGTAGGAATTGATTTTCTGCAGGTAACAACTTCATGGTCTTGATATGATAAAGTAATAAAATTCTGCATTTTTTGTGTAACCCCTGCAGTATTTCAGGGCTGTGATAGAAACAGCCTTTATCGTGCAAGAATAACAATCACGTTTCAACATCAAACACAAGAGCAACAAAACAAAAAATCTGAAATTCATTATCCATTTTCATCTGAGTTTGCCAGGCCCCACATTGTAAGTGTGGTGGTACTTCAAAGACCATGACAGTTCAGTTTAAAAAAAAAATTAAATAATGTGTCATCCTCTTGAAATATTAGCATAGGAGAAAAACAAAGGAAAAGCCTCTCTTGGCATCTGCATCTGCGATGGGTGGATAATTCCTTTGTCATTTTGAAGTTCTACCTGAACTTGCGACAGAAAACCTGGCACTTCATTATCATTAGGCCTCTTCCTGTCTCTTTTTGAAGCAGTTGGCAGGCTCCTGACTTTCTCCATGCAGCATGAACAGGGAACCTCCAGCTCTCAGAGGCCCTGGGAGAATGCACAAGGAGCTGTATAGGGGCGGAGAGGAGCTGTGAGGTGTGATTCTGTTATAAATGGAATGGGCTCACTTAGGCCTGGGGGATTGTTGCAGCAAGAAGCATGGCTTGGAGGGTAGATGGTGTTTGTTCCTGGTATAGAGAATGAGCACTGGGATTCTGGACAAGCAAATAATCCCTTAGGGTGCTTTCTGTGTCCTCCTCTGCATAAGCTGAAAGAAAGGGTAGAGCATGTAGAGAACTGCTGGTTTGCCTGGCTACACACAAGTCTCATACTCATTGAAGTAAAAGTTTCTAGAGCCTACATGTAGGTTTCTAGAGCCTACATGAAATCCAGTCATATGCCTGAGTCCCTTTTCTGTGCCTTGGACATAGAGTTAGGTCTGAACTCTGGCTAAGCTTAAACCTGCTGGGAGCCTGAGAGGATGGTGCTGATCTGTGGAGGGAAACTGCATTGTCATGTCCTGTTTAGAGGGAAGCCATTGGAGAGCGTGACCTCAGAAGGTGCCAGAAGAGACACCAGTGTTGATACCTACTTGGGTCAAGACAGACCCAGAAGGTGAAGTTGCCTTCCCAGAGCAGCAAGAGTGGGCATGGATCAGGTGCTGTGATTCTCCTGGTTGCACAGGTTGTGGTTCTCCTGCTTTTACCAGAGCTGTTTCTCGAGAGGAATAGGAATTACCAAAGCCATAAGAACCCCCTGGGCAGGCAGCAAGCATATGCTGTTGGTGCTTGAGTAGGGCTGTAGGGCTGTTTCCTCATCTTCTGATGGTGAGGGTGATGTGCCTCATCCCTCCCTACTTACGCTATCAGCACTGCATTCTGCAGCCAGCTCTTCTCAGTGTGGCAGTACAAGTCTCCTCTGTTTTTATGGCCACGTTTGAAATATCTTGTTGCTTATTATGTAAAGTATCTGCTTTTCATCACTACATCTTTTTGTGTGAATGCTGTGTTGAGTCTTCAGCATGTATTTAATATTTCTTGAATGTTACATGTTAATTGCTTCCAATTTTCTATTGCTTCATCTTTTGGCCACTTCAGCGTAAGTTATTGTTATAGCTGCCCTTTTGTGAAATGTGTGATGCCTGTTCCTATTTTTCTTGTCAGTTCCATTTAAATACTTGGCATTTTAAGTAAACGTTCTTGCCTCATATATTTTGTTTAGAACAACAGATTCCCACTGAATCAAATATGGGAATTTATTTAGTTAATAGGGAGACTGTGTTGCATTACTGACTGTAAAACAGACTGTTATAGCCTGCAGCATTGAACTGGGAATGGTGTGGTTTTTGAAAATAGAAGTTTGTGTGTTGATTCTTTCATATATATACACATCAGGTTCTCAAAAAATCTTATTATGCTCTTCATGCAGAATTTCACTACAAGAAATGACATGTGCTATTCCCCTAGACCTTAGCCTTTGTGTAGGGAAAAGGGTACAGAATCTTCTTCATATTGTCTTCATGTTGTATGAAAAGATGCTCTTTCAAAAGGCTAATTAGGGGAACTGGACCTCAGCAAGAAAAATGCATCAAGGTAATGTGTCCCTGGCTCTGAAGTTTATGTGGCTCTTTCTTGGTGGAAGGGTCAGCTGCTGGAGTCCTTCTGAAACACTGCTGAGTGTCCTCATCCCAAAGACAACTCTTGGAAGATGTAGGGGAAAGAGGATGGTGCAAAGTTCAGAAGTTGCAGGGGACTGAGAAGAGAGTGACTGGCAAAGAAAGCTGCATAGATGGTGATGAGTTTTATCTCAGCCCTCTTGCAAAAGCTTGGATTCCCCTTGGATCTGTTGGTGACAGAGTGGCAGCTCCTCCGAGCGTGTCCTTTCCCTCTGGGTAGTGAAGGATGAGAAACTTTCTCCTAGGATGAGGACCTAGACCAGATGAAACAAAGGGTGACAGGAAGGGTCCCTCCTGCAGTTTTGTAAAATAAGACGACTGTGCTAGGACTGAGAGGTGCTGATGCTTCCCCACAGTCTCAGACCACTTCTTTCCTGGCTGGCTGGCTGGCTGTGCAAATACAGGTCCTGCCATTTACTCCATACAGAAAGTATTTGGCATAAAGGGGATGTGCACATAAAGACTCGTGTGAGGAAATGCAAGATCTCCCAAAGATAGCACAGAATTGTTTCTTAATTGGGGTTGTAGTACAGTATGTCATAATGGACTATCAGAAAAGTATGAAAAGTTATTTGCCTCAGTGTCTGAATATCCTCTCCAGAGCAGGGGCTAGTCTCCTGCCTGTGCACAGCTGCTCTGGGCTCTGTTGTGGTGAGCAGCCCCTCTGAATCCTGCACCTCATCCCTTCCACTCTTGAGATGTTGTATTTAATAACAAGGCCACTCGCAGGCTGGGATTTGACATTGTCTTTTGTAAATTAGTGTTTTGAAAGGAAACCAGTGGACTTTGCTGGATGCCCATGAGTTGGTCCAGGTGCTTGTTTCTAATGCAGACAGTAGCTCATTCATGGGCATAACCCAAAGAGGATGTAGTTGGTTGTACCTTTTTTTTTTTTTTAACTGAAAAAAGTATTTTTGTAAGTTATTTTAAAATGTCATTAAGTTAAAAAAAAAAACAAGCAGGTGCCATGCTAAAACATATAGTGCATTTACAGTTTCACAGCATATCTCCGTTTTCTTCCTCTATACTATTGTTCCCCACAAAAGCAAGTGAATTTAAGACACCAAGCAAATGACTGATCATAATAACCTTTAAGGTGCTGGGTTATTCCTTAGGTTTATGCTGCTTTGGTATGCCTGTTGGTTGCATGCCGACTGCAAAAGAGTTTGTTTATCTTAATAGTTGCAAAACAAAGAAGTGCAGGACCAAAAGAAAGGGTTACCATTGACATGTTATAACTCAGAATGAAAAATAAATAGGCTAAAAATGCCTTCCATTTCTTCATAAAATAAATGCAAACAGTGTTAAAGAAGTATCCAGTTATTTTTAGAAATTTCTAGAAAGCTTAAAATGCAAGGACATGAGTGTGACAGTTACCAGCCCACTACAAGACCACATGGAAACATTTAATTTAGAGACCGTTTTCAGATTATAGGATATGATTTAAAACCAACTTCAGCTTGTTTTTAAAGTCAGTTACTTTCATCCAGTAACCTCGAAACACAATCTATTTCTGCTTTGTCTGCCCTGCCTGCACTGAGGCTGGGAGAAGGCGAGAGGGGCGCTGAAGCTGTGGTATGTGCTCTGTGCTGCCGTGGCACTATGCACCAGATGGTCCCACCCTGCAGCTCACTTGCTGCTTATTCCCTTCAGTTTCCCAAGCCTTACTGATTTTTTTCTTCTATAAATCATGAGTTTCCTTTTCTAGCAATTAATCATTTCGCTTATTTTTTGGTTCTATATTTAATCCTTCCCATTCATCAACTCTCTCACGCATTAATCTTCCAATATTGGAAGAGATGCATGCATTCCTGTGCCAGTTCAGATCCCTGTCTGTATACCCCAATTTCCTTTCTTTGTTTGGGTGACCAGGAACAAGATGCTCCAGAGGAAGGAGCAGTACTCCTGCCCCACCTCGAATGGCAAATACAACATCCTGACAGCTGGTGGTATCTTCACCCCTTAGTAATTGGGTAAAGACTGGACAGACATGAAATGTTTGTGTTCTTTTCAAATGTTTTGCTGAGATGGGAAACTCATATCCATTCACTTTTTTAATCCAAATGGACTCTTGGCCTGCCTGGTATAAAGGGAAATGAATTATTTTTGGGTAAATTGCATGTTGTATAGAGTATTTTGTTTTACACATAGTGAATTTTTATTTTTGTGAAATTTATTTTCTTCTTGAGTTACAAGAAAGACAATCTCCTGCTTTATCATCCCAGTTTATTTTCTAAAACAGGTATTTTAAGCAGACCAAATGGAGCATGTTATCCAGAACTGGAGCACACCTTCTTTCCTCTCAGCAGCACTAGGGCAAAGGTTTTGCTGTCTCCCTTTTTTTTTTTGGGGGGTCACCCATTGCTGGAGTGCCCGTGTTCAGAGCCCAGTTATGGGCTGGGCAAGTGCTGGTCCTGTGCTGTCCTCCCACCACAGGAGGGCAACCCAAGCCATCCCTGGTGGCACCACTTAAACTGGAGAGGTGTTTGTCAAATGATTTAAAGGCCACCACTGTATGGATGCATTTCTTGTTTGGTTTTTTGGTGTTTTTTTTTTTGGTTTTTTGACAAAACAAGGTGGAAATATCAGCTGAGTGGCCCTCTTGAATGTAGGTAGGACAAGGGGTAATGGCTTTAAACTGAAAGAGGATGGGTTTAGATTAGATATTGGGAGGAAATTCTTCACTGTGAGTTTGGTGAAGCACTGGAACAGGATGTCCAGAGAATCTGTGGATGCCCCATCCTTGGGAGTGTTCAAGACCAGGTTGGATAGGGCTTTGAGCAACCTGGTCTAGTGAAAAGTGTCCATGGCAGGGGACTTGGAAGTAGGTGATCTTTAAGGTCTCTTCCAACCCAAACCATTGTATGATCTATGAATAAGAGCTCTTTTTTTCCAAAATGTACCTGCAGCACCTGCTTTATTTTACTTATATCTATGAATTCTACAGAAAACTTTATAGAAGCTACATCATGTCTCCTAAGCCATTCTCCCAACCAGCCCCTGGCTTAAAAACACTTCATGGGAAGGATGAGGGGGTGTGCTGAGGTGTTGACACCTGCAGCATCAGTTGGAAAGACTTAAGGCTCTCGTATTGAGTGCAGTAGGGCTTCCCATGGAACAAACCTGGCCTGTAGAGCCTACAAGAGGGTGACAAGGGGTTTCATAGCTCTGGATTCGAATGCATGCATGCAATGCCTTATTTTTGGCAACATGTGCTGCCAGCATCTCTAACCATTCCATGACCTACTCAGACATGTGAATAACTTCCCGCTTCTTGACTGCAGGTTGATAGTGGTGGACTTGTGTGAACTCCTTTAGAGTACATAGTGTTGCTTTGCTTTAGTGTGTGTACATAACTGCTCAGATAAAACAAACTCATAGTACCTCACTGCAGCTGTCAGTTAAAGGAAGTTGTGCATTTTTCCCCTGAGTTTTGGGATAATTTTTCTCCAGCCTTTCCTTCCTTGGAAGTCATAGTAGCATGCTACTTTTTAGATCTGTCTCTTTCTTTACAGAGGAAAAGCCACTTTCTGATTTTTTTGTGTTCATAATTATGCAAAGGAGTTGCTGAACATAAACATGCAACTGTAAATGCCATAGAAATGTACTCCACAAAGATTCCACTGTTAACCACACCAAAGAAAACAAAAATGCGAGGTTATTCAGATCGAGGTCACATGCAGGAAGTGACATTTAAATTCTTACTCATTTAAAATTAAGCCATCTTACCATTTTCCTCTTCTGAAGTGTTGCAGATTTTCCATTAGTTAAAGGGTTGTCTTGCAGGTCTTCAAGAATAAGTTTTTCCATTATTTTTTAGAGGCTTGAGCTGTAGGGCTTTTTTAAAATGATAGAATGCATGTGAGTGTGAGAACTGTGTACATTTAATTGGCTATTTGAGAAGCTGTGCTAGAAGATTGACCTCAGAAACATTAGGAAATAGCAGTTCCACTGCTTATCTTTACAGTTCATAAAAAGTATTGTTTAATTCTTGGAAGAAAAGGGTGTTTCAGTCTTGCTCAGTTTTTGTCTTTGTTCTGATTTGCTTTGCGTGGTGTTTTTCCTTGTCCACTTCAGTGCTGGAATACAGTATTGAAACAACTGTGTGGTTTATGGCTTTTACTCCAAAGTTTTTTATTTTTTCATTGTGTTGAGCCTTCTGTAAACAGATTTTCTTGAATCCAAACAAAAAGCAAGGGCTGCGATCTGGGGCTGTGAAATCATCACGGTCAAAATCCCTTGCATACATCCAGTGCCAGGGGCAGTGGGCTTGGGCTTGTCCAGGTGTTGACCTTCCCCACTGCTCCCAGCTGAGCTCTTGCCTGGATGCTATCTTGAGCTGTGGGTCCCTTCTACCACTGAAATTGTCTAAACAAGCATGTTCTCCTTACTTTTTGAAGGAGTGTTGCTGGAGGAAGCATCTGGCCTTCCTCTTTCTTGGAATTGCCGATCCTTTTGCTCGCCGGTTGCGCTGTGACTTGAGTGCAGCTGTTGATGCCCCTCTGAGGCATGAAAGGACAATGCTTTGTTTCATTTCTCAGGTATCTGCCAGAAGTATTTGATACTGTTGAAGTATCGAGATGTTATCTGAATCACTTTCGTTCTTGAGCATTTCTCCGTTGCTACGATTGAAAACAAAACCACCAAATTTGAAGTTGAACTGTTTCAAATGAAGTATAACATTTAATGTACTTTTAGCTGGTAAAATCATCACAAGTGCTAACTGGTGTAATTTTGGTACTTACTGGTAAATCTTGTTTATTAGACTATACGTGTGTTCCTTTTATTTACCACTTCAACACAACATTGAGGAAAACACGTCTTCATTTCCTGTATATTATTCTGTCAGCCAGAAGTGTTTCCTATTGGAAGATGTTAAAATAATTCTATCAAGGAAAAAATAAATTAAAAGATTCTCTGTTAAGAAAAAGGGAAAAAAAGCTAAAATCCTGTTAAATAATTAAGATGCTTTGGGCTCTATCAGGATTGACAGTATTCTTGCCACAATATAGATATGCAAAAACTGTAAGAAGTTTAATATTTTATAGCAAGGATAACTCCAAACCCTAAATCTACTGGCTTGTTTCTATGGTAACAAATATTGAAATATGTCTAGCCAACACTGTAGGTTCCCCCTATTTAATTTCTGTCTATGGGTTCTAGGAATTCATTAAGGCTGTAGAAACCTTTTAAAATTGGTACATTCTGTTGTAAAATTCCCCAAGATTAATGTTGAACACAACTCTAAATTTTAACATAAACATTTCTTTGAAAGAGACTTCTTTGCAAGTGAAGGATTAGAGTTTTATTCTAAGACTGCATGAGCATTGATCTGGTATTTTTGTTCTTCATTGGGAAGTTGAATTTTTTTTTTTTTCTGTGCATGACTACTGAAAAAATGGAGTTTCAGTCTATAGATTCTGATGAAAATATGGAAGGCTGCTTAACTGGAGCTGTCTGGCTGGAAGACAACAATGGTATGAGGTCAGCCACCTGCAGGCTTTAGTTTAGTTCAGAACTAAAGTAGCCAGAGCTACTTTTAAGGGATCCCATCCTACTGTTAGGATTCAAATGAGGACTTACAGGGAGCTTCAATATTTATTTCAATTAATTGCACCTTTTGTGTATTACAGAGCATTTTCTAAGTGTCTGATTTAAGTCATTTTGTGTTTGACATCTTTTGGTTGTTTTTCTTTTGAGGGCAGCCCGGCAGTGTTGGGAAGTAATCTAAGTGTTGGCTGTGAGATTCCATTTCCCTTGTGGTAACTGAAACCACGAGCACCTAGTCCCAGCTGTAAGAAGAAAATTTTGAAACTTTGAAGTGAACATCAGATTGATGCAATATTTTGCATCTGGTTGACTAGCCAGAGTTAGATGCAGCTGGAAACATAAAGACTTCCTCCCTCTGCATTTGGGGGGACTCTGGTTTTTGCTGGCATGTAGTAAAGATAATGAGGCAGCAGAAAGAAAATTTCAGAGACTGAGATTTGCTGTTAACAGCTGTGTTTCAGGAGCCCATGGTTATGGACAAAACGCATGGTTTCTCAGAGGGCTAATAGCATCCAACCTTTTTTCCTCTTAAAGAGACTTATAGCAGGGGACTTGGAAATCAGACCCAGCAACCTTAAGTGATGCCTAGTAGGGCAAGGAGGTGCAGTTGGCAGTGACTGAAGTACTCAATAAAAGCAGAAGATGGTGTTCAGAAAAAGTGCAGTTCATTCATTCATATCCATCTGGAGCAATAAGGAAGAAGGTGAGCTATTTACTGGGCAAAGGATTATGTCCACAGTCCTGTGTGAAAAAGAGTGATTTCAGTGTGAGCCTGAGGCAGTGATTTCCTCCTAGTACTAGAAGAGCTGACAGTTCTTACTTACACCTCAGGCAAAGCCAGGCTGCAAGAAGGGGCCAGTGTATGTGCACAAGGGAACATGAGCAGAAAACAACAGATATCTGTGCTATTCAACTGTATTATGAGAAAAATATCCCTTCACCCACAAGCCCTAGGTAAATCTCCAAAACCTCTTTTTATTACCATAAACAATATGTAGAAAAAGAATTCAGGTATTCAGTGAAGAAGTTGCTTTAGGTTGGATAGGGAAGGCTTTAGAGACATTCCTGTGGCATCATTCAGGGTGCACTGTTGGCAGGCACAGTCCCATCACCACTTCCAGTGCTGGGACCAAAGCACTGTGGCAGCAGGCAGCTCCAGTGACCTGACCAGTGCCCTGCACGCCTTCCTACGCACACCACGCTCACACAGTCCGACAAGGTTGCCTTACAAGGTTTCCCCAGACATCTGCATCTTTAAAGCAGTTGAATCATGGTGCAGTAACACAGAAACAAAGGAAACCCTGGGCTTTCCTACGCTTCCAGTCTGTGTGCAAGGTAGTCTAGGGTCTTCCTGCTGATTCACTGGCTCCTGCTGTGTCTCCAAGTGTCCAGTCACCTGGCTGGCACCACTGGTCCCTGTGCCTTCTGTTGTGCAAGGCGTCCACGGCACCAGTTTGTGGCCTCTTGCCTGGTGCTCTTGCAACCCAGGGCACAACCTGCAGCTTTCAGACTGAGCTACCTGCCCTTAATGTATTCCTTAATGCCAGCTGTCATCTTGCTTCACCTTAGTGTGTATTTATCTCACCCTGGCCTGAGATACTCCTTTTTTCGTCACACATGTCCTGTGGTGTTTTTTGAACTAGTGTGGGCTGTGGAAATAGGAGCTGCAGAATCACCGACAAAAAATGTTACCAGTCTCCCTGTGTCATCAGTGAGTTGTATCACTGTCTGAAATGCTCTCCAGAGTGTGCTTTTGTGGTACCCAGAGTCCCTGGGGTTTCTCATACTCGGAGGCCTTATGGCGGCTGTGGGAGTTTTGCCTTCATGCACCCCTACACCATGCAGTCAAGAACAGTGATGTCCACTCTCATCAGTATTTTGAACTGTCCAGGCTTTATCCCAAGTCTGTGGAAAGACTTTTGATCTCTGCAATGGGCTTCACCCAAGGGGCCAATTTAAGTGATAGATGCATATTCCTGTTAACTCTAAAATGATGCTTTTCTGCAGGGCTGATTTTTTTTCTTCTTCCTCTTTTCTTTTTGTTTTAATGATGGAATTTCCCTTTTATTGAAATAGAAAAAAACCTCAAATTTTGTAACAACAAGGTGAAACTTATCTTTTTAGGATGTGAAGTCTCCATATGTATTTGTAGAGTACCCAGTGGAGTGAGGGTTGTGGCTGAGGTGAAAGCCTTTTTTATTTGCTGCTTTTAATATCCAAACACAAATTCAGAAGAAAATGGGGGAAACTGACTCAAGACTTACTAAAAACAGAAACAAATGAAAAAAAATTGCCTTTTCATTTCTTGGGTTAAGTGTGGTGCTTGCCAAAACCATGGCTATGCTCCAGACCCAACTTTTTTTGTATATGTAACAAAATGATTCCATTTTGAGGCTTTTTCATTTAGTAGTGATGGACTTGTCAAATTTATTTTCAAGAAAAGAGAGTAGGATTATATGTGTGCATGAAGGCTGTGAATATTCCCATTCCATTAGGCCTGTAATCTTCCACAGGCAGAAGAAGCCTGCTCACTATAGCAAGGCCAGTTGGTAGCTGTCAGGAAGCTTTCATGACACCAGCTCTTCCACCTTTAAAACATCTGGTATATATCAGGGTTCTACTCACCCTTTCTGACTCTTGGAGCTGTGAAACGAAAAAGCAACTTGTATTCTTCTGTGATCAACTTTCAATTTTTCATATCGTCTTTGTGCAATCTAGACACATCAAAATATGCTTTGACTTGCTCCTACATCTGAAAAATACTGTACTGGTGGACTGCATAGTAAAATCCTGCAGAGAGTGAACATGAGCTGAGGGAGGGAAGCACATGTGGTAAAATACCAGTGGTTGTATGGACTGCTCAGCACAAGGCAGAGGCAGAGTTCAAGCCACGATTTCCACTATTAACCTTCAGGGTGTTCATACAGAACAGGTAGTCAGTGTTCTTTTGGAGACCTAATGCTAGTATTTCCTCTAACATAAGCATGCCTAGGAAGATGCATACCAGATGATTAAAAAAATAATAGGCAGTGTGAGTACATGCAGAGAATACCTGCTTTGTTACGGGAGCATGTGTTTCCTGCAGGAGTTACAGCCCCTTGTGAGAGGAGAAACAAGGATTTGTAGAGCTGCATGCTTCTTAAATGTCTCTCAGTGCTGAGTGCTTTCCTGAAAGTGTGCGTAGTTGGGTTTTTTCTGATAGGTTATTTGGAGACCTACTGTTCGGAACAGAAGGTGGATGGTAAAATTCCATAAGGCTTTTTATGTGATATTCACAACAATAATTTTATCAAGAGTGTCTCCCTGCCCCGTTTCTCAGCTGATTAAAAATTCAGTTTCTTATTTTTACATGTTCTGGAGGCGAAATTTTGAGAGGTCAGGGGTGACTGTTGCAGCTTCTTTTCTGTCCTCAATTCCCCAGCCTTATGGTGAAGTGTTTTTCACTGTAGTTGGTTCTGCTGTAGTGGTTAAAGACAGAAAATGTTTAGCTTAACCCTGAGGCAGCTCAAACTTTATGCTGGATTAATTAAAAAATAGTTCTGTGCCTTCTGTAGCAACAGTGTTTGGGAGGGGAATGGAGGAAGGAGTGCTGTGCACTGGGGACAGGAGGGCTCATCACACCAGCCAGGATCCCAGCTGTCTGCTGGAGATCCTGGCTCTTCAAGGCAGCGCGTATTTTCTCCCAGGTCTGCCACAGCTCCTGGAGCTGAATTTTGTTTGCAATAGTCTGTCTGTAAGGGAGCTGTTCCACTATCCCAGTTGTTGTTTTTTTGGGTTTTTTTAAGTTGTTTCAACAATCCCTTTTTCCATCCCGGGGAAAATAAAAAATATCCCTTTGGAAGAGGGGCTAGGTAACTAAGTTCTGTGCTTATCCTCCATGTTATGTACTTTGTGCAAGTTAAAAGGCTTGTTCTGCCTTTCATCTTGTGTGCTGTTTTCTGCAGATATTTCCTAACTTCTCCCATGACGTTTTTGCCTGGTTCTTCAGAAGACTGTATGGACTGAAAGAGACTATTGTTTCTCCGAGAGTGCAGGCATGTGTACATCGGCTAATCTGGTTGGTACAGGATTTCAGGAGTGGGTGTTGAACTGAGGAACAGGGCTGGGATGTGTGCGCCTACAAATTCTTGTGAACGGCGTGCTCTCCTATTCTGTAAATAATATCACATTTCACTTTCTAGGTTTACCATTCATGTTTCTCCAAAAGTTGAACTCCTGTACCATGAGATGTAAACAAGGAAATGGCATACGGGAAGGTTGCAAAAGTTTTGGTTAGCAGAGACTGGAAAGGTGATCTCCTTTTCAGTCGTATGCCTGGATAGTCAGCTACTTGATTGTGTGGAGACTCAGAACATTTGTTTTTCACAAACATCATATGTTTAAAATCTACACTTCAATTTAAACATAGTCTTTCCAGTGTTTTCCTTCCCCAGGTTTGGGTTTTCAGATCTGAAGTACAAGATAAACAAACAAATACTTTTTAGCCTGGTGTTTAGGAGGAAGACTTTGCCAGTTGAGGTGCGTTTGCAAGCTTTTGAGAAACTGCAACCTGAACCTCGCATTTGCAGCAAACTCATTCTGCAAAGCACTTTGGATACAAGACATCAGGCAAAATTCTTTGGGTTTTTTTTTCCATTTGGATGATATCACCAAGGAGCAAGGAAACCCCCAGTTACTGTTTTTGTTTACAACCAGCACCTCGTCAGATGAAACCTTGCCACATACTTGTTTCCCCTCCTGGGAGCATTACCTAAAAGATGATGGTGCTGGGATAACTCCAGCTTCCTTGTGGTGACCCAGATCTCTGCTGGCGATGAGATCTCTATCTCTGCTGGGCACGGAGCAAGAACAGCAGTTGTGTTTTCGACTGCAGATCCATGGGCATGTTCCCATACAGTGTTTCCAGGCTCGTCAGCAACCTTGCAGTGCCTTGCCTATTGTTGTTGACATTCCCTTGTCTGCCAGCAAAAGGCGGATTTTATTCCACAGTCTGGTTTCATGTAGGTCTCGTAAGAGGGTGTGAGGCAACTTTAGGGTGGTTTGAAATACTACTTTTAGAGCATGAGACAGCATAAAAATTCTGGTAGGTTTGTTTGGGGTTTTTTTTTTGCAGCAACAACATTGTATTACTGACAGTTGGCTGCATCTCGACTTTGGTAGAGTTTCTTTGCTTGGTCAGGAATAGTTGCTGCTTGCAAAACAGCTCCTTGGTACCATAGGGTGCAGGCTGGGAAGACTGACACTTGCTGGTAGTTTAAGAATTTATGAGGATTTATCCTATGGTTTGTTGATGGGATTTGGTTGGCTGAAATGCTTTTTGATGGATACACAGGAATTCCCAGGTGTGGATAAAAGCACTTGGCGATACTCAATCAAAGAGGATAGAGAAGAAAGACTGTGAAGTGAGGAGGACATGGGGTGTTGTCTGGCTTCTTTTTATTTATAGGGTGTCATATTTAACAAAGGGCTTACAGTTTCACCCATAGTCTTGTGTGTTTCTAGCGCTGCTTGACCAAGCTGCTGTGTTGGCTACCCTTGAAGGGTTTCCCCAGTGCTTCTGTTGGATGCAACATGGGTCAGCTTCCTTGCATCACAGCCACCTCACTGTTTGCCCAAGTGGTGTTTCTGAAAGTGCACATCCTTTTCAGCAACCCATGGTCACAGTATGGATCACTGGAACCAGTCTATGAAGCTGTCTCTTCCTATCCAAGACTTCTTTTGTGTGAGAGTCTTGCTGTAGCCAGGAGTGTTTGAGACAGTTTCTGCTGACAGTTTTCTGCTCTGCACTCCTGAGGATTGGATGTAGAGCAGTTTGGAGGGTTCCTCACAGTGGAACTCCCTGTTTACAGTCAGTGAATTCATTAGCGCCCTGAATTATTTACCTTGAAGAATTCAAGTCCTGAATTATTTACCTTTAAGGTCTGTCTTCCTGTGTTGTGCATTTGGTTGACTGTAGACCTGTGCTCTGTTATAAGCTATTAATGTCTAAGGTAGCATAATATCCAAGGAAGTTTCAGCTGTTTACTGGTAATTTTATTTTCATACATAAATACATTGCAACATTGCAGCTGATCTTTAAGGTCCTTTCCGACCCAAAGCATTCTATGGTTCTATAAGTTCAGAGTGACACTCTGATATAAAATGGATTTGTGCAGATCTTGTAAATGCATGGACAGTTTTTGAGTATGTCATCACACTCTTCTCTTTCTGCAAGTTGCCTGCCTGCTGCCAGCTGTAGCTTCAAACCCTGGGCAAACTCCCTATTCAGCATCTTGTTTTTTCCCTGCTGTTCCATATTTAGCCCAAATTTTTATTTATGGCATGGTACTCAAAGCCCTACTGAAGAAGTTTGTAATTTCCTCATGATCTTACTCTGTTTACCAGTGTCAGACTTCAGGATTTGACAGATGATTTGGGAAGCCCCACTTCTCTTTGCAGGAAGAGACTTAAGAGGACAGAGGATCCTGAGGATCCTCAACAGCCTTGCTGCTGAGATGTCTCTATTCTCCTTAGTGTTTCATGTACTGGAAATACAGTTCCTTTCTGTTGTGACTGTTCATTACTTTTAGTTGAGAGAAGCCAGGTTTTCAGGTTGGTTAGGAATTCACTGTTAATGGCCACTTGAGGGATACTGAGTTTAAATGACCGGTGTGGTGCTTCACTGGAGCTGCATGGCAGCTCTCCAAGGCACAGCTCATCTGCCTGGATGCTGAGAGGGTGGCAGGGAGTGTCACGGTGGCTGCCACCCTTGCTGCCAACAGCTGTTAGAGTTGTCATGCACTCTTGCCCTGAAGCCCTGATGCACAGCTCAGGTACATCCCCTGTGCCAAGAGTGAAGGCAGCTGCAGCAGGCAGCACTCACCTGCACATTTCCCTCCCTTCTCAGGGGTGAGTGCTTGAACTCATCAGTGTTCTCTCTTCAACCTACCTGTGGTACACCAAAGACTTTGCAGGAAGCAGACAAATGGCGTTTGTGGCATTGGCACAAATGATGTGCTCTGACATCACATGGTCTTGGACGTGGTTCTTCAGCAGTGCTGCAGCTGCACAGCCAGCAGGCGTTTCTCCATGCCTAACCCCAGTTCTTGCTCTCTCCCCATCCAACCCTCCAATTTTCTGTCTCCATTAAATGAATTTTCTTGTTCTGACATGTTTTTCCCTGCCATCCCCTGGCCCAGATCTTGACTCCTCTGTTTTGAGCACAGATGACTCCAGGCTGCAGTAGGGAGGTCACCTGGATCAGGACACCCTCCTTGCCTGGGAGGGGCCCAACCCTCACTGGCAGCAGATGCCAGAGGCAATGGTCACTTCTGCTCTGCCATGGACTAACTAGACTGTGTTCATTGAGTTGTGTGGCATCAGGCTAAACCACAGTTTAAACTCTGTTCCAGAGATTGCGAGAATTTGGTCTTTCCAGCTGATTTTTTGGGGATGTCTCAGTCAGACCGCTGTGACCAAAATCTTGCAGCAAAACTTTCTGTCAGTCATCCATGTCAACAATGGACAGAGTATGCCAAAAGCCTGAGCCCTGAAACGCAGGAAGGGCAGCCATATCCCCCAACCTGTGCTCTCTGCCTGGGTTTAATTGTGTAGGCCCTTGTGAAGGTTGGCAAGGGACCATGTACACATGGTCGAGTTGCATCTCTTTGAGTGAAGGGTTTCTTTTAATTTCCTTTCAGAGAAAGCAATGAAATACTAATGGCATTTCCAGTACTGAAAATCCAGTTTCCTTTACTTAGCATGTGTCTTCTGTCCATTCAGAGAGGTTGGGGGTGGGGGGTTGAGATTGTGTCTTCAGCCGGATTTCTACCATATGGGCTTTTTTCTTCCTTATTTAAATGTCTTCTATGAAGTATATTGGCAGGAGAATTTGACACTATAGCTTAAAGCTACTAATATGGGAAGCAAGGAGTAAATACAGACACTAAAAGACCCTTCTGAGAATTTTAAGTGGAGTCACTACTTAAATCATGTTGTAGGTACAGAGTATGGAGAAACTTTATGATTAAGTAATCTACTGTCAATGCAATTTTGCAAGTATTATTTTTACATCACTGCTGTGGTTATTAGTGGCATGTATTTGCTGTTGATACTGAAAGAAATTTAATGAGCTTTCTCTCCCTCTGTATTTCTGCTTTTGGTGGCACTGTCTGCTTGGCATTGGTCCCAGTGCTGCCAGGCAGGATGGCCTGGGAAGAGGGCAGAAGATTTGGGCACAGGAGAGCTGTGTTCTTCTGTGTAGCTCTACAAGTGGTGGGCTGTGGTATCTCATCTGCCTCTCTAAACTGGTATCTGTTGCTTCTGTTTGATCAATGAGTAATTTTGGGGAAAAAACTTTTTCTTGTTGAATGTTTTTATGAGATGAGGCAGAAAACAAAAGACCTGAATATCTACTGCAAAACTTCTATAATGCAAATAATAGATAATTGCTTGTAGTTAATCAATTATCTCTTTTGTTTTGTTTTTCACACAGAGCAATGAGGCAAGAGAGCAGTTTTTAAAAACAGAAAAATGTGATTGCATAAACATCGTTGTTGGCAGGAGGACTCAGTGGATTCAGGTAATAATGTGACACCACTTTTTGTTATGCTTTAAAAACTAGCTGGGTTTCAGGCTGCCAGTGGCCCTTTGTTCAGGGGCTGAGGAGTAGAGGAAGGTGACAAGGTATAACAAGACCTAGTAGCTGGCTGTTAATTCATTCAGACCAGATGAGAGGGTGTGGGTAATCCCACAGTGCTGGGGAGTGTTGCTGGGGCTGCAGTAGCTTCCTGCTTTATGTCAGGCTGTTGTATCTGAGACTGGGTTTTTTTGTTTTGTTGGGGTTTTTTACAGGCTTTTTTTTAACCCTAGGAGATTCTCTCCTTCGACCTCTTACAGCTTCGTCGATGTAGGCGGGGAAGCTCCATGGCTGTTTCATGGAAAAAGGTCAAATGATCAGCAGTCCCTTCAGACTGCAGAACCCTGAATCTGCAAATATTTCCCTTGAATTCCCCCTTTAAAAGGATTTCTGGATCAGAGCAGATCACTATCTGCTGTAAGACCCACACCTAGACCTTTACTGCTTTAGAGAATGACTGCTGGTTGTTTTCTGTGTGTGAAGACAATTTCTCATTGCATGGTTGTAAGAAACCTAATGTGTGATATTTAAGCATACTAATGTTTGCAACATACTATCTTGAAGTAATGGACTTTACCATATTTAGATCCCCTTTTGTAGGAAAAGTAAATTCCTAGCTAAAATGCATCTCTTATAGTTTAAATAATTTTAATTATTTCCCTCACTGAAGGGAAGTGCAGAATGAAGGCAGGGGGAGTTTACAGTGCTAATTGCACTCCACATTTGTAATTGGGAGCAGATCCTATCCTCAATCTTCTTAGGCAATCTTAGTGAAGTCATCAGGCTTTTCACAAGCATATGGTTTTCCCCACGCCTGTTTGATTCTGGGATAAGGGCCTACGGTGTGCTTTTTCTTTCACTGATTTCTCATACGGAGGAAGTTTGAAAAATATGCATCATCTTTTCCAATGTAGGTTTCTAGCAGCAGTTGAAGAAGTTGTTGAAGAAGTTCTGCAGTATTTTATTGAGATAGCAAAGCTTATTGATTTAGACTGAGCTGTTTCTAACTGGCAAGTGCATTTTCTTCGTTAGGTGCAAGGTGAGGAAAAGAGCAGTTGTGGCTTTGCATTGCTATAGTCATGACCAAGAAGAATGTTTAAAAAGGATATGAATGGGTGTGGATTTGATATTTCCTAAAACCAGATTTTTTTAGTATTAAATTACATACTCCAGGAAGCTAGTTGCTGTATCAACATTGGTATAATGACACATTATTTAAAAAATCAATATCCAGTCATAGAAACAAGTCCTGGTATAAGCAGTTGGGTGCTTACAGCTGTGATTTGTATGTATTTGCAAATGTAATGGGATTTTTTTTTCCCTTGTAGCACTGGTAACTTGGATAAACACAGTATGTGTGACTCATTGCAGAATATAAACTTACTTTAAAGGAGCAAGTGTTGGATTTGCTGAATATCCTATTGCTTGCATCCCTGAATACCTTCTTGCAATAGGTCATGCTTAATCTTAAATTGGCCAGCCTGAGGGGAAAATTACTGCTGATGTCCCATAGGTACTTCAGAAACAAACATAATGATGGAAGTGCTTTAAAAACATAAATAGTAGTTAGAATTCATAAAGTCGTAAAGCAAACATATGGTACAAGGCCTTCTAAAATATAACACTTGAAAGCTTTTTTTATCGTTTCAGAAAGAGCTTGTTTAGTTATCACAGAAAAAGTAAATATTTTCATTCCTTTTTCTTCAGCACACTCTCATTCCATTTATCTTTCTCTTTTTCCTTTTGTACTTCTTTTTTGTCCCCCCAGAGCATTCTTATTTTGGTGGGATGGGAGACCAACACCTGATGTCCATAGAAGGCCCTGCATGAGAACAGGAGATAAAACTGCTATTGGTCCTCCTGTTGTTAGGTACATTCTTGAAGTCCTTTTGCAGTGTCGGCACAGAGTTGATGTAATCCAAACTGAACGCTCGCTGTGCGCATGTGTGCGTGAGCGAGACGTGACGGACACTGCAGCAGCTCCTGGGCCACTCGAGAACACACTGATGTTTTAGTGTGATACATCGGTGATGGGGGATGCAGTCCCTCTGTGTGTGTGTGTACACACGCGTGTGTAGGCACATGAGCTCACGGAGGGCAGCACGAGACAGCTCTTCTGCTGCACCTTTGGTGGGGTGGTTGTGGTCTCCACTGCTTCGAGCCATCAGTGGGACAGGGAGGTGAAGTTGCTGCTGGAAAGGGGTGGAAGGAGGAAGATGGGGAGCAGAGAAGTGGGGAGCCGGGTGGGGATCAGGGGCCAGGGAGGAAGACACAGCTCCAGAGGGAAATACTCTGTGCTTTGCAGTTGCTTGTGTGGATAGAAACCAGATGGTGCGCTGGAACACCCGCTCGCTTGGGCGGCGGCGGAGCCAAACATATGGTTAATGGTTAGGAGAAAGAGCTTTTCGAGCCAGGGCTTTGCTGACTGCCTCGCATTACAGATTGTTGCAGTGTGTCATTACATTGCCAAACTAAGTGCTTAATACCCGCTGCGGGCGCTGGGCAGGCATTTGCAGGAAGGATGCAGAGGCTCCCTGGTCAGGGTGGGAGGCTGACATCACGTACAGCCCCCTGCCACACCCCCCACACCCCCTTTCCCCTTTGGAAACCCCATAAATCTCCCCATTTACAAGCCCAAATCTACAGCAGGCAATTTTCCTGCTCTGAGTGTCTTTAAGGGATTTCTTTAAGGGATTTATTTCCAACTTCCAACAGCGTATGGTTAGTTTTGCCTTTTTTTTGTGCCTTTTTTTTTTTTTTTTTTTTTTTTTTTTTTTTTTGTCCTCAAGCAGCCAAGTTCACTGAGGCTGCAGCACCACACTTACATGTCCAGCATCCGAAGTTCCTGCTCTGGGATCTTTGGGCGACACCAGACCCCATGTTATCTAAGGAACTGCTGAGCTCATTCATCTCCTTTTCACGGCCCGCTTCCTTTTATTTTTAGCCAAATCCGTCAGGCCTGACAGGCGGGTAATTTGAGCCAGAGAAAGGGCAAAGCTCCAGGTCCTTTCCACAAAGCAATTCTTCTCCTCCCTCCTGGGAAGGCTCCAAACTTGGCCTGCTCCAGGCAGATGGATTTGTTGAGTCATGTGAGATCATTTACACAAAAACACAGCGAGGCAGTGAAAAGGAAAAAAAAAAAAGGGGGAAAGAAAAAAGAGAAAAAGGTGGGGGGAAGGGGTGGGAGAGCATGCACTGCCGGGGCTGCTGTGAGCATAGGAAATGTGCTTCGAGGCAGCTAGACAGAGGAATGCAGCAGATTCATTCTTGTATAAGGTAATGTCTCGTTTACAGTACAGGGTGGAGCCAGCACGGAGGAGAAATCTTTCAAAAACAGATTACTCATTTAAAACAAAAATTCTCCTTAAAATAAATAATAATAATAAAAAAGAAATAATAAAACACCCAAAACAACAACCCGAGCAGCAAGCAAGCGGCACACACGGGCGCGCAACAAAGGCGGCGTTGTTGACAGCACCGGATTACAGTAGCGGTAAACTCCGGGCTGGGAGGTTGCTGGAAAATGAGTTTGCTCCGTGATGCAACTGGAGTTTGCTTTGTCTGGCCGCCAGTGCAGGGGAGACTGTGAGCCCAGCAGCAGCAGGGCACGCTTTGCTCCATCCAGAGATGGTTTCAGACAGTGGGGAGGGATGGAGCGAGCAGTTAAGGATCCTGAGCAGTCAGGCTGGGGGGGCATCATTAACAGCAAAAATGAGGGGGGATATGCATGGACGGGGCGGGAGAGAACCTCTTCTTGCTTTGGTTTTGAGCTGGTTGTGGCATCATCTTTGTCGCATCAAGGAGTAAATTGCATTTATTCAGTTGAATGTGAATTTTGTTTTCGTTTGCAACCTAAGCTAACCCCAGCATGTTGGGTTTTGGTTTTTTAAGTGGGTGGTAAGAGAGAACATGAAACTTGGAGCTTTTCAGATCTTGTTACATCCTAGAGAATTAGGTTGGGTTAATTTATGCAGTGTTCTAACAAGATGCGTTCAAACCTTTAAATAGACTGTATTTAAGTATTGTTAATATAACTCCCAGTTACTCCAGTTTTCTTAGCAAGCCAGTATCTAAATGTTACTGTTTTGTCCCAGCGGTGATTAAAAATTAAGAACAGAAGTAGAAACTGGAACTGGAAATTGGTGGGAAACGTGCAATAAAACAATTCTAATGCAAAGTATTTCCTAAAATTCTCAGCAACAGTTAAGGAACTTGGGGGAGCATGTAAACAACGATTTGTATTTTAACATGACGCGTTCCCCTGCTGAGTAGTATCTTCTGCATTGCTGACTCCACAGCAATGTCTGTTGAGGTGCTTTCCTCTGGGGAGGGGAGGGTTTGTCTGGAGCTTGCCTCCCTCTAACTTGACCTTGTCTTTCCCTTTTTCTCCTCCTGCTGTTTTTTTACACTTTTGTCTGAAAGACGGCTGGCTTTCCCAGCCCGCTCGCTCTGCTGGGCTGAGCCGCTGAGCACAGCACGTTCAGCGTGGGGAGGGCCTTCCCTTCTGGGCTTGGAGTTTTCTCACTTGGTGGAAACCTTTTGTCTTGTCTGTCTCTTGATGAGGCCACCTCATTACTTATGTACAAGGAGCACTTGGCAACATCCCAAGTCCCAGCTGGGATCCTGCAGGGCACAAACCCCCCCCCCCCGTGGGGTCCCTGCACATCAGCTGATGTCTGGTGTGAGAATCAGCAGAGGGACAGAACTATGAAGATGAGGAGTACAGCCAGGCTTGGGACTTAGATGGTGCAATAAGCTGTGGCCATAGCAGAGCAGCCTTTAATGAGGAATGGCTGTGGATTGCTCTGAGATCCTTGGAAAGGTTCTGGAGAAGGACAGCACTGTTATTTATTCTGTTTGCATAGTTACTGTAACTTTCTTTCCCTTTTTCCCCAAAAACCTAATCATCCTACATTTTCTGTTGCTGTGAGCAACATTTCCTGTTGTTACCCAGAGCTGCAATTCCAGTTAAATTCTCACTTTGTAAAGCTAATCTCTCAGCAGTGGGTGTGGGATTTCCAAAAGAAAAGACATTTGTGAAGAGCCAGTTTTTAAGATTTTTGTCTTAGTGGACAATTCTGCAAAACTCCTTTTTTAACTATTCACATTCATTATTGGTTGAAAGCTCGATCTTCATCTCTATTTATGGCACTTAGAAGACTTGTAGGTCTTTCATTCCCCTACGGAGTGCCCCAGTCCTCAACGTCTCCTTTTTCCGCTTCAAAGATGCCACATGTGCTGCTTTTTGCGTCTGTACGTCAGACAAGCAGCCCGACTAGGCAGGTTTCGGGAACTGTTTGTGACCTGTCTATCGGGAAAATCAGCCTTACTCTTCCTTCCCCCTCTTTCACAGCCGCTCAACTTCCTCTCCTTCTTAAAGTGTGTTGATGCTATCAGCCCCCAATTCTTTTATCTCACTTCTCCTATCATTTCCATTCTTCTGTCTCATGATTTGACTAGAAATTTCTCTGCTGCTGCTGGCCTCTTCCCTCCTGGCACGTACTGTGGCGCTGCCTCCTTTGGGATCTGAGGAGGGATGAGTATGGAATTCATACATGTTGAATCATGTCTTGTGGTTGGCATCAGTTTGAAAAGGTAGAGGACATTGTCAGTGGCAATTTTTCTTTCAATTAGTACCTTTAAACTACTAATTCTCTCCTTCCTAGGTGGGAGGATGAGCAGGATGTCCCCACCAAGGCTGGGAAGGGAGGCACTGAGAACCTCCTGCTGAGGTTGCTCAATTTCCTTATGTTGAGACAAGGAGAGATGTGCTAGGAGAGAGGTAACCCTCTGTGTTTGATGTCACATTATCCTTTCGATGGGACAGGATGGTGATGCTCTCCCTTGGAAAACTTAGGCAAACTTTATAGTACTCTGCAGTGATATCTAAGGTGAATGGCCCAAGTGTCCATTTATGGGACTTAGGAAATAACCTCAAAATAAATAAATCCCTAGCCTGCCTTCCCCTTAACAGAAACTTATAGAAGTTATAGTGTAGTGGTGGCAATTTCCTCTTTGTCGTGTGTTCATCCAGAGGGCATTTCAGGGGAGAGACAAGATTTATTCTAAACAGATCAATCTAAGTTTCTGTGGAGCTTTAAAACTATGTAAATTTTTCTCATCCAGCAATGAATTGATGCAGCAGTGAAGTGCAGGACTGTTTGTAATGTATTTGAAACCTAGCTGTTTTTGGATGTAGCCAAATCCCATTAACTGCGATTTCCCTGCTTCCTTTTTCCTCCTGTCGAGCCTTCTGGATAGTGGCTTTTCTTATCAGCTTGTTTGTAGAATCTGCTCCGAAATCTCCCAGTGGCTTCACTCTGCTCAAAGCAAGGGAAACTCTGGGAGCAGCTTATTACCTGCTTATCATCCCGTTTCCATTTCTGTTAGAAAGTCTCTGTTGGCCATAGACCAAACAAGCTTAAATCTCTTTGCCTTCCATGTGGTCAAGCACAGCGCAGGTAAAAGTTCTTCTGGAGATTAAACTTTGCAGGTTTGTTAAGTGATACATCAATCTAGACAGCATTTGTGTACAAAATTGCCTTCTTGAATTTCCTTGGAACACCTTAGGGAACCTTAAAAGTTGTCTGAAAGTTGCTAGCGAGTATGCTCAAGCACCCTCTGACAGTGCCTTTGCAGTAGCAGGTTTTCAAGTCTGTGTTAAAAAATACAAAGTTGTTTTAAGGGTCTGTTCATTTCATTAGCTTTTCACTGATAGCTCCTGTAGCATTACTAACTGCTAATGTGATCCTTTAGTTTATTACCCTGATTTTGTTATAAATTAAATTGGTGTCAGTGAAAGTCACTTCTGATCAGATGCTGTAGAAATGTCTTTTTTTTAACCTCTTTACAGCTTTTGTACAATTAATGGGAACATACTGTTGCTTCTTGATAGGTTCATTCATGTTTAATAGCTATTTGTGAGCCATATTTGGCTTTTAAGTGGATGTATCACAGCTCTTGAAGCATTTTGGTGGCTAAATAGCTGGGATTAGACATTCCAATTGCTCTTGCCAATTGTTTTCCTGTGTTCACACTGAACTCTGTGTGTTACAAAAATATTTTTAGTTATAGCCTTGTCGGATTTGTTTAAGTAGAAGAAATGTCCTCATTTTTCAGAGAAGTTTATCTGGGAGTGAGTGGAATTATATTAATGTTTTTTTCTCACTTGATCAAATTTTAAGTGCCAAGATGAAAGGCTCACTCTTACTTGCAAAAATAAGACTTGCTTTTGCAGGAGTGGAGCAATTTATCTTCTGTATCTGCTTCACTAATTGCAGCCTGTAAAGACCCTAAAGAGTCCTGCTAGTCAATAATTTCCTAACCACAACCAGGGAAAAATCAGATTTAAAATGCTCTTAACTGATGCTCCATTCCACATTTTAATACCTCTTGATTACTATGGTCACAGCATAAATAAATACATTTGATTGCTTACTGGATCATGCAAGTGTTGGATGCCTTCCTCCCTCATCACAATACTCCTTTTATCAAAGATAGCTGCTGTCATAAAGCCCCAAGCTGTTGATTAGGTAAAAGGGAATACTGTACATGGGAAAATAAACCAGCACCTACAAGGCAGCTTCTTACTAGAAAGTAATGAGATTTCTATTACAAAATTCAGCTTGTTGTTTTCTATTTGAATACTTTTCAAAATTAATAATAAAATACTGAAAATAAACTTGTTGTGCATTCTGGGAGAATGGCATGGGATAATTCTGGGAGAATTAACATTGGATATCTGTCTCTATTTGGTTTTGAGTTGATTGCTAATTGGTTTCCACATACTAGTGCCACGAATGGGTTTGAAGCCCCTGTGGTGGGCTTGACTAGTCCGGACCAGCTCAGACTCGTTGCTGCCCTTCTCCATGCTGTTCACTATGGTTAATGGTGTCCAGAAGGATGGCAGAACCCAGATAGTTATGCTTAAAGAATTCTTCTCCTGGGATACACTGCTTGGACACAAGCATCAGTGAAGCCCTTTTTGCAGTGGTGATGTTGTAGGCAGCGGGACTGCGTGGGGAGGACACCGTGGGTAGCACTGCACTGCTGAGGGTATGGGTGGCACAGCCAGACCTGCTCAGATGGCTTTGTGAGAGCGAGAGGTTAAAAGGACAAGGGTAAACCACGGTCTGAAACAGACTCTTGCATGGGGCAGGTCTGTTCTTGGGTGACACTCATTTGGTTGTGCAGGTCAAGTGCAGCAGGAGTTTCACCCCTGCCCACAGGCTGACAATCACACGCTCAATGGGAAGTTACTTTTCTGCTGGGTTTTGCCCCCAGTGAGTGTTGTCATTGGATATAACAGAAAATTAAGGGGCAGAGGTTTGTGGGGTATCATAGTCTGTTCACCATTTAAAATAAATCTTCTGTGATTTAATTCTCCATGGGGCAAAGAGAGAGAGAGGTTTGCACTCTAAACTCTGGAGAATTTTTAGTATTTAATGCTAATTTTAACCCTGAAGCATTAGTGAATTAAGTAGAGCTCCAAGTGCTGCAGTTAGCCTTCAACAGGAAACACTGGATAGCATTGCTGAAGGAGTGAGGATAGCAGGGAGTTCCCATATGTGTGCAGCGGCATTTCTACAAGAGCTAAAGGTTGGTATTTCCAAACACAAGTGGAAATGCACGTGAGTTGGTGACACATATTTTGGTTTTCAGTACAGTAGGTGGCAGGAGAGACAAAGTGACAGTTTGGCTGGGGTGGCTGCAGTCCACCTGCCATAGTAACAAATGATGGTTTACGCTCAGTACTGTGGAATAAATGTGACATTGTATTGCCAGGTGCTTTTGTGAAGTCTATCCTCTGCTGTGATCAACACAATGCCATAACAAGACAGGAACATTGGATACTGCAATGTTAAATGCCCCGTGTTAAATGCCACAACGTGTACTTGTCGTGTTTTTGTATGACATCTTCTGGTACATGTCAGGGACTGGAGGTTTTGTGGCAGCTTACACCAGTCCCAGCTAAGACCACTCATTGTCTTTCTCTTCCTACTTTGTCCTTGGCCAGGACTTGCCCCATTCCCTCTTGTGCCAGTGGTGGTGCTTATGAAGCTGACCATAATCTGCTTGATGGGGTAAAGCCAGTCATCAACAAACTAAGCTAAAGACAGGGTTGGACTTTGTACAGCTCAGCAGAAGCAGCTCACCTCATGGTTGTGAAAACAGTGTTGAGGTAAAAAAATAAGTGATAGGAAAAGGTACTGACAAATTCAGGCAATCGAGTGCACCCTTGATCACCCCTATCAAACAGGATGGATGACAGTGAAGTAGACACCAGCAACTTCTCTAAGCCAATAGCTGATAGACTTCTGATCTGCAGTTGCATAAAATAGCCTTAAAAGCCTGAAAAACTTTTAAAGTACATGAGTCTTTCCTAATGGAGAGGCAAACTGAAATGAAATTAGTGGCGTTTTCTCTTTGTCTCTTAGACATATGTCTCCTTTAGATGAAAGAGATATTCCTCATCCCACTTCAGTGAAGGTGAACAGATTGTTTTCTTTCTTATTTATGGGAGGTTTGGTCTCCCAGTGCCCCCAAGGACAAAATCTGCTCTGGTGCATGTGTAACTTAAGCAATGTCAATGAGATTGTAAAACAGAGAAGGTGATTTGGCTCTGAGTTTGTAACTGGAGAAAGGAAGAGCTTTTGTCCATTGATTTATAGGGAAATTAGTGCATGGCTAAAATATGCCCACCTGCTTGCTGTGCTTTTTTTCTTGATGATTGTTCCCTGAAGGACTTCTGGTCCTGATGGAAACAACTTCATTGTGCAGCCTTGCCCTAGAGCCAAGAAGAGCACATAGTATATGACTCATACTTGTCAGAAGAATCTTTAGTATACATACAAGCTTCCAGTGATGGCTTTAGTCCTCCCTTTATCTGTATTTGGACATAAAATTTGAATTCTGGCGTATCAAAACATGCATGTATGATGGCCTAAATTTTGCATCTTCATAAGATGTCAAGCCCTTTTGCTTGGCTCCATTACTTATATTCTGTTTCTGTGACCACTGGTTTTGTAAGATTGTTGTCAGTGCTTTTTCAATAAATTAATGCTGATTTTTTTCATTGAAGGTTGACTGAAAATTGAACTGGGGCTGAAGTTGTAAAACTCTTAGTGTAACGTAGTAGCAAGGACAAGACATCTTTTGTCTTTGCTGGAGAGCCTGACTGCCCCATAGATAGAACCTGAACATTTCATACTGATGAAAAATGAAGGCAGGAACACAGTGATTTATTGAAGGTCATGGAGGAAACCTGAAAGGTTGAGACCTAGGTCTCTTCTACCCCACCCTAGGAAGCTGAATCCTGTGATTTCTAGAAGGGTGAAGTTTACTTCCTCTTCCCCTGAGAATGTGAGACTCTTCCCATTGGAAAAATATTTGCCCTTGTCACGGCAGGTACAGACACACATTACAAATTTGGAACCAAGTTTGACTCATTGCCACAAAAACAGTCACATTTAGAAAGTAGCTAGCTATAGCTGTATTGTGCAAAATGAACAAGGGAAATGGTCTGAGGGGCACAAAAACCAGTTAGTAACTGCTCTGTTGTGGCTTTGCACAACTCTCTGAGTTATATCTGGACCAGAGGAGGGACCTGGGCATGCACTGGGTTTAGGCAGCTTTTGGACTGCTCCATCCCTTGCATGCAGGACAAGTTTTTTCTCATAGAGAAGTCATTTGTAAAGAATGGGACCTTGTTGGCCAAATTTTCCTTGAATGGGCTGGTATCTTGCAGATACTGGTATGCTGACAGAAACACTGTGGCTGCAAATAGTTAATTGGTTCTGTAACCAGGTTTAACTGTAGAGACCTCTGCTCAGTGAAGAGGATCAGGAAGGAGTTCCTATTATTTTAAAGCACAAGCTGTTTGAAGCTAATTGTGAAAAACATGCCAAGTTGAAATACTCATTCTTTTAAATGAATTTCCATAAGCAGCTCATAGACAGGTTTATGCTGCACTGGAAGAAGTCTGACTGCACTTTAATGTTGATACCTGGATTGGTGATTAGGAAAAGATTGTTAAACAACTGGAGTTTAAATACCAGTACAGCTTCATTGTAATAATTTCCCCAAAGGCACATTGGTAATTCTGCTAAATAGAGAGTTTAATAGACTTCAATAATGTGTACTTGGGAGACCCTATACACAAAGGAATAATGCATAAAACATTCATTATTGTAAACTGCTACCTTTGCATGTAGAGCAGAATCTGTTGGAAGAAAACTGTTGTGTTGAGCGTGGCAACGTGTCAGACGGTGTTAGCAGACAGAAGTCATTGTCACCCCCTTACCTAATTCACCTGCTGTGGTTGAAGTTGCACCATTTTACTCAACAGTGAATGAATTATTTGAAGTAGACATTAGTTTATTTTTTGAGAAGTCCTTTGAAAGCTGGTGGGGCATGGTGGTTCACAGGGCTTTGTTTTCTTTGTTATGCTGATTTAGTGTCAAGAGAAGAAGTACCTGGTAGGAAGCATAGCATAACCCCATTAAAAAATGACATTAAAACGTTGACATTAGAAAAACACCAAGCAACTTTAGCAAGTGGCTCTAAGTGAGTTTAGTGTTGTATTTGGATTTCTTTTTACTGCACTGCTGCTGATTGCCCTGATGGAGAACAGGTGAGAAGGAAGGAGCAGATGCTTTTGGTAGTACAGTAAGGCATTTATCTCTTTTAATGAGGTAACATCATTAGTGCTGACAAAGTGCTGCAAATCCATAGGTGTAATGGACTGCTGCTGTTTTTTAGTAGTGCACAGAGGCTGTTGTACTTCTGAGCATTTGAATCTGCTGAATCACAGGTCAGGCTTTATCTCCTGTCTGATGCTGGGTTGCATTTTTGGTGGTTTATTTTTATTTTGTTCGTGTTGGTTTGTTTCTTTGGTTGTAACCATTTTATTTCCTGTTTCCTCCCCTTCCCTCCCCGCCCCCCCCAGTCCACCTTTACCTTTAATGTCTGGGAACTGAAGCACTCCAGGATATGTATTGGGGCAGGCAGAAGTGTACCCATTTTCCAAGTATAGGAGCTGATTGAAATGCCATGTCTATTGCGGTGCAAGGACCTTCTCTATAACTGGGACGAGGGAGGTTGATTATAGGTCTTTGAGCTGATTTCTTTTGTCTAAGATGGGTAAAGGTTTTGGGTTGGGTGTTGTTGGTTTTGGTTGGTTGTTTGTGTTTTTTTTTTTTGCTTTGCCCTTTGCCTGTTTCCTTTCGAGCAGTGGCATAATGTCAGCACACTAATTGTGTCAGCCAGTGGCACTGACGTTCAGTAACAAAGAGCTGCAGCAAAAGGGAGAGAGGTGGCTGTGGCACTGGACAAGGAGCAGCAGCAGTTGGAGGGAAATCTGCAGGGTAGAGCATTCCTCTGTACAAAATCTGTCACTGTAAAAGTTGTGTGCACAGTTGTATTCAAAGTGTCAAGGGAAGAAATGAGATGTGTGTCAATGGATATGTGTCCTTTATGTCTCACTTTTCAGATGGTAAGCATTACAGCACACAACTATAATAGTATGAAAATAACAAAACTTCAAACAAATACATCTAAATTTTAAAAAGCTGGGAGGTTTTAATAATGTCTCTGTTAAAAATTACTTAATAACCCCAGAACTCCCACCCAAACCTCCACTACAAACAGGCAACATAACCTAGACATTTGAGGTATGCTGTGTGTTTATCACAGAGCCACAGAAGTGTCACTTGGGCATCCGTGCTGATTCCAGGAAGAGAGCCTGTCGGTAAAAAGATTCATCTGAATAGATCACGCACACACACAAAAAAAGTGGTTCCTCTTTCTTTTTTTTATCTGCATGCCCCTCCCATCCTGGGCTTCCCAACACCTGCTTGTGCTGAAAGAACATAAACAGAATTGCAAGATTCCTCAGCATTAACTGTTGCCTGACAGTCCCAGCTAAAGACTGCATAGTTATCCCACTTTTCCTCTTCATTGTTTTTTCTTGCTCTCTGCCACACATCCAGTGAGTCTCTGCAGCATCCTCAGATGGACCTCCATGTTTTTTGTGCTCTGCCATGAACCAAAAATCAGTTGTGTTCACCAGAGTTGAAATGAATCCAGAGTTGGGGGTCTCTAATTGCCCACCCCTGTTATGTTACTCTCACACCAAGTGGGGGGACATCAGTGAGGGCTAAAAAATTCAGCTAGCAAATACTGGCCCATACTGAAGTATTATCAAGTAGCCACACCACTGAGTGGACATTTGGGTCAGGACTACATAAAGCTCCATTAATACTTGTAACTTTTATTAAATTTATTTCTTTAATGCTGGAGAGTTCCAAGGGTATGCTTCAGTGATGCCCAGTCAGCATTCCCCACTGCTGAACTGAAAGCATCATTCTGCAAAGCAACGATCTCAGTGGTGGCTTGTTGCTTCCTCATGCTCCTGACTGTCTTGAACTGGCAGAAAGTTATGGCCAAACAGGTTGAAGAAAAGGTATTATCTTGAGAAAGCTTTAGGGCTTTTAGAGCTTTTAGATCTTTTTTAGTTTTACACACACACTGACACCCCATTGCTTCTATAAATCATCATTTCTACAGCACATACCAAAGACTTTCTGTGCTGTCTTATTCCAACAGTGAAACCAGAGTTCAATTGCCTCTCTTCCAAGGTTGGGATTACAAAAACTTCACAGTGTCTCACCCTCCTCTCTTGCTGCAGGCACTCCGGTCCAATAAATAAATACTTGGCCGAGTTTTACTACCCTTTACCCCTTTAACTAAAACCAAATGCCTTCTGCTTTGTTGAAGGCAAGTCATGCCTACTTCTGTTGCTCCAGCCAGCAGTTTCTCAACCAGCTTGGCCTCTCAGGGACTGATTAATTTTTAGTGACTCTAAAACAGTTACCAATCCTTTCTGTGATTCATGTATGAAAAGAAAGTAACATTGTCCAGGGTTCTTAGGGAGAGAAAATAGCTGGTGATACCTTTTCTCAAGACTACATATGACCCAACCTTGCTCCCATTTCTCTAACAAAACTGGGCTGAAAGTGCTGTGATGGAGGGCAAAGGGATAGGATGGAAGGACTTGACAAATAAGCAGGTGATATTATGACAGGCTTCTGTATTAAGGTTATCTACTCCTTTTTTATTTCCTTTTTTGTGGCCAGTTTATTAAAAATATTTTAGCACTTGGCACCACTTCTCAAGAGGAGAAAGTGTTGGTCTGCTTGTCAGTACTGTTTCAGGGCAGACTTAGAGGTGATGCAGCCCCAGGCTTGATGCTTATTTCTCATAGGAAATACAGAGCAAAGCCCTGATAGAGAAGGGCTGCTCGTCAGCAACTGCAGCACTGGTGGGCCAAAGTGTGTTTGCCTGGCTTTCCTGGGTGGTCGACTGGCTCGTATGCAGCACATGGAAATAGATCTTTTGGAATGTGAAACCGTGCCTTCTGCATTTCTCCCACAAGTATTTTATAGTTTTGACTGGCATGTGCAAAGGAAATGGAGAATAATAGAAGAAAAAAATTATATAACACTTCAGCTGTGCTCCTTTTCCATACCAAGGTTTTGCCTTTAAAGTAAAAAGACCAGTCTTGTGTTGTTGCAGAAATCTTTTTTGAAAGTTCAGTGAAGAGTTCTTTTGGTAAATGAGTAAAGATTTCTTCCTCCTGAAACTTATCTCCAGTTTAGATAGTGGGTGTGCTCAGAGAAATGGAATCTGATTCCTGATTTTGCAGAAAGAGATTGTGAAGGGACCTTGCGTGTTTGGAGATTTTCTTGTTTTTCTTTCCTTTTTAGTAAAGATGTTATAAACCAGTAAGTATCCAGACTTTTGTAAGTCCCACACATGAGGAGGAGGATGCTCTCTCAGTGTGGCTGCCATCTACTAACTAGCTTAGTGGTCATGGCTCTCAACACTCGGTGTAATTTAGAAGTAGCATATCTTTTAGACAGGTCCTTGCCAGCAGGACTCCTTTCTCCCTCAGGTTCAGCTGAAGAGCATGGAAAAAACAACCTGCAGCTGTAGAAGTTGTCCTTTCAGAGTCCCTGGAAGATCCAACTTCGGTCCAACTGTGAATCAGCCATCTAAGGCTGAGGATCCTCTGTACTGCCAGAGAAGTTGCCTCCTTGTAACAAACAAAAGGATCTTTGCCTTGGATGTGAGAGTTTAAAAACACACACTCATGCAGCAGGGGCACTGCAGCAGTACATATGTTAGAGCAGTAGTGCTAGAGTGCAGGGGGTGAATGAGCATGTGTGAGTCAAATAGAAGTGTTTGCTTTTCCCCCAGTTCTACCTTCTGAGGTAGCTTGGTTCTCCAAGGACACGGTCCTGCTTTTGTGAGGAATGCCTGAGGGCTCAAGTCACTTAGCTTCTGAGCTTTGTAAATCTAGGTATAAATGTTCTGTTGTTTGCAAGGAGCCTTGCAGTTCTCTGGTGGGAATATGTGTAAAAAGTACACATGTGAAAAGTACCCCTGCCTTTGCAGTGGCTTTCAGATTAAAGATCTGCTTTGTTGACTCAATGGCTCCTTAGCCTGCTTTTTCAGCACTGAAAGTGTACAGAGATGCTTCCAGCTGGCTTACAGCTTTTGGTTTCATCTAGGAAGAGCAATCTGTAATCCAGGGGTGTACAGGTAAGTGAGCTCTTGAGAGGTTTGTGGAAAAGGAATGATGCATTCAGCATGATACTTGGAGAAGGTGAATATTCTGACAGTTTCATTGTGTCAGACTATTCTGTTTTGAAAATTGTGCCTTCCAGTTATCCTCTCAGCAAAACAAGGCAGTTCTCTTGGAGGGGCCCAAAAAGTGTACACTTAATTGCTTTACAAATGATGTGAAGTCTTGGAATGCAATGTAGCCATTGCTCATTAACTAGCTGAACCTATTAAACCTGGACAGCAAGCAGGACTGAGTCGTCCGCCCTTGATTGCAGGCAGCTAATGGAGCTGTGGGAGCAAGCTGTGACTGCAGAGTGGAATTGGCAGTAGACTCCCAGCAACCCTCCCTGTTTTGAACTTGCCCTACACTCCATTTAGACTTCTGGCTTTGAGACAGATGATTTCAGGGCAGTGAGGAGGGGGGAAGGCGGAGCGTGGAAAGCATTGTCTTTCCAGCTATGTTAGCTTTGATCAGACGTTAAAAACAAATCAGAATTCGAATGGTACTGGTAATTTGACATTCAAACCTGCAGAAGCAGAAGGATTTGTCATCTGGCCATGGTTGGCTTTGATTATTGATTGGTACTCATGCAGATGGTTCCATTACACAACACTAAACAAAAAAAAAAATTGCCCAAACAATGTGACTGGGCATCTCCTCGGTGGTTTTTAGCTCAGAGGGAATCAGCTGGTCCTACAAAGCCCATATAGAGCCCATATAGAGGTGGAACCCATGAAGCACATCCTGTCTTGCAGAACAGCATGATAGTGTTTTCTTGCATCTTCACACCACTCTAGCAGCACAGGAGAAAACAAAAATCAATAATTGTTGAGATTGTGGTGGTGTTTTTTTTTTTTTTTTTGTAGTAGCTTGAAATAAAATGAGGATAGTTGCGATTTGCCCAGGAAACTTGAAGTGTTTAACCTTCTAAACAGAAAAGTGTTTAACCTTTTAAACAGCTCCTCAACTGGAGATGGATACGGCCCTTGCTAAGTAGTGTTTACCTCTAGAGCACTCTTGGCACTGTGCCGGAGCATTGTTTCAGATGAGCTTGTGCTGCTGTCTGAATCGCCAGGATCTCATCCTTCAGCACTCACATGCCTCCCATCCAGTTGTACTTTGTGCCCAGCCTTATTTACCTTGTGGGTTTTGCCAAGATCACAGCTTGGTGGTGTGGCTTTGGGCCCAGTCAGACCATCTGTCAAGAAGAAGGGGAGGAGAAGGTAGTGGTTTTGACATGTGCTTGAAGAAGCACATGTCCAAATGTGCTTTGAAATCTTTTTTCTACTTGCTTGTTCAATACTTTCAAGGTGCTGTGTATTATGGAATATTTTTCTGTTGTGCTGCCTTACTTTCCCTGTTGTGGAGAGATCATTTCATTTCTAGTCTGGATTCGTACATTTTGTTTGTGCTGCTGGCAGATCCTATCAACACCCACTTTTCACTGATATTTAAACTTTAAAAGATAAAATAAAAATCTTTGGTGTCATGGAACACTGACTTGCTTGTAAAATAGTTCTATATACCAGAGATGCTATTTAAAAATATTGTAGGAGTCTAGTAATACATTAGCATTTTATGCATTTCACTCTGAGCAGTCCCAAAGTGCTTAAACTGTAGTGCACACATGCAGCCCTGTGGAGATGCAGTTCTCAGGACAGGCGCTGTAAACCAGCCCCTGCATTTGCTGATGGAGGGATGGGTGCAAACAGCTTCAAGCAAAGCAGCGAGAATAAACTGCCTGCTGGGGGGAAATGCCACATCTAGGTGTACAGCTCCCAGGAGTTCAGCTCAGGATACTGTCAGAGATGCCCACCCTGGGATGACGATGCTGTATGCGGACCAGGACCCCCTTAGCCTGGGTTGCCCTGGATTTTGTCACAGCCTCAGGTGCAGCCCCCGACCAGCACTTGAGGCTGGATATTTGAGCAAGTGCCCTCACGGGCTCTGTGTTAAGAACTTGTTGTCTTTAGCACTCTTCAGTGGACTAAGAGCAGGTAACTCCTTTGTTTGTCAGCAGCCACGATGGAGCTCTGCAGCTGCAGGCCGGGCTGGGCGCAGTTGCCTTGCGGAGCCGCGCACGGGAGCAGCGTGCGGGCAGGCAGCTGCCACGTGTCCCTTGGTGGCTGAGGATTCCTGATGTGATGCCAAAGTGGTTGTGTCCCTGTGTGTGCAAAACATGTTGCTCTGCGTCATCCTAGGTATCCTTCATCCTATTTTATGTTTGTGTCCCTTAGAAACCAATGTGTGAGTTGATCTCAGATTAGCTATTCTAGACATAGCTCAGCAGAGGGGAGATGTAGAGATGTAGTGTAAGGACAGAAAAAACATTTTCAGATTATTTTGAGACAGCAGTTACATCATTCTGGGAAATTCAGCCTTGCAGAAGCTAATAAAAGTAAAATTCAAGATCTTATAAAGTTAAGCAGAACTAATACCACAGTGTGTTTTCTGGTTATCATTTCAAAACCTTTGTGGCATTTTCTCTGAATGTTCCCATACAGGCACAGTTATTGACGTGTTAGAATCTCAGGAGCAGCTGGGTGGGGTGGGGAACAGCAACCTCACTGATGTGTAAGAGAGCTCCATCTTCCAAAAAAAATTACATTGTGGCCAGCTGTGATGTCACAGTTCAGGGTTCAGCAAGTTGTCAGCAGCCACTGTCTGATGTTTCTAATCAAGCATCATAGCCTGTGCTCCTTTTTAATTCTTTAAAGAAAGTTAAACAAATAATTATTTCAGTTTTAAAATACACCGTGTCTAAAGACAAAAATAAAAAAGGAAGATACCCCCACTATTTTATATTCATTGGCATGACTGTTAGGCGGAAGGAACCTTTCGATGTATTGAGTTGGGAAGTAATTAATCTTGGGAGTGTGAGATGGGTTATAATCTTAATGTCATTTTACAATTACTAAAATAGGCCAATTTTGTCCTTCACTAATCCATGTAAATCCCTTTGATTTAACAGTGTTGTATGGATGAAAATAAGAAATGCTGCAGCCTATATTTTGGGATCTCCTTGCTTACAGTGTAAAAGCTTACAGAGCACATGGATGAAGCAGCCCTCCCTCTTGTACACTAGAACACTACTACCAAGTGCTGGCACAAGCCAGAGCATCACCTGCAGCTGTTGCTTTTTTCAGATGTAGCAGGTGAAGCACAAACCCTGTCATTTCTCTAGATTCAGCAGAATACGTTACGTGCAGTTTGCCAGTATGTTTATAGCAAAAATGCTAAGAGCAGAAAATATTTCTAGGGATAGTAAAACCTGCTTTAAAAGAAATGAGAGGCTTTAAAAGCTTATACAAATCTTGAAAGACACAAAAGGGCTGGACTGAACATTGCCATTTCAGTCAAATTTAGAACCTCCACCTACTTAAACAGGAACACGTTTAGGTCAGCGTTTTGTGCTTGGCAAAGTCATCTCCCTAATCTCCTTTGGAGCATTTCTGACTGTGATTTAGGTGTAGGGGGGAGGGAAGTGCTTCCAGGCTGAGACTTGTAGCTAAATTGTCATACCAAGATAATCTGTTGATTACCACTGAAGTGGTGTAGATTGATAGGCACTGAATTCTGAAATCTGCTATTCACTGTGTGCTTGTGCACAGTTATTCATTTGGAAACATTCAACCAAGGTATCCAAAACCTTGTGAGTTTTAAACCATTTTCCCAAACCACGGCAGCAAATTCTAGTTGCCTGATCTTGCTTTGTTTGTGTTTTTCAGCAAGATTCAGAGAGGTTGTGTCAGTTGATCTATATGCAGTTTCTTGCATTTGTCAAGTAAGTGGAGCAGAAATACAGTTTCCTCCTTTCTCCACCCCTTCTTCATCTAATGAAATGGGAAATGTTGAAGCTACTAGAAACCTTGATGTGACATTTCTAAATGCAGTGATGCTGTGTCTTAAATTTGGGTCCTGTAAGCAAATTACAAACATTAGGAACTCCTGTACAGCTGGTCTTCAGTGCTGTTGTTTTATGAAGTTGATTAGGAATAAGTGATCAGACTAATATATATTTTAAAACAGGTGATGAAAAGTGCTTTCCTGGCAGATGATATTAGTGGTAAATGTGTTGGTAAATCTCTCCATTATTATAAAGGATCCTGATTTTGAGTCTGCTGACAGAGGAGTTGGGATAATGGGAGATGGCATTGCAATTTAGGATATCTTTAACCAGCATCTTGAGAGCAGAGGCTCCAAGACGACTGTAGCTGGTGCAGCTGTGATTGCGGTGTGATCGTGGGCGTCTCGTAAGTGAGATGAGTCTCCTGGGAATTAACGTTGGCGCTCTGTCTTCCATGAAAGCCCCATGTGCTCACCCACGTTGATATGTACGGCTGTCGCCTACCTGCTAATGAACAACGAAACAAAAATGTTCTGCAAGGAAGTCTTCCCTTGGCATTCTTCCTCCAAGTATTTCTTCTTCTGTCTACTCAACAGGTGCTAAAATGGAAGACAAGAGAGTTACAGAAGTGAAGGAGTTTAACTAAGGTGAAGGTGGCCCTTTGTGCTCCCTGGGGTTGCCACATATCTCAAAATTCTGGCTTTTGGGAACAGGGATTGGAGCTCATTCCTGTTTGAGCTGATGCTTCAGTTCTTGCCTTTCCATGCCTGCACTTAATAAAGTCAAAAGCTGAGAACAAACCCAGTCTCGATGGGTTTGACGGCAGCTCAGCTTATCTACAAATTTTATTAAAACACGCTCCATCAAAGAGGTGTAATTATCAGGATATAGAAACAAAATTGCTGCAGTCATGCACAGAATTGTTGTCTAGCCATTAGGAGGCTAAGCAAAGAAAATCAGGTATCACAAAATTGAAATTCATAATCAAAGCAAAGAAAGCAATATTGTTATTACTTGGGGCAACAGAAGCTAGCTGTCCTCTTGAGAATCTGAAATAGTCATTTCAGTCTTCCTTCAAATTTCTCTTTGCTTCCTCTGAGACCTACTAGCCACAGATTTTTCACACACCTGTGCATACTCAGACACCTGCCTTTGGCTTGTAAAAAACTACACTTTCCTGGTTCTTTCCTGGACACTTAGTGTAGGGAGTTGGTGCAGACAGGTACCAGCCATGTCCTGTATCCTCCTGCTGGTCACTCTTTCTCGGCAGGAGGTAACTCCACAATGTGATGGCCCAGACTGTCTTGGGGTGTCACTTATGTCAGTTTAAAGTCTGGACTTCAACAAATGGATTCCAGTCTCTTTCTGTTTCAGAAACACAGGTCATTTTTTAATGCTTTTTACTTTCAAAAAAAGTGTATTTTCTAGGGAGAAATTATGTACCAAATAACCATAAATGGCAAAAATTGCATAACTTTTCTCAAAGTTATACATTGAAACAGTACTTCAACCACCAAATTTTAATTAAAATCACCTTACAGACACTAATTGTAGTATATACAGCTTTTATGTGTATATAAGCTGAAGCACAAAGTAGTTGCTTTGGGTTATACAAGAAAGTTTTTAACACAGCCCAGGTCCTTTGTTGTTTGCTTTCCATAGCTGTTTGTTTATTACACTGTGTTAACACAAAGAGGTAAAATGTAGATGCTTTGTCTTTTTTAAAGCAAGCTGTATATTAGTTACACTTGCTCAGACTGTATTTATACTACTTGAGAGCTTGTTATCCGCAAATACCATTAAGACATCTCTGGGTTTTATGTTCTTCTGAACATACCTTCTTTGTCTTCCCTGTTTCTGTCTCTCGTTATGATTAAAAGACTGCCAGTCATTTCCCAGTATCTCAGAAATAGCATTTTTTTGGTCTCATTTTTTAACCAGAAAACTCTCTTTTACCCCAAACCGTGGGTTTTCGTTCTTCCCTCTCCCCATCCCCATCTCCCACCCCATTTGGCTGGTGCCAAAGATGACACCCTCAGTGCAGATGACCTCCATGCACTGACCTAATCCATTGTCCATCCTGTAGATTATTGGAGCAGTCCCTAACATCCTCATTTGGCTTTTTCATATCTCTCGTTTGGGCAATAGTTACCCACTACAGTTTTGCTGTGGAAAAGTGATTTAGCAGGTCCCAGATACTGGTCACCTGGGTTAAATTTCCTTCCTCTCTGTAGAGTGTGTCTCCCTAAAAGACCAGGCTTTTTGCAAGGATGAGCAGCTGTTCTTTTCAGCACTGCTGGCCCATTTTGGCTCTCCCTTAAACCTGACTTTTGAATGTTACTATTTCAGGTCTGTGGCTTGACCATTCAAGTGCAAAGTCTGCTCTTCTCTTACAGTTTAGGGTACCCAAACCCATAGCATAGCCAGGTCCAAAATTACTGTGTCACATGGGGCTCAAGTGTAGGTACATCTCTCATGTGAGGCAGTAAAAATCATTGGCAAAATTCTTTTAATTCTCCATCTGCTGAACCAAATAGTAAGTGTAGAAGAATATGAGCTAGTTCAGTAGCCAAAAAAAAAAAAAAGACTTTAAGAATTTTTCTCTTGGGCTCCGGTAGGTGCAAAGTTTCTGTGTTTTGCCATATTTAGGGAGTCCTAATGTGAACCTGCATAAGATTCAGGTGGTGATAACTACTAACCTATTAGTGTGCTGGGTGTGAGGGAGAGAGGCACTGTCATGCAGAAGAAAGTATGAACAGTTTACATCAGCTCTGGAGACAGAACACAGCCATTTCTGAGATGTAAGATGTGGTTTCTTTTTTAAGGCAGGTATTGAAATGGCTGCTGTTACTGTAAAATGTGAGTATCCGGAATCTTTTCATCTCATAGCATCCTTATCAAGTAGAATGTAGGTGACAGGAAAACTGCTGTGCTTCTTTAGCAGCTGGCAGTGCATGGCTACCACTTGTACCACTTGAACCCAGAGGCCAAATCAAGGCTTCAACTGACCTTGCTGTGGGCAAGGTTTTAGAGTCTCATGACCCAGACTGAATGGGTCAAACATCATGGTTGTGATGAAAAGCAGTGATACAACACTCTATGTTTGGGCTTCAGCTACAGGCGAAGAATCTGTCCTTGGAAAAGAGGCAAATTAGAGGAAGATTGCAAGGTAGCTGTTCCAGCAAAGTTCTGGCCAGGTAAATAGCAGATTGGGTCTTAGGTGAAGTGATGTGACCTGCTTTGGTGAAAGCTGTGAGCCAGGCAAGCCTCTGAAGAGTTCTTTAGGAAAAGGTTTGGAAAAAAAACTAACCACAGAAAGTAGGTTTCTGGAACAGTGAAATAAAGGCTGCAACAACAAAAGAGATGCAGGTGAAGGAAATGGAGGAATGAAGTAAAATCCTTTGAGTAAGCAAACTGTCTGTGACCAGGAATTGATGAAGAGCAATCTTAAGAATGAAAACAAAGCTATAATATATTCATGAAGCACGATGATGATAACTCAGAGGGAGTAGCATTAATTATGACTTCCATGGCAGAAAAATAGCTTGTAGACTGGGAATCAATTAGTGGTCGATTGCTCTGAACTAGATTTCAAACACAGTACATGAAATGACAATTACCCAGTGTTACCAACAGACAACTACTGCGATGAGATAAGAGCTGTCAGCAGATTTGGACCAAATTCCTTAGCTGACATCTGCTTACTAAAAGGGAGACTTCTTTCTTGAGGTTAGGGCCAGTGACAGAACAGAGGAATTAATGGCCAGATGTCATCTTCTGTCTCCAAAGCAATCATGTGGGGCCTGGCAGAAGTCTGCCTGCTCTCTGTGCTCTTGGTGATGCCTGGACATAGTGTAGAGGTGTCCCCACAGCAGCTGGTGGAATTGCTGTGGTCTGAGTATATTGGAGACAAGCACAGTGTTTATTGTCAGCACATCTTAGTGTGTCTTAGTGCAATAGAAGTGATTATTTTTTGTGATGGTACAAAAAATAAATTTTAAAAATTGCAGGAGAATTTGTAAGAAGAATTAGTAAATTAGTATTACTACTTAAGTGAACATGCCATATGTTGCTAAAAATGTAACTGGTTTGCAGCTGAGCAATCCCAGGTAGTGGACTTTCCAAGGATGCAAATACCAAAACCAACATTGGACATTTGAATGCATCCAGCAAAATCATCAGCAAAATCAGTTTCAGAACAAGAATAGAGGACCCAAGAGAAATAGCCTTGCCCAAGAAGCTGGTATAGCTCCTGAAAAAGCTATTCCCTTTGCTCAACAGGCCAGGTTCTACTAGCCAAGAGGCCTGTCTGAGGTTAGCAAGTGAAAGCTATTTAGTGACAGGAGAAGGATGATGGTGGTGGGAGGAGCACTGTGACTTTGCCAAAGGAACTGAAAATCCCAAAGTAGAGAAGCTGTCTCATAGCACAAAGGCAGATGTGAAAAGCTATCTAAAACCACAATTTGGAGTAGCTGGAGGTAGCAATCATTGCTGAAAAATGGTTGAATGAGTAGTTGCTGAGTTCGTCAAGAAATACAGGAATATGAAAAAAATTAACATAATCCAACTAATACAAAGAAATTGCATTTCAGATAAAGTATTTCAGAAAGGTGATGCAAGCAATTGCAAAAGTTGAAGAGAAGTTCTGTTCCTTTCACTGGTACAAGCATCAAAAATGAAAAAACTCAAACAAAAATGAAGAACGGAGATTCTGATTTATTTATCTTACAGCTTCAGCTCAGACATTTCAATCAGGAAGATAAAGCAATGGCCAGGTTTTTGGATGGCCTCTGCTATCCAAATTTTGGATAGCCTCCTCCTTCCAGCTCAAGGCAGATCACCTGCCAGTTTGATGTGGTTGTTTGTTTGGAGCTCTTGGTGAAAATATGTTTATTACCTTTCTCAGGAGACTAATCTATTATTTTCTTGTATGTATTTATAATGGCTGTGAAGTCACTGAAAAGCTCAAGCCATTGAAGCAAGTAGGGAGCTGTGTGAGTGGTTCATCATGGATAATGCTGGTGTAAAACCAGTCTCCATTCTGTCACCACTTTAAGGTTGCAGTTGAGTGGACAGTGACATGGCCAAGTCACCATATGAAAAAGTGCAGCTGGATGTAGTGTAGTGAGCTGTTACATCAGTTAGATCCAGCATCCTGAGCATGGGATGCTTAAGTGGCAGTTCAAAAAACATGTAAGAAATGACTGTCTGGCATTGCAGGGCTAATAATTATTTAAGGAAACAAATCTCAAGAGACCTTTTGCAAATTCCTACTGAAGCATTGTATAAAAAGGCAGAGAAATACAAGGAATGAATCAATTTACATGTCTTGGCAGAGACACACCAACCAGGGGGGAAGTCCAAAAGGAAATGTCACCAACTGGCAAGGCAACAGCTGCGTTTACCAACTTAAACAAAATTAGTCATTGAAAATACAAATGTAAAGACCAAACTAGGAGTCTTCCACTCAGATGTTATTTCCATCTCAACATGTGGATGTGAGTGTTGGAAACTCACCAGAGGCAAAGATGTCTCATGCCTCCAGAGGTAAATACCTGGGGAAAATACTAGGTAACAGATGGAGTGAATGTGTCACAAATGCAAAGATCTGCCACTTTCTCACCAGTGTGTCCCCCAAGTTCTCCAGGGTAAGCAGTGGAAACACTGGGTCGTGTGCAGTGAGTGGAGCCAGCAATGCTGTCTGAGCAGATGGGCTCTCAAGCAGCTGGAGGAACATACAAATGGTCAGACCAGATATTGCTTGGAGTGTGAACACTTACTGGCACTCAGCGGTACAGAAAAACTGCAGAGAGTGGCTGAAGATTGGCACAGACTTTGGAGCCACACTGGCTCCCAGAGCAACATCTGCAGGTGCAAGAAGGCTGTAAGGGGAAAAAGTTACTCTTGGTACCTCTTGGGAGTGGAGGGGGGAGGGTGTGCTTACATGGGATTTTCTCCTTTAAAGATCCAGACTATTTAAAGTTGGGTTACTGAGAGGAACCAGAGCTTCCAGTGACGGCATTTCTGGCTCAGGCTGCAGAGGGCTGCATTGCATGGACAAGCCAAGAAATCTGTCATCCCTGGTCTAGTGTGCTTTTGCTGTCTGACCTCAAGGAAATCACGCGACCCCACCAGTTCTCCAGAGCTCTCTGACCGCAGTACTGTAAGATTTTAATTAGAAGCAGTGGACAGTACACCACTTTTTCTAGTTTCACAAGCTGTCCTGAGGGGCTAGTAACTGTAGTACGTTTCTGTGGAAGTGGAAAAACCCCACGTGTTTCACACACTGAATTGAGAATAAAGAAGTTGCTTCTAGCTTTCTTTATTTATAAATAAGTATTTACATGGTGTAAGTGTAGCTACAGATTGTCTTCAGAGGTGAAGGATAGCCCTTAACTTTGTACTGTATATGCAAAGTGCTTGTATTTTATATGTAATACAATTTTGTGAGTTTAGTTCAGTTGGTGTTTTAGATGATGGCTGTTACTAGAGTAAAGAAAAATGTTTAGGTTCTGCAATTTTAGTCCAGTTTGTAGAACATAGGGACAAAAATAACATCCCGTGCTGTTTTTTAATCAATAGTACAAATAGATTCTTCAGTTATTTGTTCTTTATAATTCTAGTTCCTGTATGCAAACCCTGCTTTCTTAGAACAATTACTAGACCCTATTCATTCCTCTTGCTTTTATCACTGCATCTTAGCACCTTGTGTGGCAGGACTGAAGCAGTTTGCACCCCTCTTGCCAGGCCAGTTGTGCTACCTCCCTTCTGCTTCTTCTCTTTTGACATCTACGCTGAGGGACAGCCATCAAATTCCTAGTGGGGGTGTCACCTGCCTATTGGATAAGAAGATGATTTTTCAGAGAGTTAAAAATTTAAGGCAGTAAAGACTGATTCTATCATCTGCTCTTGCTTTTCCAGCCAAGTGCTTACTCTTTCTCATTCAGCCTAGCTTTGAAAGGTTGAGGTGAGAAGATCCCAGCCCTGTGCCTAGGGAGACTGTTCTAGCACCCAACCCAAAGCTTTCTGCTGTGCTTGGAATGAGAATCCCAATGTCTTTCTCCCAGATTTAAGCTTGCTTTTTTACTTGCACATTCCTCAAAGGCATTTATTGCCATTTACCATGACCAGGTGGTATCTAGCCAGGTTTAGCCCTTTTGGTTCTTCCCCTGTAGGCTTGTAGGATAGCTGTGGCTCCTGGGCACTACAAATCAGGGACCAAGCATCTCTTTTGAGGGTTTGCTTTTAGCCTGCCCTGTTTCATGCAGCTAGCCCCCTCTGCAGCAGCAGGGTGAGCTGTGGCAGTAGGTGCAGACACACCTGCACACTTCACATGGTGCCATGTTTTTGTGTCTGTAGCCAGGTGACAAAATACAAAGTCCCCTATTTGCAGGGGGGAGCTAAGCCATGCATTTTGCCTTTGAGAACTGGTAGGCGACACAAGGAGCTCAGTAAAGACACCCACAGTGCTTTCCTGAGCTGGTGGTGTGAGTTATGCTGCCATCTCTCCCCAGAGATGCTCAGAAAGCAGGGTATGACCTTGGGAGCATGATCAAGGATCCCCTTTCCAACCACAGTGAAAGTCAGTCTATCTAAAATTATTCTGCTCCCTTTTGAAAACAGTCTCCTAAGTGAGGCTGCAGACAGTAAGGGCAGCTGCTATCCATGCCAAGGAGCTCATCTGGATTGCATTTAAGAGGGAGTTTCAGATGAGTAAAACCTAAATGAACACAGGATCTGCTTTATTTGAAATTTTGACATCAGCAGACATCAGAATACAGACTGGCAGCAAACCCTGTAGGTAGGTTGGGATGCAGCAGAGATCTGTTGCCAGAGCTTGGGCCTTGCTGTGGGAGCAGATCTGATTGCCCAAGGGCTTCCTTGGCCAGTGCTCTGTGGAGCTCCAGGAGCATCTGGCAACACTGCTTGGTGGTTTCTGCAGGGAGCTTCAATTGCAGTATCTCAGCTGGAATCCCTGCTAAAGTAGTAGCCAGCCTCATTGGGACCACTTCCCTTCACCCAGTGTGACCCAGTGTGGATGTGAGCAGCACTGCCTGCCCAGGCTGGGCTGGATCAAGTCATTTGGGCCCCTCACCTAAGTGGCTGCAGATACGTCCCCAGAACAAAGTCATAATACAAATGGATTGTGGCAGCAGGGATGGAGTTCAGGAGGAATTAGCCTTTGGGGTATTTCATCAAATTTTTGAAGCATGAATTGTTGGTAAACCAGAGCTAACATTCCTAATCTGCAGCAAGAAGCAATATAAAGCAGCTGCAGCCCCGCTGCTGGTGCCTGGTGTTGTATTTCTCCTTGCCATTCTCTGCAGACTGGCTGTTGCTGTCCCTATCTCTCCCAGGGGCTTGGGGTGCTCTGGGGACCCCAGTCCAGCTGGAGATGGCAAAGCAGCTGAAACACTGCTGTGAGTGACCTTTGCCCAGGAGACCAGACCCAGCTCTCCTGCTGCCAGGCCCCTTTGAGCTGGGGTTTGTCCATGTGCAGGTGGCCACAGGGGAGCTCTCAGCCCCTTCCCGAGGCAGCAGGGGGCTCATTCACCACCTCGAAGATGGGTACCTGCAGTGGTGTGATGTGTGCCTTGGAAGGGACTGTCACTTTGCATGGACAGTAAAGGGAATCTGGAGAGCTGACTGTCACAGCTGCAAGTTTCTACCTTGCATCTGAATCAGAGGAATTAATCCTTTTGTAAGTGGCTGGAGTGAGTGAGCCCTAGAAGCAGCCAGATAGCAGACAGCAAATTAGACAATATTTTACGTTGTAAGATGTCCTCTGTATGTGAGTGTAGCTATCAGCAGAGCTGGAGAAGTGGGTGGGAAAGGCATGGTAAAACTGAGATTCTTGTCTCTTGAAGTCATGATGCTTGATAATAGTGTTTATTAACTGGCAGAAGCTTAAGTATCTGTGGTGGTTTTGCACATTTTGACAGAGAAAAGTGTTGTGCAAATTAATGGGGATGTTCTCTAAAATATATTAATTTCTGCAGGAATATCATAGGTAGCCTTCTGTTTACACCTATCCTTTTCAGGATTGCATCAGGAATAACTGGATATTCAGTTCAAACTTATAATTTGAAGAAAGTTTTTATAAGCCTTGAGCCATAGGTTTTATCTTCTTCTGCAAAATGATATGAAAATATTGTAAACAAAACTGTAGCTCTTTGTGGCCCCAGCCTGATTCTCATACATTGGTTTACTTCCTTCTTGTATTCCTCTTGATGAGGACAGGAGAAAGAGCATCAAAGATATTTTCCTTTGTATGAAACCTCTGCTGTGACTAAGACCATAAGGTCTTCACATTTTCAACTGGTTTCCATGTCCTTTAATCTCTCACAGCTCCACATGTCTTTTTGCATCATCTCAAACTGATTAGATAAAAAAATGAAAAGTTTACTTGGAAATTACAAGTACTGAAAAGTGTCATACTCTTTGACTGCCTTGCTTGCAGGAGGCAGTGGGTGGGAAGGAATAAAAGCGTACCTTAATTATACAGTCTCTCTGTTTATTTTCACAGCTGTAGCTTTGCTGAAATGTGCAGCAGACATCCTAAATCCACCAAGCAGGGTCCCTGTGTGTTGCACCTGCCAGTCCTACAATCTTGGTACCAGTTGGGGATGAGTGTGTGGCTGAACAATGCAGGAAGACTACAAGAGGTTTATCCCATTAGAAATAAATTACAGTGTAGTGTAGCATGAAAATGATGTGTCAGTGAATACAGAACACAGGATTACCTTCTGTCTCTTCCCTTTATCACAGATAACAGCAGCAGTATGGGAAAGAGATTTATATTGCACTTATTTGAAGCTGACCAAGCAATTTAGATGAGATGAAATAGGGATTTTATTTCTGGAGAGAAGAATGTGTGCTTGCTAAAATGCCATTAATTGCTTTATTATTTAAAGCACAAATTTTATCCAGCAATTTGTTGGTCTCCTCTTTTGTTCCAGTGAAAATAATTCACCATGGAAAGATTATTCTGTCAAAAAGGATGATGAACCTGCTAACAAATTAAGTTAAAAGAAGCTGAACTTTCAATTCAGCTTCTGTTTTCACCCCCCTTCTCTCTCTTAAGTACTGTGTGCATGTGTGAATTTCAATAAAAACATTAGTTGCGTAGCTAACTATGAAAACCCTAACAAAAATTGCAGCAAATACCACTGCAGCCCTGGAATCACAGGCATCCCCTTACATGTTGGGAGGCTGCTGTCCCGCTGTAGTAGCAGTGGCATGGCACACCCATTGCAAGCAGAGCCCTCTTGTGCTGCTCACACATAGAGCCAAGGAGCTTAGGAGAGCTCCTGGCCTCTCCTGGAGGCAGAGGCAGTCACTGGGACAGACCAGTCCTTTCCAGGTCCAGTGCTGAACTCTGCTCCTACTCCCCTGCCCTTGTTACAACAATGCCATGTCAGCTCCTTCCACAAGCACTGTCCCTGTTTGTCAAACTTCCCTGCTTTAGCTCTTTCTTGGTTTTTTTAAATCAGTCTCTTTGCAGTCTCTTTTTGCTCCTGTCAGTGCAATTTTGTGTTTCTTTATTTGGCTCCTCCATTACCCTACCAACAGCAGGCTGGTGGCCAATCTCCATCACCCAAAGCTGTGTTTTTTCTCCTAGGGCTTCATGCCTGGAATTTGCCCTGCCAGTATTAACCCAGTGCTTGCCCATGACTGATTTATTTGCCATAAAAACAAATTGAACCCAAAGGAGATGTGCCTCCATGCAAATCAGTTTTCTTGTACAAGCACTGCTTGGAGGAATGGTCACTTCTTTGTCATGCCCAAAGCACAAGCTTTGGGACTTCTGCTTTGCCACAGGCTGAAGATTAGGAAAGATGTGAAGCTTATGAGGTGAGCAGAGTCTTCTGTATTGTTGGCTCACTTGAGTCATTTTAGAGACCTTGAAAGCATTGCTTGCTTCAGTTGTGGCCCTAAGGATTTCCTTACATCCAAGAGGGCAAAGGAGAAGGCATGTAGATGTGCTTTCTGGAACAAGGTGATAATTATGTTTTACTTTAAAAATAACAGCTGTTCCATGGAAAAAGAGCTTTGAAGCCATTTCTTGTATCTTTCAGTTCTTCACAAATAGAAGTAATTCCAAGATATATATATATATATATATAATTTCATTATTACCGTTTCCTTGTGAGACAGAGTACTGCTCCCTGTCTTGATCAGTGATTAAAGCTGCAGTGAGACCCCTGAATTGCCAGCAATTCTGTATCATTTGTGTCGCCATCGATAGAAGAAGAATAGCTTTTACAAAAACTATTTTTATTACAGCTGTGTAGACGTGAATTTATAGCTTCAATCATGCTTCCAAGAGAGCAGCTGTGAAAGTGAGATAGAAAGCTGGATGAAAGAGGTGGCAGGAAAAGTAAAACATGGCAGGGGGACTGCAGGAGGGGATAACACCTGGAAACATCTTTTGGGAGAAGTAAAGCTGGAGAAGGCGTGGAGCCACTATACTTCACCAATCCCTGACCAACTACTGGCTTCTTGCCTGCTTTTTGTTTTTATTTTGTTTCACATTGCCTGGTATTTATCCCCACCCTTATTTGCAACAGACGATTTTTATAAGGTTCGGAAGTGAGCGAGTGCTTTTTCCAGCTCTCTGGTCTCCGTGCCTGCTGGAACATCTGTACACACACACTCTTTTCCTGTCTAAAGATAGTTTGAGCTAGTGTGCCCAAAATACAACTTCAGGCTTGGGTTTGTTGTTGTCTTAGTAAGCATAAAAATGTGTTCTAATATTATGTCACTCCAGTTATGTGTTTCAGCAGCTGCAGTCTGTTTGTGTCCAGTTTGTTGGGAGTGGCCTTGCTTCCTGGGATTTATTTTTCCATAGCTGGAGCCCTGGGTTACTTGGTTTGACCAAGACTGCACATTGCAGTCTTTCTGTGAGTATGATCATTCTTGCCCAGTAGGATGATTCCAGCAGGGTTTTCTGCTGGAATGACATGACCACCTTTGACTGACCTCGTGCTCTGCCAGCACTGCTGTTTGCACATCATCCCTTCCCACCCCCTCTGCTTCCCCCTGTCCCTGCAGGCCTTGCTGCAGTTGTGCAAAAAAATATTCCTTCTTTCTGCAGTGCCATCACTATGTTGAATAATTCTGCTTTTACTTCTCAGGTTTTCTGGCTTGACCTCTCCAGCTCCCTCCATCCAGCAAGGACATAGTACCTAACCCCTTTTGTGGATATATGTGCTCCTGTGGTGTGCATTGAAAAAGTAGAATTTACTTATCATAGACCTTTCCTTATTTTTACTTATGTTTTGTTATTTTGAGTTTAATGCACTGTAACTTGTGCTGTGGGGTCGCTTACCCTCCCATCATGAAGTCCCAGTTAGGAGTCTGGGATGGGAGCTTTGTGTAGCCTGGAGATCCAGGGAAAGGAAACTACTAAATGGCAAGTTGTGTACCAGCCACACTTCTGGGTTGGCTGGTGCTTGGAAAGTTGATGAACATGGACATTTCAGAAGAGGCTGCTGTGAAGGGTAAAGAGGCGCAGGGAAATGACCAGGATCAGCAAGTGTTTGATGCTCAGGTATCTGTAAATGATTATCACAGTCCATGTATTGTGTGGGGATGTTAATTTTTGCTGATAAATGACAAACTACATTATGCACTTTTATAGGTAAAGCAAAAATTGTTCATGATCGTAAAAGCTTTTGTACTGCTTGTTGCTATAACTTAGGAAATGTGAAATGGTCAAGTGAATTAATTTTGTGGGTCATCTCAAGTGAGTGCCTGTAAAAAATGTTGTGCAGCTCATTGTCTATTTTCTTTTTAAGGCCTGTTTTATGGAAAGGGAACTTTGGAAACTTGGAAGATTCTGATTTTTATTGGTGATATTCCTCTATCCTTGGAGCAGCGAAGGCAAGCTCTCCTCGGTGCAGGAACCTGGCACCTTTGGGCTGGAAGGAAGGTGAAGGTGTCAGAGCTTCCTTAGCAGAGCAGGAGGGTATTCTGTCACTGCTGCTGGCTGGATGGCTCCAGGAGAAGGACTCAAGGAACCATGCAGCTGGCACCCTGCTTACGACTCTTAATGTCTGCCAAAATTGGTTTAAAATAGCTGTTACTCAGAGAGCAATATTACAGATTTGTATTTGAGCTATTTGGACTTCTCTCAAGGGTTGGAGTACAAGATGCCAAACAGTGCAGCTTGCTGGTTTTTTAATACAAAGTTTCACATTGTGAAGTCTTTGTCAGAGAAATTTCTATTTCAAGCCCTGGGATACAAGGTGTTTGCAGTAAAGTGTGCTCTTGTTGCAGGGCTGAGTATCTGCCCTTCGTTGGCATTTAGGTTATCCTCATTTATGCTGCAGAGATGCCCAGGGGCTGGGTGAGTCAGGGCCCCGCTGTGCAGTGTGCTGGGTGACAGTAGGGTGACAGTCCCTGCCCCAGGAGCCACTAGCCTGGGTCACTGGCTTCAGATGCCACTGCCATAAGCTGCTTGGGAGCATCAGCTGCCAGGCCAGAGCATACTAAGGACAGAAAGCAGGGATAGTTCAGGTGAGGCAGCCAAACATGCATTTTAAATGCAATTTACAGTCAGGACATCAGTAGTGCCTTCTTTGCCCAAGTCAGCCGATACAAATGCACAGCTCATTGTCATTAACTATCCTTCTATATTTCAAAGCTTTATAAGCCCTGACCTACAGTTTGATCTCTGCCAACACCAGTTCCCACAGGAACACAGGACCACTGTGAAAACAAACTGTTAGAATCAGAGAGATGTATATTCTCCTTCACAGCAGGGAATCTGTCTGCCATATCCTGCCTTGTGCTCTGTGCGTGGCATCGCTGGGTGAAGCACAGGGGATGGTGTCCATGGATTCAAGTGAGAGGTTGAGCTGTAACAGTGAAATGCTGGGAATTTTTTCATGTTTATAGTATGCCTCAGTCCAAGGCATGTGCAGGTTGGAAAAGAGTCATAGAACTGTTTAGGTTGGAAAAGACCTTTAAGATCATCGAGTCCAACTTTTAACCCAACGCTGCCAAATCCACCACTAAGCTGGACAAAAATGCACCACTGGGTTCTATTTATGTGTTGTATAGGAGGGTGTGAGGTGGTTTCTATAGCACAAAGTCTCGACCATTGCTGTGATTCAGTTGTGCCATTGCCAGCTGGGGCAGTCTGCAGTTCTGGAAGTAGGGCAGGTGAAGCCTCAGCCCCAGCTCCCCTCGCCAGGCAGTGTGTGTGTTTTACACAGCACCAGTGTGGGAACAAGCTGAAGGGAAACTTCATTGTGTTTGACAGTGCCTTTTAGCTGAAGTACTGCCACGATTGGCATGACAGCAGTGAATCCCAAAATTGGTTGATTGCCGAGAGAGCCTGTGAAGACAGACATGAGGGATAAAAGGAATTAAATGCTTAATTAATAGGTTTATACTTCTATTTCTTGAAGCATGACTATTTTTCCTTCTCCTGTTTGTTTACTTTAAGGTGCCATATGTTCCACTTGAAGCTGTATAGAAATTTGCTGAAGAAACCTGCGCATCAGGGTTAAGAGAGTTCTTAACTAGGTGATCTGCTGCTTGAATATTTGACTTTTGAAATAATTAAATATTGTGAGCTACCAACATGAAGAGATTATTTGGCCAATATTTTGTACACTAATAATAGCACCTACACTGTGTAGTGTAGTTACTCTTGATTTTAAGGGACTAAAACTTCAGCTTCTGATGGTAGAGGTTCTCTCCTGTGTTCATGTATCCCTGATAACATTTTTCATTAGAATTCTAGTTGCAAATATCAACATTTCTTTGGTGTCTCCTTCTGTTAGTTCCTTGCTTCCCACATGCTGTTCTGTGTGAAAGTCTTTGTGAATTGCTTAAAGGAGTAAAATCCTTCATGGTAATGGAGATGCTAACATGCATGACAGTTCTTATCCATCCAAAAATGGCAGCAGTTGACTTGTAGTTTTTCATATAAGCTGATTTTTCACTCAGAAAAGTTTTCACTTAGAGAAGGTAGCTATTAATTACTTATCCATCCATGTTTCAATATGCCACCATCTCGTTAAATAGCTCCCTTGTCTATTTCTTTCTGAAACTATAAAGCACTCTTTTCTGCAGAGCAAGCTCAATGACATCTTGACACTTCCCTAATGTTTTCAAATCCTGGTGGGTTTGAGTGAATTGCTGGATTTATTTGAACTTCAGATTCAGGGCTTGTAAATATGCACAGATGAAAGCTAAAAAGGTTGACAAGAATGCATTTGCAGTTGCAAGCGCTAGGTTTGGCATAGTTATCTTTGGCAACGTGAACCTAATCAAGTCCAGGAACTGGAGTGATCATAAATCTGTTGTGATGCTGATAGTCGTCTTGTATTACGGTAGTCAGTACTACCTCCTCTATTATTAGATTGGGCCCTGGGGAAATGCAAAGGAAAGTGTGAGTCTCACCCACGATGTTTTGGTACTAAGCAAGCCAAGCATTTGGAGAAGATCCTTATCTTTGCTGAGCAGATGGAGGGTGAGGTGAGCGGATGAGACCAAGTTGCTGAAGAGGTCTCATCTTCCAAATGTTAGTGCAGAGCTTTAACGTGGAATGGCTCTGCTCTCACGGATTGGTACCTGGCTGTCCTGTTTCCAGACAGCAGTGCTGCTACCCACAAGAGACCTGGGAAGAGGAGTCCACCCAAGCAATGAAGCTTTCAATGGATGGCATTGTTAAGGATGATTTCAAGAGCTGACTTCTAGTATTCCATTGGTCCAGGTAGTTGAAAGATCTGTGAAAAACCCTGCACTATGGATTTATTTTAATGAAGGAGTTTGGGTAGTGACATTATGTGTGTGTAGGTAGCCATTCAGCAGAGGGAAAGTAGGTGGCATGTCTTTTGCTACTACTTCTGCCTCTTCACTTTCTGAGCAGAATGCTTTTTAGTTTAAGGGCTCCTAGGATACCAGCATCTCCTGGTGAGAACTGGTTAGCTGGCTCTGTGCAGGGCATGATTGGATTGGTAGGTGTTTAGTTCATAGGTTTCACCTACTCATCTTGTTTTCTATTAATAACTTTATGTTTTAATCCTGTAAGTGTATTGTGCCATGCATCTGTCTATTTGGGGAGCTAATCCTGTAGTAGTAGGTATCTATTTCAGGAGCAGCCTAGACAAAGCACAGCCTATTTGAGTGCTGGCCCCCTTATTGTGTGTAGTGGGTTAAATCGCTGGTATTAGTGTAGTGTAGGAGTTCAAAAAGGAAAGACGTTATTTGCAGTGTCAACTCATTAAAATACTCTGTACAGATTTTTCCAAAAGAATAAGCAGCCCAAGCACACTGGGCCCCATGCCAGGGTATGTAATAGCCTTGCACAGCACCAGTTGAAGCTCCAAGTTGGATAAAAGGCAGCTTTTTCTGGGTTTGTTAAGTATTCCTTTAAAAAAAATAAAAAAGGTTTGTATACAGAAGTAGCAAATTAATTCAGTCCTATCAGAAAGTAGGTCAGTGACTGACCTCCCGATAGCATGAGGCAGCAGTTTCAAGCAGAAGTGACAGCTCAGCAGCGTGGACCCTCCATGTCTCCAGGAAACTTGTTTTGACAAATGTAAACACATTATATCCTGTATTCCTCTTGCTTTTTTTTTTTTTTTTTTTTTTTCTGCTGCATTAGAAACCACAAGCTGTCACTCTACATCCCCTTTCTTCACCCTTTCTGGTCCCCAAAGGGAAATGCCTTGTATCATAGCTAATAATTTTTGCAGGGCTGTGTAATGAGTAAGACATTCCAGCAAGGGTTGGTGTTTTTTTATGACACACAAAGTTGAACACTGTAAACCAGACTTGACTAAAATCCAAACCAAAGTCTTTCCAATGGTGAGGGAAGTCAGTGGGAAGACAGGAACTGGATTAATTTAGGATCCTTCTGTACCTAGCTTTGCTTTTCTTTGTACTGAATGAAATTTTTACATATACCCACGTGCCTCTTCAGTGTTTACGTTGCCAGTGTTGGTGTCCACATTGCTACAGAGAAAACCTTGAACATGTCTTCACTTCAGCTCAGCAACTCCTGAAACTGGGATGCTTTTGTAATTTTGGGTGAAGCAGCGATGTGTATATAGATGGGGTTGTGGCTCCTTGTATACCTCATAAAGAATAATTGCCTCAGAAGACATGGGAATATGTTCATCTTTTCATTGAGTTGTCACTATCAGCAGGTATTGAAGGTGGACTGTACACTACTAGTTAACTACTTGACTTGTACCTTTCCTGCAGTGATTTCTGCTGTGGAAATGATTGTGGATCAGAAGGTCACACAAGGTTTTCAGCTGTCTCCTTCTCCTGACTTTTAACTAGGTTGCACAGACAAGATGCTGCTGTGTGGAATATATAGAGGAGGATTTCAGACTGTATTAGCCATCATGGCTCAATTTAAGCCATTTTACTAAAGATCTCATAAAACTTGACATGATTTTCTTCATTACCTAGTTACCTTTCTGGCCTGAGGTGGCTCAAAAATATTGAGAGACTCCTATGGATATTTATACAGATGCTGTACAAAGAACGATTTTTGCCATGTGATGGATAAAATAGCCCTTTAGCTGCACACTACCATTTAACTGAATTTTTAAGTTCATTTACTTAGAAGAAGTACACTACAATAAATGTTGGATGACACTGTCTCACCTAGGAGTAGAGATTTGATTGGGGAGGATAGGAATATATTTGTTAAAACCAAAATGCTTCTGGCTTTAGTAAAGGTTTGATCTGAATAGATTCAAATCAAGCAAGAAGTCAGATGGATTTATATTACAGAACTGGCTATGAGAAGCTGGGGAAGAAGAAAGTCCTGTTTCAGTGAATTACATGTTTCTGTTCTATAGGTAATGTTGGCATTGATTGTTACATACCATGCAATGGATGTCATGCTGAGAAAGTAGTGAAAAATACACTAGTGTATGCAGTTAAAAAAAAAAGACAAAGGAGAGGAGTGCCCATGTACATGTGTGTGAGTACACTTGGGGGGGGGGGGGGGGAACAGGCAGTTCCCAATCTGCCTCCTGAGGGATCTTTGCATGACACAGATGCTGGCTTTCAAGTCATTATACTCTCCACAGGGCCACCAAGTTTCCTCTGCTTGAAAAGGCTGGAAGTGCAAGGTGTGCTCCAGGTGAAGGCAAAGATCTGATGCTTTTTCCCACTGTTTCATGCTTACAGAGATGCTGCTTTCCTTTGCTCCCTCCTGCACTGGGGATAGAGAGTCAGGAAGGAAACAGCATCTTTTGACTACACAGATCACCGAGTCCAACCTTCAACCCAGGACTGCCAAGTCCAGCCCAAAACCATGTCCCTAAGTGCTATATCTACATGTCTTTAAAGATCTCCAGTATTCCAATACTGAAATCCTTTTAGTTCAAGGCAATTTGATCTTCTCTTAAGGTTTAAGAACTGGAAGCACCAAGTGGAGAGCTGGGAGGTTTCCTCCCACCCCCAAATGCTCACAGGAGGTCCTGCCAGGCTGGCCAGTTGAGCTGCTGCCCTGTTGCTCATGAGTGGCAGAGCTCTGTGTAACAGAGGTGACATGGTGACCTTTGCAGTGAAGTGAAGACAGGCATAAATCAGAGACAGAAAAATTGCCAGCCACTATTCCATGGTGTAGACAGTCACTGGTGTCACTTGCCTTTGGGCTAGTGTCCTGTCTCACTTGTTGGAAAAGCAGTTCCCATGGAATAAGAAAGCTGAAATCCTCCTTTTCTTTTTAATTTCTAGCCAGGGGAGTATGTTTCACAGTCTGCATCCCATACAAGCAGTGACTACCAGTGCATATTTGGTATATGTATTCAATATATTAATTTACCCCTTCAGCTGTGTGCACGCATCATCAAGGAGCAGGACACCTTCATATGTTCCCTTTTGCTTTGGAAACCTTGGTGATGGCTTGCTGGGATGAATGTCACCTTTACGGCTTTCTCCTGATGCCCTGCAGGTAGCAGTTCTGAGGGAGTGCGGCTGCAGGATCAGCCAAGACTGCTATCCTCCCTGTGATGACACTGGAGGGCAGAGCAGCAAAGTGTGATGGAGAGAGGCCAGGGGAGATCCTGGGTCTGCATTTCCTCAAAGCTGAGCCTTCCTGTGTTGGCCCTGTGTTGGGTAGAGCAAGCTCAAACTCACACAAAGGACTTGGCAAGAATGGCTCTTCTGCTTGGGGGTGGTTTCCTCACACTCTCAAGTCGCATCCCTGAAACAAACAAACAAAACCAAACAAAAAATGCTTCAGAAAAACCCAGGTCCCACCTTTTCCTTCATAGTATTCTTAATTAGATTTGTGGCTTGGATATCCTGGGCTTTTTCCATCCCAGAGTAAGAACTCAGGAAATTTAAGTTGTTTGTTCCCTTCTATACAGCAAAGTAAAAAGGTACAGGAGAAGTCATATTTTGGTAGTTGAGATAACTTACAGCAAAACTTAAGATTTTATTAGTTTTCTTCCAAGGTGAAGGAGAATTGTTTTTACCTCCAAGTAACTCATCAGCTGAAGTTTTTGACTTAACAGTTGAATCACCTTTATTTCAACCCTGTTGACTCTTGGACTGAATCCAGTGAAATAATGCATTTAATGTGATGCACTGAAAATATTTAAAAATTTTTGTTACTTAGGGGAGGAAGGTGGGAGTTGCCACTTTAGTGCTTTTATGAATGTAGAGTGATCTACACTGATTAAGCATGACTGTTCAGTCAACAGCACAAGGCAACATCCATCCTGGCTATAACAATGTAAATGTCCTTTGCTTTGCTTAAATCTGTCTAGGAGTATGTAATCTATCAGAGTAACATCTCAGATGGTGAAGAAATTCTATACAGGGTGTATGAAATGAAGAGTCTGTATGAAATTTCATCCCTCCTTAATGTTTTGCAGGAGCTCTTTTTGGTTGAAGTAACATGTGAATTTTGTAGAGAAATTAGGTGGTCATTAGGGTCATTCTTGCACTGATGCAGGCATAGGACAGATTCTACAAAGGTAAAATGTTGCCCCTCTTCAGGACTTTAGAACCACTCAAAGCACTATTTTGTACAAGTGTTAAGAGGGGGAAAAAGAGAAAATTAATTCCTTGTATTGCCCAGCTAATGTCCTGAATGAATTTACTTTGCATTCTCATGTGGTCTGTGCTCGGAGATTTGGTGATCTCAGGGAGATCTACTGGAGCACTGGATGTCCTGTGCACAGCATGAAGCAGTGGCTTTTAAGGGCTTCTCATGAAGCCCATTTGGCAGGTGCTGTGAGTGCTCATTTTGCTTGGCTTTGTTTCTTTCTCTGGATTTAAGCTAGTTTGTGGTTAATGGTTCAAGTTTGCATCATCATTGAAACACTGCTCACCTCAGCTGACTACAACTTTATGCCCATTACTGGTTCCAGAGTGTAAACTAGATAGGTTATTAGTCCTGCCCTGAGGAAGAAGAGAAGGAGTTAAAATTTAAGAGCTGCCTGTGGTGGACAAGAGTGCTGACTAACACCTTTCTTGAGTACATGGAAATCAATTTGGACCTTGTCTGATGAATGCCACTGCTGGAGTTCTTTCTTTTCCTTTTAGAGGTACATATGAGAATCGAGAAGTAAGTGCGTTCACTTAAGATAACATCGTGTGACAGCTGAGAACAATTAAAACTCTTACTTGTAGCTATATTTTTTTCCTTCCTTTCTACAGCAGGAGGGTGGTGTCTGCAGCTCTAAGGAGTTGATACAGGCTATTTGTCACTGCTGTGATCTTATCTAGAACAAGTATCCTGCAAGGTTATTTATTTTACAGCCTTTTCTTCTAGTTTTGCACAACACACAGATCTTGGGAGATGGGAAAGGTTTTTTTTCTTACTAGAGTCTTTTTGGCAATAAACACATGCCTAACTGTAAGAGAAAAAACTTTCACAACCAAGCTTGTTTTGTGAAGCCCAAACATTTGTGAAGCTTACAAACCCTCAAACTTTGCATAATGTGCCCATCCCTGGTCTCAAACATGAAGTGGCAGAAGAGGGAAGTGTTACTTTTTTTAACCAACAACTTATGACTGTGTCAACACATGACAATTTGTCAAAGCTTGCTGTAGCGGTACTGTAAATTAATTTTTAGCATCACTTGTGAGTGGTAAACACTTTGTGCAGTGTGAACAGCTCCTAGTACAGTGTGAGTTGTCAGCAGCTTGTGAGCTACCCTAAAAAAAAAAAAGCACAGAGGGAAGGATACAAGCCCGTTTACTAGTACAAAATGGGTCTGAGTCTGCAAAAATTCAACATGTGGTGGGATGTCAACTCAACCTTGAAAACTTGTTTTTTCCGTTAATAGTAATCACCTGCAAGGCTGGGAAATCACAACTTTCCATTCTGTGCCCCAAGCAGTGTCTGATAGCAAGCAGTTTTCTCAGGCTCATGACTTGGTGAAGTAGAGCCCTCTCTCTGCTCTTGGGTTTTGCCTTTGCTTGCTTGCTTTAAAAGCAGAACATGCAAGTATGCTCTTTTGCTGTGAAGTCTCAAATCAACCACGTAAAATGCCTGGAAAAAAATTAATATGGCAGCCCAAAGAGAAATGGTGGGGGCTGAGTGCTCTCTCCTCCTCACCTGTCCCCTTGCTGCTTCTCCTTGCCTATCTCAGCTGCTGTGGTGGAGCTGCCAGTGATGGTTCATTCAATAGGAGTTGACATGATGGAAGAAAATTATTTGGTGCGAAAAGACAGGGAATATGTATTGTAGAAAACAACTTTTCAGATACAAATGTATTTTAACCTGTCACTTTAGCAGAACAAGCAGTAATAACCTCCCAACCTAACAATGACTGTTAAGTTGAATGTTAATTCGCTCAGTCGTTGAATTGCTAACATGTCTACAATTTACAAGTGAACACCCACTCAAGAGAGAGAAAATAGAAGTTGGTGCCTGGAATTCCTGGCCTTACTGAAATCACCTACATTTTTTTGGTACTAATTCATCTTGCATTTCCTGCGAGTGCTTTTAAGTAGAACTAGATGAGAAAAACAGCTGGGTGCGTTTGTTTGCCACTTTGATGCGCTCAGTGCGGGGTTTTTTTTCAGGCACAATCGCTCTTGGCTTATACACCATAGGGTGGCTTTGGCTGCACCCTGGGGCTTGTTCCTGTGAGCAGGCAGCACATGTGAAGCTTGGCACAAGAACTCTTGAGACCTGCTAAAGCTAGTTTTAACCTGGTCATGGTTTTAAAGAGAAAGATTACTTTATTTGTGTTTTTGCTCATAAAGAATTTTGGTTATATTTCCTTTTCTAGATACAACTGTAAGTGCTGCCTGTATGAAAGAGCTGAGCCACACCATCCAGTAAACTGTCTAGAGCAGCAGTTGGCTTGCTTGGAAATCACTTCCAGGACTGTGTTGTAAGTGTTTTTACAAAAGCATCATCAAATGGTTTCTTCAGTTTTGGGATGATTTTGAAATGTTCTGGTTGTTTCTTATAGTTTCACTGTTTTATTCTGATATCTAGTAAGACACTAACAATGCATGTGGGAACTGGAGCACCCCCATATCAGTGCAAAGCTTAAAGCTAAAGCCCTTTCAAGGCTTTTTGCTCTCTTGCTCTAGAACTCCCCAGCAAAGTACCTAAACACTTTTGAGAACAGGCAGCTACAGAGAAGCCTAGAAAGAAATTTGGCCAAATACATAGTGATCTATTTTGTTACTAACTCTATGACATACATGTTTTTCAAGTGTTCATTCTAGCCTGTACTTCAGCCTTTTAGTTGTGCTGGTGTAGCCCTGCTAGAGTGAATTCTTTGTGGAGGTCTTCATAAACTGTGATCTGCCTAACTCAGTTTGAAATGATCCATGAATAGATGCCCTGTCTGATCCAAAAACAGCAGTGCTTTTTCCCTTTGGCCATGCAGAGGGTATTGCTAGGGAACTTCAGCACACTCTGAATGGAGGTGAATTTGGTCAGCTGCATCTTCTTTCTATGATCATGGAATACTAGAATATCGTGAGTTGAAAGGGATCCACAACAATTTTTGAGATCATCCTAGTGATGAGTGGGTCTCAAGGAAAATGGCCCTATTTCAGGTCACAAGCCAATTACATTGTATATGGCATTGAGGATGTGTTTGCATTTAGAATAAATAACATCATCCTAGAAAACTTTGAGATGTACACCAAAAAAACATTTTTGTGCTGTCTATACTGTTCATTTTGAAAGCATAATCCATTCAGGGATGTTTGTGACCCAAAATTTTGTAATTTTTATTTATTTTTATATTTTCTTCATTTTTCTGGTGCTGCAGGTTATGAGAAGTATGATATGAGAAGTATTTCTGACATAAGTGCATTTCCCTTGAAATGGCCTCTGATAACACGGTTGCTTGAGAGAGCAGTGGTGGGAGAGTTGGTGACTTAGAGTTCAAATCACTTAGTTAAGCATATTTATTATACAGGCTGCTCACATTCCTCAGCACCTTGCAGAATATTCCCCTCAGGTGAAATTTGCTGTACGTATACTAGGTATAAATTTTTTATTTTTTTTTAATGTTAATCCTGTCGCCAAGTCCTTCAATCACAGCAGCTGAGTCAGTTTTTTTGCTGTAGGTTGAGTCAGTTTTTTGCTGTAGGTTTCTTTCTTGTGAATCTTTACTCTGTTCAGTAACTGACGCACCTGGGTCACTCTCTAGGTGTGGTTGTGCTGGACAGGAATCTTTGGCTTGGCTCTGCCTGCAATTATCTGCCAGATACAGTCACTGCTGTTTGGTTCTTGTTCCGTGATTACTGGACCCGTGAGGCAAGCAGCCCAATTCTGCATGGGTGAAGTTGAATGAGATGAAAAAAGGTCTGGTTACTGTCAGTGATGGGACATTTCAGCTATGGCAAATGTGCAGAGAACAAGTGGGGGAATTGTTTGGGGGAAATGAAGGCTTTGAAAAGTCCGAAGTCAAACAGTTTCCCAATTAGAAATTTCAAACAAGGCCTAATGTTTGTTTTCAGCAGCCTGTTAATGGTTCGTCTCCTTCTGGAACTTAAATCCTGACCTAAGCCACCATTGGTTTCATGGAACAATAAAATCATTAAGAATCATACAAGCAGAGTTGTTTAGGTTGAAAAGTACCTTCAAGATCATCAAGTCCAGCTGCTAACCCAGCACTGGCAAGTCCACCACTAAGCCATATCCCTAAGTGCCACATCTACATGGCTTTTAAATAACCTCCAGGAGTGGAGCCCAGCCACTTCCCTGGGCAGCCTGTTCAATGCTCGACAATTCCTTTCTGTGAAGAAATTTTTCCTAATATCCAATGTAAATCTCTCCTGGAGCAACTTGAGGCCACTTCCTCTGATCTTGTCACTTGGGAGAAGAGACCAAGCCCCACCTGGCTACAGCCTCCTTTCAGGCAGTTGTAGAAAGGGGTAAGGTCCTCCCTGAGCCTTCTTTTCTCCAGGCTGAACAAACCCAGCTCCCTCAGCTCATCAGACTTATGCTCCAGAGCTCTCACCAGTTTCATTGCTCATGAAGATGAGCACTTCTCGTTCTTTCTCACAGTCTCTGCTGCACTTGTTCACAGGAAGCCCCGCTGTCACTTGGGCTGATGCCACCATGGAGGTGCCCATAAACCCCTGAGGCTGTTTCAAGGGGAACAGCTTCTCTGTCAATGTTAGTAATGGATTTTCATCCAGTTTATGTCATGATGTTTGCATTGCTCTGGCACTAGGAGCTAGTGCTGTGCACTCATTTAATTTACCCCAGGGTAGTTGCTACTGATTTGGTTCAAACCTGGTGTTGCAGCCTGCATGCTGAGGCAATCTCAGTTACACCAGTTCCTTGAAGGATTAACTATTCCAGTGTGGTTTTCTGCCTCGTGTCCTTCCAGCTTAACTGTATTAGTCTGTTTAATGGTGCCAGAAGGCCACATATTTGCTCTCTGTGAAGCCTCAAACAGTAGATGCATGCTTTTAAATAGTTAAATAAATGTTAATTATGATTCACAAATAGTTTTTCCCCAACTATTAAGTAATATCAAACACTGAATTTTTCAGTCAGTAATTGTTTTTCCAGCTGCTGAGTGGGACGAAGTATTCAATATTTTTACAGAGTTATTTTTGCAGCTGCTTGGCTGCTTTAAGCATAAAAGTCCTATGTTATTTTGTAGGGCTTGACAGCCTTGGATGCACAGTGGGCACAAAAAGCCTGTGGTGGGAGCGGAATGATTACAGTCTTCAGATGCACCTTGGTTAGCTGTGGATAGTTTGGTCTGCATCCAGATGAGCTGAAAATAGCATATTGGGCACTTTCAAAAGTTTGTGGTTTTGCAACATTTTCTCATCAAAATGTGAAGTCTTTTTCTTTCTCACCGTGAGTTATTACACATGTGGCAATTACTTATTTTTTCCTTTTCAAGATCTTGAGACATTCTGTGAGGGATTCAGCTAGTGTGAATTATTTCATGAAATAGTGGTTTGACTCATTGCACCTCCTTGAAAATAGTATAATACCAAAGGATTTTGTCTTAGAAGTGCATATTATGTGCTTTACACAGAAAGATCTTAAAAAATGTTAAAATATCAATTAAACCACAAGGCATGGTGATAGTGAAAGAGTCATTGTTTTCACCCACCGTGACGGCTACCCTGGCAGTGAGCACATGGCTCACATTTTCCCAGTGATTCATTAGCCAAGCCAGTAAAACATCCTAGGCAGTCTGATGCTGTGGCTTACTGGTAGCTGTTCTTCAGATGATTGCTCATGTCGACATGATGCATAGCAGTGTCAGAACATTCACTGTGGAACTTACCTTTTTTGTAAGGTATCTCTTACATCTCTTTTCTCTGGTTTTCCCACCAGATCTGCTCTGCTGCCTCACAGCACTGCTGTTCACATAAGCAGTTGCTGTAACTCTGTAAAGCTACAAAGAAGAATCACCTTCTAATTATCACTGGTGGGTTTTGATGGAGCCGCAGTCATGAGCACAGGGTGCACAATGGACACAACACTGAGTGCTGGGAGAGGACACTTAGCACTGAGCACTAGGGAGAGGATGATGTTGGTAGGGGAGGAGACCAAACTGTGAAGGGTAAATTCTGTTTGATGTTCAGTTGTGTTGGTTTTTTAAGCCAGAATAGAAAAGAAGCAGGATCAAAAGCCTTCACAAAGCAGAAGTGTGAGTGTAATGAAACGTAGTGACTAGACAAAAGAAATAAAAAAAAAAGAAGTTCATTATAAAACCCACCAAACTTACATTTCAAAGACCCAGAAGAAGAGGTGATCTGTCAGCCACCCAGCTTGGACTGGGCACCCAACTGGAACTCATGGTCTGGGTTCAGTTCCCTGCCTCAGTCACAGGTTTCCTGTGTGTTCTCAGGCAACCTCCTCCATCTGCCCCATGACTGACTTCCTCATTTTGCAGGGGAGATCATCTTCTTCACGTTCATTGTGAGGGTGAAGCGTGCCGATGTTGCTGAAAGATGTGGATGTTGCGATGGGAAGAGCCACCCTGGAGACCAGAGCACAAGGGGTGTGCTTCCTCACAGGGGATAGATGGTCACCATGCTGCTCGCATTTCTGTGTTAAAGAGTAAAGGAAATTATTTCCAGATCTCAAAAGGGCTGATTTTCTTCTTTCCAAGTCTTTCAGGCCTACTTTTTTTGTGGAGTTTGGCTGCCCCAGTGCAGCAGCAGGCATTTGGAATATTCCCTGTCTCTCACCTTTCTCCTCTTAGTCTGTCTGCTTATGTCTTTGAATCACTCCTGTCTGCTCAATACGCCCGCCCAGCACAACCCAATGGGATCAGAAACAGCTTCTGTCATCTCACAACTTACGTGGAGATCTCCTAACATGGAAATATGGTTGTTTGTAAGAAAGAAACCGAAGAGTGCTTGAGGCTGGTTGGAGGGGTACCAAAAGTGAGCCTAGCAGCTGAGGAAGGTGGTGCGAGCCAGTGGAATGTCACACTCACAGACTCCTGCCAGGTGTGCACTGGCACAGTGTGGCTGCTAAGGATGCCCACATAGCTCATCACCACCAATGGCCCTCAGCCCCTCTGCTCCTCCACTCAGTCCCTGATAAGCAAATACATTAATTGAAGGGGTTTTTATATGCTCTCACTCAGTGCTGATGCTAATTCTGAGTAAGGAATCAGAAATGACAAGTCACACGCCTTTTGATGTACCCTTTTATCTACTTTGGGTTGGTTGTTAAACTTTTAATTTCTCAGTACATGAAAACTGATGTCTTGTTCCTTCCAAGGCTGGTCAGCTCAGAGTCCCTTGCCATGAGAAAACACGGATGATTTAAGATGTAGTGCTGTGGACACTAGACATCCTCTCTGTGCCTGCAGTGTTTGTCCCTTTTCCTAACTGGTGAAACTGCAAATTCAGTTTGCTTGCAGCTCTAAAGGACTAGGGCCTGAAAACGCAGCAACTGATTAGTTGTCCACTGCTGTTTCAACCCCTCACCCAATCTACAAATAAAGAGTTATTGAGCTAATTTAGTTTTATACAGAAGTGATCTTCATCTTGCAAATCAGGAAGGCTATTTAACACAGTGTAATTGACTTCAGCTGTAAGATTCAATGCACTTATCTAGGATTACAGGTCAATAAAATGTAATTGTGCTGAGAGCAACAGGAATTACAGAAACACCTGGGGATTGTTTTGTGCCTTTCCTGTGAACAAGGTGTGCTGAATGTCTTTTAGTCTTATGGTTTGGGTTATACTGATGCTTGACCTGCCCATTGGTGGGAACAGCTTAAGTTGGCACCATTTGGTGTGGGGAGGTGAAGCCAAGCAGGTGAAACGATGGGTGGCCTTCTTCAGTGAGCTCTCATTTCTGTGTGCCTGGCCAGTGTCAGGATGGGGGAGCAGGAAGTAAGCAATGTCTGGTTTCATTATGATGGTGATGATAATAGGATCCATGAGGTATGTGAGCTTAAAAGCCCTATAACATTGCAGGCAAAGTCATCCACAGAGGACGAGGCCTGAAATCAGCTCAGTGCCTAAACATCCTTTTGTCTTGCCTCACCCAGTGCAGAAATAAATACGGGAAAACTGATATTTATTCAGTATTTCCTCTCACTATTTACCAAGTAGGAACCTCTGTAAAGCCAGTTGCTACCTGGAAACATTCTCTGGCCATTGTGCATTGGCTTTATGACTGTGTGCTGCAATTGTAGAGACCTTTTTTGCCCAAGTATTAATGAGCTTTTCATCAGCCACTCTGAATAAATGGGAAAGCATTAGATTTAATTTTTTACTTGCAGAGCTTCAGGGAAAAGTACAGCCTTTTTAGTGGGATGAGGACACTGGCACAGGTAGTGAGTAATTTGGGATGATGGCAGAGCAGACAGTGTGTCAAGCGTCCTTGTGACACACATGAGGTGCAAACTTTGTTATTCTCTTGTAGAGAGGCATCCCAAACATCAATCTTTGGTCCAAACATAAGGTTGTGTAATTAGGAGTGCTTACCTAACACAATGGTTATTTTCTCCATTATTTTTCTCAGTTATTAATTATCCTGTTGCAAGCAGGAAAGGAAAAATGTACTTTCAGACCAAAGTAACAGATTTGGCTGGTTCCAGTACTCTGACTTCATGAGCAATAAAATATATAATATTGCTTGCTACAGCACATGCTGTACTAATCATTCTCTGTGCAACTGCCTACTTTTTACATCATTTTAAGCAAATGCCAGGACTATGAGGAGTAATAAAACAAGACAATAATGGCAGAACAGGTAGGTTTTGTTGTACAAGTAAAAAACAAAACAAAAAAGACCTCCATCTCCACAAGCCATGAGAACTGTAGAAAGAGGCTCTGTTCGCCTGACAAAGTTAACCGGTAATTACTGAGTGCAGAAGACATCTTTCTTGCACAGGAACAAGCAGTGAGAATGGATCATGCAGGATGTCCCTGAAGCTGCTGCAGTCACATTTTAAGAGCAGAGAGATTGAAAAGAAATTTTTTTTTTTTCTGGTTATGGAGTTGGCATTGCTTGTGGCCTAATGATTGCTGGTTCTTACTACTGCTTTGGGTGATCGTTAACTGGGATGGTGAAAATACTGATGTTGAACTTCTGTTTTCAGGTGACATGAAACTGAAGAAGAAATTCATGTCATGCCTAAGGTTTCAGTTTGAGTTGAGCTGTCAGGGAGAACTAGATAGACATTTGAACACAGTCTTTGCTGACTTTATGAGGTGAAAAACCCTATTTCGCTTTGTTTCCCACGCCTTTATTTTTTAATCAGGACATTCAAGAGTTGGTGCAAAATTAACTTAAAAACAAATACAGGGGCACTTCAAAATGTGTCCACTTTGCATGCATCAAAGTATTAATGTTAGCATGTGCACGACCTGCTGGTATGCAGCAGCAGACGGCAAATGGTTTGTTAGTATTGGCAGTGCTCTCACAAAGCCAAATACAATTCTTACATTTGCTGGCTTGACAGTCCAAAGTGCTTTTCATTCCTATCCATTTTTTTTTCTGCTTCCTCTGTCTTCATATTGCCACCCTTGGACCTTAGAGTAGTAAAATGAAGCTTCAAAGAGTTTATGAAAGTTACAGTTGAAAATGTGTTCTCTTAGGTCAGGCAGATGAAACCAGTTCTAAGTCCAGTCTCTTCTCAAATTTGGCCAAAATAATATTTCACCTACATTTGGGGAGTGTGACAGTCCATTTCTCTCTAAAATAGCTGAAGTCGATACTTTTCTGTTGTTCAGAAAAATACAAGATTCCCCAAGATGTTGCAAGGTTGATGATACTCATTGGATTCTGTGCTGAGCAGTGCTCAATCTATATGCTTCTGGACATTATTTCTCAAACATGGTTGAGATTTCATCTTGTTTAGTATTGTCATAGGTTTGTTTCGTAAGTCTAGCTATGCAGTAATTTCTTACTTCAAAGAAATTGCTTGCCCGAAGATTTTTTTTAAAGCAAGGCTTTCATTTAAATTGAGTTCCACTCCATTCAGAAGAGTACAATCTTTGCAGATATGTCTGATATTAGTTTCATGTCCAACTATCTACCACAGTTAGGGAAATAAAATCTAATGTCATCTTCAGCCAGTAGATGGTTTCCTTTTCCCTTTTTATGCCACTTGTTTTTTCATTTCTTTTCCTCCACAGCTTTGGATTTTGTCTGTCTTCTTGTTTTAAAATCTGCTGTTGTATTACTCTCAATACCCAGTGTTTAGATGGGTCCTCCTCCATCTTCTCCAAAGCATACCAAGGTTCTCCTCATATCTCATGCCTTGTATTTAAGAATCAGTGGCATGATGTGTAATCCCTGAGTTACTGATTCACACTGAGAGCAGTGCCTCCAGCAGTGCTGGTGATATACTCCAGCTGCTGGTAGGTGCTCAGTCTGCAGCACTGGGCTGGAGTTACTGCCAGATAAAATGCAAAAATTGGGTGTCATATCAGCAACATGGTTCCAGTGGAGTAGTTTATGTCTAAGGGTAAAAGCTAATATAGACATGACCATCAATTTCTCACCCTTCCAAGGGCATTCTTCTAATTAAGACCATGTATACTCTATTGAATGTTTCCAATACTGTCCCCTTAATCTATAAATTATTGGTCCATTTAACAGGGCTCTGCATACAGCCCCAGCTAAGACACCTGGCTGGTACCCATTGATCCTGGTCCTCCTGCCCCAGTCTCCTCTTCATTTACTTGCTAATGGAGTAGCCTGCTCTTTCTGTTACAGTCTCACATTGTTTCTCTAATTGGCTTCTTTTTCTTTTGTCATAATGATTTTGCTATTCCCAGGCAGATTCCCTGGCAGGGGACTCGGAGTATGTCTGTCTAACATCACCCTTATCCTGGTAGTAGCAACCACTCTGTTTTGTGTCACCTTGTCTTCAGAAAACACCGCTAGAGGCAGTTGCAACCCCACTTGATCTTTCCCTATGTAGAAGATGTGAAAATACCTAATGAATCATTCTGGGGAGGTGTGACCTGCGGGATGCAGACGCGTGGGAGTGTTTATTTGTTGCAAGCATCAGAGGGGGAACCACTCCGTTATCCGAGTACCCATGTCAAAAGGTGGGAAATCAGCATGCTCTGAAGTTTCACTGTACCTTGATTCCTCTCCTATCTGTTCTCTTCCTGGAAGGTAGTTAATTTTGGAAACATGCACAAAGAGGAGAAAAGCAGCATGTAAATTCTCAGGATTTCCTTTGGGGGAGAGATCCCGCAGGGGAAGGAGGGAACTCTTTTAATAATCTTTGCAGCATTTAATCCCAAGAAAGTGAAATAAAATCAGTGCTTCCACTGAGAGTTGGCAGCGTATATTTCTGTAACAAGACCGGTTCTTTGTAGTACAGTCTGATTAAGACTCTATCGAGTTGATTGAGGAGAGCAAAATCTGGTTTTGACAGATGTTTCCCATGATCTGAAGAATACAAACACTCCTGCAAGATGACAGACGGCTTGTTTACATAAGAAATCTTTTTTTTAATTAAAAAAAACCAACAAAAACACACAAACACAAAGCAACATTTGGATCAGTCATTCTGATCAAGGCAGTGTCAATTATTAGGCTGTAAAGGGAACTGATGACTCAACTTAGGCACAGCATTGCGGCGATCTCCGATTTTCGGTTTCATAACAGATTCTTTTCAGGAATGCTTTTCATTCATACCTGATGTTTAAATGTGTCTCTGGGAGCGTGTATCACTTTGTGAAGGGGATGTGAGAGACTGGTGTCAGCATGCTCCGAGTGGCTGGGCAGAATTTGGGAGGCATTCCTGTACCTTGGTGGGATGCCCGGTGGGAGAAGGGTCCTCTGACACATCGCATTGTGCACTCGTACCTGCACATCGCCAGTGTTGTTACCATGGTAAATTTTATAGATAAGTTCACATCAGTAAAATTGAAAAGCACTTTGATTCAGAAAGTGAAATGTTTTGATGAGATCCCATGCTTAGTAATTCCAGCGAGTGCGCTTGTTAAAGCGGGTGAGTCAGAAATGGAAATGCAAAGCATTTCTCTGAACGGTGGCCGGAAATTAGCTTTGAAAACTGAAACAAAGCCCCAACCGCAGTTTTATCTATTTACCTAACAATTTTTGATCTGTGAAAATCCCTTTGTCTTTGGGATACATTTCAATTCCTCTCTTGTAGTGCTGGTGCGATCCTTGAGCTGGATAATCAACCATGTGAGGACTATCTTGGTATGTCTGACTTTTTTGGTTTAAAAAATTGAGTGTCCTCTTAGTGACTTCATTGCCTCTGGTGCTGCCATATTCTGTTATGCTTGTGGTGCAATTTGGTGGAAATGTAATCAGGATGGGATGTTTTAATATTTGAGTTAATGTAACACTGAGGAAGAAAACCAGGGGAATTGAGTGGAGTCACTCAGCTGCTTATTACCCAATGCATAAGTTGTGTGTGTATATACATATATATGTATTTATGTATCTATATATATAGCACACAGGGCTATCTGACTGTTCTGGCACAAAAAACTCTGCAGTTTGGGGCTGGCTGCTACCCAGCTTAGCATGGAGAGGCTTCAGTGGTCACAAGCCCCTCTGTCAGAACACAGCTCTCCATCTGTAGGGAGAGGGCAGAAGGGGGTCATGAGTGTTTTCATGTTAGTAGTGGTTGTCTTGCTGCAAAAAAATTTAAAAATCAGCATATTGAGTGATAGATAGCAACATTCTTTTCTTCATCCTGCACCTTTCTCCTCTGCTGACATCTTGGTACCTCTTGCTTATCCTTGCTGGAAGCTTTGGACTTGTCACTCAGCCTCAGGCAGTGTAAGGACTGACTGCTTTTCTGGCAGCAGGAGTGTGGTCTGAGGCCCATCAATGTAAATCATGGTGGAGGAGGACAAAGTAATAGATGTGTTTAAGGGACTTGCAATTCCCACGGCAAGGCTGGTAAAGTAGAGCTCGTTTCAAAGAGCAGGCGGTTTGGTGATTTTTCTTAATTACTGTTTACCTAAATAAATAAATAATGCATATTCATGGCTTTAACTAGAGTAAGTTGTGTTGAAATGTTTACTTCTCCTGAGGATAGTTATTAAGGGTGGGGTGTGGGGTGCAGCAATTAATAATAAAACATTTAGATGAGATTACAGAATGTTCTGATTGGAATAGTAAACATTATGCTAGAAATAAAATCAAATAAACAAAGCTGTCTTGAATTTAAAAAAAATAAATACTATGCTATCTGAAGAAACATGCTGAACAGAAGCAGTTTGGGTGAAGGGGCCATGCCCTTGGAGCTCTGCAGTATCACAGAGAGGCTTCTTCAGTGTAAAAAGCATCCCTGTGGAAGAAAGCCCCTCATTTTGAGTCTGTAAAAAAGATGATACAAATATTGGCATCCACACAGATTAGTGTGGCAGATGTAACACCTGTCAGCACCACTTTGAGGCTAGGGTCCATTTATTCTTTAACCGTGCAATGGAGAGTATTTCACCTGCTTATATCAGTAGTAAATAAAACCTTCATTTGCATTGTGAACCTCCTCCCTCCTTATTTTGCACATGCCTTTGAAATTTGGACTCATCCTTTCATATCTTTTGGCTGTGGTTCCTTATCTGGTTAATCAGATCAAAGGGAGCCAGTGATGTGTTCAAAGATTCTTGTGACAGCTGTGTACCATTAGGCTGAATGATTAAAAAAACCCCATAATTGTAGTTTAGCACAGTAAATACAGATTGGTCTTTCAGTTTAACATACGGTTGCAGGCAAACTGAGCCTTTGACAAAAGACCTGCTGCTTTAACCCCATGCAGACAAAATTGGTTTGCCCCCAGCCCCACCTGCCTCCAGCCATTTTGGGCCAGCAGACTGAGCAATAGGTGTATCTGTCCTGTTGCACTAGGTTGGGAATGAAAAAGAAAATAGGAAATGGGCAGATAGTAGGTAGGGAGCACCGAGGTAACGTGTGGGGACCATTAGCCTCAAAGCTCCTTGTGCAGCTGGGGTGGGCTCTCTTTTCTCATTGAGCTGTCCCTTTGCAGGCTGCTGTCCTTTCTGTGCTGTTTCCTATCTTGGGCATCTTTTGGGGATGAAGGCTTCCAGTCCCCCTCATCTAGACCAAGTTGCTCCCCTCTAAAGTAGCTTCACAGAGCTAGGATGCTCGCTGGCACCTGGCCCACCCGGCGTGCTGCTGGCATGTCTCCTGGACTCCCTATCATCTAGAAACCGAAAAGCGGCTTCTCTTTGGCTGGCAGTGCGGTCTGACTACTAGCACAGCTGACTACTCCTGTGGTGGAGTCTTTGCTTGTGTCAATCACCAGTGCAAGTCCCTGGCTGGTCTCTGAAACAGAGCAAGATGTTGAGGAGCAAGCACTGGCGGATGGGCTGTCTTGTTCCTAGCACAGGTGGAGGGAATGTCCCATTGACTCTGGTGCTTGTGAGGCATCTTCACAGCTGTTTTTTTCTGCCTGATAAATTTCCCTCAACCACATTTTGCTTCTCCCTTCAATGGATAAACCTTTTCCCTGACCCATCTGCCTGCTCTGCAGGATCTGTGAGTGGTTCTGTATCCCAAAAGATAAGGGTGTTAATGGTGGCTCAAGGTGTCCTGTTGGTCCATCTCCCCTGTAGCAGAGGTGCATGGTTTTATAAACATGGTGCATTTTCCCCATTGGAAGAATCATTCTGGGCTACAGACAAGATTTCTCTGGAGCAGAAATACCCATTTCCATCTTCACCTTTTTTTTTCCTAAGGGTTTCTGGGAGTTCCAGCTGCATGCCTTCTGGCAAAGCCAGCAGCAGCAGGGCTGCCAGAACCTCATGTGGGGTTTTGCAGGTTGAGAACATGTTGCACACACAGAGTGCACAGCACAGTAAAGCTGATATCAGCTCGCAACTAATTATCTCTGTATAAAAATTCCCCTGCTTGCCGTTTTGCCGTTAGAGGCTCGCTGGTAAGATTTATGACTCTGGCTAAAATGAAGTACCATTTCCTTTTTCTCAGCATTACTGTGCATGGCCTCTTTGGCTTTTCTTGTTAAAAAGACCTGAGTTCACCCAAGAGGGAACATATTTTTGAACCACTTTCCCATCACCATTCCCCCTTTCTCTTTTTTATATTTTTAACAACCACTGAAGATCACCCACAAAGCAATTTCAAAGTCTTTTGACTTACCCCTGTTTGGAGTGAGGGGTGGGGACAGAGAAGATGAGAGGCAACTCCTTCATGGGAGATGGAGCATTTGCTCACTTTCAGCCCTACCATAGCTTGCACAGGCAAGATATGGACATCCATCAACATGGGCTCCCTCTTCATAGCTTGGTGAGCAGCTATGGCATCCAAGATTTACATGAGCTAAAGGATAATTTCCTCACTTCATGCTGTAGCATGGGGGACCACCTGTACAGCTGGAGAAAAAGCTGTTTCTCCTGCCCTTATGTTGCACATGTATGTCCTCATTTGACAGGATGATGAAAATGAGACCACTGACTGAACTTTCTGAACTTGCTAATATATGGCTGACTTCATCCTAAATCACCTTAAATTAGTTTGTGTGACACTGTAAGGCAGCTGGGGTTTTTTTCTGAGTACAGAGGGAAAAAAGGGAGCAATGTTGAGCTGCTGCCATCTCTTCCCAGTTGCAGTGAGACGCAGTTATTTTTGTATTAGAGCTTGGAGGAAAACCGGTAGAGATGCCAGATAAACCTCCCCAAAACAAACATTTGTGTTAATACTTAAATATTGTTCATCTTTTGCAGCATTTACTTATCTGTTTCCCACATGCTGAACCTTATGGGAAGTTTTTGTGGTTGACTGTGGCCTGTTCTTTCGTTCTCTATGTTAACTGTTTTCTCAATTTGCAATTTTTAAAAGAAATCAGCAGTAAAAGTCTGACTGTGATAATCATTCAACATGGGAACATCTTTTTGGCATGGCAGGGGTGTGTTTTTGTGGGTCACATGTGTTGGGTCAGGAGCCTTGGAGCATTAACCCAGTGAGCTGTGTCATTTCATGATGACCTCGGAAGCATTCTCATCCCAGAGAACCAGCACTGGCTAGTCTGGTGTCATCTTCCAGCATGCCAGACTAAGGGACAGCAGTTTCATCCTCATCACTGAACCATCTCATTTTCTCCTGTTTGTATATGTGTTAACCATAATTTCCATCCCTTAAGGGGAAATAAGCTAGGTGTCTGAATTTTCATCAGATCTGACACAAAGTATTAGGCTGTGGCTTTTGCTGTCTATTGGTTTTACTGCATAGGACATAAATATTCAATTCGTGTCATCTGATAAGGTTGCTGGGGAGGGGGTTTTTCTCACAAAATATATTAACTTTCCTTTCACACCTAGCCATTCTTTCATGAGTCATAACCCCAAGATAAAATATTTTCGATGGTGGCTTTAAGTCAAGTATATTCCAATGAGAAAATCACTCAGGTTTTACATTAAAAGATTTACAAGTTCCTGTGGCAGTAGTCTTGAACTGCAACCTTATGCCTTCTAGCCCTGCCTGCTTGATGTGTCACAGACCTAACTGCAACCAGAGGACAAGAAAGGGTGGAAAATTCTCACTATGCTTCTCTGAAAGTTTTCTGTTTAAGCCTGGTTGGTTTTGTTAGGTGTAGCTGGTGAAAATCCAGTTTTCAGACTCTGGAGCGCTCCAGGGCAGCAGCAGCTGCCTTCCCCTGCAGCCAGTCAGCCAGCAATGGGTGTCTTGAAGGTTCTCCTGGTGACTTCAGTCACAGTCTCTAGCTAAGGTGGCTCCTGACACTGTTTTGCCATTATCTGAGGGAATAACTCAATCTCATCTGCTCTGACTGCTGACACAGCTCACCCAGATAGGGATGCACTGCAGAGCTGGTGCTCACAGCCCTGGGATGGGTGGGTACCTCCTTGTTTGTGGTCCACTCCTCCTTGGTTGTGTTGGTTTTCTGCATCCCACCTCTGTACACTGGGAAAAAAGCTGCTGTGCCCTTCTGACTCCTGTTTTGGCTGCCCCTGGTTAAACAGTGCACGTGGGAACAAGCAGGAGTGATAGATGGGCATGCTCTTTCCCTTTGGAAGAACTCCACAGCTTATTATGAGGAAATTAGGTGCACTGAGGGTGAAGCAGACCATGTCTCTTTTGTGACACAGGTATCAATATCATCTTGGGTTTAATTTACAGATTTCAGGGAGAGATCAGGCATTAGATGTCAGGAGCACTGCAAATGCCTTCTCAGCCTCAGGCGACCCTTCGAGCTACAAATGTTCCCATGAAGCTACTTCAACCAGACAGAAATTACACACAAAATGCAAGGAAAACACGTTTGCTGATCTGTGATGGTATTGCATGTAACAAAGCAGGATCCTTGACTTCACTGGGATCAATTTCTGTACACATTTGTGTAAGTAGCATCATTGCACCCCACCAGGTGAGGCACTGCTTCAGAAAACACCAGGTCTGCTCTGTTTGCAGACCTGTGCTCACCGCTCCCAGCTCTCAGGTGCTCAGCCTTTCTTAAATGTTTTTTCCTCTTGTCTGCATCTGAGAGAAGCTCATCAACTGGTCTCCTTGTGTGGGTCATTTTACTTAGCCCTCATTCTACCCACCTATGCTGAACATCAGGATAAACAACCCACTGTGTATTTGCTGCATTTGTGTATTTGTTGTTCACTTCCCAGCATCTCCAGTGTTCTTGAGCACAACTACATGATTTTCTGTGTTTGAAACACCTTTCATGATAAGTGGAGTAATACCCAGGTACATTCATCATGCCCTTCTCAATTCACCTTTCTTGGTTTGTTTGTTGCAAACAGAAGAAGTTGCCAGTTTTCTCCTTTTAAGCATTAAAGGCCTGTTAAAAACAAAACCTCTCCTTTGAACACTCTCTCTGTATAACAGAAATCCAAACTGGAAGGTGTTTTATTGAAGCAAATGGTTTTTCAATTTCTTGCATTCTTCTGCCAGAGTGTCTGGTGTGTCTTCCTTCACATTTGCATTCCTCAGTGCTAATTTCAGCTGCCAGGTGGTACTGGAAGCCATCAGAAAGGGGGAGAAAGAAGGTAACCTGGTTCAAAAAATGTACAAGAGGTTGTTAAATAATATAAGTTTTTTAAAAATTGAGCAGATTTACAAAGTCCAGTTGGAAGTATTGTTATTTTTCTAGATTTCTTTGCAAGCTCTTTAGGCAGATGCTTCTTTTTAGAATAAATGTAAGGTTTTCTTGCAACCTCCAAGACTGCAGGAGCTGGTTCTTCAAGCTGGTGTAGGACAGTGATTTTGTGGCCTCTCATGACCCTGTTAACTGATGGCCCACATGTGCAGGTCTGTGCTGAGAGCTGAGACCTTGATGTGAGCAAGCCTTGGAGCAGAGAGTAGATCTTACCCTGCCTAAGATTCTTCCAATGCTGTAAACCTGGCTGATCAGCCTGTTAAACTGCTGAAATTCCTCTTCAGTAGGTGCACGGTTGGCTCTTCCCATGAGCTCAGTTTTTGTGTATTCCTGTAGGTTTGCAGCTGTAGTAACAGCTTTGCCTTTAATACTGTGCCTGTTTCAGGACAAGTCTTTTGTTGAAGGGAAGGCATGAAGGAGCCCTCGTGCTGAGCATAGGCAGGGGTCAAGTTTCATTCTACCCTAAGCTGACCCCTGGGCAGGGAGATTCCTGCTTTAGTCTTTTAGATCATGTGTAAAACCTGATGCTGGCTGGATCATCCCGCATGGGGCAAGAATATCTGGGGAACATGGGGAGAGGTATGGAGTGAGACATTTGCAGAAGGGAATGAAATGTTTGGGATGCAGCCTCATGCTTTCTACAGCAGTGAACATCAATCAGACCTTCTCAGAAAAGCTTCAGTGGTGCTGAAAGTCTTCTTTCTCCCCCCACCTCCTGTGCCCTTGATTTTCTCTTGTTTCCCTATTCCCAAAGTCTGTTTATTCTCTTTTTCATCTGATACACCGTGGCATGTGCAATTTTTGCTCAGGAAAATAAGTTATGCTTAAAAACACAGAGGCTTCCCTGGTTTTAGTCCTTTGGCCATTGAGTAAGCAACAGTTATTTTTGTTCTACAGTGATTTATGACTGAACAGATTTAGAGTTTATATTTTTAGGTTTATAGGCAATTTAAATAATCTATATTTGTGACTATAAATATTTGGTATTCTTACAGTCTGTCAATGAATGTTATGCCCAATTGAAGAAAACTGTATAAACTAAAGAGACACAAGCATTGTGTTCCTAGCACAGCCTCATGATTCTTTTCAAGTACCTAATTAGGCAATCCTTAAAGGTAGCAAGAGTTTGAGCATTGTTGGTGAACCATCTAGAAGGGTGCCATCCAGAGGAAATAACCTGCTTTCCATAAGTGAATCAATTCTCCACAAAACTTGGAGTACAATGCAGTAGGATCACTGCTCAGAAATTATTGAATTTTTTTACCAGGAACAGCATACTTAGAAAAATAACCACCAAGTCTCTCTCATTTGCACTGCTTTTTGTTTCCCCCCCCCAACACACACACACTTTTTTATGGAGTCATAAACAGGCATTAGTCATAATAAATAGACATAGCAGACATCTCTTGAGAAACCAGGATTTTTTACTGAAGAGTTAATTTTGCATGTTTTTAAAAAATAAGAGTAGTTTTTTAAAAGATCTAAACTTCAGGGGTTTATTTTCCTCTGCCTCACCTCCCCCTTTATCTAGCTTTAGTTTGTGGTAATCCTGCAGACGCAGCCTTTGCAGTGATCCTGTGAAGACAGATACATGCCACTGCTTGTACTGCTGCTGTCCCCTTCTGTTCAAAAGAAAACCATCTTCCTTTCCACTCCCAGTTGCCAACTTCACTCAAGTAAATAGTAGTTAAGCATTCCAATGTTTTTTCCAGGAAAACAGTGAAGTATTGGGCACTGGCAACTTGAAAACCTCAGCCTGAGAACCCCTGTAGCTTAAAGCTAATTACTTCTCCTTCCACAAGTATTTCCTCCCCAGCCACTTCAGTGTGACCGTTTCCTTGATAGATGGGGGAAGCCTTTTCTGGGATTGGGACTGTGCTCACTGTGGGGTCTGGGCTGTATGATGATGCTGGGATTGGCTGCTGGAGGTTTCACCCCCCCTGCTCCAGCCTCCTGGCCCCAGCCCTGCTCTCACCAGCCTTCCCCATCCCAGAGTGCCTCCCCTCCAGGGACTCCAGCCCTGAGCCCCTTGCACAGAGGTGACAGCACAGTGAATTTTCTGTGGGCAGATGAACATTGCATTCTCTTTCCAGTTTTCTTTTGACATGGACTGGCATGACAGGTAGCTTTGCTTTAGGGTAGCTGCAGGATTATGACACACATTGCATCGACCCAGGGATACCAAATTAAGCTGATGGTGTTTCTTTGAAGCTCGCCAGAGTAAAGGAGAAACAAAGGAACAAATTTTGTGTTCCTAACCTATATTCCTTGATAAAATCAATGCAAAGCTTTGACAAAAGCCAATATTAATTATTATTTAAAGCCTACTAGATAAATTTGCTGGTTTTATGATAACTCCTTTCTGGTGTGATATGCAGTTTCATAAAACCACAGGGTGATTTAGGTTCAGCTTTTTATCTGGTTCCAACCCATCTGCCATGGGCAGGGACAACTATCACTAGACCAGGTCACTCAAAGCCCAATCCAGCCTTGGCCTAGAACACTTCCAGGGATGGAGCATCCACAGCTTCTCTGTGCAACCTGCTCCAGTGCCTTGCCACCACCACACTAAAGAACTCCTTAGTATGTATGCGTAACAGTGCATGTACCTGTGGTATGATCTGGTAGAGTAATCTCAGAAATGTGATTATTAGTTAGTTTAGGTGTTAGCTTATCTGTTCAGAATTCTTTTCAGGGGCCTTATACTGTATGACTGGAAGGAAAACACGGTCTTTGTAGGAAGGTATCTACAGCTTAAAGCTTTGACAAAGTGTGAAATGGACATAAAGTAATTGTCATGTTTGGCATAAAAACCTTCTATATTAAAGAAAAAAGATGCCCCAGCGTGTTTTTTAGAATCAGAGGGAAAAAACAAAGAGGTGTTTGTAAAGATTCAGTGCTTGATTTTTTTAAATTCGTGCCTTTATTTTATTTTAGGTTGCTCCAACTGAGTTGCCAGAACACTGCCCCACAGAACTTTGGAGGGTCACTTCTTAATGGATTGCTGCAGCCTCTTAATTTCTCCATTGATCCTGTTCCCTGCATCGTGAGAACATTTTAGCCAGCACAGAACCTAGAAAAGTTACATGTAAGTTGTGATTCCAATTCCTTTCTATTTAAAGAAAAAATGAAAAAAAAAAAGATCTTGGGAATGCAAGGTAGAGGCAGTAAATATCACACTTTAGAAAAACACCGTAAAAGCTGTAATTCAACTGCAAACATTAGGTGGTGAATAAATTGTTATTGAAGTAGTTACTTGCTTTTTAACCTAAATAGTGATTGTCATTTTGACGGCTTTTCTAAGTGTTCTGCTACGACAGTAAACCATAGTGAGAATTGCCTAAAATAGCTCTGTTCCCCCACTGCTCTAACGGCGCTTTGTTTTTCTCTGCAACGGGCTGCATGTGTACACACTTGCCTTGGTGTACCCTGCCAAAGTTGCACGTGCTCCACGTCAGTTTGGAGGCCATCACCTGCCCTACAGGACTGCAGGCACCCTTCTATTTCTCCCATGATAGAATCCATATGCTTCTCCTTTCGGGTTCCTGGAGTATTTCCCTTGGAGGAGCCCTGATGCTGCTTCATCCTTCATCCTACTGCTCCAAAAGGCTCTGTAAGCATCAGAAGTGTCTTTATTGCTACCTCCTGCTCCTTCCAGGTGGAATCAGTGCTCCACCTGAGTGTAGGAGGGTAAAGAAAGTTGTGCATAGATCTCCTAGGGACAGATTGAGAGGACTGCAGATCCCTTCCTAACTTCTCAGCTGGAGCAGTAGTCCCCTGTGCTTGTTGTGCTTGTTTGATATTTCACCCAAGATGGGGAGCAGCTTATGATCCTGTGCACGTATTCAATCCCTGATCCCACAATGACTGAGTCTTCCTCTGAAACATTCCATAGTGCAGCCTGGCATAGAATCAGTGGGGTATCTTGGTTTGTCTCTTTGCAGTTTGTCAGCAGTTCTAACCTTAATTCTGGTTTCTGAGCTAAAAGAAGCTTCTGGACCACTAGAAGGATGGCATGGATGTGGTGGTCTGTGCTTTATGGAGGGTGGGGCACCCCAGAGCTGACAAGCTTGGGAAAAGGCTTGAGCACAACTTAATTTCATTAATTTTTAAAACAAAACCAAATTTCTTTGTGGTTAAGAGGTTTTTATCTTTGGGATGGTGTTATAGAGCAGCTTGGCAAAAGGAGGTAATACAAAATTGTGGTTCACAGTGTGGCACTGTGGACGTTACCACCCTTGTTTGTTTACTGCAGTAACAAATGCATATGATGCAGTTTAGTCAGAACAGGTCAGTGAAGCAGACCACTCCTTACAGGTCAGTTTTTCTTGAATGCTAACTAATACCATTTTTAGTATGTGGAACTGATCTGTATGTAATACTACTTCTAAAAAAATATTAATGTTTTGGAACCAAAGTATTTACATTAGAAATATACCTTTATTTGAAGTACTTTATTTGCTTATGTGACACTAAAATATTTACTAAAAAAAGAAAAATCTACTGTAAAACTGGGATTGTGTTCTTTAATACATATGGAAATTCAGTTTTTAAAGAGAGGAATTTTTTTTTCTAGTGTGATAAGTATCAGCAAAAAAAATGGTGAAGTCATAGGCAGTGGAGAAAGTCTGGGTAGGAGCAGAATTCACTGTCAAAGAGGCCTTACAAGGTGTGAGTTTGATTTTGTTTTCCAAAAAAGGGAGAGTGTTGCCATTTCCTTGAGGGTCTGGCATTCTCTGGTGCAGTTATTAATCAAATCCCCCTTAGCAAGAATTGTCTGACTACAGGAAAATTTTGGATCTGGCTTGAAATTTGTTTTTAGTGCTTGTCTTAAGGGAAGAAGACTTGAAAATATGAGTTGTAACAGCTAGGCAGGCAGAAAAAGCTTGTTTTTCATTAGTCCTACTTAGCACTATTCCCATGAGGTTTGGAAGCCTTATCACAATTTTTTACAGGCTTTTCTCATGATATTTGAAAAGCTTATCATTAGGCATCTTGCAAATTCACTATTTAAAACACTTCCAGAGGAACTAACTTCAAAAATATCATCCTTGTTGGGGGACTTGAAAAAGCAGACAGAAATGGGAAAGACAAAACCTCTCTCATTCCAATAAGTGCATGGGAAGTTTAGTCTTGCTCTTTGTTATGCTACAAATAATCAGATGTCTCCTTTTCGAGGAACAAAATCAGATCTGAGGACCAAATGAACTTGAAAACCAGTATGAGGATATAGGAGCTGTCATCAAATATATGCCTTTCCTTTTCTTTTTTCCTTCTTTCTCTTTTAACTGTGGTTATGGGCTTCAACTGTGCATCATTTTTAAAACATGGTGTGTACTCAAGCTCCTAGAAAACCCATGCATCACCTCCCAGGCTGTTGGCCGGGGTTGCACCTGTCGTGTGTGCAGATCCACGCCGGCACAGGTGGACATGAGGGCAAGCTGCCTGTTGCTTATTTGATTTCTCTGTTTCCCATTGTCTGGCTGGTTTTGATGACAGACTCTGCTAGTAACAATTACCTCATTATAGCAATTTCCATAGAAAGAAGCAGACTTTCACTTGTTAATTAGCCCTGCTGGAAAGAGCAGTAGCACAAGGTTGACCCAGCTGTAACAACTGCATTCTTGTTGCTTTTCCCAGAGTGCAGTGGGGTAAATAAGTATGCCTTTCCCCTCTTCCATTTATTATTTTCTTTCTATAATACTACTAGGATGCTGATGGATAAAATCTCTGTAAAAATAGCACTTAGTGATGTGTGAGTTCAAAGCAGAATGTCCCTTGCTTGTTCTGACAGAGCATATTGCAAAACCCTGTTATGGTGCGTGTGCCAAGGTAGTAAAGAAAACCCCATTTCTTCCGGTTCTCTGGGAATGAGTCCTGGGTAGTTTAGACTGAGTGTACTGTAATGTGGGAGTACAGCAGCCAGGGAGAAGCTGTGCTCTCTGCTGAGAGGCTCTCTCCATTTGTTATCCCAAACAGCCACGAATGGCAGAGAATGTACAGAGCTGTGTCTTGGAGCAGCTGCTGGGGCAGGGCTGCTGGCATCCAAGCAGAGACAGGTGACTATTCCTAGCAGTGTCCATACTCTGCTCACATTTCTCATTTTGTTTTAGCCCTGTGTGATTTCCTTTAAAAGCAGCAAAAATAACATCCCAATCAATGTCCTTCTGCATCTCATAAAAAGACCAGATTGGTACTGCTTATCCAATGTTGTGAATTCAGCAAGGGCCTATAAGTGGTTTAAACAGGATAAAAAAATAAGGCAACCCAAAACTCAGAAAGTTCTGTCCAGAAATTTCATATTTGCTAGGTATGAGTTCTTCAGAGTATTTAAAAAAAAATTTAAAGAGTTCTTGAAATCTATGCTATGCCCATCTCTAGGCAGATGTAAATAATGTAAAATTTTAAATATGCAGATAGCAGATATTGGTGGTTTAATGTCTGTCACCTGCCTACCACCACAGCCTGGGAAAAATGTAATTTTTTTTCAATCTGCTCTTAAAGGTCAGATAATTTGACAGAATTCAGAAGAAAAGCAGATTTCTGAAGGCAAAATTGTATCACTTTGAACATTGACTTACCAAACACTCCTAACCATCAGTAGCAAACCCTATTCTCAAGTGCCATGACCATACCTGAGGACATTGGCAAGTTTATCTTACTGGATGAGAGATGTGGCCATGTCTACGTTTCACGATTTTTCTGGTACGTTTTTCTGTTGGAGTGCTGTTTTCATAGGGGTGAAGGCACTTTCTTACTCATTTTATGGTACTGGCATATCAGGACTCTGTGCCTCGTGACACCAGTGTGTGGAGTGTCTCCTGCCTCAGGGACCTTCACAACCTCCCGTGGCATCCTGTCCATTGACCACTGCTAGCAGCTCTGTCAGTCCCTCGATGTGATCAGGTGCTTCTCAGCACTGTCAGAGCCTCTGTACCTCAGCCAGGCTGGTGGCCAGGGACAGCTTTTGATACAAACACATCAATATATATATAGTATATGATTTTTAAAATAAAATATGTATCTGGACAAATATATGTCCTGAACGGCGCTGGTGTGGCTTCAGGCAGGGTGCCTGCACGTGACACACGTGTGGGTGGTGAGCCAGGGTCCCTTCCTGGAGGTTTCTGCCCAAGACCCCGGTGCTGGAGGCATCCCCATCCAGGCACACACAGTGACCGTGGGCTGTGTGGCTGGGAGGAGCACTCTGCTCCTGTTCAGCTGCTAACAGCAGCAGAGGACAGCGGGGTTTGCTGCAGTGTAGTGTGCCATCCGAACCTGAGCTCCTCTGACACCTCTTGCCTTGCTGGCATTGACCACAGGTTTGTTTGTTCGTCACCCCAGCGGTGCCACGGGCTGCGTGGGCACGCAGCATCATTGATCTGTTTACTCGGCGTTCCCCTTGTGGCCGCCGTGTTGTGGCGAGGACTTTTATTTTTTGCTGTGGCAGGTGACATCGCGGGTGTGTGTGTGTGTGTCAGCCCAAGGGACTGAGTCACAGCCCTCCCTCCACCCAGGGCCAGCGGCACTTCCCCTTTCCCGGCGGGGTGAGCTGCCAGCCCATCTCCACAGGTCATCTCACCAGCCTGTACATTGCATTTTTTTGGTTTTTTACAGAAAAGCCTGAGAGACGGTGGCAGCCAGACCAACTTTCTCTGTAACCCAAACCAGTGAAAAGTAAAATCCATCTCACCACATCAGTTTTGTTTTCACTGCTGGCTCAACCTCTCCTCTCCCTCTGGCAGAGCCCTGCACAGTCATTCAGTGCCCGGCTTGGGGGTGGTGTGGTTGTTAGCTCAGTGGTGTATGACCCATTTATTTTCATAATACTTAGATACCCGCGCTTCTGCGGCGTTCGGCACACAGGTGCTGCGACCTAAATCCTGGGCAGAGAAGCGCACACCTGATTCCAGCGGCGTGCCTGGGGAGCAGTCAGCTCTGCCCCAGCCTTGTCGGGAGCTGCAGGAAGCTGGTGTGCTTTTGGGTCTAGCAGGCAATTGATGAGCAAAGGCAGGTAAAGGTGCATTTCTCTGGAGCCAGCGCTTTGTCTTCGATCATTTAGTTAAGTATTGATTGCTAGCTGGTGGGACATGCTTCCTGTTACGATGTACACAGAGTAGAGACGTAAAGGCGCTGCATTGGATCGTTCTCTCGCTATAATAACCGGCACTTTCCGCGACACCAAGATGATTAATGGCACAAGATTGCTCACTCTCAACATCTCCAGACACGGCATCACCCTCGTGTTGGGTCTGGTCTTAAGATAGATCTTTTTTCCTTTATTTCTTTTTTACTCAGTTAGTTGAATTCGTTTTCTGCGGGTTTTCAGATGATAATTAGGTTTATGCTTGTGTTACTTTCTGTAAATGGAAAGAATCAGGCACAGGACACACAGGAGAGTAAACTGGCATCACAGTAGCCCTGAGAGTTTTAGGTACAAAATTAAAGAGTAATTTGCAAAGTGACTTGAAGTAAAGTGGATTTAAACACAATGAAATCATCCTTGACAGCAATTTGTTTGAAGTTCTTCTACTGTTATGAGTGTAAAGGGATTTTTTTCTTTTTAATTGCCAGTTTCTGGGTAGAGTATTCAGCATAATTTCTCACAGGTAAGTGAAGCATTAACTCCTTGTACCTCAGTATTTTGGGCAGTGTGGGAAGAAACTGAGAGTTAGGGGGAAGCACCTTCTCTACTTCATCATTTAAAAATCAGTCAGTGGTCAGCTAACTTAGAGAAAGACTTTACGAGGGACACTGGTGCTGGGAAAAATGTATGAAAATCCACCAGAATCCTGGACAGTAGATAGGCACAGCATGTGAAAAGTTGTCTTCAGTGTTTCACAGAATATAATGGCACTCTAGATATAAACTGGAAAAAAAAGTAACAGCAACTAGCTAGTTTGCATTCCTTGTTCAGATGAGCCATGAGTTTTGGGGCTTTTACATTTATATACTTTTGCTGTAGGTGTTGGAAGTGTGGGTGGCCACGAAAAAGCAATGGTTACAATAAGATTTTCCGTTTATTGCCCTTTGTGTACAACTAAAAATAAGATTCAAATGCTTCAGCATTTGTGGAGCAAGCATAATATTTCTCTGCGATCTGATGACTGGCTTGCCTGCAGCTTCAGCTCTGTCTGGTGGGTGAGTCCTAGGTATTAATGCTTGTAAATGGTTCTGTGTTGGAAGGAGAGTCAGAGCTTACTTGTGGTGTGGTCTGGCTGTGTTAGTTCATCAACTTCTTACTGGAAAAAAAAAAAAGAAAAAGTAGTTAGGCTTAGTACATAAGTTAAAGGTGGTGATGAAAGAATTTTGGAAGCAGAATTGTTCTGCTGTCTGGAAAAAGCAGCTTTGGAGAGGACTGAAAGATCTTTAAAGTCAAAACTTTCAAAACTTCAGTGGTGTACCTTGAATTGTTGATCCAGAGCTTCATCTTCTGGCAAAGAAAAAGTGAAGCAGAGAAAAAAAAAAGGAAATCTATATAAATCTGCTGAGCTTGAGAAACAAATTCTCAGGGTTAACTTTTGGCAGATAAAATCCTTTTGGTTTGCTTTTTAGGGTGACTGTTGAAATACATTATGTGATGCTTTTCCAAGTAGTTGCACTGGTTAGGAATCCACTAAACCAGTTGTGGTATCTTGAACTACTAAAGTGTTCTGACCACATTAATTGATATGTCAGTTCGTGGTCAAGAGAAATATTAAAGAGAGATGTCAGTATATGCAGGGAAATTTGTAGCTTCATGGTGTCAGCTTTGGTGCTGTCCCAGCTTCGCTCATTAGTAGCTGTGGCATTTCCAGAGAATGAGTGTGCCTGTGCATGTCAGGCTTCTCGGTCTGATGTCATTCTTGATGGATGAGAGGAGAGAGCACCTATCCAAGAGCTGCAGGACCCAAGGTAGAGGTTAAAAACTTGCTCTCTGCTGTGTGGCAGCTTAAGCATCACTGCTTTCTTGTCACTTCATGACCTTCCCAGCTTTGCCAGGCTTTGCAGGGCAGCAGAGGTGTTGGTCTTGAGAACTGGGCTTTATAAGACAATAGGTTTTCACTCTGACTAACACCACGTGGTGCGGAGGATGTGAGGTGCTGGGGGCACTTAGAGGTACACGCGCTTGTTCCATGGACTAGTCACGCTGTCAATGGTGAGTCTTTCATTAGGCAATATGAAATCCCTTTAAATTAGCTTGGTGTAGTCCTCCCTCTCCTCCTAGGAGAGCTCAGTGCCTGTCATTGCTACCTTACTTTTGCCTTTTTGCTGAAATGCTCCTTTCTGCTTTTATGTCTGTGCCTGCTCATTGAACCGGCTCTTGCTCTGATACGAAGTACAAATGGCAAGAGAGCTGAGGCAGTAATCAAGACTTCAAATATTTAAGATGGGAACGGGCAAAACTTCAGCAATTATTAGTTTCCCCCACAGTGGTTGCTGCAGGGAATTACATTACCTCTGTTACAATCACCTGCATGTCTTAGTCCTGTCGGTGCCCAGATGCTGACAAGGGGCATAATCACTTGCTGTAATATTCTTCTGTGGAATTTTCCCTTTTTCAGTACAGTTGTAGAGGTGGGTTTTTTCTCCCCACCCACCCTTCCCCTTCTACTGCTGTGCCTGCTGCAGGTAAGTTCAAGCCTGATGGCTTTGAAGATAATGACAGGAGAGAGTGCAACATGTGCGTCATGTGGCAGCGGCACTCCCGCGCCGATCGCTGCTGCTGCGCTTTCCAGCGGGATGAGACACGCTGGGCTCTTCCAGGGGTATCACCACACAGGCTATTTTTAGGGATGGCACATTGGGTGCATTGTGCAACTATCAGTACCCACTGCTGTGCTCTTCATTTTTTCCCTTGTATGGTGATGAGGTTTTTAAGGTGTTTGCCTTTCTCTTGAAGAGGTAGTAGGATCTCTTTTTGATTTTTTTAACTACTTGTAGAGGTGCTCCGGGGAATCTGTGACGTTATGTTTTCTGTACACAGTTTGAAGGGAACAGTCCTACATGTGGCCACTAAATTAGGATTAGTGCAAGTGACACAAACAATGTGGTTGTGATTTTCAGCTGAAGAGTTCTAACAACCTCTTGGGTTGCAGAGCAGAACTGCTACCTTGGGAAACCCCCAGCTTGTTTTTGGCTTTTTTTTTTTTTTAACTTTACCACAGAAAACAAGCTGTAGTCAGGCATTTTTACAGTTTTCATAAACTCTTTCTGTGGCTCTCATCGTCTGGAGTCCCTTGAACAGCCATGTCATGCTATACTGTGAGACAGTGACAGCAGCAGATGCTTTGGGATGTGGTGCAGCCTCACAGTGGGAGCAGAGCTGGACACAGAAGTTGACTGGTGGCTTCTGTCCATCGCTGCTGGAGGAGCAAGGCTGGCCAGTCACAGGCTGCTTATCACAGTGCTCAAATAATGCAAAAACATTAGCAATGGAGATTTGCTGTAATGGTGTATTTTAAGTGCGTCTCTGCTCTGCCAGCTTCACTTTTAATGCACTCGGCTAAGGAATGCTTTGGAGGTTGCTGCTAATGGATGGATCTCTCAGAAAATTGGAATTTTGAAATAAGATTGACACTTTGGAGTGAGAAATATAAATCTAATGAGAGTATTTCAGCAGAGGCTTGTAATTAGGGATGAATGGAGGGAATTTGTACGCACAGTCTGCAGAAGGGCACAATGGAAGGTGAAATTGCACCCTCTGTGCTGAATGAGGGATGAAAGCCAATGTATCAGTGTCATGGCATGACAGTGTAGAGTATAAATGATACTGTCACTGAGTGCTGCAGAAGGTATCAAGGGAATTCCACTCCAGTAAATTACATTACTTAGACAGACCTGAAGGCATTGTGTCTGAATGATTGGAGGGAAAAAGGTTGTCAGCACAAAGCAGAAGATATTATAGAACAACTGGCTGCAGGCTTGGAAAGCAGTTTTTTTCTGATGTTTACCATGCAAAGCTTTTCAGATGCTGTTTAAATTTCTTTTTTGGTTAAATTACAAATGTATTGATGAAAGAAAAGTGTTTTTTGAGGTGGTGCTTGGAGTGGACACCAGCCTGCAGCAAAACGTGTGAGCATGCACAGCTCCGATTTTTTCATTAGGATTTGGGACTTCTTCGGACTTGAGAAAAATCTAGTTATGTGTTCCCAGCTCAAGCGGTGTTTGTTAATGCATTGCTTCATTTCACTGAGGACTTCCTTTCTGGCCTAGCTTTTGTTTGTGGGGTAATTCTAGCAGAGATTTGTAGAGAGAGATGGGTTGTTATTGTTCTCAGTAGCAGTGAGGGGCTGGACTGTGGTGAGGAGCAGCAGATCATGGGACACAAACTTTAAGGTCTCCTTTAGAGGCGTGGTGAGGTCCATGATGTGGGCAGGTAGGAGCGTGATGTCATGGGACAATGCAGCAAAAATCCAGACTTACCCTTTCAGCATGTATGCACTAATGTAACACTGTGTGTTCCTCACACTGTTCTGCATTTTGCCCACCAAACCCTACTGCTAAGGCCAGTCCCAGCCACAGGGATGGTGTTGAATAGAACAGTTATTTCTCACAATTTTATTCTCTGTAACAACCTACTACATCCACCCGCACAGGGACAGTACCTTAGAGATGGGTTTAACTGCTTCTCTGTCTCTGACCTCACACACAGACAACACCTACAAGCTCCTGTAATTTCCTAATTTGCTCATGGGTGAGACAGCCCAGCTCCCACAGTTCTCCCAAAATGCTGCTTGATGATTAAACATCTGTTCCCCGAAGATGCTGAATTTCATCCTGTGGTACATAATAAGCTCTGCTTATCTTGGGGCTTCTTGTAAAACCTCAGCAGTCTTTGTCCTTCTTAAAAATGTACTTTCCCACTTGTCTACTCATAAAAAACAACACTAAAATTACATGCTATAAGTAATGATAAGGGAGCAGGCTCTGTTCCTCCTTTCCAAAAGTTGGTTTTTGGCAAAGCCCACACAAGGCAGGAAGATGGACATGCAGCACAGTCTTAGCAGTCCATAGAACAGGCTTCTCCACATGGGAATGGTGATTCAAGTTGTGGGAGCATTAACCAGGAAATATGGCCAAACTGAAGGGTGCTGACTCTAGGAAGGTAGCAGTTCAAATGCTCCCATGGAAAGGCTTCAGGCCCTACAGCCTGTAGCTGGAAACCAAAGCATCAAACCCACAGGCTGTGTGGAAAAGCAGTCAGGCATCTGTGGAAAAGAAGTTGCCCTGTGTGGGATGTGATTCAATAGTAGAGCAATTTACTCTACTGCTGGGTCCTGATCATGACCAGAGGTGAGTGGGAGGAAGCAAAGTGCAATTTCTATCTATACCTCCTGCATTACAACTGGGTTGGAGTAGTCCAGGGTGTAGGACTCTGTCTGTCTGGATAAAAAAGGGATTTCAGATATTAGAGATGTAAAGTTTGTCCTTAGACCATCATTGTCAGGGGAAACTACTATGCCTGCTTGAGCACCTGTTTGTAGTAGGAGTAAAAATCTGCTGTCACTCACTTCCCCTGTGGTATTTTGTGTCAAAAGCTGGCATTTTGACACATCTGGGTTTTTGCATGCTGGGAAAGCAAATGCTTTTTTCTTCTATTTAGTGTCATTTCTCTGGTCATGATCAAGCTGTGTTTTCAAAATGTGGCTCTCTTGTAGTCATCCATTAATCCACAGAAAGTCCATTAATTCTCACAGTCCTAACTACTCATATGAGGCCATTTTCCTCTTCCCATGCTTGGCCTGCAGCATGAATGCCTATAACCAGCACCTGTGAAGTCACCAGGGCCATTCGGGGGAGTGATAGGTGCAAAACTGGAATTTAAATGCTGCAAAGTTGTGTGATTGCAAGAGTGGGATGAAGCAGGAGAAGGAATGACCAAACTATGCCTTAGGGAAGAGTGGGAGACTAACCAGTATTGCTTTAACTGAGAGAGATATTGAGCCTGCTCAGTCAGAGCAGTATCCCCTGGCAAATGAATTTTGTTGTGTAAATGGCTCCCTATGGTCCCAGAGGACTATCACTATCTCTTCTTATCTTGTACAGTGGATTCCTAAATAATCACTCTTGGTGCAGGAGAGCTGCGGTTTACTAAATGTAGCTAACAAGTCGGTGTTTTAATCTTCATTCTCACTCCTCATGCTTTTGATAACACAGGGCTATAAAGTTTGACATTGTAGAATCTTCTCTATAAATTCTGATTTGCTTGCTAAAAAATCAGCCTATTATTTTCAATTCCCCTCTTATCATTAGTGTTATTAAACTGACGATTGATGTGTAAAAACTGCCATTTGCATGAAGTTCACAAAACTGCAATAAAAGACACTTTTGTTCTGACTTGGTAAGGAAAGAGAAAAAAAAAGCAGCTAAATAATGCTAGTTCTAACAGCAGAGATGTTCATATAAAGACATGTTCTGAACAATAAGATCGTTTATCCATGTATGACATAAATACATCGGAATTTAAATTATGAGAGATCTTGTGAAATGCAGCAAAACGCACACCACTGGCATTGTGAAGTTTCCCTTCTCTAAAGCCCTGTTCTCAGGGAAAAGCAGCTTTACTTTTGCTTTGAAAATCCATTATCATAAGCCTTTTTTAAAAAAACGTTTGTCGTAGTGCAATATTAAAGCAATTTTATACCCTAAGAGCAGCTCTTTCGTAAGGTAAAATGCAATCCCATGTGTGTATATAATTGCGGTTTATAATACTTCTCACAGCCCTAATTTTCCCAAAATTAAGAAAACCACTAACCTTTTTAGGCTTTCCTTTTCCTAATTGTTTCTTGTTCTCCCTGTCTTTCTTCCAAAAAATATTCTTTTTTTAAAATCCCTGCTCAGGAGGGAAAAAAAAAAAAAAAAAGACACAGAACACTCTCTGGATTCATCGCAAAACACTGCTTGAAGGAAGCATTTTAAGAGTTTAGGTTAAAAAGTTTCTGCTTCTTTCAAACTACATGGGTGACACTGCTATTTTGGGAGACCATACCATCTGCTTGTTAACCAAAAAGCAGGGAAGATATTCCTAGTTCTAGTATAGGTTTTTGGGCTGATTCCACATAAAATTCCCAACTGATCTCCACTTGTGTTTGCCCCCTCTATAAGCTAAGGAGAACAAGGTCACTCATCTCTTCCGCCATCACAGCTCCCAAGGTGAAGATGCTCAGCTTGTGGTCCTGAGTAAGACATGGTTGTTCACAACAGGAACAATCCATTGAGATCTGTGAGGTCCCTAATTCTTCCCTGCAGGTGTTCATGTCACAAAAGCTGTGACAAGGAGTAAAAGAGCAATATAGTTCTCAGCCCCTGATGTGCCACAGGTGATCTCTACCTGTGGATGAAGAAGAAGGTGTTTGGGAGAGGCTTGGTTGGGTTCTGTTGGAGGAGCTGAGTTTTTGTTTGTGTTTGAGAAAGAAAGGGGGAGGACACATTTTCTGGGGTTTGCTTGCTTTTTGAGGGGGGAAAAAGGCAGAAGGACAAGGTTTCCTGGCCCACTGATCAGCCATCTGCCAAGCAGTGCAGGTGGAAAAAGTGCAGGAGCTCGAGAGGACAGTAAGATTGTCCTTCCCTAGGTGGAGAGGAATGGCAGGACTTGTAGTGCAGATGGATTCAAGGAAAAGGTTGACATGAGTAGGAGCAAAGTGGAGTCTATGTATTTTGTCTTGTGAGTCTGTGGGAAATAGCAAAGCGGAACATAAAAATGCGAGAAGACGTTACTGTGGTCCTCCACCGGTGATGGAGACATTTGTCTGAGAAAGGAGAGATTTAAGTCTATATTATATTGCTGGAGTATCTGCAAATACATATGTATCATCATTACAGTATCTTCCTGACTGGCAAAATGTTTCATCCAATCTCTGTTGACAGAAAAGATTGCCTACTGATAATTGCTTTGCTTAAGTGTCTGATAATATGCCAGAAATGAGAGCATTCTCTGTTAGGTCATCTTTAATTATGCATGTACCACCTGTCAGCTTTAAATCTGGAGAAGATTAGTTTTCTCATTGGATTTAGAGTAGGGAAGAGAGCCTTTAACAAGAGGACTAGGCTGTTGCAAACAGTGTCTATGGGGGAGTTTCACAGGCAGTCTCCTCATCATCCCTAGTCATGGATACCGCTGTTGGCACATGCGGAAATATTTGAAATATTGCCTAAGCTTGCTGCCGTAGTGATGGGTTTCACAGGAAGAGGATTTCAGACCATCTGTTGCATTTTCAAGTTTTCATCTTTCCCCATACCAAAGGGAGAGGGAGTGCTGAGGTGGGGGAGGACACGTGGCAAGTCGTGGCTCCTTTGGCAGTGCTGGGGGGAAATCCCCCCCAAAAGCCATGTGAGGGGGTTATTCACTTGCCACTGGTGAAAGCACATAATAAAACTGGTCAGGCCAGTACAGACATCCCAAGTTAATAGAAAATTAAGGGCTCAAAAGACTGAAAATTTATGAGGATGGGTGCTTTGCAGAAAACCCTTACAGGGAGAGATGGTAAAGATATCTGAGGATATTAAATTAACATGGTTGCCATTACCAAGCCTACTTAGGATATTAAAAATTATATTGGAGAATAAATTTATCTTTGTTCAGAGTGGGGAGGCAGTAATTGTTTGGGAATAATTGAAGGGATTTTCAGTCCATGGGAGAATACTAGCTGTTTATTTGGTACAGTAAAAGATTTTAGGAATCTCCTTGGTTTTCTGGTCTCCTTTACTCCAAGGCCGGTGTGGTTGATTGTTCTCTGAAATGCATCATTTGCACCAGAAAACAGAAAAGGGCTTTGTTAAGCTTCTCACCAGCTTTTGGCAGAAGAGAACATCACTTGAACTGTCAAGCACTGCTCCTGCTGCTCCTTGCCTATGTATCTGAGTGGCCAGTGCTTCCCCCTCTCTGCAATTTTGGTTTTCCAGCTTCTGTCATCACTGCCTCAGTCTCCTGGAAAGAATTCCTCTGTTACACTGGTTAGCTGACACTGATCATTTTTTCCTGGTAATACCTTCAGCCAGAGCTATTTCTGAAAATCTGGGATTTGGAACAGTAGGTCAATTTGTAAAACAACGAGCGAAGAGGGACAGATGGCTGTGGATACGAGAGCATGTTTCTGTTCATCTCCATTTGGCTTCTGCTGATGCTTCGTTGTTGCGCGAGCGTTTGAGGCTGTCGCTTTGCATTGGTTATGTGGTTGTTGCTCCTTTGCTTGAAAGACTGGCCTGTGGCACTTGTCATGTCCCCACTCTGCTCCAGTGGGGCTCCAGGGCAGGCTGCCTCTGCAGAAGCTTGCAGTGCCTTTGCACCCAAGGACATGGAAAGGGTTTGCAAGACAAGTGGATTTTCTGCTCAGAAATCTGGCTGTGTTTCTCTTGACCTTTTCTCCCAGGAGCTGCACTGGGCAAGGCTTTCCTGATAATTCCTTTGCTCAGGGTAAGGTTGCTGGACTCACCTTTCTTTATTATTCCTGTGTAAATGATTACAACTTCTCCATGGTGTGTTGTGCTGCTGGGTTTTGCTCAGTTCTTAGGCAGATTCTGATGGATTCTGACTTGCTTGCTCTGTCTCTCTGAGTAGTGGTGCCAGTAGCATCACCTTGATGTAGCTGAATTTTACAGACCTGAAATGGAAAAGCGTGGGGGTGTGCCACAACCCTTTTTTCCTTGCTCGTGATTCATTCAGCTCTTCCTTCCACCCTCCTATTTCATGCTAAAGGGCTCTCCAATCTTGCAGTGGTCACTGGAAGACATCTCTTTTGTACAGGCTCCTTCATTAAATACAAGGGTGTATGCATCTCATTATCCCGGTGCTACTGCTGAGCTGTGCAGCACCTCTGGGCACTGCAGGAGATGTCCTGTTCACTGGTCTGAGAAACAGCCATACTTAACTGAATGTAGTACTTTGCTTTTGTCTCTGGAAAAAGGGACAACTGGATAAGATTTATAAATACCCATAAGAATTGAAATCCTTACTTCAAACCCTCTGAACTCTTTTGGCTTAAGAGGTATGGCTTACATAGTCCTCAGACTATGGCCGGTCCTGGGGGCTCTTCCTTGTCCTATATTTTAGAAATGATTGCTTAAGCTACCTAGAGCAGCTTTTCTGGAAAACCTTCCTATTCTCAAACTTGGGATGTCCTATCTAATGACTACTTCCCTCTTTTCTCTCCTGGACTGCTCTTCACTGGATCTTGTCCACTGCCTTAGTCACAGGAGGGGCTTTAGCTATCCTCTCCATTCCTCACAGGGAGACTCATTTAACAGTTCTCTTGTAACCTTTGGTGTGTTGCTGGTTTTAGGCTTCACATGTTTTCTCTCTGTTTTCACTCTTTTAGAAGCACTACAATAAAACTCTTCACATATCAGATTTAGTATCTGTTATAGCAGAGACTTCCTACAGGATTCATACTTTTCCTTGCTTGATAGTGAAGCTGGTGAAATTCAGAGTGATGTGTTTACATTGAGCTATCTGACTGTATACACTGCTAATTTTAAGAGGAAGGGGGACCCTTCTTGGGATAATTAGTTTTGCCATGTTTATAGACACAAGCATGTTTTTCTTGACTCGGAGGCGGCTGCTGACAGCTGGTATTACAAGAGTTCACTGGGAGTCTCATGGTCCATGTGTCCTTATGTATACACAGCACAGAAATGTTGAAGCCAGGGAGAGATAATGAAGGCAGTGATGCTAAACCCTCTAGCAGTGCCCAGTAGTGAAGCATTTGAACAGCCAATGTAAGCCAAATTCCAGCTCCTGTCTAGGTTGTAATGATCAGGAAAATCACCTTGTCCTTTCATAGATTTTACCAATCTGGTTGAGCAGCCAAGTCAGGGGAATCATTTCTTTTTACTGCCACAGCAGTGGCTGCACAAGCTCCTAAACCAGGGGGTTTGTCTGTGGCCCCACCAGCACATGAGGGTGGTGCTGCATGTCCCTTCATGCCCTTCTGAGCTGTAGGGGCAGGGCAGTGTGTGGGTCAGGCAAGTGCCACCATCAGGTTTTGTGGCCTTTCCACCGCAAGCCAGTTGGCAACACAGTGCTGAAGATCGACGGTAAATACGCACAACCTTCTCGAAAAGTTCAAGTGGGCAATCAGAGCGCAGCAAGTGGCTGCTTTTACACTTTGGTTACAGAGTGATTCTGGAGGGATTTCAAGGAAATCTCTTTGTAGCAGGAAGCTGCTGCTCTAGGCAGCTCATTCGATGAAGGAGCTGCGCCTTCTGCACCTGGTGCCTCCTTCCCTGGGCTGCTTAATAAACACATGAGTGCGGCCATTATCAGCCAAGCTCCGTTTCTCTCGCCTGTGCTAATGTGCTGCTATTTTATGTCACATCAAGTGAGGAGGGAAAACGGTGATATGAAGCCATTCCTCCCATTCCTTAAATAGGATTGATGACCGCAGCTTAACAGCATTCCAAGAAAAAGACATTTGATTGAAAGTGGCCAGAGCTTCCCCTGAGATGCTGAATAAGGATGTTCATCCTGGTAATAACTCGCCTTTGCCATTTTCAGAGCAGGCGTTCCTATTGGAAATCCTGCATTCGCTTGCTGCAGTTAAATGTGCACACACATGTCTGAAGGTACCTCTTTGATTTTCCTCCTCTGCCTCCCCCCACCTCCCACACAGGCCCAAGGGAGCCCCATTGGCTCATCGACAGCTCCATCTCGAGGTGGTTCCTCCAGCAGCACTGCTTGTTGCCCTTTGGTGCCCCTTCAGCCATGGGGGGGTCTGCTGTGCTCTGCTGTGCAGGAGCATCAGTGAGCTTTCTGAACACCGTGAGCTGGAATTCACTCTGGGCCCCTGCAATGAATATTGCAAAAAACTGTGCGGAGCAGGGGAGGGCATTGTGCTTTTATGTGCCATGGCTTGCCAGTTTGAATCACATCTGTTGTGTTGCAGGGGGGAATATTGCTTTGGTTGCAGTGGGTTACTGGAGTACTAGCAAGTCTCATTTGTAAGGGGTCCTGGGCTTAAGTCTCATCTCATCTGTCACCAAGACAAGGAATCTACTCTGACAACTTCTGCAAATGCTGGTTTCACTTTTGTTTACTTGTATTCCAGCCATGTTCTTTGTTTCTGAAATGGTGTTTACATACCGTAGGGGTTTTTTTATGCAAATCAATTAGTTTTAATTTCTTTCTCAACTACCTGATTTTTATCCCATTTCTTCACCACCATCCTGTTGTTAATTCACATAATTATGCGATGTGATATCCCTCCCTGGTTAGCAAAATGTTAGAATAGCTGTTGGCAGCTTCTGAAAGGGTAATTAGCAAATAGGAATTACTCAAAGATGTGCGCACTAGCCTAAGTAGGCATTTTCCAGCTGTTTGCAAGTTCAGAGACTCATAGGCACTTTCTTGGGCTCTAACACAAGATTAATTACTAGCTACTACAAAAGAACATTTACAAAAACGTGTAGTGTGCAATCCAGACTACTGTGTTTTGTTCCTTAAATTGGAAGTGGACATCTTTGTCAGTAAGAGCAGGATTTTTACAGTGCTTGGTAGTCCTTTTCCTGAGGAGCCGAGCCTCTTCATTACAAAGGGATGTCACACTCAAATCAGAATGGTGAGAGCTGCCTAAGGAAGTGCTGGGGGCTGAGTAGCTGAGTCCTGGCACTGCAGGGTGTAGCTGTTCCTGCCTGGGCACAGCTAGGTGCCAGTGCCTTTGTGCTGAGTGCCTGAGCCAGGAGCCTCAGCTCCCGAGCCATTCCGGTCTGGCCCAGGACATCCTCGTTTCCTTTCTTTCTAATGTGCAGGAATTGCTGTTCACCAGGCTTTCTTTAGAAAGCCATTTACATTGCTCTGGCTCATTTTGCATGAAGAAGCTCTCGTAAATCAAATACAGCCACACAGCTGTGCTAAAGGTCTCCTTTTTATCCACAGGCAGCTACTGCCAGCCTGCTTTTATTTCTCCTCATTCCTATTCTGTTGTTCCTTCAGGATCAGCCTGAGGGCAGTTGTATTTTTGTTTGTTCCCTGCAGTAATAAGGTAGTTGATCCCTGATGGTGCAATGGAGAGAGGGGGCAGGCAGAGGGCAAGTGCGTGGCTGGTGTATTTGGACTGCTTGACAGTTTTATTTTAAGCTCAGGGTCCTCTTGCCACATCCATAGCCTCTTCTGTTCTGTGCCTTTTTGCTTGACATCTCTTGTGCCTAATTCTCTAATCAGCTGGATTATCATCTCTTGGCACCGTGTCCTCACCCACTCTCTAGCCTCTCACCAGTGATTACCTCTCCCCTCTCATCTCTTCTCCACTCTGACACTTCTCCCTGTTTGCTTCTCTGAGTGCCTGTGACTTTTCTCTCTCCTCACCTCCCAGCATCATCCCACCTCCCAGAGGGAGAACAGACAATTTCTGCGAATCTTCTTTCTCGGCATTGCCTTCATTCCCACTGCTCTTTAAAGCTCCTTGGCAGTCGTTCCCCTCTCTGTTCTGGGCAGTGAAACATCTCTCTCTCTGCTGCCTGTGCCCTCTTTTCTGCTCCCTCCCAACAGCCCTACATACTCACTGTAGTATGCAATGCTTTTTCTTCAGCTTCTTCAGTTTCTTTTTGCTCACTGAAAACACTGGACAATAGCCACTCTTTCTCACAATTCCTTTCCCTGTTCTTACTCCAGCCCCTCTGCCTCTCTGGAAACAATGGAGCTAGGACTGGGTTCTTGCCCCCTTACTACAGACCTTTCTCCCTGGAAACTTCTCCAGCCATCCCTCCTCTGCCTTTCCTTCTGAGTAGCTCTTGATCCATGATCCCCTAGCCTCTTCAGCAGCCTCTGTCTCCAAGGTAACCCTGGTCCTTTCCCTCCTTTTGTCTTGAACCCTTCCACACAACCATAATAACACAATTGTTAGTCTCCTTGTGGATGTTGCTCCTGGCTCTTCCCCATCCTTTCAACTTTTCACCATTGCCTCTAGATTTTCCCATTTCAAAGGTTTTCTTCATGTCTCTCTTCTATTATTACTAAAAACATTTGCACAAATATGTTTTTCAGGGTTTTAATTTCACCTGTTTCTTGTGCTCTTTCTGGAAAAATTCTTGCCACATGTAGCAGAGAAGAATGCATGTGTGCATATGTACTTCAGGTGAGAGATGTGTGGAATAATGGCCACAAATAATACTGAGACACCTAACTTCTACAGTAAAAGGAGCATTTCTTCTTCATATAAGGATGAGTTGCTCTGTTGATAGGACTCTTAATTAAGAGACGTCATTTTTTAATGTTTGAAAAACTTGTGCCAGATGACATGAGACACACAAAGATAATAATGCATATTTTTAAGAGATAGTAATTAAACATTGTGCATATGTGTGTGCATGTATATAGATATATGTATATATGTGGAGATATATATGTACATATATATGTACGGTTATATATAAATATATATATATACAGATATATAACTGTTGGCACACGCACATATGTGTCTGCTTTTAAGGCACTATATGTGAGAAGGGAATGCTGTGATGGAACAGCATCATGCCATTCATAATCCAGTGGTGGCTGTCCTGTATTTCATCAAGCAACAGGTATTTATTTAAAGCATTTTAACGTTCCCTTGGGCATATAATCAAACTGTGTCTTACTCACACTTTGAATTCTTGAGGTAATGGCATGAATCTGTGGATAGACTTACCTGATCTTGACCTCTGATAAATATGAATTAACTGAGCTTACAAGACTCCAGTCGTCTTAATGGCAAAATCTTCATTTAGTCTGATAGCTCAAAATTGTCTCTTCTTTTCCTGAAGCTATGTCTCTTTGTGGTCAAGTTTGTCTAAAAAGATTGGATTTGGTCCTGCATAACAATGTTTACATTCTTACGACAGTCCAAGAAACAAACTTCATTGATTTAGTTAGAAAGACTTGTGGAGTGATTTTCTAATTAATTTATTTTTTTATTGCAGTCTGGAATATAGGTTAGGTACATTTAGGATAGGCAGAAGTTGAGGGGGAAGAAGTAAGAAAAAAGCCTGCTTGCTTTTACATTGAGGACTGTTCTCTTTTACATGAGACAAACTCCCTGGCAAGCACTAGAGTTTGCCATGTAGGCTGGTCTCCTTTTTAGCACAAAAATTGCTCTAGGGGTTTGCAGGCACGGAGAAGTATTGATTGTTTCCTAGCACACTGTTTGTATTACATATTTCAGTTAATAATTTGTAATGCTTTTAGATTAGTTTCATTTGAAATACTAATCAATGAGCTTTATAGATCTCCCGCTTTATACATAAACATGCCAATCTCCAGTGGAGCATAAGAGTTTTATTTTATCCTGGATTGTTTATACTATATAATTATTAATCTGTAGTTTAATCTCCTTGTCCTCGTGCTTTTATGGCTTGATCCTGCTTGTTGCAAGGGATCTCAAATCTAATTAAAGGGCATAGATTAATGGCACTCAACACCTTCAAAAGTAAGTGCTGGAATGTGTCAGCTACGTCCTGTTGCATGAAGACCTCCTGATGCCTCTTACTCTATGTGTGCAGCAGAAACAGGACTGGCTGCCTTGTGTCTTGCAATTTCACTCTAAGAAATTTCACTCTATGAAGTGTTATTTTGAACCATAGTAGGTTTTCCAGACTTGAGGTGCACAGAGTCACAGTTTTCTTGCTGTGATGTTCTCTCAGACAGTTGTTGGAAAACCACCACCAAAGGGTTTCAGCTGAGGGGGAAAGAAAAAGAAAAAGAAAGCTTGAAATTATGTGTTGATTTCCTAACGTTCAGCATTTTTTTGAGCTCTTCTAAAGCTCTGGTGCCCTCGTGCTGTGGAGCAAAATCATGAAATCTCAGCTGGAGAATGGAGTGGGGGGGACACTGCAGCCATTGCTGGAAATACATCTGGCCAACAAGAAATTTTGCTAAGGGAAGCCCAGGGCAGCTAGTGGCTTCTGCTCAATTCTTCCTCAAAGGTTAGGTTTCTAACAAAACAGGGGGACCTGTGCTCTGCTTGCTCCACCATCTGCGTTTGGTGTGGTGTTGCAAACTGCTCGGGTGGGATTTTGCAGACCAGTGATGGTCAGCCAGTTCTGCTTGGGAAGCAGGAATCTCCTGCTCCTACCCTCATCCTCACCCTCGTGAGCTCAGGGGTCAGGTTACACAATGGCACCTTCAGTTTGTTTAAAGCAAGGAAATTATGCACAAAAGCTGTTAAAAGAATATAAGGTTGTCAAGTCAAGTGAGAAATGTTATAACATCGCCTGCTCAGCCTTCAATTGAATCCTGCGTGCATGCAAATTTGACAGTCTTTAATTGCATGTCTCCAAGATCTGTGGAGAATATAGCTTCTCAATTCATATCAGAAAAATCATACAGACTTTTTTCTTCTCTGAAAAAAAGAAAACATTCTCTTTTAAAGATTGTCCAGACTGTAGGTATGGGTGTACATTTCATCAGCCAAGCAAAGCTTCCATAGGTCACAGCTGCCCAAAACACAGCCCTGACCAAACCTGGCATGGTCCTGAAGGTAGTGTGCAAGTGGTGATTGCCACTGTGCAGACAAGGACCTCACTAATTCCTTTTGTGCTGTCCTCAGATATGCCAAGGTGTCCTGGAGTGTCTGCCCCCTCGTGAATGGAGAGGAAAAGGAGAATTAGCAGCAGGTGGCACTCGCCATGCCATTGAGGGTGGACAAGGCTTGGGATTTTGTTGTTTCCTAGCTATGGTCTGCAGAGACTGTGGGGAATATCTGGTTTTGGTGGCCTCTTTCTCTACCAACATTACATTCCCCTTGAAGATAAATGAGCAGACAGGGGCTGTAAATAACCATAGAGGGAGAGAGTGACAGCAGTGAATACCCAACCACATAAACCAGCCTTACATAAGTCTGGTGTAACTCTAAACCAGTATATGTAAGTCTAAACCATAAGGATTGCACAAGAATCACTTTGTTTAACATTTTATTAGGCAGGTTTCTAGCATTATGGGAGAGGCACTGGAGAGAGTGGTACCTGAGCAGGAATCCAAAAGATTTTCAGAGTGGAGTGGTCCACTCCACTCCATTGGAGTGGTCCTCTTAGAAATGGACTGGAAAATACATGTTTGTGACTTGTTGCATGAGAAAATGAAGCAAGAAGGGAAGCAATTTTTCAGACAGTACTATATGTGGACAGTCTTAAATAACATGAATCACAGGGTCTCAAATCCTGTTCAATGACCTTGTGCAATCAGAGTACATCATCTACTAGGAGATTATGAATTTATGCATGTGCTGTACTCAGAATTGGAAAAGATGTTTTCCAAAGTTAGAATCTGTTGTGTTGGCATAACATTGCATTTAAAGTAAAAAGCGTTGAACGCACTGGGAATTGTTGAAGAATTTTCTGCCAGCTCTCAAAATTAGGATTTTACACTGCCATCAATAACAAAAAAGTTACTCTAATGAGAAGCCATTCTGGTTAAATGAAGAAATACAAGTAGTGATAAAACATTTATTAGTTTAATACCCAAAAAGGGAAAATAGAAAAGGCAGAAGTGTTCCCCAGGTGTTTTTTGTACTTGAAACTGTGGCAGAGGATGTGTCCATCCTGTGCAGTAATATAGAAAGAAGAGAAAGTTTGTGGCAACAAAGGAAGATCTGGGAGGCAAGAGTGGTTGAAATTAAACATTCTCATATCCTACTAACTTTTACATCCAGGAATTTTAAAGGAAGTAGCTGAAAAGCTCTGTTAAGTGGCTGGTAATTTATAATAAATCTTGGGAAATGGGAAATTCCAGAAAATTGGAGGGCTGCCAACTGTATTTCCAATATTTCACAAAGATAAAAGGGATGTCCCGGGGAACTGATGGCTGGTTTATCTTGACGTCAGTCCAGGGTAAAATAGTGGAACAGCTATTTCAGAATCTGTCAAGAGAGACCTTGGAGGTTAAAGGTACAGATAATTCCAGTAACAGTTGAAGAGAGAGCCTGTCAAAAAAACTCACTGGATTTCTTTGCTCTGTCAGGATTGCACGTCTGTGTGATAAAAGCAGCTGTTGATTTGCCTTTAGGAGGCCAGAGTAGGTGGTCCTTTCTGCCTTTCGGGCTTGTGAACCATATAAGGAATGCCCAGAGATTAAAACTCCCATGACAGAGTTTCAAACAGAAATAGTCAAGCCACTCTGTTTCCCTGGGATAAAGCGTGGCTTAGTTTTGGGTTTGGGGTGTTAATCTCCTATTTGATTTGATTTGATTTGATAGCTTTTGCAGCTTTAAGTGTGCTTGAGTACATTGTAGTTCTGTGGGGGTAAAGAAAAATCAAGCTTCAAAAAGCTTCATGAAAAGCTCAACAAATAATGCAAGTATTCTCAAACAAAGATAAAATCCAAGTTCTTCGTATAGCAGTCTTTGTAGCTTTAATCCCTCGTTCTTTACCATGGCAAAGAAGATTTCATAAACTCTTCTGGATCTTACAGGAGAAGGAAAGCTTGTGTTTGCCTTCTGCTGGCTTTGCAGTCCTGTAAGAAACTACAGATCCAGATGCAATGTTGGCTTTACGAACCCTCAGAATGAGTACCCAAATACATCAAATCTTTTCTTTTTCTCTGGGCTCCTTCAGACTGCAGTTGCACTATGTCCAAGTGTCCATTTTTGTCTCACATCCTCGCCTTACCTTGGCTGTAGTCTGGTAGCTGTTGGCAGCAGAATTGATTGCTTTCCGTGGCCCTTTCTCCATGGGGTGATTTATTGTCTACAGCAGGAAAGGCACTCAAGTTCCAGAATCAGGGCTCGTCCATGGATAAAGGGACTTAAAGTAGGCACCTAGGTATATGTCAGACTCTGAGAAGAGTGGGAAAGCTTGCAACTCCTGCTTAAACCTTCTGATAACAAAACAACAATTCTCAGATCTTTGCAGGATCAAAACCGCATTGGTGTAATCCAGGTATCCCCTTGGCACTTGCTCTGAATTTCTAAGTAGTCATTTCAGTCATCTTCTGATCATTTGATCATTATAAAAACATGTGAAAATAGGTTTTTTTGCATATATTGATTGTACTTTCAAGATTCAGTGTAAATCTCTGGATCCTAATGCAGTAGTCCCTAGAATATATTTATTTGTTATAGATTAGTCAAAAATCTATGATCTACTGTAAAGAAACATTTTTTCATTCAGTTTTTAAGGGAGAACGTTATAGTTGGTATCCCTTTGGTTGTGGAAAACACTGCACAGACAGATAATGGCCCACTCTTAGGAGAAGGCAGCACCTGTATTCTTTCCTGAGAGCAGAAGGTGCAAAGTTAACACCCTAAGCAAGTCTGTCCCAAATTTAACCCAGTGACCTACGGCATGCCTCCCTGCTCTTCACACATTAATCACTGCAGACACGTTCCAAAGGACATGCCAGTTTGTGTCCCAAGGAAGGATGAAGGATGTTTTGACCACCTGCTAACTTGCAGCAAAGATGAAAAGCTTGCATTTTAGGGGGTAAAGCAAAGAGAGCAGATTTTTCCCATAACAACTATGCAGTATGACAGGAGAAAATGGGATCAGGTTGCTTTCCCAGCCTCTGCAATTTGTGTAGTTAAAGGTGTTCACAGTGGTTTTGGCCATAGCCTCTCAAGCAGATAGAACTGCTTCCACTGGTTCTGCAGATAGGCTGGAAAAGCAGTAATTAGTACAGCTTAGTGAAGGAAAAGAAAAAATTTAGTGAAGGAAAAGAAAAAATTTTGAGAGAGAATTTTCCTGTTTGCTTATTTGTGGATTTTTTTTTTTTTGTGATTGTTTTTTGGTTTTTAATTTTTTCTTTTTTTAAAAAGTGAAAACAATGCTCATTTTATAGCAACCAAAATTTAAAGTACAGAGCTTCAGCATTGAATTCCACTGGAGCTTTAAGCTTGAGAATAGAACATGAAGAAAATTAATTATTTTTATACAAATAACTTGTTAACATAATCTTTGACATTCAAAGGCTGCTGAAAGGACCTGCACAGTGCTGTTGTTTATAATTTGTAGTTTCCAAACTTTGGTGGCATTAGGGCAATATCAGCTGTGCCTTTGTTGTCCTAGTCATGTTAACAAAAGAGATGTCAAATACAGAGGCACCTTCTTTACTATCCTGAGATACTGTCGTACTGGCAAGTGACCTGGATATTTGACAAACCATTTGTACGTCTGCAATTCCATCATTTCAGAGGGCATTTCTGCAGTGTGAGTTATACATATATGGACACATATGCCCACACCAGTACACATAAATTACTTAAAGGTTTAGGAAAAAGGGGGAAGCCATAACACTGTATCACTCCTCAAGCAAAACCCCCAAATACTAATTTAAAGCAAGAAAAGCAGTGGGCATTTGCCAGAATTTCCAGCCCCTGTTTGTGTGGAGACCTTAAACTTTTTCAGAGAGCTTACCAAGCTGGAAGGCAAAATAAAAACAAACCACTGTTTCATTTTTCCCTCTCAGATTCTTTAATCTGGCAATCCAGCTCACCCAAGAACAATCCAAAAGGTTATGTCTTTTACCAAGGTCCTGAAACCATTGACTACTTCAGAGGAACATAATGTGTTGTTTGTTGTGCTTGGTGGTTTCCTGGCAGTGTTTCAGTGTTGGGCATTCCCCATTCTGCTTTGAATAAGCTATTTTGAGTAGCAGACTTAGTTCCAGTCCCCTTCACCATGGCCAGCTACTGTAAAGAGCAATGTGAAAGCTGTGAGAGGAGATTTTGTCAGGAAAGAGTTCTATGTTTCTCACTTTCCATGTTCATATATGTCAATCAAGTAGCTTCTGAGAAATAGGGATAGTGGACAGGTTTTGTGTTGTTCCTCCTGTTTTCCTACCTGGTCTATGTGGAAGACGTCCCTGCTAACAGCAGGGGAATTGTAACTAGATGATTTTTAAGGTCCCTTCCAACCCAAACCATTCCATGAATCTGTCTTCCCCCACACATCTACTGTGCCTCTTTCCTGAGGGCATCATCAGTTTATTTACAGAACATTGAAAATTCATGTTAAATTAAGCCTGACTCACTCAGTGTATGAAAATTAGTAGTATAATTATATAATTTTTACTGAGTCATAAAAACATTCATGTGTATACTTTGCCTAGTAGGCCTGTATAGAATGTATAGGTCAATGCATATACGGTGTGTAAACATTATTTGCATGTTAACTAAGGTCCCTAAAGAATGTGAGCTCTCATTACCTTGTTCATCTGGGTTACTCTCTCAAGAAACAATAGCAACACAACCCTCTGAAGTCGAGAAATAGGTTTTATCTCTATATGGAACATAAATCTGTTTGGACTCCTCAAAGCAACCTCCACTGGGAATCCCTGACTCCTTATGGTACCAATCTCTGAACAACCTGAAGCACAATTTCTTTAGACTAGACACCTGGGGTTTAAATAAACATTCATCATGGAGACTACAGGCATCCTGACAGTACTTTAAAAGAAAAAAAAGATTCAGTGTAGACATGAAGCTGTGGTACAGTTTTGCTTGTGTGTTCGTTCTACCAATAGCAAAACCATTGTGAATAAAAATGCTACAGATTAAAGTTATATTCAGCAATTCTGTTTAAAGGTCTGCAGGATCAGAGTCCCTCTTTTGGTTTTTTTTTGGCTTTTTTAGGGGTTTTTTTGGTGGGTTTTTTTTGTGGTTTTTTTTTTTTTTTTTTTTTTTGTGCACTATCTATCCAATTGTGTTGTAGGGTCTAAGTCCAGTATAAGAAAAACAGTGAGTGACTTTGCAGTGGGACTTAATTTCAACATCAAAGCCTCTGTACTGTGATGATAAATGAGCTGTTCAGAAACAGCCATTCCACAGTCTGCAGGATACATCCCTATCCCTGTCAGTTTAGCTAAGGAAGGTGTATCCAGTATTCTCATCTCCATCTGGAATCCATGTGAAGCTTACCGTAGAGACATGGGGCTCATGGCCCAGCCCTGCAGCCAGCTCAGGCACTGATTCTTCTGCCCACTGCCTGTGGTGTAACCCATGGGGGACCAGTTTGTGTTCCTTGAACCACTTGCTGTTCTGCTGTTCAGCAATTCCAAGGGTGCTCCCTGGGCTGTGGACGCTCAATGTGTTGGAGCCATGCAGCCTCCTTGGCAACAGGAATTCTTGCCTTTAGGAGACGTTAGCAAACATCTGCAGGGCCCTGCTGTGTGCCCAGCCAGACCTGCCTGTCTCGAAGGCCCATGGTTAAATTCTCCCTGGGTTTCTCTTAGCTGTCACCCTTCCTGCTCACAGTCCAGTGAAGGTCCTTCTCCAAGGCACTATGGTCAGGAGCACCAGCCATCACTCTCGAGAGCAGCACGTCTGCAGCTGCTGGCCAGGAATGTTCTGCAGTGTCTTTTCCAGTTGTCCATGTACATTCTGCTTTACAGCAGAAGCTACTTGATCACTGTGAAAAGTTCATCTCTTAAGACAATCTTGCCAATGGCCCTGGCACCCACAGTATGTTTGGCAGGAGGAAGTCCATGTAGCCTGGCGGCCCGCAAGTCTATTTTCAATTATCTGGGGTGCTCAGAGAAGAAGACATTAATATTGCTAAGGATGACATAGCAAATTACTACTGCTCCCTAACCTTTTTAAATTGCTAACACTGTTGTAATCTGTAATTACAGAAATCAGTGTGAGAATTGTGGCACAGTATAATTATCTTTCCTGATACTTTATTGCTGTATGAATTATTAATCAAAATCAGTCTTGTGTAGTATTTGCGGCAACTAAGAAGAATAATCTATAATTAAATTTCGTTGTTTCTATTTTTGTGCTGGTGTTTTATGATGTTGTAATTGATAATTAATTGGTTAAAAATTCACACAATTCTTGGGAGTTTCATATGACTATGACTGCTCAGTATTCAGCATTTATTAATTGAATAATGGGCTCACTGAAGAGACCTTTGTATATAGTCTGCTGTCATTACAATGAGCTCTCAAAAATGGTGAATTAATCATTAGGCCTTTCAATAGTTTCTTTTTAAAGGAAAGCAGTGACAATATAATCATATCCTTTGTTGTTATAGCTACAATTGAGAGATCGTAATAACCAATTATAAGCATGGTCATTTTAGGAGCTCTGAAGTGTCAGTTATTGATAACTTTCTTTAAAAACAAAGTGTTGATTACACAGAACTAGTCTTTTCATAGAAAAAATATTAGGAGATGGGGAAGGAAGCCTGGAAAATTATTTTCCTCCCACTTGCCACTTAAAAACAGTGCATGTTTATCCCTAAAAACTGTCAAGTCTGATGTGCTTCTGCTGCCAATTGTCAGAAGTACAAGCTGCTCTCAACTTTTTTTCATTACTTTATGATCATTCTCCTCATTTTTTTCTGAGTACCTTTTGCTAAATTGTTAGGAGGGAAAAAAACAATAGAAAATGTCAGAACAAAAGAGCATTTTTTCACATTCTCTGCCTGAATCTCATTGAACAGAAATACTGTGAGACATTTATGTGCAAATCTGTAATGCAGACTCCAGCTACTGCTGACCAAAGAGATTTAGATGTGTTCAAGCTGGCCACTTGAAACTGTTCCTTAGATTCTTCTGCTGTTAGTGGAGCTGATTGAGAGAATGTGAACTGGAACTAAAAATACTCTCAGTTCAGTATTGATCCTCTCTTAACACAATAAGGAGAAAGTTGGGAGTTGCCTTGCATAGCAGGACATAAAATGGGATCTCCAGCTTATGCTTCCACGAAAAACCTGTGGTTCATTTTACACCAGCTCAGGTACTGCAATTCCTAAATGAGGAATCACAGTGTTGTCTGTTGGCTTCTGTATTAAAATGTAGCATTGCAGGCATAATGAGGAGAAACTGATAAACCTTTTTAGACCTTTGCAGTGAAGTTGTTGGGAGTCCTCTGTGCTCTGTTATAAATGCGATGTCCTGTTTACATTGCTTAGGGTACAAGGAGGGGGATGAGACGATGCCTTTAGGTCCCTCTTTTCCCCCATCCTTGCTGGTGGTTTGCCACAGACAGGCTACAAAGATGTTGCTGCTGCAGTTTATACACCTTTTTATTAGTTGAATTTAGCATTGTGTTGCTTCTCATGTCCTAAGCCAGCTGCTCTGCTGGAGCCACTGGGTTGTGGGAGTTCCTGGTGTCAGTGACACCCATCACATGTAATCTTTGGACAGATGTTCTCTGCTGCTTGCCTTCAACAACTTGGTCCCACACAGCTTCAGTTCCTGTTTGAGAAAGGGGAGCACCAGGCAGCATGTCCATTGCTGTCTCCCACAGCTGGGGACACGGGATGCAAAGGTCTAGGAAGCAGTAGATTTGGGTTTTACAGTGGTTAGTAGGTCAGAAAGGATGGATAATACAAGGACATTTGTTGTTGGACAGTGGAATATTGTCTGTGGAAATTGGACAGTGGAATATACATGCTGCATCATGTAAATATTCATCCCATGTAAACTTGTACTCTCAGTAATGTGGTTCTAGATATTTTTATTAGGAGTAATTAATCCTTTTACATATGGAGTGAATTCTTTGCCCAGTAACGTTCAGCAGTGGTCAGTTGTACATATGCTTTATTGCATATGTGAAATCTCTCAAGGAAAAACTAAACAACCATCCTGCTATGATGATGGGGTACTATTTTGGTTTATTTCCATGGTCAGGTATCACAATGTCTCCAGGTAACTTGTTCCTCAGTTTTTCCTTGTTCAGTCTAAACCTCTGTTGTTTCAAATTGTTCTGAGTCTGGCTCGATCATGTCATGGACCTTGCAGGGGGAGTGTCAGGCTTCTGTTGGGACCCTGTATGTACATCCAGGCAGTCTGCCATCCTAGAATTAAGTGTGCCCAACCTTGCTGTAGCTCCAGAGAGCAGAGAAGCTTGGGCACGTTGAGCAGCATGACCACAGCCAGATGTGAGCCAGTTTCTGAAGAAATTTCACTGCTAACATGCTGAAAATTGTCCCTGCATTCCTCCTCTATGGAATACAGTTTATCCTAAGTGATTTCCAGTCTGATGCAACTTCTCGGCTTATGGCAACTGAGTTTCTCTAACAGCCATTTCTAAAGGTTTTGTCAAAGAATTTCTGAAAGTCAACACTAATTACATGTACCAGTGTTCCTCACTGCTAATTTGACACACTTCAGGAATTCTAATAGAGCCCATCAGAGACATGACTTCCCCTTGCAGAAGCCATGCTGCTTTGTCATGATGATAATTTGCCTGGTTAAGTGTTCTGTAGCTCTGCCATGATAGAGATTTACCTTTTCACATAATTGTCCCAGTTCTGATACAGGACTTTCTGGTGTGTCTTGATAAGATTTTCTCTCCCCTCCTGTTTCTCTTTAAAAACAGACACCACATTGCCTGTGCTCCAGTCTTGTGAGGCAGGAGCTGTTTTTTTGTGATAGGTAATGTATTTTTGGTAGCAGCTCAGTCAAAGTGTTTATGAGTTCCTGGAGAGTTTTGGATGAGCGCCAGCCAGTACAGACAATGTGCTACAAACCAGAGTGATTTGGATGTTCCATGAGCAACATTTTTAGTCTCCTAAAAGGTTTTGTATGCTTCCTCCATGCTGAAGGGTTTGGTGGGATCTTCCACCCATCACCATGGAAGGAACTTGTAAGCAACCTTTCATTTCACTTCACTGCAGTGGCTGGCCTTTACCAGCAACTTTTTTGGCTCGGTTTCAATGGTGCTTTCCTTGCCCACAATAGTTCATGCCAGTTTCTGGAAACTTTTGTTTCATAGAGGCTTTTTCTGGCAGCATGGTGACCTATATGCAAACAAATGCACAGCATGTTCTTTTGAGCCAGAGAAAGGCTTGCTAAGACATTCCCTTTTCAGTTTGAAGAAATACGAAGTGTGTAGCAATGATTTCCATGAATAAGGTTCTGCAAACTCAGCATAATACTGAATTCAGCAAAAAATGATGCAGTTTGAATTAACACTGTGTAAAAGGCTTGCAGCCCAGCTTGCCTCAGAGTTCAGAGATAATACCAGATCCCTGGGTCTTTTTATTCCAAGGATAGAGGAAAAAAAAGAGTTGAATTCTTCTAATTTTCATGCTACTACATGCCAAAGTCCTACAGTGACCTTTTCTCTTTGCCCTCTAAACCCTTTCCCTGTGAAAATGAACAATATACTTCCCAGTGGAGGGTTTCACCATCTTGCACCTTTTCTGCAGGATAAAGCCCTCTTGGAGAGGAAACACCTCACGTCTGGAGGTCATGTGGTCAATGGCAGACCGTGGAAAAGGAAAAACTGTAAATCACTGGTGTTGAAATGAAAAGCTGATGAATGGTCCTGAGCCGTAGCCCAGCCCCAGTTTCCCTGTGCGCAATGCAGGGCTCTGGGTGCTTCCTAGAGCGGTCAGGGGCACGGTCAGGGGAAGTCTGTGGAAGGCTGAGGTCACAGCTGCCAGACAGGGCATCCATGTGGATTCTCAGTGGCTGTGGGAAGGTGAATGGCAAGGACCCACCTTCAGGAAGCCTCTGGAGTCACAGCAGTAGCCTTGGGAAAGTATGATGATGTGAGCAGCGGGGTGCAGGTCCTTCCTGGGAGCACAGGTGCCATTTACAGCCCCAGCGTCTCAGGACTGCACCACTCAGGTTTCCTAGCAGAGGAGACAGGCTTGCTTACCAGTGGGGAAATACACCATGGTATTTTCAGCACTTCACAGCACATGCAGCAATTTTTTTTTAAAAATACACTTGATGAGAGCTGTAGTTAAAAAGTGAGAAATTACTAATTAGTAACTAAGTAATTCGGGGTTTGATTCACACAAATTGCACTATTACTGTAAGACAGGATTGCAATTTCAGGCTAGCTGGGGTTTGGTGGGTTTTTTCTAAAGCACTGAAAATATAATTGATGTGCTGTTCATTATCTGCCAGGTGTCGGGTTTCTTGTCCTTTTTTCATCATCTGAGATATTACAGGCATAAGACATGCCTGGAAAATAAAGGGGGGAAAAAAACTTACTGCTTTCCCCTTTGCATTGTCATTTGCAACTCTCAGGTTTTCCCACTAGATTCTTCTTGTAAACTCTTTCATTTCATAGCACGCAAGAGTGACCACTTAGAACATCATTATAGTGCTATCGTTAGCATCAGAGTTTAGTTATACAGAAAGCTCTGAGTGAGATGAGCTAAGTGTCATTTTCTCTTTTACCTTGGTGGAGTGCTAATAGCATGATTGCTGTCAATTCTTCTCATTAGTCTCAATTTATACAGAGAATTTTATTTTTTTTAATTTCTAGTTAAGAAATCCAGCTGGTATAACTCACCCCCCCCCCAAAGTGTCTCCCTCCCCTGCCTGCACGCAGATCAATTAGCAGCTATGTATCTTCTCTCTACATGCTAAGTTGTTGAAGAGCTAATCTGTGTCCGTTGGTTGTGGGTTTTTTTCTGTTCATGTAAGCATTTCAGCTGAGTGCTCAAAAATGTAGCATGACTCAGCATAAAGATTGAAAATGCCAGTAAAAGAGAATCTGTAAGCATTCCATTAAGACTTCCAGTAATACTACAGTTTTGCTCTGTTGGAAAAAATACCTATCCTGTATAGAGTCATCATAGCCACTGGCTTAAAAATACTCATAAAAAGGTGGGAAGATGAACACCATTGAGAAGTTTAGTCAATATAAGTAACAAGTGTGTCCTCTTATCCATTCTTGTCTAGATGATTAGTGTCTTTCAAATGGCACTGTAGGAAAATGGTAACCTAGTTTGAACTCACAGCAAGAGAAATAGTTTGAAGTCATGTTGTGTCTAGTGATGTGCCTGTGTATTGCACTAGCAGAGGAGAATGCTGCAACAATCCACATTAAAAAGTAGCAGAGGAGGACTTTTGCTTTTACTTGGTACAGTAGTCAGGTATTTACAGTGCAGCAGTACTCTACCAAAATACCATCATCTTACCCTTAGCCCTTGATGCCTCTGAATTTTACCTCTCAGAAGGCAGTTGGTGTTCTCAATAAGGAAAAATAATTCCTTTAAAATGCTGCAGGTTTGTGCACTTGCACAACTCTCCCTTCAGCAGTAGGAAGAGTAATACATACCAATAATCCTTTTCCCCATGTAAGCCTGAAAACAAGTGGGTTTGGTTTGGGATATATAGTCTGTTCAGTCACAGGCTTTTACACCTTCCTACTCAGAGAAATTGAAATGGGAAAATAATGCAAAAAAGGACTTGGTCTAATGCTGGGGAAGATGTTTTTAGTAAATTAATTACTTCAGTGTATCAAGTGCAAAGGGGGTTCATGCAGTGTGGGGTACTGGGGGGAGCTGTTTCCCTCCACCATCACCACTGCAAATCCAGTCTCCATGTTCAGAGGCTTTGCCAGTTCTACATGTGTCAGGAACTGCAGAACATCAGGCAGAGAATTTCCCTGACTCAGACAGTAGCAATGGGTGTGTAATGGGTGTCTGACATCATTCCAACCTCTGCTCTTCAGTCAGAAGAGCCTCAGCAGGAGTAGCCTCAGCACCCATGGGCTGCCTGGGGCTGCACATCCATTCAGGTGAAGGGATTTTTTGGGTCTGTGGGTCTGGAATTCGGGAAGATCTACTCTTCTGTAAATGGCATTAAGCCACTGATGAAGGCATGTTGCTTTAGCCATGCATGGAAACAGATTGCTTCTGGAGCTGCTAAATATCTTTCTCTCCCTCTTAAGGCTTAAAATTCTGATTGAGAAAGTAAGTTGCTGTAGTCAGTGGCTTGTCTTTGTCAGGTAGAGTTCCACCTTGACTTTTTCTTGAGCTGAGGTCTTCAGTGTGACTGTAGTGCTGCCTGTCTGCTGGAGAGCAGACCTAGGGGTTTGAGGGGTTTTTCCCTTTGATCTGAAAATATCAGAAGCAAGCACAAAGCCCTTTTTTTTACCATTAGAAAACCCAACAGTTACTCTAGCTTTTTTTTTTCTAAAATCTTCTAAAATTTCCAATGTCCCCATGTTATTGCCATTACTAAACTGGAAATTGGAGATGCATAGTAGGTGGTTGAAGAAAAGCACCTTTCAATCTATCTAAACCCTATTTTGGTTTTGAGGGGGGAAGCTGGTGGGGCAAGTAGGTAATCCAAGCATGACAGGGTGAAATCCAGTGTCATCAAACCAGTATCAGTCATGGTGTCTTTCCCTAGGAACTTTCTTGGATTTAAGCATTAATGGGCTGCTTGGCTGTGGTCTTGAGGTATCCAGATATTGGGCTGAATCTCCCCATAGTGTACTCACCCAGGGACCGTGCTGCTCCTCACCACCTTGTTTGTGCTTTCTTCTCCCTTGTGCCCTGCAGGGTGTGAACGGCATGTCTGTGGATGAGAAGACTGACTCCCCCATGTATGTGTATGAGTCAACGGTGCACTGTACCAATATTCTCCTCTGCTTAAATGACCAGCGGAAGCAGGACATTCTCTGTGACGTGACGCTGATCGTGGAGGGGAAGGAGTTCCGCGCCCACCGGGCTGTGCTGGCTGCCTGCAGCGAGTACTTCTTGCAGGCCTTGGTTGGGCAGACGGAAAATGACCTGGTGGTCAGCCTGCCGGAAGAGGTACGGTATTGTCTCCATGCCCCCAGCGTAACAGGGTGCCCCTTCCTCCCTCCTGGGGAGGAAAACCTCTGTGGTCTGCTGGGGTGCCCAAAGGGAGGGGGGCACAGGTGTCAGTGGCTGCCCCAGCACGGCTCAGGATGTGCTTTTCATGTTTGGCTGGGTTGCAAATCACTGAAGGATGGACATGTTCACACCATGCCAGCCTTACGATGGAGGCGAAGCTTTAGGATGCTTCAGCTCGCCTTTGTCACTGCTGCTGGAGGAATTGCACCCAAACATTTCATTACGTAGCCTCGTTCAGGCTAGTATTAGGACCCTTATATTCCTCTGCTCTTCTAGACAGGAAATTTGAAAGGAGTGATGTGACAGCTACATGGCAGGTTATTGTTGAAAAATCATTTGAGCTGTCATGTTGTTGGGAGTTTCATTGCTGTCCACCCCTCTCTGGCAGCTCATATCTTTATTCCACTTCTTTCCCCTTTCCTGCTCCTCATTCATTCTGGCTTCCTCTCAGCTCCCCTCATAAAGAGTTTGGGATTTAACCGTGTTTTCCCCCAAGAAACCATGAACTCAGTCTGTCAGAAAGCAGAGGTTTTGTCATGCAGCGTAGCTCCCACAGCAGGAAACCCAGGGACGTAGAAAACACATACCTCACTGGAAAGTTTACTTTATTTTATCACAGAATCTCACTGGCTGGCTTCCACCCCCACTGTAATTTCCTCACAGCCGTAGAGCTGTGACAGCACAGCTACCGTAGGGCACACTGGTGGCTTTGCTGCCCACAGAGGGGAGGTGCATGCCTGATGGCAGCATCTCTGCTGCCTTGGCACTGCCTGCCCGGTGTCTCCAGCTGGGAAGGGTGGCATGAGGAGGGTGACAATGTACCCAGGACATTGTACTGCATAGCAGTCGCTCAGTGGGAAGGTGCTCTGGCATACAGATGGTTTTTCACCATCTTTTGCTTAACGCCCTTGAGGAGGCATGGTGTGTTTTTAAACGATAACAGGTCCCAAAATGTCACACATCATTTTTCCCCCTCTGGTTTAGTTCTCCAGAGACTTCAGCAGCGTTGTAATGTTGTCACAGCACAAGCTGGAGAGCATTAGAAGTAGGTCACTGGCTGTGACTTCATGAGTCCTGACACTGAGTATTACTCATGAAGACATTCAACCCAGACATTTTGCATAGGAGTTTAGAGGACCCGCTAGGATGCACACTTTGATTCTGCAGTGTCCACTAATAATTTCCAGTGGAAGAATCAAGTCTCAGTCAGTTGCATGGCTTTCTTGCCACAAAGTAAGGGTAGGAGCAGAGAAGTGACAAAACATGCCCAAGGGTACAGAAGTGTGAAATTGCAGTGCTCTTCTATGAAGTCTTAGTGAAACCTCTGTGTATAATTCAGATCCTGTTACATAAAGAAAAGTAATGACATTCAAATAAGCACGTAGAAGAGTGACTGAGATGTTCAGAAGAATGAGCCTGGCCTAAAGGAGGAGAAGAAAGGACCATGGCAGGCTCATAGTGCTGGTGTGACAACTGAGATGTGCTGCAGCACATCTAGTTAGGCAGAGGAGCTGAAACAGCCGAGAGGAGGAATTTCTCTCTAATGCCAAAAGACACTATTGGCTCAAGCATTGATTGGTTTCAACCGGCTGTCAGTAAAAGTAGATTGGAAATTAGAAGATTTCTAATGCCAGCAGCAGTGAGATGCTGAGCTGCAGGCCAGTGGAGGGGTCATGATGTGCTTGCACTTGGTCACCCAGTCCTATGTTAATATGACACTAAAGATTTAAAATACAAAGGTTTGTCTTTCTATGTGTTTTATATGAGATGCTGTCTAAGAAAAAAAATCCTCCAGTTCAACCATAAATCATTTCTATTTAAGTGAATCCTCTTCAAATAAATGAAGTATTAGAGCTTTACGTTTTAGAATGTATCTCAATGAAAGATCAAAACATTTTTGTGACTTAGGTTTACAGTGGCTGCTCTTATGGCTCCAGTGAAGCTCGTGGAGTTGCAGAAGTAGTGAACCTAGTTCTTAAGATTTTTCCAAGAACTTTGAAATTGTCATGCCTTACCCAAGGCAAACACTGCTACTTTGCTACATGCTTCTATTAGTAGCAAAAGAGCTACTAGAGCACAAGGGCTTTGACTTTCTCATCCTGGAAAAGAACTCTCTTGGCCTATTAAAAGAGATAATGACAGTTACCAATGTTTACTTGTACAAATATTTTATTTTCCACCTGCAAATTAATTGCTACTAAACTCATTGAATCTTAGTTTTCTTATGGCTACTTTTCTGAAATAGCTGTGTGTGAGGTGGTCAGCTAAATCATTTCCTCACAAAAGCTAGTCACTTGGGATAAGGAGAGCAGCCTGATGCACCTCACTATTTCTCAGTTACTCCTTGGTTAAGATGCACATCCCTGCTTCTGGTGTTGCTCAGCTTCACAGCGCTGGGCGCTTTGGCAGGTGCCTGTGCAGAGACACGGGAAGTGCCTCCAACAGCATCAGAGCTCCCTGCAAGAGGAACTGAAACACTCCTCCTTTTTAAAAGCTGATAAGGCAGAGGAAACACCATCTTAGTTATATGGCATTTAAAGAAGTTAGCAGGGTCATCTTTGGTTCACAAGCTAAGGGCGCTTCCCAAGGCTACTGTTTTCAGTCTGTGGTCTGCAGAACTCCAGCAGCAGTGAGTTATTTCTTAAGGTATCTGGGAAAACTGACTTATTATATCATGAAGGGGGTTATTCCTCCAGTGGAAAAATTTCAAACAAAAGCTGAATGTGAATATCCTGAACAACTACTTTTCTATGCTTAGAGACAATTTATGTTGGTGTATAATATAGAAAAACAGATACTGAAAAGAATTTTTAAATGTAGTCTTCACTGTTCAGAACTTCTCCAAAGGAAACAATTGTTCATAAATTTACAGGGCTATTTTTAAGTCAGCCACACAAACACTGTATTTTAAATCTGAGCATAGTTTGAAAACTGCTGAAGTACGTTGTGGAGAAAGGGCATTGTTGTTACTATTATTTGTCAAAGGTTTGATGTTGGAGCTGGATAAAGCTTTATATATAAAGCTTTTACATTCATGTTATGTTGGTGTGAGGAAGCTTAACATCAAAGAAAAGAACTTATTTCTGATTATTCAAAGCAGTAAATCTGCCTCTGAAGTCTAAACTGCAGACTTTTTTTTACTTCATAGCATGTTGGGGTCATTTTGTTAATCTGGCATCCAGACATTGTTAACTGTTGTCTAGCTAAACAGGGAACAGATGTTTTTCACATTATTTCTTGTTTATATCCAGTTACAAGCAAGAGCAGTCTTTACAATACACCAGTCATTTCAGTAGGGAGACATTGTGCACACACAGAATTGGGCTAGTTGGATTTAGAGGGTTTTAAACCGCTGCAAAACCTTGTGTTAGACATTTCAGGTTAGTTCAAGCATGTCTTAACAGGCCTCAGTTCAAACCTTTCCTTAATCAACTTAAACAAAGTCAGTATGGAGCTAATTCTGCACTGATTGAAGAGTTTCCATAAATCCTTTTGTGCTGGCCTTGGTAATTTGATTTTGTACCACACCTTTTGTTAAGGCAACATATTTCAGTGTGTAGACAAGCTGCCCAGAACAGCTGCATAATAGCAAGAGCTCAGATGTGGCTATGGTGTGTGAATTATCAGCCCTCAGAGCAAGTTAGAGAAATGGAGTTTTTCAGCTGCCTACAGCTAATAAAAGAGGGCCCCATTAGCTCTTAACTTCTATGCTTTTTTCTTCATTTTCAGTTTTGCCAAACAACTGGAACCTTGCCTGCTTTTACCCAGGGTGTTTTTCAGCAATTAATGCAGTTTTCCTCTAGCAGGTGCTGTTAAAAGCAACCCAGAATTAGTACTTTCAAAGAACTGAGTTTGAAGCTGTAAAGTTGGTTATTCACTCCATACCCCTAACTGTTGTTTTGTTTTATTTAATCACAAAAACTGGTCTTCCTTCCTCTAACAAGGCACTTAATTAAGTTTTTAATTTATGATAAGAAGTTAAATGGCACTTACGAGGTTTTTTTAATGGTTTCCACTTCCCATCCAGATTACAAAAAAAGGTGTGATGGAGAGAGACACGGCTGTCAGCCAGGGGTATTGTAGGTCATGCCAATATTAGCTGGCAGCAGGCCTTTATCCAATTAACATTGCTTCATCACTGCAAGTAATAGCTCTCGAGTAGATGATTGAGTCATTCATGCTGTAGTGGTACTCGACTTTACTTGAGAAGGAGCCAGTGCTTCATCAAATGGGCTTTTTATCTGCTATTATTACCTGCCTAACTCTGCTAATGGAAGTGCACAGCAAGTCTGGATGGGCAGGGTGGAAGCTGGGCACTGGATAAGGGAGAGTCTTCTGTGCAAACACCGAATTCACTTCTGCAAGCTGCGGGTGCAGTTAAATGGTGAAAAGACAGTAGAAACAGCAACAAGTAAAAGTCCCCAGTGGCATTTGATTCCTACAGGTTAGAAATATTCTCAACGTTGCTTGCATTTTTTTGATTTGGGAAATTACACTTGAAAGAAATTTTCACCATCCATGAGAGCACCAAATGTCTTTCTCTCAGATGAAGGAAAAAAAGCCTAAACAAAGGTGTTCTGAAGCAGCAAACCAAGCTTTCTTTAGCACTGGTCTGATACCAGCCTTTGTGTTCTTTTAGAAACTTGCTTCCCCGGTAGGTTGGTTAGTTTTACCTGTAGCCCTCAAATTTCTTGAGTCTGTTTCAGAGTGGTGACCTTTTTTAGTGCAATGAGCTGTCTGCTGGGAATGTTTTCTTACAAAAGGATTAAACTGAGCTATCTGTGGTGTCCAAGTCTTCCAAGGTGCAAAAGGAAGTAGCATCTCTGTTAGGATGAGGTTGTGGGATTTGTCCACACAGCTCTTTCCTTTGCTGTTAAGAGAATGATGTTCAAAATAGATGTAAATTCCTGAATTCCTCCGCATTCTCTCTCCTTCATTGGTGCAAAACCTGCCTTTTCCCCCAGGATCTAGTCCTGTGAAATTTGTCATCTGCTTCTTTGTTAACTCCCTCACACAGTGGATTAGGCTTTGCAGGGAGAGAGGCAGGACAGGACCTCGGATTTGGGATTCAAGGCTGGCAAAAGCAGAGTGTGTTGGAAGGCAAAGGCAGGCAGCAGCACTCTGGGTGGGACTGAGCCAGGCAGCTAACATTAGCATGGCTCGTAGCTGACAGGGAGGAGAAATACTGGCAGCTGCTAACCATCCATGCCAACCTGCCAGCCTGAGGGAAAAATGCTGGGAATCAGCCAACGAGAGATGATTGTGATGAGGAGAAAATCAAAGGCAGGATGCAGGAGGTCAACTATTAAATACCCTGCTGGCTAAAGGCACTTACTATTCCTTTTTATCTCTCTAGAAATTAGCAGTGTTCTCTTACTTTGTCTTTTTCCTTTCTTTGTATTCTTTGTATGTATAAATATAATATCTTTGAAGAGTGTTGGGACTGAGCCGGGAGTTCTCTGCACAGGAGCATAGAGTGAAAGAGGTGATAAATGTGGAAGAGAGGAGCAAGAGGGCAAGAAGTTTATTTCCCAGCTGGAAGGATGTTTAACACAGTAGGGAACAACAAAAGACCCTTTTTCGTTGGCACCCTGGAGATATTAGGAGTAGCTAAGGTTAGCTCTTAGAGAATAGAAAGCAGTAATGTGGCTTTCTCTTTATGTGACTGTATTGGCCATTGATGTTCCTCACAGATTGCAGCACTGGCCAAAATTATTTCTGCTTTGGCTCAGGAGGTGGGAAGAACCTGAAAGCCATTTTTCCCTTCATCTGCTGAGCTTTTTGTGGTGGAAAAGGGTTATCTCCATCAGGCTTCAAACTCACTTATTCTTCAGCCTTACCTCAGTAATGCCACTTTAATCAGTTCATATGGATAGAAGGTTGGGTCTTTGGTTTGTTAAATTCCTCCCAGGGAATGTGTTATTTTTCATGCTGCCCCACAGTGCTGACAGTGACCGCACAGAGGGATGGCTGGAGGCTGCAGCTCTGTACTGAGAGTAAAACTGAGCATTTGGGTACTCTTTGAAGTCTGACATGACAGGACTCTAATTCAGGAGAAACTATGAGACAGAATTGGCTGATGTTTTATGTGTGTTGCTTATGTAGCACATACAAGGTGCAAATGATGTACTTTGTTTCTAGCAGGTGAGCAATAAAACAGAAATGAGATCTTCAAGATGTGATATGAAATTCCATCCATGTATCACTGCAAAAGCTTCCAGCACTGCTTGATTTTTCATGCCTCAAGTGTGATGAAGAAACTAGCCACATACTTTTCATTCTGCATAGTGTAACTTCCATTATTTTCTGATGAGGGCTGTCTTGCTATTCATAACATTCTCTGATCTTCTCAGGTGGAGGAAAGCAAAATACATCTATGTTGTGGTGAGAGCTTAGGCTTCAAAAAGCAAAACAGAAGTCATGTATACATGCATGTTAAGTAGAGAAAATCTTGCAATAGCTCCTTTCCCTCCCTTCAGCAGTAGCTGTGCAATTTATTTATGTATTCCAGTAGGCATATGAAAGTCTACTGTGGAAGGGGATCGGGAGATGAATGCGCACAACAAAATTCACTATTGCAATAACTGCACTCAATTTTTTTGCCCCCGTTAGAATCCTACCTGCCATTACTGTTCAGTTGTGTTAGTGTTCAGGAAAACATAATAATGGAATAATTACAGGCAGGTGCTTTTATTGAGAGCTCTGGGTGCCAAATCTGACTCCGACATGGGTTCAGGATGAGCATGTTTTTATACCCTTATCGTTATATAACTACATATAAATTATTAAACTTATATTGTTCTATTGTATACATTGATTTCATCCAAGCATGGATTTTTTTGATGGTAATTTCCATCAAACCCCCCAACATTGTTTCTCATGATTCTTGTTATGATTAAACAATAATTATACCCAGTTACCAAACAATCATCACATCTAACAATCATATCATTTATCATAGTCATTAAATGATTATACAAGTGCAACCTAACATTTTCCCATGGCCTACCTCAACATTTTCTCTGGGCCTACCAGGCCTATCCTTCCTTTCTAACTCCCCTGAATATTCCATGATTTTAGAAATATTTTATCCCTATACTATCAGTTGGGCTGATTGACTGTGATTGCACTTGCTAGTGAAAAGGCAGTTTGCAGTGTGGAAACTTTCTTGGTCAAATATAACAAACATGGTCTAAAATGTAAAAGCTTGAATAGTAAGTCCTACGTTAAGGGCACGAGAAGAAGCAATAAGAATGCATAACAGGAGGTGGGTTGTTTTGTTTGTTTGTTTGGGTTTTTTGTTTTTGCTTGCTGTGTTCAAATATATATGAATGAAAATGAGATGGCTGAGCCATGACTGTGCCTCAGCTCTGAGCACTCTGGCCCTGCAGACTGAAAGATTTCTCCCTCTCCACCCCCTCCACTTACAATTCTCTTACCTTTGCTTTCTCTCTTATCTAAAAACCCCTTTCAATTTCATTAAAGACCTCAAACCAGGTATCTGCTCCTTTAGAGTCCAGAAATACAGGCTGGGCATTTGACTAGACAGATAGGTAAGGTCCAGTGAAGACACCTGTCTTCAGCTTCACAACATCAGACACCACAACCTGTAAGGTACTTTCTGATTACAGTACCAAGTTTTGTTCCCAAGACCCCCAAAAAATAAGATTTTAATCCTCATGAAGCACTTTCTGACAAGGATTCCCTGGAATATTGCCAGACTGACTGTTTTTCTCAGCTACTAATGAAATTGAGCATGTTATGGGGTGGAATATGCTATGTATTCAAATGATGCATTGCAGCAGTCAGCAAACATTAAGCCTAGGAAGTATGGTTCAATTTGGAAGTGAAGTATGGGTTTAAGGTGATCAGAAGGCAATGGAATCATACTAGGAGTTGGGAATGAGATGTTTTTTGTGAGTTTTGCAGGGTTGGATTTTTTTAGAGGAAGAAGTAGACACAAACACTCTGTTAAATTTGATGGAAGCTCTGAAGAGCAAAATGGCTGGTTTATTCCAGGATTTTTGTGCTGTAATGAATTTTCATCTGTCCCATTTTGACAAGAGACATTCAGCAAACACCTCTGAGTCCCAGTGCAGTCTAACACTACTAAAAGCTTTGTCCTTGGGTACTTTATTTACTTTAATAAAATAAATAAATAGAAGCAGCTGTAGCTGGTCAAACTACAGATCTAGCTCAGGCTTGGTTTGTTTAAAAAAGTGAGTTTTAATTTCTCTGAAGGCACTTGAGAGGAGGTTTGTGTGGCTGTTTAAAGACTTAAATGAAAAGAAAGTATCAGGCATCTCTCTAGGAAGCATGTTGTAAATTACTGGGGAAAGATATCAAGAGAAGCCACTGGCAGTTGTTTTGAAGCCAGATTAAAATGAACTGAAAAATTTGGCATGGGTTTTTAGCAACAAACTCTTCAATGATATATGTATGACTGCACATTGTTTCATAACTGTAAGGCAAATGGCCTTTGAGAGCAACAAAATTTGGACACCCCTTTAAGAAATTTGGGGCTCAGTACTGGTGTAGTTCAGTGCAGTTCAACATCCTAAAAGAAGATAGATCAGATTTGCTAATCAACCTTTCTGTCTCTCTTTTTGCTTAATCTGACCTTCTAAGAGTTGATGGCATCAAAGTGCATTTAACTGTGTCTATTTCCCTGCATGCAGAAGTAGGTTTTTTGTTTGTTTGGTTGGTTTGTTTGTTTGTTTTTTAATTAGAAGCCTTTAAAAGACATTGTGGAGAAAGTTGACTTGGAAGTTAAATGGTACCCTGCTCCTTTCTGGGGCTCCACAGTCAAAATAACCATAGCTGAACTGAGAATGGCAGAAAACTGCAATACTAAAACTTTCAGTAACACTAAGATATAAACAAGGTGTCACCAAACAGCTGGAATTGAGAGGTATCAGCTCTGAAGTTAAATAATGGCAATATAAAACCTTCAGCAGTAGATTTCTGAGGTCTCTTGTGACCAGATAAAATACTGTCATCACCTCTCTGCACATGCTGGAGTGGAAGTTGATGCATCAGATGGGAATTACAACACAGGTCTGTGCACCGGGTCAGTGATGATTAAATCACCTTGTGTGAACCACTCAGCAATGTTTGCCTCTCTCTAAATGCTCTGGTTCACATTACCTCACGTGGAGGTGAACAGACCAACCCACAGCTGGCACAGCTGCTGATCCCAGAGCAGCCACACACCTGACCCAGGGCTTCCAGCTTACCACTCCTCAGCCAGTTTCAGTCTCGTTTTCTTCCCTCTGTATAAGGCACTGGAGCTTGTTGGACTAGCTGCAGCATTTCTCAGGATGATCAGGGCAGGATGGAGGTGCTCACCTTACCTGGGTGACTGGTCCTGAGTGACAGATGGGGTCTGCTCTGTGTCCTCTGCCTGTTCTTCCTGCATCACTCCTGACTCCTGTGCACTGCCATTGACAACAGCTGCTGAAACTACACATCCAAGAGGAAAGCAGGGTTGCAGGCATGGGGCAGATCAGGATGAGCCTGTGAATTGCTACAGGCTTCCTGTCCCTCACCAGGAGGCCAGGAGCACTTAGAGGTAGCTTAATTAGGAAATTTTGCTTAAGTGACAGCAGTTGCAGACCATCCCACATATCCCAAACAACAGGCAAGCAGGTTCCTAGCAAGACTTAATCTCTTCCAAAGAGAGCTGATCATTCTTGGCAAATGGGAGCTGGAGGTTTTCAGGACATCAGAAACAGGCCATCTTTCTTTTAGTGTTGAAGGAACCATATTTAGTTGAGTATATATTGCACCTGGTCCACATCATTTTCTGCAGCAGTTGCTCATCATTTCAGAGCAACATTTCAGAAAAATGGAAGTGTACAGACTTACTGTAAGGATAGCAGAGAGATTTGGCAAGTGTGAGCCAGGATGGATTCATGGGTGCTGTTGTGTTCTCAGGGCTTCCTTCTGTTCCTGCAGTGTCAGATGTACTTCCCAAGGACAGGGCTGAGGTGAGTTTATGGGGGTAGTAAAAGAGAAGGGAGACCATCTAAATAAATTAATTGGCCCAGAAAGGGACCTGAACAGTTCAAAGACATGTGGGCATCCAGTGTATTGTACTTGAAACACATGGTAATGCTCTGCTTGAAATTTGCTTGCTTTGAGTTATGATAGGACCAAATTCCCACATCTCTGCATATACCTCTTACTTTAGGTTCCCAGAATGGATGGGAGTGCAGTCTGTGTTAATGTTTCAAGGTTTAGAAAGTAGATCAAAAGAAAAAAGAATTGTCTATTCAGACTTTACCAGTACAGTTCTTAGTTTCTGGAAAAAATACTTTTGATCAAGTGGTGCTGGATTTTTGAGACTGTCATCTAGGAGGCTGAGACTACATTTCTGACTGCGTAAAGAAAACTTTTGGTTCTGAGAAATGTCTTGGGCTTTCACTTACCTTTGAAATTCAGACCTGTGGTTCTCTGTTTCAAGGGCCTGCAGCTAATAAGAAACAAGTCTTAAACAACTCTGAAAGCAAAATATCTTTCCATCTCTGACCACAGAGCAGTAGTACAGCATGCCTAGCCACCTCTTTCCTCAGATACACAGACAGCCTTCAGAGAAAATTTGCCTGTCAGAGGATTCCTGGTCAAGTAAAAACAGAGTAAGTTTGAGTTGTTTCCTGTTTCCTTCAAAGGACAATGTTGGAGCCAGTAAACTTTCAAGACAGGAAAAAGCTGTGAAGAGACAAAACCTGACAACTTCCCTTCTGATCTCCATAGAGGACTAGTGCTCATTTCTGTTTCTGGAAGGGGAAGCTGGACTTGAGGTGGATAGGTCTGAGCCATTCAATCTGCCTGTTGAATTCAACTATTTTTTAGCCTTATTTTTGTCTGACTGCAGATTTTCTTGTAGTACCGTGGATGGCTTTCTGCATATGGCACTTTTGTTTGGACATAAAAACAAAGCAAGAAGTTTCTGTCTATTCCTTGAATTTGCTAGTTTTCAGGAGACTGAACACATCAAACCACATTTTAATGGGTATGTTTTAAATGTTGGAATTGATTTGTCAAATGCAAGGCACAGAAACTGAAGAGTTGCCTGTCTTTTGTAAGAGCCATCTCTCCTTGTCATTTTTGCCCAGTTTATATAAGCAGTAGCCACTGAGGTCACATAATATCTGTACCATTGTCCAAGGAAGTGAAGAATGAAGAGACGTCCCTGAGATACAGAAGCGCTGGGGCATTCTACAAAGAAACTTGCTCACATGTACAAAGTCATCACTGCATTCAAAAAGCAGAAAGCATTGCTTTCAGTAGTGGCAGAAGCCTTTAAATCACTAACTTCCATTGCTTTTTTCCCTGTCTCCAGTGTATCTTGCAGTTGGAGGACTGAGAAGAGCACCCAGTAAGGGCTACCTCAAGCTTGGTTTAGTTTTGCTTCCTTTTTAAAGATGAGCCTAATCCTTCTCTTACAGGTTCTATTTCACTATTATGCATGAACTCTCCAATTGGAAAACTCAGTTGAGAGGGCATACATAAGTAAATTTTTAAAGACAAGCATGTGATTACATTTCTGGCCTTTGTCTTCAGCTGGTGGTACCCAGCCATGGTGATCCTAGCAGGAGCTGCACTGGACCTCTGCAAGCAGCTCTGTAGGGCAGACAGGCACTGCAGACATAAACTGCTCTGCAGAGGGTTTCAGGTCAATCCCAGCCTTGGAGAACCAGACTGTTTGTATAATCTGCTCTTGCACTCTCATTTTAGTTCTCAGATATGGTTTTAATCTGAATTATTTGTCCAAGTTACATTTTGGTTTTATAACTGCTTTTCTGCAGTGGAATTGCTTAGCTAAAAGGCTTGAGAATTTATGGTCTTTTCTTGTCACTTGTGCTTTCAACCTCTTGGTTGAATGATGAGGAAAAGACCTCTCTATTCTCTTTCAGGAATAGATATTTTACTCATATCTAGGCTTTTCTTTTCCCAAACTGCTCTGATTTGGGTAAAGGAAAAGAAAAGGTCAGGTGTCATATGTGTTCTCAAGAGACTCCAAAGGTGTCTTGTCTATTGTAAAAATCAGAAGAAATCAAAGTGGTTGTAACTATTTGACCAATTCATTCCAATACTACTGTTTTCTTAAAGCCAAGGGTTTCATGAGGCCTTTCTGTAATTAGTTGTCTGTGCTATCTTTTTTTTTACATATAAGGGAGAAAGTAATTCCATTTGCAAATTGCAACTCTTGTCCATCTGTCAGATGGGTGTGTCTTTACAAGATGAATTCCTGTTTCTGATTTCTCCCATTAGAACAAAGGTTACTCTGTCATTATCCTCAGAAAGCTTTTGGACTAGCTTGCTTTGGTGTGTGCATGCCCTTCTTTTGGTACAATGCCAAGTACCCTGTTAGGACTCTAGTAGTGACCAAAGGGACAGAAGGAGTTTTGGGGATAAACCCTGTTCACGTGGCTAAAACTCTATAAAACCACCACATTGATCTGCTGGAGAGTGATGGAGAGCTGGGCTCTGTCTGGTGTGCTCCCCATGCCCATCCCTGCTGAGGTGAGCCAGCTGCTGCCCTGCCACCTCTGAATATGGGGTTCTCCAGCACCAAATGTGGGAAGGACTTGGGAAAGCAGCAGCCTCTAGGCAGGCTGGCATTTCCACACCCTCTTTATGCACATAGTATTGGCACATAAATGCTCTTGCTCAATCCTATCAGCTGCATATCATTCTATTCTGGGGAAGGTGAGAGCACTGCTGGAAATGACTCAGCTCCAAAAGGTATCAGCTTTACTGCTGTTACCCCCCCAGAGTTGTTCCTTGCTTTAGGTTTGTGTGGTAACTACTGTACAGGGGGGAAACATCACTTTTTTTAGAAAACAACAATGAGAAATGGCTGCCTGTCAAGTGAAAGCATTTGTTCTTTGGAATTTATATGACTGATGAGTTCTCTGCACTTCAGCAGTGCTCTGTTTTGTCAGGGGCTTTTAAAGGTCCTTGAGAAGCCTCTACAGCAAATGAGGGAACCTTGGCAAGATCCTGCATTACACCATGCCCTGCCCAGCATTCCTGTAGTTCTTACCATTTCCTGCCCCTTACAACATGGCTGTGACTTTGGACAGCAAGCACATTCTGTGTTTTAAATGTCTTTATCTGTGGGGGTTTTACAGTGTGCAGTGCATTTGCACAGGGGCAGGGGGATTTTTGGTTTGTGTGATTATGTGCTGTTTTGTGACTGTTCTGTTTCCTCTCACATCCTCCTTCCCTGTCTCTTGTACCTGAAACATTAAATTAAATCTAACATAGCAGTACTTTCAGACAGAGGCGACACTTGGCTGTGCCAGTTCCCCAGTGGCTTTGAACTGCTGGCTGCAATACTGCAAACACATTCAGACCCTGGCTTGGCCAGCAGTTCCCCCCTGCTCTCTGCATGTTTGTCTCCAGGCTTTATTTTACCTACACTATTGGAGACTCTGGAGTCACAGCCTATGTCTCATTGTTATGCATGGATGGGAAATGTTCCTGTACTTATTTGCATTCATTAGCTGTTGGGAGCTCCTCTGTTTAGGTCTCTAGCCTTGTTTTTACAGTGCTTTTGGCAGTGTTTCTGCACTTGGTGTGCGAATTTTTATGATCTGTTGCATGTTATTCATGCAATTTCCTGCCCTGTAATGGTATCAGTTTTCCAGACACAGAGGAATACAAACGAAAACCCAGGAGCCTGCATTAGCATAAAATGTCCCAGTTCTGTCAGTTTGATTAATTTGTCTCTTTGTCTCCACTCTATATGATAAGTGCTATTAATGGTTGCAACACTTCATATGTCAAAGTCTTTCTTCCTAATGACTTGAAAATGTGGTTTATTTCCCCCTTTTTTGTATTATTTTTCTCATTTAGCATTCCACTCAAGTATAGATTTATGCCATGCTCTTTCATTATCTTACTGGTTGCAGCACTGGAGTGATTACATATGGTGTAGGGTATGAGCAAAGATGCGATCCCAGGGGCAGCAGCTGCTGATGCAAGCTGAAAATAGATCCAGCGTATGCTCAGCACTTTTCCCAGAGGTCTTTTATTTATTAGGAACAGTCTTGGTGCAGGACAGCTCGGACCCTCATTTAGCAAGATGACTTTTTGCCTTTCAAGAGCAGCGCGGTGACTTTGCTCTATTTACTGACTGCTGTGTAATTTTTTTTTTTCACCATCTCCTGTGGAAACAGAGACTTTACCTAACATAAATTGTAATATAATCCTGATTTATAATGAAGTCAAGAAATGACAGGCTCCATTTGAAGTAATGGAACTTGACAGATCTAAGGTTTAAATTTAATAATCCTATTTGTAAGACAGCATTTGTACATGGTACACTGATTTAAAATGAACTTCAGTTCTTCTTCAACGAATCCTTTACCATTCTCTGTGTTTTACCTTCCATAGAGACTTTTTGGGGGACAAAGTTCATTTGAAGAGAACAATTTTTTATTTGAAAACATGTATGGGACAATAAATTGTTTTCTTTCCCAAAGTTCTTGCAAATTGTTTCACAGAAGACAACTTTAATTACAGAGGAAAAATTAATGTAGGTCACTTATTCAGGCCAAGCCACAGCTAACCTGCTTCGGTGGCCAGAAGAGGCCAATTGCTGAGAATGAAGAGAGGGGGGATGCTGGAGAGAAAATAGTGAGGAGGGTTGTGGCTCGACTCTTCCCCTCCCAGGAGCAGAGGTTCATTCTCACAGTGGTGTCTGTGGAGGGAGAAGATCACCTCCTCCTTGCTGTCCTTCCTTCCCTTACAGCTGGCAGAGGGGGACACTCAAAGATGATGTTTCCTCCTGCCTCTGCACCCCACTTTTCTTCATCTGTCCCTGTTGTAGCAGTGCAGGCAAGCAGAGCCCCGGGGTGCACAAATGGAAAGGTGGTCCCGCCGTGGCTGCTGGCAGCTGGCAGTCAGCACTGGAGTGGGGGTTGGTGAACAAAAGGCTTGCAGAGGAAAAAAAGAGACCAGGCAGGGAGCATGAGATGCTGCAGACACATTCGAAAAAGGCAGTGGGATAAAAACACTCAAGGTACAGTGCATTACTTTTTTGGCTTAGATTGAGGGATGCTGTTTTAGAAAATGCCCCCTTCTCTTTTCTCTCACTCAGCATTGTGGTTTTGCCTTCCTTTCTACCTGTATTTAGTTGCAGGTGCCTTCTCCAGCATCTTTCTAATTTTCCTTCATACCTGGCAGGGATGTGGCCCTTTCCCCAGGGGTTTGACAGATGCTCTCACCCTGGACCAGCCTCCCCTGCTCAGGTCCCAGAGTGTGTGTTCAGCTCAGTAAGGAGCCCGTTCTTTCTGTGTCACCCTGCCACCATCACCCTCCTTTCCTGGGAACACATGGAAGGTGTGGGAGGGCAGGGTGGGCACTGACCCACAGGGTCCCCCTCGGGGGAGGGAGGGCAGCCTCTCCTGCCCTGGGGCTGTAAGAACTATCTGCCCAGGCTGGAGTTTCAGCACCATGTCTGCCCCACAGGGAGTGGCTTCAGGACCAGGCAGCTCCTTTCTCCTCTTTGTGGTGAACTCCAGCAGACAATGAAGATGAGATGGCTGCTAAGGAGGGTGTTGCTGGGGCTGAAGCCCAGCCTGGGGATCTGGCACGAGAGGCTCCTGCTCCCACGTCCTGCTCTCTATGCGATTAAGAATTTTTTTCCCCAGAGCTTGCAGAGAATTAATAATTTATATTAATTAGTAACCAAGCCAAATCTCCCCAGTGCACTCAAGAAAGAACATGACTCAAGAGTGTCACTGAGAAATGGTAGGAAAAACAAACTCACGAAGCCAAAGTGGTGCAGGCCAGTGGAAAAGGTGAAGGCAAGGAATATCCATGCAGCAAACACAGCATTGATGTCATGTGGGCCCTTGCTCCTCATCTAGGGAAAAAGCCAGCAAGGCCCAAGAGTAAAAATCCATCAAGAGGTTTTAGAGTTGCTGCTGGTAGCTTGCACACTGCCCATCTCCCTCCTCCAACAGACATGTGCATGGCTACAGGCATGGCTTTGTGTTCACTTGGAATTAATGGGATTATATACAGCGGGAGAGGAGGCAGGGTGCACTGAATTCTGCAAATACAGAGCTTCAGCCTGTGCTGCTTGATCTTTAGAAAAATATAAGTAAAACAAAATAAAGTAGCAAGAACCAATTCCAGAGTGCTTCAGTGTGCACATAAACTGGTTTTCATTGCTCACAGCACACATAAATACTGGCTGGTGACTGAGGCAGCAGAGTAACGCTTAGCTGTTCGTTATTTTATCAGACAGTGATAATTGTAGTTAATAATTTCTTAGTAGTGTCTCTGAGAGTTTATTTATGCTGTTAATAATCTGAGCAGCTGTAATGATGCTGGCTGCCAGAGCTGTAGCCTTTTAGAATCACTCCAGTGTGGCAATGGTATGATGGTAATAGAAATCCAAGGAAAAAACGATCTTTTCGGAGCAGATGGGGCTAATTCAATCCCTTTCACACACATTCACGTTATCTAGTTTCTTTCTCACACTAGCATGCGTGGGTGCACGTGAGCATATGCAGTCACATACACAGACACACAAATAGCTGTAAAGTCCCACCTTCTACCCTCGGAGGAAGTCAAGCTGGAAATGCCGTCATTTTTCTGTGTGAAGTCTTTCTAGGGCTTCTAGGGTACATGGCATTTTCTACTCTTTAATTTCTGGGTAGATCTTAAAAATATCATGTATGAAGCAGAAAGGGGAAAGCCATTTCCTTGGGGACAGCCCAGAGCTGGGCACAAGGTCGTGGCTGCACTGGGATGCTGTTGCCCAACTTTCCCATCTTTCCCTCCCTTTGACCTCTTTACTATGGGTCACTCCTGCTAAGCCTGCACTCCTTTAGGGACTAAAAGAGCCATTTACCTTTTACTCATAGCAGACATGAAATCTCAGCAAGAAGGCAAATGCCTACAATTTTTTTCTGGTGGGATTTACAGAGCCTAGTTAACCTTTTGAGCCACTGAGAGAAGAGTTAACTGCTCCTCGTGGAGGATGGGAGGGAACCAACTTTGCCAGCTCAGCAGTGGCTGGTTCTCCTTGCAAATCTGCATTGCTGAGCTGAGCAGCATTGCAGGTCATCGATGAAATGTTCCAAGCAGTGGAACAAAAGCCACCGTAATCCTCAGATCTGTTGTAGCTGTGCAAGAACAAAAGCAAGGTGATGGCAGAAGAATTGCACATCCAAATACCAGAAATTAAACAGCAAGGCAGGGGAGGAGAAGGAAAACTGGAACAAATGCAGCATTTGGCAGGTTTTCTTTTAAAAATAGGAAGCTGGGTCAGTTGTACAGGGTTTCAGCCTCCCAATTAATAGCTGTAATTGCTTGGTTACCTCATGAAGTGCAATAGTAAAGCCTTTTACATTAATTTCCATCCACAACCTGGCAAGAACATCTCTGGATTTAAAAGGTGGTGGTGTTTGCTGGGCAGCACTGTCTGCTGCCCCAGTGTAAGGATGCCAGTGATTTTACCTGCTGTGCTGTGCCAGCACAGGGTGACAGGCAGTGCCAGAGGCACGGGTGTCATCAGCCCCGTGGAAACCAGGACAGAGCATCCATGAGCTGCTTTGGGAGTTACCCAGCCCCTCTCCTGAGCCTGCTTCTCCTCCAGCTCCTTTGCCTTCCCACTTAGTGCTCTTCTCAGAGTGCAACCTTGTGGTTTTTAAATCATGTCTGACAGAGCCTGCTTCCTCCTCTCCTACACTGCATGGAGTGTAATCGTGGGGTTTGCAGTGAGGTGCCTTGCTGTGAAGTACTCCTTGTTTTTATGAAGTAATTACAGTGTATTTAATGCACTGTGTATTTAATACGCTATTACATAGTTTGTGTGCATAAATACATTCTGCCGTTCCTGAGAAAGAGGAGCATTGGTGAATTTACAAGTCTTGGTAATTTTTCGGTGTTGTTGTGCTTACTTGTATATCAATTTCAGCTTCAGAAACTCTGAACCACTCCTCTAAGCACCCCTCTGAATTAGCAAAATTCTACACACATCTTTATTTTCTGCCTATTTTGATATTTCCTAATGTAATTGGAGGCTTCTAGGATTCTTTCTTTATTCTAAAAGTTCTGAAACTGCTTTTGTTTTTCCTTTTTCTACCCACTTTGGCTCATGTTATGCACTTAGATCTTTCACAGACTCCTCTCACAATTTATATTCTGTGAAAGCTTTCCCACTCCTTCCTCACCCCCCCTTACTGCTAACACTTTCTCATGTTTTTCTTTCTTTTTTAATCTTGGGGTCAGTTTAATTTTCCTTTTGCAAAAATGTGGGACTAATTTTAATTTTAAATTACAGTTGCACTTTAATTCTGATGATGCTTTTTGGTTCAAATCTGTTCATTTCTGCTTGTTTCTTCCCCACTGGTTTCAGTATGGTCTGCACAGGCACCCAGGAGCAAAGGCAGCATTTCTGCTGAGCCACCTTCTTGTGTCATCCTTTGTTACTGTGTTCCAGGTTTCTTAAAATGCTCCTTGCACTGAAAAACACAAAAGTATTTGGAACAGCCAGGTGTCACAGCCATGTTTCCCTTTGCTTTCTCTTTCAGTCCATGCCTTGGTGTTTAAACTGCTACTTAGTGCCACTGTTATTTATGCGTGCTTTGTTGATTGAGTAATGTTGTGGCCATGTTGTGCCTTTAGAGAGACTGTTCTTTGGAACATCTTAATCTCTAATTTTCTTTTTAACACCTTCTCTCAGAGTCTCACCTTAGCAGCCCCAAAATCCTCCTCCCAAAGCCTTTTCACCTAGGCTTGCCTGCAGGTACTCTCTTGGCCATAGCTTGGAGTTTTCTGTGTTCTTGTTGTGCTGTGGACAACCTGTTGTTGACAACATCAACAACATACCCAAGCCACCAGAATTAGTTAGGAAAAAATATTTAAAATGGTATTTGACTTCAAAACAGGTTACTGAGTGGGATTTTAAAATAAGGGCTCTGGCAGTGTCATGTGGCAGGTTTGCTTGCAGGGGCTAAAGTTTCCCCCTCCAGTCCAAGAGCTGTTTTGCCAAAGGTGTTGTGCTGCTGTGAGGTGGCAGAGGAAGGCAGCACAGAGCTTCCTTCCTGAGCTGCCCAACTTCTCATAACTGAGCTTCTCTGTGGCCCAGAGGAGAGCCATGCAGGCAAATGTCCCCTTTTGCTCAGATGACTGCTGTGAATAATGGTAAGACCTAGGGCTGCCCAATGGGTGTATCTGACATTGACTGATGTTTGGAGTAGATGTGATGCAGGCAGTGCATCCCTGCTATGGAAGAGCAGTGCATCTTCCCATCCTATAGCCTTTCTGTTATCCAAGTGTATTTATTGATCTTTGCTAAGATGCCTGCTGCTTCCTGCACTGAGATGTGTCTGCAGCTTATGCCTCTGGATTTCTACCTTCCTTCTCAATAAACAGTGTATATTCCAAGAAGTGTGGCAAATTCAACAAATTGCCTTTTCCTCAGAATTTTCAGAGATGCAGAAAATGTGCAGGGATACTGTCACAATTTCCAAAAGTAAATTCTTTTCGTTGATTTGAAACCAGTCTCGCCTTTGAAAGGTTGAAGGAATTTCAATTTGGCTTCAGTAACTCTGTGAGAAAATAAAACTAGAAGTTGTGGATTAAAATAAGCATTGCAGTTGGATCAGAGATTATTTTTACTTTTACTACACTCTAGGTTATTTTTTTAATTTCCTAGACATCTTCTGATTCTCTTTTCCCCTTTGGTTCCTCTGACATTACTGACCTCCAACTTAAGGCCTGGGGTTTTTGAGAGCGCTTCAAAGCTGGGGCTACGGCCACAGTGAATTTGATTCAGACAAACCTAAGCATGGGTGCCTCAGCTCTTACCCTGCACCATGAGCCGTGTGTGGCTGAGTGCTGACATAGCCAGTGATGTGGTCATCGATCCAGGGGCTGCTGACGCCATCCTTGCACCCGGCAATCAATCCCGAGCTGCTGGCCCCGCCGTCAGCGCTGGCGCGCTGCTCACGGAGCACTGGACACAGTCTGCCATTATTGCTCCCCATCCTCCAGGCAAGCCTAGCTGAATGACTGCTCCTTCCTCCTGTCTGCCCTCCTGCAGTCACACCTGCCACACTGGAATGCTCTGCAGGCACTGAGGGATGCTGGTCTCTCCTTCCCTTTCAGGTGCCGAGGGAGGAGGCTCTTTGAAGTGCTCGTGCTGCCCCGGGGTGTGTTCATTATGCCAGAGAGTCACTTGGTTTCCCTCTACTCTCACACAGACAGTCAGGGCTTCTAGTGTAAATTTGTTGTCTGTCCAACAGCTGGGATTTCAGGGGGGAAGGCTGAGGGTGGCACTTGTAGGGTTTTTTCTTTGGAAAGCACAAAATTGCAAGTTGGACAAGCACTTCCAGTGTGGCATCTTCTGTAAAAGTACCATTAAGGGCAGTTGAGCATCTTCTTAAAGCTCTCAGTCTGACAGCCCCAAGAGGCTGTTGTGGAGGATGCACTGGAAAGACACCAGGATACCCCTTAGACCGCTCAGGGTGTGGCTTTGCAGATGGTAGTTTTTCCAGGGGGACTTTTGAAATAATTGGGTAATGGGCCTCCTAAAGAAAGGAGCTATGTGTCCAGTTTCTCTGCTCCCTGGTGTGCATTCGTGCTCAGAGAATGTGAGGTGATGGTGTTGTGGCCTCCCACCCTTGAAGTGTGATGTGATGTGGGAGAGGCGATGCTGTCACTGTCACTCTTCTGCACAAAATTTGTATGCCCTACCAGAAGAGGCAGAATGTTAAACTGGGGCTGGCAGGGTATTTACTTAATTTAAAAAATGGTTTTAGAGTGAAAACAAAGGCCTCTTTTTGTTGATCTTCTCCATCAGCATCTTGTACATTCCTTTGTGGTTTAAAAGCTTACATAAGACAAAAAAGCCAACTTCTCACCCAAGTGGAATTATTAAAGAGTAATCACTCATTTTAGGAGCTCCACAGCCATATGAGCAAATAAATAAGGGAAATACATCTGCAACCTGCTGGTGACAGAACATTTAAATGCTGTTAAACTAAAGACGGAAAATGCAATAAAATACTGGTGTGGCATTGCCTTACAAAAGTACTCTGCTGTTTATCATCTCTTTCTGATTTTTTCCTGCCTCCTGCATGTTCCCACCTTATGTAAAAGGATCATGGTTTCAAAACAATTCCTGCCTGTGTGCAAGTATAGGAACAAACTGTGATGTCTTAACACTGTTGGTTTTTCACATGTGACTGACCAGTTTGAGCCTAGTAATATACTTAAATCTTTTCCAAAGAGTTTTCCAAAACCAAATAGGCTCAAGCTAGGAAAAATCCAGGCTTCACCATCCCAGGTAAAAATAACCAAGTAAATAACCAGGAAGTCTCTTAATTCTTAATGGAATAACAGCTTTGGTGACTGATTTTGGTTATCAGATTACTCCCTGAAAATAACTTCTGTGCTATACTTGCAATTGGCTGTAGAACAAAAAGAATACACTGTGTGCTAATTTTAGCAAATAAGATTAGAGTTAATATTTAATCCCAGAGACCTTCTTCAGGCTGTGGAAAAAAATAGCAGCAGTTAACTGTCACTAATCTTATCTCCTATTTTTCTAGCATGTGTTTGATTATATAACTTGTAGTGCTGGGAACCCGCTGGCTGAGTGAGAAGTTGGTGGTTTGTTGGCTACATGCTTGGGCATATTAGACAACGTCAGGGCTGAGATGGATTAAAAAGCTGTACACGTGCCTTTGGACTGCAGCAGCAATGCTGAAAGGCCACTAAAACAGGTACCACAGTAGACCTGATATGAAACAATATGTGAAGAACTGATTCATTTGGAGTTCTGCAAGAAACAGTTACCTTTCTGCCTATTTTCTATCCAGTTGTTTTAATACCTAGTTTGAGATTTGATATTCAGCATGTGCAGTTTGATTCAATCTTCCTTTCTTCCTTCCCTACAAAATGGCTTAATTGAATTGATGATTGGAAATTAGAGATGAGGGGTTTCTAAATGTTCTTAGGTGCCTGCTGATGAATTTAACCTGAAAATCAAAATACTAAAAATATAAACCATTAACCTACAAGTAGCTTGCATGCTTCACAGCAAATCTATGGTGCTCCTATTGAGTTTCAACAAATCTACTCAAATGTGTAAAGATAATAACATGCGCCTGCGCTGCTCTGTTGGGACTTGGGCATTCTCAGTGAGTCTGAAGGTCTCACCACCCAAATTACCCCCAGTTCAGTAGGATTTAGCTATTAATGTTCTGCAGGTTTCATTGTATCCCTGGAGGGGAGGAGAGGGCTCTGCCCTCTCACGCCCCCACCAATGAGCTTATTCTTTGCATGTGCCCCAGGTATGCTTTATTTGGAAAGGAACAATTGCATGTGCATTTGCTGTTGAACTTTATTGCTCTTTCCTAGCAGATGATTGGCACTGTGCCCTCATTAACACAGAAATTAGCCCTGGAAAAGTCTACTAAATTAAAGCCCAGCTCTCCAGAACAAGGTTGCGCTTTGTTAGTTTTGCTTTGCAGTACCCAGACATAAAGTATCCATCATCTTCCCTGGAAAGCCTTCCAAGACCGCTCTGAATTGACTGTTAGGTTAAGAGTCAGGGGAAAAAATCCCTACACTTTAATTTCTTTTCGCTGCAAATGCCAATAGCGCCCCACAGCAAACCAGACAGTTCTTCTCTGTTCTTGATGTTAGTTTGCATCAGATTACTGTAAACATTCCCTTGCTCCATTTTAGATACTGCCTTGCCAAGTTTTACATTCCTACATGTTTACAGTGATCTTTTCTTGCCCTTAATCACTTTTCCCCTCTTTAAATTGAAGTCAGACTTCGCTGGCATTTCGCAGGGGTTGACCTTCCCTGCTCCAGATGCAGCTTTTCATACAGATGCCATTCCGAGCGGGGTTACCAGACATCCATGTTTCCTTTGGAAATAACCTTCCTTCCCACCCCCCATAAGAAACACTGTCTGTGCAGAATTGGAGGATTTTGTCTATTTGTCTGGGATTTTGAGACATCTGGAAGTCTGGGCAGCTCGCTAATGAGCGTGCACTGATGAACTCTGCGGCGCGCAGCGAGCCCGGCCCATCGGCAGAAATGTCAGCCCTCCATGTGTGCTCCCAGGCCACGTCCCGTGTGTTCAGAACAGCACTGAGGCCTCCATGGCATGCCTGATCAGCCCTCACGGAGGACACGGATACAGCAGGGAGCCAGAGCCAGTTCACCCACAGTGCTGCATCTCCCACGGTGCCTGTGTGTGTACAGATGCGTTTAAAATAGAATTTCTGACCTAGAAGTCCCTTACAAAAAGACGGTGTTCCCAATGTGAAAGTGAGCTAACCCTCCTCCTAATTTTAGAATAGTACAGGCCCAGAACTAGAAGAATGCTTTGCTAAAAATGCTCTATTTGCATCTGTAATGCTGCCTCCTTTACTAGCATTTATTGCTGACTGTCCTCTCAGCTTCTTATTCTCCCATCCAACAGTTATCAATACTCTTTTCCTTGAATTAGCCAGTTTTTCGTTAATGACCAGCAAAAAAGGGAAGGAAGGCAGAGAGTCTAACAACAATACAGCTATTTCTCCAAAAGGAAAAAGCATTACCCAGAATGCATCAAGGAAATGTAATGAGAGATGATAGAGGAAAATAAAGGAAATATTTCCTCACGAGGAGGTTTTAAGTAGAGTCTGGCAATGATCTCCCAAAGGAAGTAGTGGAAGTCTGGTCACTTAAATCAATTAGGACTAACCAGAGCATTGCACTCCCCAGGACTCTGTAAGGAGAAAAGCAATGTCAAACTGAACTAAAATAGACTTTGCGTGCTTATTTTCTGCAGGGCTGCTGTCTGTGTTTTGCCAGTAAATTCAATATGGCTAATGCTGATTAACATCTCTTGATGGTGATCATATCATTGCATTGTTTCCAGCCTGTTCCTCAATAGCACACACTCACAAGGTCCCCCAGCTCAGTCTGAAAGACAAGGGGCAGGCAAAGGGCAGGAGAAGTTGTTTTCTCTCACCTTAACAGTGGTCAGCCTTGTTATCATCACGACGCTGAATTGACTCAGACCTCCCTGCTGCACACTGAGCACAGTGTTCCTGTGGCAGGACAGCAGAGGCAGGAGCTGCAGGTGGACTTGGTCTCTTGGATTGCTGTAGAGCAAGGAGGTGTGCCAGGTGCCTTAGGCAGGGCTGCAGTACCCATGTCCTCTGTGCACTAGACAGTTCTAATGCATACAAGTCCAGATGGGGACAGAAGCAAGACAAATAAAGTGCTTTGTCCTTAGTCTTGGTGAGCTGTTTGACATGCTCCAAGTGCACGTAAGGGAAGCAAACAAGTAAACATAAGGGAAAGAAATCAAGCCTCCAAGAAGCTAGGGTCTTTGCTTTTCTCTCTGTGTGAGCATTGTTTTATATGTATGCTTTGCCTTTTCTCTGGCTGGTTTTCTAGTAGCCAGTCAATTCCATTTAAACAATAGAAATGAGAAGAAATTGGAATAAAGCAAAGGATTGAAAGGCAGGAAAGTAGTGACTTGGCATATGAGCTTGGACAGGGTGCCTGGTGGAGGTTCCCACAAACTGACCTGCCTGCTTAAACATTAATTTATACAGAAAATAAGGCTTAAAAGCAAACAACTCTTGCACATCTTATTTTCAATAGAGAAAAAAAAAAAACAAAAACCCTGGGATTGTTGCTGGCATGGGTTTACCCATCTAACAAAGTGTAAATGAAGACTGTTATAGCAGAGAAATTATCTCTTTCCTTCTGCAAACGTAGATCAACTTGTTTTCACTAACTTTTTTCACTGGGATGCATCAGTCAGATCAAATAATTTTAAAAGACTGTCCTTATCTCTTCCTAGAGAAATGCCTGTGTGGTGGTGGTAGTACATGCAGCTTCAAAGGCTTTTCTTTACCAATGTGCGGTGTTCATAGTCACACTCCAGTGGCTCGATTCCAGCCTTCCTGCCAGAATGCATCAGATGCAAGCAGTCCCAAAACTGGTGGGGCCGAGGCAGGGAACCTGCCACGGGAGCCAGATCAATATTTAGACAGCTTCAGGCGGCAGAGCTTGCGCTGGCTTTCACACTTGGCAGCAAGCTTTGCACCCGTTTGTTTCCAAAGTTATTGTTTGTGCAGTTTCAAGAATTGGCACTAGAGAGATTTCTGCCTGAGGGCAATGACAAGTGCCGGGTGCTTGAAAAGAAACTTCCCCCCTTTGGATCTGAAGATTGTGAGAGTGAAGGTTGTGTCAGTGGGTAATATCTCCAAAGGAAGTCAAGGCACACATTTGCTCGGAGTTTTCATCATCCTTCACATGAGGCATCTGCTGGGCACCATGGGGAGCCCACGGCACAGTCTCGTGCTCTGCTTCCGATGCATCCGGAGCAGAGCAGTTTTAACAGCTGCCTTGCTGCTGTTTGGTATCGTGGTGATTTACCTGGAGCAAAAGCCTGTGTCAGCGTGGGAGACAGCCTTGCCGTGGGGTTGTGTGAGTCAGCCCGAGGCTGTGCAGAGCGCCTGTGCTGGGGCGGCAGGCAGGCAGGTGAAACCCTGGCCCAGCACAGAAAATTATTCTAATTTGCTTTCCAGCCATTCCACCTAGTGGCCGAGTGGCACCACTGCCAGGAGAGCTGTGTTTGTGCTCCACAGTCCCTGCAGACCCACGCTGCTGCCGAGCTTACAAGATATGCAGCAATATGTAAGCCCCCACACTGAAGATCTTACCATCAGCCTGCGAGTAGCTCATTAAGTTCCCGAGCAATTTTGTTAATCATGCTGCATAGATAAAATGCAGATAGGCCTTTAGTGAGCTGATAATCTAACAAATAGGCAGAAAGTGTAACACTGATAAAGCAGAGATTTGTTTAATAGCCAGCTGTAAATCTTGGCAATTCCGTACCAGAGGCGTATTGTTAAACAGGAATGTGCAAGTGTGTAAGTATGTGCATGAAAATGCACTGCTTCTTAAAATAGCAGATAGAGCAGTAATACTATGGATGGAATAGCTATTGGAAGCAATTTTAGAGGTGTTTTAAAATATTTTTCTCCCCATGAAAATCTGCACCACTTGTGGTGTCTTCATAATCTGCCATCATAAGTACAGATCTATGAATAACAAAGGCTTGTTTGTGGAAGTCAGGATTTTCTATAAAAATCTGTGAACTCTACCTCTGCTCCTGAGGCAGTATAGGGCTTTAGAGGCTTTTCATTGAGATGAACGAAATTATTCACTCAGATACACTCTAATCACGAATTAGTCCTTTGCAAATTCATGGCCCGATGGCTCACTAGCCTTTTGAGCAGCTTCTTTGCTCGGTGGCATTAATTCAATTGGAAGAATAGTAAAAAAGCAACAATACCTTCAGGGTATCCCATACAATCCCAAATATATCCTCCTGAGGAGCTGGGAAATGGGAGTTTCAATCCTCACAGCCTGGGGAAGGAACCTGGTCTCCTACTTTCTAGGATCCCCTTCTGTCTTTAGGCCATTTTGCAAAAAAAAAGGAGACAGCAGTGCTTCCTCTTCTTGTTTGTTTTAAATGAAGGACCTGAGCTGGGGATGCCTACCAGAGACATCTGCATCCAGAAGGAGGTTGCAGACCGTGCATCCCAACCTCACACAGGCATGCAGGTGTTGGCTGTGCTGAATCCCATCTAGAGGCCTTTGCCTGGTATGCAAAGCACAGGGAACTCAGATAAATGAGTGCTACTTGCAAGAAAGGCAAGAACTTCAGTCTCAAGGAATTGAGAATGAAGGGGCTTACCAGGGTCATGTAGTAGGTGGTTGGTGCAATGAGAAATTGAGTTGTGGTCTTCCAAATCTCAGCCTTGTAGCCAAAGCAGTGAATTTTCTTGTGCAGAAACCTTAACCCTTGACGATGGGTTGTGGTTCTGAAGTAGCCTCTTGCTGCTTCATGAAGAATAATTTTTCCAATCTTTTTCCAATCTTTTTTCTCATTGGGAGAAAAAAATGTAAGAGAGGTTAGTGGTAGTCGAAGTATTTTTGTCAAAAATAGACAATATCTATAGTTTACTATGTGGCTTAGCAACTTTTTTGATAGCTGTATGTAAAGATACAACTGTAAAAAATGGGGGGGGGGGAAGTGTATATATTTTTTTAATATATGGTCTATTAATGTTAAACACAGATGATATGGAAAGAAAAGATGAGTAGCAGTGCATAAGTCAGACCTGGAACAGTTGTCTGGAGATCACTCTCCTGGAAACAGTTTTTACTCTTTCTAGAAAGAAAATGGTGGAAAATTAAGTACTGAGGTGGGACTCAGAATAATTTCTACCATTTGAACTATAAATATTAATTTCTTTTCTGTTAGCTGTACCTCAGGCTCACTAGAATTGGGAACAGTATGAGGGGAATAATCTCCATGGGATAGAGGAAAGTTATGCAGTCTGTACTTACCTATCATGTATTCAGCAATGGCTTGCAAAAAAATTTAGAAGAAAAAAGGGAAATTGTTTGCTTTTGAAAGAGACAGAAAGACTTTCTGTTGAATTTTGCTGTAATAATAAGTGTTTCGTTATCAAAACACTTTTTGGATAAGGGGTATCTTAAGCTTGAAACCTGTTCATTGGACCTTCCATCAGAGCAGAAGAAATCAAGATTAAATTGGTGCTTTCATGGTTGGGCGTTGTAGCACAGTAAAAATGAAATCCATGTAAGACTTAGCAGTGTCCAGGCTAGTTTTGTCAGTCTTTTATTAGGGCAGAGACTTGGTTCATAGTTCTTCAAGATACCTGGGAAAAACAGTCTCAGTTCAACCAGTACAGTGATGTACAGGAGCACCACAAAGGGAGCAGTGCTGGCTCCTGGATGTGGTAGCATCACTGCAGGTGTGACAGAAGAGCAGCTGGTGCTGAGCAGTATTTATTTCTGAATGCCAGATCTGTTAGTTTATCTAACCACATGATGAAGGACTTGGGATGATAGCAAGAGCTGATGGTAACACCGGCAATTTTCCTCTCTATTTTTGCAGGTCACTGTCAGGGGATTTGGTCCATTGTTACAGTTTGCCTACACTGCTAAGCTGTTACTCAGCAGAGAAAACATCCAGGAGGTCATCCACTGCGCCGAGTTCCTGCGCATGCACAACCTGGAGGACTCCTGCTTCAGCTTCCTTCAGACACAGCTGCTGAACAACGAAGATGGCCTGTTCCTGTGCAAAAAAGATACCACCTGTCAGCGCATGCACGATGAGGAGAACTCCGATGGAGATGAGGAGGAGACGATGGAATCGGAGACGTCAAAAATATCTTGCCCGAGGGAGAGGATGCACCAAGAACCCTTCAATTTTGAAACCACTGTTGCTGGAGCGGACAAAGGCGAAGGGATGCTGCCCGACTCTGACATGCTGAGAGATAGCAAGGACAATTTGGATAAAGATGCAGTAACACGGTACCCCAGATACAAGAAATACCAGCTTGCTTGTACCAAGAATGTCTACAATACATCACACATCAGTACCTCAGGTTTTGCAAGCACATTCAGTGAAGAGAGCTCTGGAAATGGCCTCAAATCAGGACTTGCTATGGGGCAGATAAAAAGCGAGCCTCAGAATGAAGAGAACGATGAAGAAAGCATCACACTTTGCCTGTCTGGAGACGAACCTGACATCAGGGATAAAGAAGGGGATGTTGAAATGGACAGGAAACAGCCAAGCCTCACTTGTGTCGACAGACCAAAAAGTGGGTCTTCTCCCTCTTGCTTGCGATCTTTCTTCAACAGAACAAAAAGCATAGATTTGGTTGGCTTCCCCAGCACTTCCCAACAGCACTTTGGCAGGAGTCCAGCATGCCCTTTTGAAAAAGGGACAACTCAGGGTGACCACAAAACTGATTATGTCCCTTTCACAGGGAACTATGGACAGTCCCATGCCATGCAGAAGGATGCTTCCAACTTCACAGTGGGATCACCACTCAGGGGGCCCGGCTTTGAAACTCTCTGTAAGCAAGAAGGGGAACTGGACAGGAGGAGCGTTATATTCTCTTCAAATGCTTGTGACCAAGTAAACACTTCGGTGCATTCATATTCTGGTGTGAGCAGCTTGGACAAAGACCTCACTGAGACTGTGCCAAAGGGTCTGTGGGCTGGCGGCAGCCAGTCCCTCCCCAGCTCCCAGACCTATTCGCACAGCGGACTGACAGCTGATCACCTGCCGGGGCGGATGCGGCCCAACACCAGCTGTCCGGTGCCAATTAAAGTTTGCCCTCGCTCTCCTCCTCTGGAAACCAGAACCAGGACCTCCAGCTCGTGCTCCTCCTACTCGTACGCGGAGGACGGCAGCGGCGGCTCTCCCTGCAGCCTGCGCCTCTGCGAGCTCTCCTCTTCCCCTTGCTCCCAAGGCCCCCGATTCCTGGCGCCCGAGCACCAGGAGCCCGGCGTGGTGGGGGATGGATTGTACAACCCGGTCCGAGCCCAGATTAAATGTGAGCCATCCTATGGAACAAACTCCAGCGATGAGTCTGGGTCATTCTCAGAAGCAGACAGTGAATCATGTCCTGTGCAAGACAGAGGGCATGAGGTAGGGATTTAAGATAAGTACATCTATCACGGTTGTTGTGACCCAATTAATCTCTCCTTGATTCTCTCAAACGACTTTGCATTTCCCCAGCACTTTCTTTGTTTATAGGGGCAAAGAGTAACTTCTGGTTATTCCCTCATGAGCTGAGTGCACATGGTTGACTTCACATTAATAGGTCTCCTTGATCTCTGAGGTGTTCAGCACTTGTATAAACCTGGATAAAGGAAAACAGCAAACTGCTGAATGATGAGAGTGCATTGATGTGCTTAGGAGTCTGCCAGCAGTGTCCTGTCTTCCTCCCTCCCTCGCCCACTTCTGTGGCACAAAGCACTGCTCCTTACTCTTAATTTGCTGAGGTGGTTCCAGCTCCACTTGTTACTGCTCTGGGTGTGTTTGAGCAACCTCAGGCTGTTCCTTTCATGACACCAAGGGTTGGACAGCTTGCTTGAAGACCCAGGCTGCATGCTGCCAGCAGAGGTGTGAAATTACTCAAACAATTGTATAGCTGGGCACCCTGTGCTGTGGGAATGGCATTCATGTCATCTTTGCACATCTGTGTGTGTGTGTGTGTGTCTGTGTGTTGCACGTTCAGGTCCTGGGTTTTGTCTCTATTATGTGACAACTTGAGATCATGTTCCCTGCCTGTGACATTTGTTCAGAGCTCTAGCAGCCATGGCATGAATGGTTTCAGAGAGAAGTTATCCTTTAATTTCCAGGATTGTTAAGGCAGTGACAAGAGAATGATCTAGGGCTGAAGAGCAAGCTGTCAATTTCCATGCAGTTCTCCCAAAAGAGGGAGGAGAAAGAGGGGCCTTCTCTAAAACTGCAGATGGGCCAGCTGAAGATGCTGCAGTGATAACTGGCTAACCATGACCAAATAAACTGTCTGTGTGGGCAGACTTAAATCAAGATGTGTTGTGGAGCCCAGAAAGTGGAAAAGACTGGTTGTTTATTCACAGAGCTTCCTTAGGAATCTGCATGACCTAGAGAACATCTGGGTGAAATCAGGTATCAGGTTGCTCTAGTAATGCTGAAAAACTCCACTGGGAGCTTTTGCTTCAGTGTGGGGAGCAACAAGTGCAACTTTTGGGGGTTCATATGCAGAGAGCTCCCAGTTCAGAACTATGTGGGCTTAGTTGTGGAGTGGGGACAAAAAGGGTGAACTTTATCGCTCAGTCTTTATTCCAGCTACATCCCAGGCTTTATTTTTCAGACAGATGTGGGTGCTTCATTAGTTGGCTGCTTAGCTTTCAGAAAGGGCTGAAGAGCCAGGGGAGCCTCTGGTGTCCTAATCCCCGGTTACACTGGACCAGTGATTCTGAGAGGACAGTTCTTCTTTGTCCTCATGTCATAAGCAGGGGATGATGCAGAAGGGAGAGGAGTCTCTCTGGGAGGCTGTCTGGGATAGTGTACAGGAGATCTCATTTGGGAAGCCCCACAGCAGCCCAGGCCATAGCTGGGTTACTCAGTGAAGTCCTGCCTTTACAAGGGGCAGAGGGCAACAGGGACCAGGGAACATCCATTTCCACCCAGGTGTGCTGCTTGCTCAGCATGAGGCAGCACAGAGGGCAGAGGTTAGCCTTTTGAGATTTGATAATTAATTAGCTGTCATAATTACCTAATTGTGTGGAAATATGCTGCAGCAAAAATGAGCCTGGAAGAGTGAAATGAGAAGCTTACAGGGGACTGGTGGTTGTTTCCTAGAAAAAGGTATGTGCATATGTGCAGGAGAGCATGGATGAGAGGAGGGACACAAGGAGCAAACAGGCAGCTATGGGAGGCTGGCTGGGTGTGCTGCTGGCAGGCTGACATCTGGCTCTGAGGCAGTGCTAGGAAAGGTTTGCTCCACTCCTGGTTTTGCTGCTGGGGAAGATTTTCTGAACTAAGCTGAGCAAGTTTTCTCCCTGGGACTGCTGATAAGGTGGCCTTTTTTTTTTTTTTCTTTTTCTTTTTCTTTTTTTTCTTTTTCTTTTTCTTTTTCTTTTTCTTTTTCCCTCCCCCAGGGTATTTTGGTTAGGACTGCTAGGCATTAAGAATGTGGTGAGGAAATTAATGCTCCATGAGGTTGCACTGCGCTATCCTGATCAAGCCAAGGGTAAACAGATCACACCACTGCTTTGGTAGAAATTCTGTTTAAAAATTAATCTTTTGAAGGTTGTTAACAATACAAGAGCAGACTTTGCAGCCTCATTAAAAAATACTGTATTAATATAGTGACTTAGGGTGTGTATCCTGCAAGATCTGCTGCTGTGGAAACCTCAGTAAAGGGTATCTTAAACTAGACAGTAGAAAATAAAGTAACAGCAGCAGGAAGTTCTTGTATAAGTTGCTCTACCTGCTTTTAGCAGTTTGCCTGTGATTAAAACAGCAGGAGAGACTCACAACTGTCTGAAATGGACAGCTTTCTGTTCTTCACCTCCCTGCAAGCTGCATGGGAATCTTTCTCCATTCCTGAAATTGTTGCTTTGCCCTTCCTGTCCTGATGACTTCTCAGACAGGGCCCTTTCCCCCTCCATATCAGGACACACAGTGTTTTCTGGGCTTCTATTCAAAAAGCACCTGATAAGATATCTGGGGGTGACATGCTTGACCTTCTGGAGAGTGGCCATGCAGGTTCTTCTGCTGCAGGTCAGCTTTTATTGGGGTGGGATGGCCTGATGGGAATAAGCCTGGTGGACTCTGACCATCAGTTATCTCAGGGGGCTGCTCAGTTCCCCTGGAATTTGGACCTAGTTGGTCTTAATTTGGCTCCCAGAGTGCTGTCCCTGCCAGAATTAATGTCACAAAACATCACTTGCTGGGGTATTGATTGTGTGAGAAGTAGGTGAGAGGCTTCTCTCTGCTTTTTTCAGGCATTCTGCTTTCCCACAGACAGCTGCCATTCTGGAGTACATGGCCAAAGTTGTTTGGTGCCAGAAGTGGGGTGCTAGGGCTCAGCATGATGCCATGTGGGTGAAGGTGACCCCACCTTGTGATGAGCCTCCATCTTACTGGGGCTGCAGAAGGCAGCCACAACTGTCACAGGAGGTGTCAATCCTTGGAACACCACTGGTAAATCTTCTCCAGGATGTCCTTGCTTATTGCTTCCCTTCCTGGAGCCACCAAGACTCTTCTGCAATCTCCCTTTGTTAAGGCTTCCTGACAGAAGCAGCAAGTGCAGTGTAGGGTGTACCCATGGTACAGAGTTGCAGGAACAGGGCTGTAACTTGAGCTATTGGGACTTCACAGAAATATTTAATAGTTTGTGTTGTTCTTTTCACTCAGTTCTCTCAGGTCTCCCCAGGCTGTGAAAAATCAATTGCTGAGGTATAATACTAGAGAGAAGACTTAAAGCTCAGTGCTTACAGGCAGGTTCTGACAATCCTGCTTAAAATAGCAACAACAAAACAATAAGCTCTGAAATAATGAATTGTTGAGAAGGAAGTAGTCTGTCAATCTGTTAACCTACTTAAGGAACAGAAACTTCTGCACTACCCACTTTTCTTGGTATTCCTTTTCTTCAGCAAGTACTTCAGAGTTTTTATCTGTTAGAAAACTTGTAAAAAATATTGTACTAGTAAACCAGTTAAAAAGAAATCTCAGCTCAGTCTAATATGATAAGTGAGTTTTCTGAGGAAAAAAATAAACAAGGGTAAGAGGAGGTAAGAGGTGGAGTTTTCCAAGAGCTATTACTACCTAGAGAGTTGCGTTCAATGTCTCCTCATCTGTATTTCAAAAGAATTTCCCGCCTGGGTTAGTGACTCACTTTTCAAAGGAAATTTTCATAAAGGGAAAGCTAATGCAATTAGACCTTCGAGGATATTGTAGGTAAATAACTTTCAGCAAGAGTTGAAACCCCTCCGTGTTAAGTGACAGGCAGCCACCCTTTCTCTGTTATCTGCTGGTGCTTAGCAAAATACTGCAAGTCAGAGCCCCGGAAAAGAGGAGTAAACCAAAGCTGCTCTACCAGAAATCTACTGTAACTATGCTGAGTTACCTCATCTGAGACTGCTTCACTGCTTAATATTCCTACTCAGTGAAGAATGTTACATGGAAAGAAGGGCAACCAAGAAAAATACATGTGAAGGCTTTAACTTGCTGTGATATGTGATACCTCCCCAGAATCTGATGATCAGTCACCCCAGCTTTCCTGATTTTGCTAGGTTTGCAAATTTGAAAATGAGAAAAATTAGTCTCCAGATTGATTTCTGATAGATGTTTTCCTGACCAGGAAAATCAATCTGGCATCAGCAGAGCACTGGGAATTGTTTCTCAATGTCTGTTTAAATGGTGTCTTGTCAAACATTGGTCTTGTCAGATAAACTTCATGGAAGTTTTGTTTTCTTTCCTCTCTTCACTAGGAGTGGTCTCCATACTGGTAGCAAAGGATTGCTGGATTATAACAACACTGAGAGTTTGAAATTTCAGGAGAGTCCTTTCAAACACTGTATTATTTCATGGAGCCCTACAATCAATTCTTTTATACTCTGCTCTGAAGACCTTGCACGAGCTCTTGAAGGATTCCAGTTCTTGAGCTGCAGAAGCAACTCTTTCAGAGAAATACTGTACTTTACCCCCTGTCATTTCACTGCCTGATCTTCCATTCTTAAGTGCACCTGTGGCTTCTGTCAGTGTTTCTGTGCTATCCCTGGTTTCAGAGAAGCCTGTTAAAGGGCAGGAGTATCATACTGTTGTGCCCTTTGAAGGGCTGGGAGCTGGGGACACTGCAAGCAGTGAATGGGAAGAGGTCAGCCCAGCATCCTAAGTACCAGCAGTGTGTGGTCTGAATACAAGTCCAAATCATGAGCTAAAGGATGAGAATCCCGTCCACATCTCCTGATTACTGGGTTAATGCACTCACCCATGGGATTAGCCTGGTCCCCTACTTGTGTGAGGCAGGTAGCAAATGGAAAGGTTACCCAGGCTGCCTCCACAGCAGTGCCCTCTCAGGCAGCACTTGCTGACCCAAACACCTCTCATGGCCCTCACAAGGTGAGGCTGGAGTGGACCCCAGGCCTCTACGGGGCCATCAGCTGTGTTGTGTCAGATGGAACACACTGCAGTGGAACCTGCTGACCTCAACTGGGACAGACAATTTAGACCTGGTTTGTTGACACAATGGTAGATCTTCACTGCCTGGGCTCATCATTCCCCTTTTGCAGTCCTCTGCCATCTTAGTATAGTTGACACCTGAAAAAAGGAGGTGTTTTGAAGGCTTTACCTGTGCCAGGAGACAGCAGGACAAGAAAATGTATCTTGGCTGTCCCTTACACAAAGTATGGCCCATTACCTTTGTGCTTCTTAGATAGCCTGTGTCCAGGTGAGATCAGGACAGGAATAGGTCCCTAGTCTGTAGGACCACAAGTGGTGCCTGAAATACCCTGTAGATAATTCAGCCCCTATCACAGGCAGACACCCCTCAGCTCCTCTCCTGGGATGAATTTCTTCCTGAGTGTGTGTGGAAGACAGACTCGCATGCTAAGGAAGATACTTGAGAACACAACATTAATGCCTTGGACTCTCTTGTGTGAAGCCAAGTTCCTATTTCTGCATTTAAAAAAAAAAAGGCATTAATATGATTGAGCCCCTGGGCTGGATTGCTTGGGTGGGTCCTGAGAGCCTCCAAAGAGTCAGCAAGTGTCAGAGGCTTTCAGGATTTGAGGGCACTAAGGCAGCAGGCTTTTTTCTTACATCTCTGCAGCAACTGACCAGCTGGTACAATGAGTTCAACCTTCCCATGCCCACTACATAATGGTTGCTTTTTTTTATGGATAATATATTTGTCCTTTAAGTTACTGTGATGTTAAAGTGTCATTTGGGAAGTTCATTATCTTTACTAACACTTGGCTAGGGTGAGATGATGTCTTAATTAATATATAAAGAAAGAATGAAGAAGCTAAGGTTACCCATAGGATAAAGAAATTTTCAAGAGTTGATATTTTATGTTTTAATGGGAATGAATACAGGTCCTCAGTTCTTTCCTTTATTCCAAGTAAAAAAGAGAAGGGGGAGGGCAGCAAGAGTAACTAGTGCAATAGATGAGCAGAACAGCAGTAACTGGCATATGATCCAAGCTGGCACTAACTAGTGAAGCTTGAAGGAATTAATTGGTTATATATGGGCCTTGCATGTGCTGAGTCAGTCGCTGTCCCTGTCTGCCTACATCACTGCTCTGACTTGGCCTCTCAAAGCATTGACATTTACACTGGCATCCTAATGCTAATAAAGGGGGGGGAATGCCATAAAATCCTAACCAGGTTTCCTTTTTCCCCAGGGTAGATTGGCAGAGTTGGGGCAGTAGAGTCTGCAGTGGTGGTAGAAGGTTTATTTGTTGTGTGGTGGAAAGCAAGCTTGTGCTGCTAGTGCAAAAATGCAGGGAAAGAATAATTGTGCAGATAAGGGAAGATTTTGGAGCTCTGTGAGGTTAGCTCTGGCTGGAGTAACCCCTGGAAGGAGCAGGGATCCCACTTTCATTTTTAATTTGAAATAGTTTGAACCAAAAATTCATAGTAATTAGAAAGAAAACTTTACAAGAGAGCATACTCCTGGTTTTCTTTCAATTTTTTTTTTTTTCTAAAAGATTGACTGTCTTTCTCAGACACCTCAGGTGAGTTTCTCTCACCTCCCATAGATCCTGTAAGATGCAGAATCTTTTCTGAGTCTTAAATCCACTCCTTCTGCAGCCAGAAGGAGGGAGAAGCCGTGCAGCATTGCCATCTGAAGGGAGCAGGACATTAGGTAGTCCCAACCCATCATCTCAGGCAGCTCTGGGTGAGTCAGATGAATCCCACCCACTGCACAGTTGCAGGCTCTAGCAAAATGACTCACCACTCTGTTATGGTAAATAGCAGCTGAGAGTCTTGCCCTGTGCAGATGTAAAACACTTTAGCCTCTCACTGCAGCAACACCGGGTGCAGTTATTCACTGTGGCCGTGCCAAAAGCTTGGTGGGTTGGTATTTATTTTTTTTCAGTTGACAGCTGATTTCGAAGAGGGAGACAGGCAATAAAAATGCTGTGAATGGTGAAGGAAATGAGTCTGACTCACTTCCACTTTCCCTTTCACATTTTTAATCCTGTGCAGTGCTGCCTGTGACAGGAGTGGGATTATGCTGGGATTACTGATAGCAGTCTCTGATCTGCTGTGTAGATGGTTTTATTTTCAATCCCTTTTTTTTAAACAAATCTTTTTTTATTTATTTTCCTATTTCCCTTCAGCAACTTCTACCTGACATATTTAAATTGCTTCTCTTTCATTCCTGTTCCAGCTGCAAGCACATCTCCTCCTTGCAAGTAAATATGTTTTGAAAGGGAGAGGTAGGGAGAAATAAAGTTAACATTGCTTTCCATTTTGGTCTTAAGAAAATAAGGAAAAACTGTGAACATGAAAGGGCTGGTTTTGCAGTGAAACTGTGGTGTCTTTCAGAGGAAAGCACTGGCTGTTTTCATTTTCAGACCCTGGTAGAAGCTTGAGAAAAAAAGCAGGTGACACTGAGTTCGTGTTAACCATCCAAAGGCTTGGGAGGGGAAATCAAACAGGTTTCATGTCATTAACTGGCTGTCTGTAAACAAGGTATTTCACATCCCTGTGCCTCAGGTCAGCCTTTGTGTGTACAAGCAAGAATTTGGGAGGGTTTGGGCAGTGTTTGGCATTCCTTGCTGCTTTAAATTGACCTGTCAAGCAGTGTGTTATGAAGCAGCACCTGGACACGTGGGGCAGAGGGGCATGAATGAGCATTCAGGGCATGAAGCCATCTGAAAGAATGTGGTGGGTGTTTGCACAGAACTTCCCATACCCCAGGCTCGGCGATGCACAGAGCAGTTTTAGAAGGGTACAAGAAAACAGCCAAGAACGCCCCTGAACAAGGTGAGGAACTGCTTACTGCAGGTTCAGGTGCCTGGTGAGGGTCCATGACTGTCAATGCCAGAGGCCACTGCTCTGTGTTGGTGTATGTGTGTCCTCAGCAAACTGTTCTGCTTGAACAATTCAGCTCTCTGAAGAAGATAACTTATAATCCATGTTGTTGCTTTCTTTATTTCCAAATAATTATTAAGAGCACCATTTGAAGACAATGCATGTTTTAAATATCGAAGGAATGTTTTCAGCCCCTATCTTTCATTTGGCTGGAGCAACTTACCTTCTTTGATAGCCTGTGTGCAGAATAGTCTCCTTGTTCCAGAGGTTAGATTGTACCAAACAGGGACAGAAACATAAATATTTACTGCCATCTTTTGGGCAGTGTGGGTATGACTCAAAAAAAGAAGGGGTCAATCGAATTACTCTGCATCTCCTTCAGCTTTGTCAGCTGACTCTTATCTGGCCACCAAATACAACAGTTGGCCAAAGAACATCAGTTTTTTAACAGTTATCAGTCCAAGGCTCTAAGTGAAGCGAGGTTCCTAAAGGGAGGTGCTTACTTTGGCTTGAGCAAACTGATAGATTTTGGGCTAAAAAACCTAAAAGGCTTTGAGCACATCCACCATTCTTAAGCTTTTGACACAGTGTGTGTTCATTGCTTCAGACTGCTGGGAGCTTTGTGTTTTGCTCTGCTTTAATGCATAATTGCTAGGATTCTTGAAGTCAGACCCTGACCTTTTCAAGAAATACAATTTCAGTACTCTGTAGTCTGCAAGAATATTAGAGTGTCAACATATGTAGGTTTATTTTTAAATGTATGTATTTTAGCAAGATAGGATATGTTGCATCACACTCCTCTGACCCTTTCTTCTTACACAGTATATTGTTCAGTTGATATGCTGATTAGGTGACCTTTCCTAATTGCAATACATTATTTTTCATCCACTTGAGGTGCCAGGTTGTATTTTTAATATCATACTTAATCAAACTTTCAGTCCTGCAGTCTGAGCAGATGCACATTTCCTGCTGTGGTAATAGCCCCTTCCTTGAAACTAGTTTGAATATAATAGCAGCAAGGTACTTTACTCTTTCCAGAAGGCCATGTCTCTTAGTGGACAGAACCTTCTTTTAATGCAATGAGATCATTTATTAAGGCTTTGTAGAAAGATGAAATTTTTATCTGGGATTCATATGTGTTGCTGATTTAAGTACGATTATCGTCTTATCCTTACCATCTGGACCTCCACAATGTGCCACAAGGGAAGAACTTGCTCAATGTAAAACTTGGTTTGTTGTTTATTGAGGGGGTGGCAGCAAAGATAATCCTCCTTCCGCTCACTGTTCTTCAGCTTGCATTGAGCAAGCAAAATGTGACTCTTTGCTCTTGTCTTGTGTTTGTTTTAGGTGAAACTTCCTTTTCCTGTTGATCAAATCACAGATCTTCCAAGGAATGATTTCCAGATGATGATAAAGATGCACAAGCTAACCTCAGAGCAGCTCGAGTTCATCCACGATGTCCGCCGGCGCAGCAAGAACCGGATCGCAGCCCAGCGCTGCCGCAAGAGGAAACTGGACTGCATTCAGAACCTGGAATGTGAAATCCGCAAGTTGGTGAGTTCTGTGCCCTCGCTGCAGCCCAGCTCACCCTCACACTGTAGCCTGCAGGGCACCAGCAGCAATTCCAGCCCAGACTTCAGGGGGTTCAGTCAGTTTGTGCACTGATGAGCAGAATGATGCACAATGGACAGTGCCGCCACATTTTAATGTAAGGGAGTGAGGTGACTGGAGCGAGGCCAAGGGGCTGCTTAAAAAATTCCTCTCACTTTCAGTCATGGGATGGACACCTCAGGTGGGGTTTGTTGTGTTTCATTTTGCTTTGTTCTCTGCTCAAGCTGTAGGAAACATCGTGTGGAAGAGGCAGGGATCTGTTGGAAGAAGCTGAGTTACCATCACCTCACAAATGGCAGAAAGCCACAAGACTTTGGGTTACTCACTTGCTGCCTGTGCCTGTCTGCTTCCCGTCTGTAACAGGGAGGTGGCACTGACCTCACAAGCTGGTTGGGAGGCTTAAATCATCAAGGCTTGTGAAGCTTTCAGATGCTGTGCTGCTGAAGCCCTGGGGGGAAAAAAAAAAAATCAAAACATTGTTCAGAGTAGTGCTGCACTGATGCAAAACAAACAACACAACAAAGATAAACAAAATAGTGAGCAACTGCTTCCTGCACTGAGTATAATGCACAGTGTGTACAGGGTGAGTCAGAGGTTCTGCACAGTGAAAGAGTGGATGGATCCTCATCAGGTTGTCAGAAGAAGCAGGTTCAGTCTTAGCTGCACATGCCTGTCGCTCTGCACTGAGCTGGTGATGGGGAGGAGTTCCTGTCTCACTCTCCAGAGCCTCAGGAGCAGCACTCTGAGGGCTGGACTAGCAGCAGGGGGTGATTCAGCCTTATACCTGTTGCCTTCACTTGAAAATTAGTTTGAGTTAATTGATTTCACGCAATCCTGTGACATTGCCATTATTGTCTGATATAGTAAACTGTAGACAGACAAAATAAAAATTTTAAGTCCTCTCCCCAGCACAAGCACTTATCTCAGGGGAATGAATGAAAGGCATATGAGTGGCCTTGTGGGCTTGATCCATGCTCAATTTGAGGAATCAAAAACCATTTGAGTTACAGGATTCTTCCCAAAAAAAAGTTGACATTTCTATTTAGCAAAGGGGACTTGAATATGTGGCAATATGCAGTGAGTGAGCCAAGTAGGGAAGACACCCCACTGGACCTGTTTGCAAACAATGAAGGGCTGGTGGGTGAAGTGATGGCTGGATGCCTTCTTGGGCACAGTGATCCTAATTTGATGGAATTTTTGGTTTCTGGAGAATTAAGTAGGAGGGTCAGCAGAGCTGCCACCTTGGACTTCCAGAATGCAGACTTTGGCCTGTTTAGAAGACTGGTTGGGAAAATCCCTTAGGAGGCAGTACTGAAGAGAGGAGTTCAGGAAGGTCAGACATTCTTCAAGAAATAAATCTTGCTGGCACAAGAGCAGGCTGATCCCATGTGCAAAAATATAAGACACTGGAGAAGACCAGCGTGGCTGAACAAAGAGCTTCAGCTGGAACTCAAAGAAAAAATGGAGTTTTTTATTTTTGGAAGAAGGGGCAGCTATTCAGGAGGACTACAAGTATATAGTGAAGTTATGAAGGGAGAAAATTAGAAGGGTAAAAGTCCAACTAGAACTTAATCAGGCTACTGCTGTAAATGACAATAAAAAATGTTTTTTTAAACAGACAAGCAACAAAAGGAAGGCCAAGGAGAATCTCCATCCTTTCTTGAATGCAGTAAAAACATAGCAACAGAGAAGGAGGAAAAGGCTGAGGTACTTAATGCCTTCTTTGCCTCAGCCTTACTCAGTAGTAAGACTGATTGCTCCCCAGGTACCCAGCCCCCTGAGCTGTTAGACAGGGACAGGGAAAACAATAAACATATAACACATGACCACTGGAAATTCCTTTGTTTTCTTCTGTCCACTTTGTGATCAGCAGTTTCCAGTCTCATGAATTACATAATGGTGCTGTTGTTTAAGGGTTTTTCATGTGGCTGGGTCTTTTTTATGAAAGACCCCTTTCCCCCCTGTAGTTACTGTAAGTCACCCATCTTCTTGACACAGATGGTTTCACAGCAGACAGTGAGTGAAATGGTTGTATCCTCAGAGTTTGATAGGTAATTTTTTTTGCCTGCTTTCTCTCACTCATTCATCTACCCACTCACATTCCCTTTTTTCCCTGCAAACTCGCAGCATATTCTCCTCCATAATTCATCATCTCAAGATGTACTTGAGCATCTGTTTATTTTTTTATTATTTTTGTGCTTTCTTGATAGATTTATCAATATTTTAGCAGTTAGTTCTTTTCATGTGTACTGCTCTCTTTCACATTCATGCAGCTGTATGCTTCCAGTGTGGGCTCTGGACCCAGGGCAATACTATCAGCTGTCAACAACCACCCATAGCTGGATTATCTGAGTTGTGGAGCTTTCACACCTCAGATGCAGAGACATCTTGGGTTTAGCAGTGTTACTAGGTGAGATACGTGGCTGTGCTGCTTTTGGGGCCAGCTCAGCTCTGGAAATAGTTCTGGTACTCTACAAAAGCTCATCTTCTCTCTCGAGCTGTGTGCCCACCTGCCTGAGACAGAAGGAGATGCAGCAGGACCATCCCAGTCAGTCTACAGTGAATCAACACCATTTTTTAGAGGTGAAACCCTAGGCTGGGTTCATAAAAATATCTGTATTAGATCGAGCTCAAACCATTAAACACCAGAACATAAGAAAACAAGCCATGGTGCAGGCCACAGAGCACACTTAGATCCTCTCTTCTGAATAAACTCACCTCTCTCAGGAGTAAGGAGCTCCAGGGGTGCACCCAGCCTAAGCAGCCAACCTGACAGTTCAAGGGTGAGCCGAACACCAGCAGCTTATCCTCATTTCAGGAATTAACTCATTCTCTTGCTGATTAGATAGGAAATGGCACTTCTTCCTCAAAATGTTTTGTTCAGAGTTCTTTTATATAATCTATTGGGCAGCCTTAGTTTATAAAGGGAACAGTTCTGTGGGAATAACTTGGGATTCTATCCTCTTCCAGTTCAAATGTTTTTCTCCAGATGTTTCCCAAAGTTCTGTCCACACAGGCCGTGGTGGTCAAATACTTGATGTCTCTGTGACTTTTCCTCTGGCCATATGAAAAGAGGTGTGACACATTGGTGTTCTTGGGTACTGCTGCATATGTATTGTATTTGCAAGGACCCTCGTGGCAGAGAGGAATGAGGAATCTGACTCCATGTTCTCAGAAGGCTAATTTATTATTTTATGATACTATATTATATTAAAGAATACTATACTAAACTATACTAAAGAATACAGAAAGGATATGTACACAATGCTAAAAAGATAATAATGAAAACTCATGACTCTTTCCAGAGTCCTGACACAGCTTGGCACTGATTGGCCAATGAGACAAAGCAACTCATACCAGAATCCAATAAAACAATCACCTGTGGGTAAACAGTCTCCAAACACATTCCAGACAAGCAAAGCAAAGGAGAAGCAAATGCGATAATAATAATTTTCTTTTTTCTCTGAGACTTCTCAGCTTCCCAGGAGAAAAATCCTGGGCGAAGGGATTTTTCAGAGAATGTCAATGCCACACGTATGTGCCCAAAGTGAGCAGGCAGTGGATGTCCCTTCCTCAGTCTAAGATGCCTTCTTTCTTTTTCAGGTGTGTGAGAAAGAGAAATTGCTCTCAGAAAGGAACCAGCTGAAAGCGAGCATGGGAGAATTGCTAGACAACTTCTCGTGTCTTTCCCAAGAAGTGTGTAGAGACATGCAGAGCCCGGAACAGATCCAAGCCCTCCACCGATACTGCCCCGTTCTCAGACCCATGGATCTACAGCCGGTCACCACCATCAGCCCCGCCCCAGCTGGTGTGGAGCAGGGCCTGGTGAGCTCCCAGTGCGTCGGGGAGAGCATGCAATGCTGCTCAGAGCAAGGCTCGGTGCAGCTGGGAGCGCCCTGGCTGCCCAACAACATCTCGGAAAATTGTTCGGCTGGCGCGGGATTGGATGGAGCCGACGCAGGTACTTACCCCGAGAGAGAGCTTCCACCTGAGCAGAGCAGCCAAACGGTCACGGTAGACTTCTGTCAGGAAATGACTGATAAATGTACAACAGATGAACAACCCAGGAAAGATTACACCTAGTGACTCGTAACCTTAACGTTACACCTGGTCAGGTGTTCTTCAGTCAGCCAGTGGCAGTGTTCATTTGTTGTCTAGAAGAACGTATTTGGTGCACACTACAGTGGTCTTAGCAGCAATACTGTTTTTAAGTATTCCCTCCTCTCTACAAGCAGGAGTTCTCTTCACAATGGTGCTATCCCTTGCTCAGGCAGGGAACGAAGCAGTGGCAACACTGTCTGTTTTTGTATGTTGATTTCAATCTTAACAGGGATGGACATAACACCTCTGAGGACCCAACCGCAGCTTTTTTCTCAGTGGCCCATGTCACAAAACCCTAACTCAGGAATTTCCTCTGAATGTTCAATTTTTCATTGAAGACAGCTTCTTTACACATCAAAGTTTTATAGCTAAACTGTACATATTATATATAATATATATAAAATATATATATCCATATGCAAGAGTCCCTGCATGCCTCAATTTTCTCATCCTACAAACTGGAAGATTTCATTTCTATTGTACAAACAAGTTCCAACATTCCTTTTTGTCCTTGATGCTAGAACTAGTTTGGTAACTTGTTACACGATAATTTTTTCCTCAGTTCGCAGTTCAGCAATAGCATTCAATTTGTACTTATTTATAAAACTTTAATGTCGGAAACTTATTTGAGATTTTATTATAGACAATTTTTTTTGGCACAGCCATTTCGTGCCATTGAGCAATGTGGAGTTATTTTATTTTCTTGCAGATACTGTACAGTAATGGTCAACTTTGCCACTTGCACTGAGTTTCTGGTCAAACCTCTTTTCATAAATGAAGTCATGACTTCAGAATAACTTGAGTATATGGTTTTCTTTGCTTTATGGCTTAAAGGAAATAGAAAATTTTTATCTAATAGACAAACACTCAGGAGCTCATTATGTAGTAAAAACAGTCTTGCCAAATACTGAATTCACTATACAATTTGTAAAGAGAATCTGCTTGAATTATTTTTATATTTAGACTTCTTTCTGTTTCACAAACCAAGTTTAAGTGCTGTTAATGATGGTTTTGGAGTCTTATAGGGGAAAGTATATTTCACTCTTTAGAGAAAAGTGTATTTGACAACTGGATCAATTCATCAAATGTTCCACGAAGTAAAGCAAACAGAGATCACGTCAATATACCTGGGGGCTTTTTCTTCAGCCCCACTCTGCATCCTTTATTCATGGAAGCAACTGCTGCTCCGGCTAAGTCCCCAGAGCCTGACCTCAGCTGTCCTCAGATGTTACCTGTTCTCCCCACCAGACCCAAGTTGCAGAGCTGGGTCTGGTGAAGTCAGTGACCCTGCCTAGGTAGGCAGAGTTGCAGGATCACGCCCCTAGTTGTTGACTTTGGTTTCCTTACGGAAGTCCAGCTAGCACTGTATCCTCTAAGAGCAAAACATACGTTTGCCAACACCCTATTTGGTCACTTACCCATCAAATTGTTGTGTTCCGGGATCCTCTCATCCTGCAGCATTGCCCTCAGCACAAACTGCAGCTAAAAGAGCGCTGTCTCAAAGGAGATTACTCAGTGAATTGGCTTAGTTGTAACTGTATTGGACTTGTATCTTAATGTTGACTCATGTTATGACTGTGTGAGACAGCAGCTTTCCAAGCATAGCATCTGTATGTACAGTGTAGACAGAAGAACAACCTCCTAATGCTTTTTTTAATAATTATTACTATTCTAAGTGTACTGAGTTTTTATTTTGTGGTTCTTTGCCCTACGTGTGCCAGGTTGTGTGGCTTTATCGACGACAACTGTCATGTGCTTTATTGGCTGATATTGTCTGTTCTCGCTGAAAAAAAAATGACCAGCTGTTCACACCTGTTAAAAAAAAAAAAAGTGTGGGGAAGCAGCTTCTCAGAAGCACTAAGTGATAATGTGTTCTTCTGTGCTAACGTTTACACTAGAGGTGTGCGCTGGTGGTTTTTTGAGGCACTCAAGTAGATCAGCATCTTGAACCCTGGAGGAGGAATCAGCTCCCTCTCTCCACTTTCTTCCATCTTCAGACTGTGCTCATGGACTGTCGCCCACTCGCCACAAAGTCTTGCTTTTATCCTCCTCATGCAAACTATTGTAATTGTAGCCAAGCTACTGAGGAGGAACTGCATATAGCATGTGCCATGTTTGTTGAAAATACTTTTTTTCCCCGCATGTACAAAGAAAAACTAGTATATAATGTAGGAGAATATTTATGTTTAGGTATTAATCATTACTGTACAAAATCCTTACCTTTAAATGTTCAAAAATATACAAATGCCATAAACTCCTAGTTCAGACGGTTGAAAAAGGGGGAGGAGTTGTCCTTTCTTTTTAAAAGAGCTTAACCTAAAAATATCTGAACCCCCTCCCAACCATCCTTTGCAGGTAACTTCACTGAGAAGCTCTTTGGTGGGGGGTGGGATTTGATTTTCCTTTGAATTTGTTGACGTTGCAAAGCAGTTCTGTGCTTCGCAGAGAAGTTTTGTTTCTATGAGACCATGGTGAAAGCTAGAATTTAAAACTAAATGTGAATCACATTATAGAGTCATAGCTACTTGGGGGGGGGGGGGGTTGGGGGAGTGGGAGGGAAGGGTCAACTGACACAGTATTTTAAAGATGTTTTTCTGTTGCCTTTTTTATTTTTAAGTGACCTCCTATATATATGAATAGATAGAATGTTTTATGAGTATAAAACCAAGTTTTAACTTGCTTCCTGACATGAAGATTTACTCTACTAACAACTCATGTGCAACTGGTACTCTTGACCTCATTCCGACGGTTTAAAAAACCCACCCACACAACCCATTGCGCTGCAGCTCTTAGGTTTGACCTGGCCTCATACTGGTGCTGGGTCCCTTGATTTCCTCTACCTTGGGAACTGATATTTAAAACCACTGCTCAAATAAGTGTCTCTTCCTCAACCTTTCTCTCGTCTCTCTCTTTCCCTCCCCTGCAAGCTTTTCTGGATGTTTGATTTCATTCTTTCCCATTAGAAGTGGCTGATTTTGTGTCATTGCTTCCTATATTTACATGTATCATGGTTTTTCAGTGGGGTTTTTTTGGTGGTGGTGGTGGTTGTTTTTTGTTTCTATTTTGTTTTGAGGTTTTTTTGCTATTTTGAACCATGTGGCTTTCAAAGCAGTTACTGGGCTAACATTTAAAGGAAAATACTGGGAGAATTAGTTTCAGACCTGGACATCAGTTTACACACCCAACCATTCTTGTCTCACGAGGTCAAACCAATGACCACAAAACATCATTGGAAAGAGGAAAAAAAAAAAATCTGACTGCAGAATTCTAAGAGTTTGGCCAGTGGTCACTGTGATCTTAAGAATCTCTTTGCATTTGTCAAAGAGGATACATGCAGCATCTCTCCTGCTGGGCGTTGCTTGGGAATGGCATGGTGAGACCCCATCTCCCCTCTGAGCACTGCTCTGCTCCCATGGGCACGTGAGTCCTTGGAGCTCTGTCCAGTCTGTATCTAGTCCTCCTTTTCCTCTGCCATTGCTATACTTGTATTGCCAGGAAACCTCATTTCATTTAGGCTTGTTATGCTTTGTCAGGTGAGTACTACACTATATAATGTGTTTGTTTCTCTGCGTTCTCTGGGGGTGCCTTGAACACAATTAAAGCTCATTGCAAGCTGATTCTGGAACAAAAAGGTAGTGAAAAAATAAATTAAAAAAAAAAAGAGTGAAAACAAAACAGAAAACAAACAAAACAAAAGCAAAAACGTTGGCTGTATTATCAGGAGATCCCAGTATTTATATCACTGACTTCCTAACGTGATGACTCAGGCGTCAAGAGTTTGATGCTGCAGTATAAAACTATTATTTTATATATTGTACAAGTAATTTATTAAATGTCTTTCTAAGGGTATATGCTGCTTTTAAGATGCACTATATTTTTGGATCTAATCCCTGTATTATTTTTTTCCCAAGGAAGTAAAATGTGCTGCAAAAGCAAGCCACAGTGATTAGTATGCTAACTGCTACTTCTCTTTAAAAAGCAGAGTGGGAACGAGATATGTAACTTTGCTAAGTGGATTAACTCCTGCCAGAGAAATGATTAATGCTGATACTGTGGTTGTTAATCTGGAGTGTGACACTTCATCATGTCTGTATCCTAAAGAGTGCTTAAATAGAAGTTAAAATGCCTAGATATATAGTTAATTTTTTTAATCTGTGACTTCATGACTGCCTAGTAAATAAAACAAATCTGCATGCTGGAATCACTATAATCCTGTAATAAAATTAAAAACTGATCCACTAGGAGAAAATGTGGTGAAGCATTGCAATTCCAGAATCAACACCACATCCTCATCTGTGTCTTGTAATCCACTGCTGTGGTGGTGAGGAGAGAGAGTAAGGGGTGCATTCGCAGAATAGGAGACCCATAGTGAATTTTGCAGTGAGACAAAGTGGATGTTTGCCAGCTTTCCACAGTCTCACATTTTGCTCCACTTGACATCCTCTACCATTACAACAAGCAGTGCTGCTTCCACTTCTTTTTTTCCCCGATCTGAGATGCTTTTGAAGGTGCCTCTGGGTGAATGTTGTAGCCCATGGCTACAGCATTTTAAAAGTCTCTATTTTAGGGCTGCCTTGAGAAGTTTTATCTCAGTATGAGCAGCGGCTTTGCATAAGGAGGGGATCTGCTAAGTATGGAGCAGTTTTATTTTTATCAGAAGTGAGGTGAAACTCAAACTATTAACATAAAGAATTTCTGCTCTCTTTCCTGGTAAAAATTTTCTCAACAGATTTTGACTTCATTTCAGTTTTGTCTCTGCCAACACAGTCCAAGTTAATTTTGCATCCATATATAGAATACATGTATGTATGTATGTATACATACATCTATAATTCTAGTCAGTGTGTGTTTGTGTATTTTACTGTTTATAATACATATATGTATATTTATAATACTCCCTGGAGTATTTTATGACTCAGGCATCAGGTCTGATGCTGTAGAATACAATATATGTGTATATGCATATGTTCAAATTCTGTGTGTATATTTAAAAGATCTATTGTTGGTGGTCTGTAGAATAATAATTCCCTCTACTCTTAAAATTTTAATGGCATTACTTGCAAAGATTAAGTGTACAGTATTTTCCTACACTCCACCAAGATAGGTATTATTTATATTGAAGTCAATTATTGATGAGCATTTTAAGGTATTACATTAATAATATTGCCATTTTTGCTAACAAAATCACTTTTTGGCAGGAAGGAATGCTAAAAATATCTTTTTTATAAGCTTATTGCCCCAACCAAACGACTGCTAAAAAGCCAGTTAGATGACTCCTGTTCTTGTGCAAACTTACGTGACTGTGGGCAGAGCCCTTGCCATAACTGACAGTAACTGTGTGGTTCGTGCAGTGCCATTGTTGTCCCTTTTGGCTAATTAAGGGCATGCAGAAAGAAACTAACATCCCAAAATAGAAATTGGAACTGGCAGTGTTTGATTTCATTGATTGCTTAGAAGCAGAGATGGTCCCAGGCTACGCACCCAAACGACTCCCCCTGCTTTGGAGGGAGCCAGGCGGGGGCTGCGGTGGACGGTGGGCTCATCCCTGCAGCCAGAGGAGCCCGTGCTCTGGGATGTGGGCAGAGGAGGGAGCAGCTGCCCCGTGCTGGGGGTTGTGGCTGGCACCCCCTGCCCAGGCTGGTGGTACCCTGCAGCTGTGATGTACCCGAGAGGAATGTGCATGGTTTCAGTCCTGTTCTCACTGCTGCGCTTGCTCTGCCTGAAGCTCTCTGGATCCCTCAGACCAGCAGGAATGATACTAAACACTTTGGTGATACTCAATGCGTGGTTGTTTACTCAAAGTTGCAAGCATCACCTTTGATTTCAAGGGTGAGGATGCCCTAAGAGTTTGTTCCAGAACCAGTTGGTTACAAGTGCACCTCTTATATATGCCTTACAAACTTCGGAGGCCATATTCAAAACAGGGTTTTATCAGTGTATGCAAGGGGGTGCAACCCCTCTTCTCTTCCTCCCCAGGTCAAACAGTATGGACAGTTTTCACACATATCTACCTGTATAACCCTCTGTACCTCTCATAACTGGTCAATGACTGTAACAGGTTACATCAGGTGTTTTTTCTACATACTTTTTACACAAATTCTATGCGATTAATGTAACTTAATTCAATGCATCATTTTATTGTACTAGTTCTTAAGCTTGTCTTTATTTTTTTTTTCTAGGTGACTGTGGTTTCTTGTGATTTTTATTGTATAAATAAATGAGGTGGCTGTTGATGCTTACTCTCTGTTACTAAGAATTTTTACCTTTTTGGAAGAAAGCATTGCTATGAACTAATGAATTTAAAATGTCATTTACTCATTGTAAATACAGTATTGTGCAAAAAAACAAAAATGAAAAAAAACCACCCAACCCTTTTCATTCATTTGAATTGCTAGTGTTAACTGAATTTTGTCTAGACACCATTTCTGTTGATGAAATAAAGACATATCATTATGTATTGTAAATTGTCTCATCGTGACTCTGAAATCAACGTTGCAGGGCCCAGCTAACACGCGGGTTGTAGGTGAGACACAGGAGGGTGGGTTGGAAACAGTTGTTACTGCCAGGTGAATCTCTGGACTAATGAAGAGACTTCTACTCACGTGGTCCCACTGCTAATTCACTAGCAGTCTTTGATCCAGGGATCCAAGCTACCTTTGATCTGCAGGAACAGCCCAGGGTGTTCCGTTGCAAACATGAAATAAGTTTTTTTGGAAGATCAAATAAGCTGTATCTATACTCGTTCCCTTAGTGCATGACTTAAGGCAATTCTGCTCAGTCTTTGTTTTGGTCTTCTAAAATGCCGGTGTACTTGTTGGAAGGTAAGGGAAGAGGCTGAGGTTTGTTTCCTCTTTAAGGAAAACCTGAGAGAAACTGAGAGAGGTTTGTGTAGTAACAAAACATAGCTAAAAAGTCTCTGTTGTATTCCTCCCTGAAAGAGGAAACTTGTGCCATGGACCATTCGCAGGAAAGCCAGAAAGGAAAAAAGAAATTATAACAGTTTTAGATGCTATTTACCACAAGCAGGACATGGGGTCCAGCGAGGAGGTGTTTGTGCTGTGGGGGTCCTACATCTGCCGCCTCTCTCCTTGTGTTGGATGCAAGCTGGGAGCCTGCCCAGCAGCTTGGCTGGAGCAGACCCAGGGAGGGGGGAATGGTGTGACCAGTTATCCTGCCCTGGCCCACACACTTGGGATGACACTCTGTGGCATGAGGAGGAGGTCAGGCTGCTGGAGGGAGGTCCCCAGGCTTTTTTATCACCAGACAGAAGACCATTAATCATGTTCCCTTGTCCACCAACCTTAGCATCTTCCTGTTGAGCATATCTGAAGAAGGCTTCCCACCCCATCAAATCTATCAGAAGATGTATCCACCTCATCAACGCAGCCTGGCAGCAGACAGAGTATGTTAGCAAAGCTGTTTCTCCATCCCTCAATTGTTGCTGGCATTTAATGGCCACCATTTCAAGTATTTATTTTCTTTTTTTTTTTTTTCCTTAAAATACTGAATAAACGCACAGGCAAATTGTCAGTGAGTTTCTAGTGAGGCAGAATATGAATGTAAATCATGTGCTCTTGAAAAAAACCAAAACACTGCAATCTTTGTGCTTGAGTTATTTTCCTGCAGTCCTGCTTTCTGCTAGCCTTGCCTTAGAGTTGTCAAGTGATGGAGGATTTTTATGCATAGGGAAAGCTGCATCGCAAACAAACTTGTTCCAAGCATCATTCCCTCCTGAGATGATAGCAAATGTGAACTGTGACAAATAAAAGCAGTTTTAAGTATGTGACCTGAAACAGGATCAGGGACAGTCAGAAGAAGCTGCTTTATTTTCCAAGTACACCAGTGGAAGAGCTGCTTTCTTGGGCTGCTTCCTTGGGCTGCATAGAACCCAGGAAGCCAACCCTCTGGAGCTAGGCTGTACTAGCAAACTGAAATGAGCTCTTTTTGGCTTTGCTTGTCTTTTGGTTCTTCTGTATGAGTTAATGAGGCTGTGAAGCAAATAAGATTTTCGTGACCACAATGTGATCTTCTCAAACAGCCAAATGGAAAGCATAGATGTTTTGCACTTAAAGTAAATTGTCTGATATCACTTAGTTTCAATTTTGAATCCAAAAGCATTAGCTATGAGGAGGCTACATTGGCATGGAAAGGCTCTATCAGAATTTGAGGATTGCAGCAGCACAGGCAGAAAAGCTGCAGATATTCTTCAGCTGTTTTTTGCTCTCTTTAATTTTCTGTCCTTTCAGATTCCATGACTGTTTCCACTGTTTTTTTATTCATCAGCTGCTGAAGTCTGGAGAGATAGAGGCCACATAGCCTTGCAGGTTATTTTCAAATCAAACTATTCCTTTCTTGTCAGTGCCTTGGGTCCTAGGCTACCTTGAAGTTCTGTGGATCAGGCTGGTTTCTGATATGAACACCACTAGCATGCACAACAAGTTGTGCATCCCAAAACGCTTCCCAAAGACACAAGGCTGTTTCTGCAGTGGCAGCACACACTGGCAAGATCCAGCTCAGTCTACGTGAGAGAAATCTTGAGTTGTGGAGTGAGCTACCCAGTAACAGCAGCAGTCAGAGCACAACACAGCTGGGATTGGCATGAAATGGAGGAATAAAGTGTTTGCTTTTTCAAACTGTATTATCAATTTAGCATTACAGCAGCGGGACAGGGGAACATAATGACAGAAAATCTGCTTTTCATCTCTCTGCTGAAGGCAGTTTCTACTCAGTCCCTTAGTTTATTTCTTCTCCTTAGAATGTCCTTACTTTTTCATGATGGATGATAGTTCTAGGAGCATGCTCTGAAAGACAACAAGAGAAAGAAAGCACAAAACTGAATTGGCTTAAAGGAGAAAAAGAAATGCTATCATAGTAATTAACCCCAGCACAAACATAGTTAAGGGAATCTGGTGTTTAGCTGACAACATACTTACCTTGTAGGGCTTTGTTCAATGCTAATGGGGGGGTGGGAAGAAGGGAAACACCTTGATTTCAAACCAAAATAAATATATGAATGCAATGATATGACCAGCAGGTTGAGGGGGGTGATTCTCCCTCTCTACTCAGCTCCTCCGAGACCTCACCTGGAGTGTTGCATCCAGCTCTGGGACCAGAATATAAGAATGTCATGGACCTGCTGGAGAAAGTCCAGAGGAGGGCCATGAGGATGGCCAGAGGGGCGGGGACACCTGTCCTATGAAGACAGGCTGAGTTAGGGTTGTTCAGCCTGGAGAAGAGGAGGCTTCAGGGAGACCTTACAGCACCTTCCAGTACCTAAAGAGGGCTTGCAGCAAAGCTGTAGAGGGACTGTTAGCAAGGGCATGTGATGGGACAAAGGGTAATGGCTTTAAACTGAAAAAAGAATAGGCTTAGATTGGGTATTAGAAAGAAATTCTTTACTGTGATGGTGATGAGGCACTGGAGAAGGTTGCCCTGAGCTGTTTTGGATGTACCATTCCTGCAAGTGTTCAAGGCCAGGTTGGATGTGGCATTGAGCAATGTGGTTTAGTGGAAGCTGTCCCAGCCCATGGGTGTGGGGGTTGGAACTAGATGATCTTTAAGGTCCTTTTAAACCCAAATCATTCTGATTCTATAATTCTGTGATTTAGTAATTTGTTTGAAATCAGTGAACCCACCCTAGTAGCTCTTCCTGTACATAGTAAGGAGGTTTGTATCTTTTTGAATTCTTTAAAACCTTACAAAGATGGACTCAATTAAACAAGTTCCACTTTCTAAAATCCAGCTTATTTGTTTTTTGCTGCACAGATCCTCAGACGGGTTCATTAGTGTTCAACTGCTGCTGACACCCAAAGTTTATCTGTGTTTGTACAGAAGTGGTGAACGGTTACCTTTGGGTGGCCAAGTGGCTTTTGCAGGAAAATTGGTATATTTGCTGTCCTCACCACAAGTTTCTTCTGAGTGCTCCAGGGCAGAATAAAATACAAGTACTGTGGGATTTATTTATTTTTTTAAAGAGGTATTTACCCTGAAAAGCTGTACAAAACCAGCAGTAGTTACCAGCAGGTGTAAATGTGAATACCTTTGAGGATTCTCAAAAATCCTAGAGGAACACAGGGATTTGCCAGTCCCTTACCCCACCTGCAGATTTTCCTGGTGGAGCTCATGTGTGTAAATAACTCCTCCGTGATTATCAGGTTTGTGATTTCAATGTACATTCACTCTTATCAAGCGGTTGCAGCCCCAGAAGCAAGAGCAGGTGAGCAGCTAGTTAAATGAGTATTTATTCCTTACACGATGCTGAAAGGTTGAGTAAACATGCCCTGTTCTGAAGAAGATGGCAAGCACTCATGCTGAACAGCAGCTTTCTCTTCCCTATCCTGCTCACTATGGAGAGTTTTCCCAGTGGGTAAGAGGCTCAAAGCTGAATGGAGAATTGAGAAGCAGGAAAAAATTGAACAGCATGGAGGAATAAAAGAGCAGTGCAATGAGGGAAACCAAACCTAGTGAATTGTAAAATTTTCACAACTTTGACAGAGCCAGGATTTCAGCCCTAGAGACTTTCTTCTCTGCAAAAGAATAAAACCAGCAGCCCTATCTCACACTAATTCTGCAATCTGAGAGTATCAGTGTCACCATCTGCTTCATTGTTAATTTTATTCCCTTCATTCACCATAAGAAGGGAGTCTTGTTTTAAAGATGCATTGGTTACTTTGTAGCCAAAAATACAGACTTATTAAAATGACACTGTGAAAGCACAGGACACTCTGGAGGAGACGATGAGGAAGATGCAGCACTTCCTGAAAAACAAAAGTCTAGAGTGCCTAAAATGCTTAAGATTTCTTTATGAAAGTCTTGATCTACTAATTTTGGTTGCTAAAATCATTATACATCTTCTATTGATTTCCAGTTTTGCTTCTTGATTTAGGAACTTATCATGGCTTCATCAAGAAACACAAACATTAGATAATGTCAAGCCCCCATCTTCTTGGAATACCCTAGGGTACTCTAGAAAGAGCACGAGCACAGTAGAGCACATAACTTCTTAATACAGGTTGAGGCATGGGTTGCAAATATAATTTGTTCCAAGTCATCTGAAAGTTGGTGCTTTTGTGAAGAGCTGCCAATCTAGTGTAACAACTCACAATCCCAGTTAACCAAATTAAAATTCCTAGGTTTTAGAGCACAGCATAGAATTCTTTAGAAAGCTATCATATAGGTAAAGACCAAAAAGAACTGATGCTGGACATCCTGCTAGGTAGCATGGAATTGGAATCCTCTGCTTTAGAAGGGCAGGAAACACAGCTAGCGAAGACTTCGAATGCAGTTAGCAATGAAATACCAGCCTCCAGCTTTTGTAGAAGTGATTGCATTCAGTAATTGAGTTGGGAAGACATTGTGACACTCTGAAGATGGAGAGTCAGGCTGTGGTCACCTCAGCTGAGCTGTCTGGTCATTCTGCCATCACTCCCTGGTCTGCAGAAAATGGGTGAGGAGGAAGATTGCTTGATTCTGGCAAACAGTGCCTTTGGAAGTAAAGCTGCCATCTTCTCTAACTGTTCATTTGGAGTGCTCAGGTCTGCTTTTCATGCCCTCAGAGATAAGAAGAGAGTTATTCTGTGATCCTAATGGCTTGACACAATCTTGCATGTGGATGCTGGGAGACAATACCCCTCAGTGCAATGCTCCAAGAGCCAGGTGCCTATTCTGGGCTGTAATTCCTGGCCCTGCCTATTTTCAAGAGAGCACAAGTTGTATCTGTACTTGTTATAAACTGATCTTAGACTGCATCAGTCTATTAATCTTATCAGGCTTAAGCATGTATTATCCACCACTCAAGACCCTGACTGGTGCAAATTATGAGGTCTTTTTCTCAGAATATAATTCATGTGCAGAGTCCTATGGACAGCAGCATAATTCCTACACACCTTTGTGGATCCACCTCCTGGCTGTCAGCTATGATTATGGATATACTAAATTCAGTGAAGGTTTTTTCACTCAGTTGTGTGTGAAAAGCTGCCATTTAAGGCCTGCTTCACCTAATGGAGTCTGACAGCATGGGACCATGCAGAGGATGCCCTTTTGCTCCATAGCTGTATCTCCCCTTAAATAAAAGTTAAAATGTGGTGAGAGAAGCAAACCTTAGGGCAGAACCATATGTGTACCCACAATATCTCTGAGAAGATAAAATACTGTTTATTCTCTAAGAGGTATCCTCTAAGTGAGCCTTGGAAATTATTAGCTTGGAGACAGTTACCAATGAACAAATTGTTTTCTGTCACTTCAAAGCATGCTGACTGTGGTCCACAGGACCAAGGTTTGGAGACATGCAGATAGTCTGACTTGAGCTGTACACAGTTGCTGGATTCCCTTGTCAGTGTAGAGTTTTGTAACATTATATTGAGATTAGCTCATCTGTATAGTCAGCAATGCTCTTGTCATTGTGTTAGGTGGAATGAAATCAGTTGGAAATAATTCTCATGTCATGCATTTATTCTCTACCTTTGTTTGCCATGTGCTTGAAGGTCCAGGTTTGGTGCTCTGTCTTCAGAATCTAATAAACCTAAAGCTTGACCAACAGAGGCTCAAAAAAAGTTTGCTTTTTTCCTAACAAATCTTTAGTCAAATAAATTTTTTAGGTTTTCTGTCTCTCTGACTTTGGCTTCCTGGATAGCCTTCTAGTTTGTGGCCACACATGGGTGGTCTGTATAAATCCTACAAATGGGAAGGGCATGTCTTCTTTTTTAGATACAGAGCTGGTCTTGTTTGCACTGAAGTCTGGAAAAGTTGAGGAATCCTGGTAGCCAAACAGGCATTTTGTAATCAATATCCTACTGTGCTGTTTCATAGGGGCTTTCAGTGAAGAATTAAATGCATTCTCTCCTAAGGGTCCAAAATAACCTTTCCTCCAAAGAGGAAGGCCTAAGGCAAACTTCCTGTTCTCTTTGAGAGATGCAGTTTTGTACTTGTGAAAAAAAATCGTGTTTATGACCCAGCCAATTACTATCCAAAACCTGGTCTTCATAGTTTGATCCACAGGGTCCAATACATAATGAGAAGTAACTTTTAACACATTTATCCCTAATGATTATTATTTGCTTGTTAGAGATTCAGTTTTGGTGTGGAAATGGCATTGGTAATACTGGTCAGAAAAAAGCCCATCACTGGTTGAAGATCAAGCATCCATAAATTGTACCCTTAGACTTGCTTGGTGCTTTCAGAGCCACAACTCACAGAGCGCAGTTGACTTGTCTGAAGACTTTTGCAGTATCAGATGGATGGATTTTGTGTAACTTCGAGGGTTTCTTTCAGCTAGGAAGAAAACTATGGTGTTTGTGGGCAGCTGCAGCTGCCCTGCTGCCTTAGCACAGAACATGGGGATGTGCTTGGTTGGAGATTGCTAGAATGGTTATTGAGCTGTAGAAAGTGATCTTTTCAATGTTGAGTTGATACTCCTCTCTCATTGAACCTAATACAAAGAATGCTACAGACAAATTCTGGCAGAATGGTGTGGATGAGGGGGAAAAAGAAAAAAAACTTTAACCCGTACGGAACTAAAGATGATAGTTTGGGAAATTTATCAAAGAAAATTGAAGAACAGTGTCAATTCTCCTTTTAGGCTACCCAGCTTAGATTTGTAAAATCCAGGTTAGAACGGACTGTATTTTATCTGTTTAAAGTATGTTTGTGCATTGGATTCACTGTTATGCTAAAAAGTGTCTGTACTTTGACTTTTTTTGCATTAGTGTTACAAGTCACTGTTAATCAGGGATGGCAGTAGGCAATGTTTTTGTATGCTTCATTGGGATTTTTTTTTAATATAGCTACTTTTAAGTACTTATTAAAAAAAATATGATCAATAGATTTTAAATAAAATCATACACATTTTTCTTTTATCTAAACATTACCTCTCCTATGAGGAGGGGCTGAGAAAGTTGGGGTTGTTCAGTCTGGAGAAGGCTCCAAGGTGACTTAGTAGTGGCCTTCCAGTAAGTAAAAGGGAGCTGACAAGAGAGCTGGAGAGGGACTGTTAGCAAGGGCATGTAGTGATGGAACAAGGGGGAATGGCTTTAAACTGAAAGAGGGCAGATTTAGTAGGAGGAAATTCTTTACTGTGAGGGTGGTGGGGGGCTGGAACTGGTTGCCCAGAGAAGTTGTAGATGCCCCATCCCTGGAAGTGTTCTAGGCCAGGCTTGAGGGCACTTTGGGCAACCTGGTCTAGTGGAAGGTGTCCCTTGACAGGGTGAGGGTTGGAACTAGATGATCTTTAAGATCCCTTCCAACCCAAATCATTCTGTGATTCTGTCATTAATACATGATTATCATCTTCTGGACAATATAAAAACAAATCAAACCAATGCTGAGTGCATTTGATCAAAATAAATAGTTAATATAGGAACTGAGGAATACAGACTAGAAACGTATTCAAGTTTTAATGCCCAGGTTCAACATATTTATGATGCACCAGCATATTTGTGTATTGAAATCAGTATTCATAAAAGTGCTGCAGCAGTGCCAGAATAAATGCATTTGCCAAAACCTTGCCTCAGTGGAATTAAGAAGTACAAGTACTTTTAAATATTGTATGCTGTAAGCAGGAAGCACCAGGCAGCATACCTACATCAGTCACATTTTAAAATGCTAGCACAAGCCCTGTACATAATGATCACCAAAGACAGCATGCTGGGAGAGTGTTACTTTCAAGAGTAATGACATTGTTTTGCAAACTGACTATATTTTTCTGAAGGTCTCCCCTGGAAGGTAGAATCATTGTCATTACATAGGAAAAGCTGCCAACCAACTTCTGTGAGTTCTCAAGAGAGTGCTACTGAAATTCTGTCTTGCTTTGAATAACTTTCTGCATTCACCTTTTTAAAGGGCCTTCTATCTGAGTATCTAGAGCCAGCAGATCAACAGATTAGGCTCTAGGCCCTCTCCCTGTATTAGAAAGATTGAAGTGGAAAGTGGTTAAATTGCGCCTAAGTGACAATTTAACATGGCTTATGCTGACTGGCTTTCTGTAGGAACTGTAACCCCATGGAAACTGGAAGTCACAAACAATTTTTGGATAAGCAGTATAAAGGAGCCTTGTATTTCTTACCAGAAAAGATTTGAAGTTTGTTGGCTTTGTTTGTTTTGTATATAGGAAAAAAAAAGGAGAGGGGGAGTTGTTTAGGAAGAGCGAGGAAAAAGAATTGAACAGAATCTATGACTTTGAGCATTGTGTGAAGTAATCATGTTTATTACATGCCCTATAAAAAGGTATTTATGGGCTTGCTACTGCAAGTGATTGTAAAGGAGCCTCTATGCTCTCAAAGAACCAAACCTGTGATCTGAGATCACCAGAATTCAAATCTCTTTTAAGAAAGCCTTGTTGACTCTTGAATACGAGCACTATATCTTGCCAACATTATGACTGTAAGCAAGCCCAGAACATGTGGCCAAAGAAAAAGAGGAGCTTCTGAAAAAGCAATTCTGTAGTCGTTGGCTCTGGCATTGCAATTGTTTAGTGGGGGTTTTTACATGTAGATCTTTTGATTTATTCATTGAACAATTGTTTGACTTGGAGGTCACCTCTGAGACAAACCTGAAACCGAGAGAAGTTGTGTCATTGAACTCAACGCATTCTTGGCTTCTCTTTCTTACACTGGCTGGAGCTGAAGAAGTTTTCCCTGGGACAATCCTCGTCGAGTGGATTGGGATGATGGAATGAGTATATAAAGAAGCCGGGATTCGGTGACTTAGAGCTCCTCGGGACTCAGTAATTCCCTGGTATTCCCGCTTTCACGGCAGAAGGAGGCCGAGCGTTTGGGAGCTTGGCTTTGTCCGGGGGGCCGCGAGGGGCTGGGGCTGTGTTGGCGGTCCTGCCCGAGCCGTTCTGCCCCCTGGCTCGCCCCCTCCTCCCCAGGGCCGGCACAGGCTGCCGCGGCCCCCCGCCGCCCCCCTCCCGCGGGCCGTCCCGGCCGCTACTTGCCATGGACAGGCGGCGTCCCGAGGCGGCGGGCGGCGGGCTGGGCGCGCCCTCCTCGCGGCGCTGCCCCTCCGAGCCGGAGCCGGAGCCGGGGCCGGGGCCGGGGCCGGAGCCGCCGCGGGAGGCGGTGCTCTCGCTGTCGCTGCCCGCCCGGCTCCCGGTGAGCACGCGGGAGAGGAAGCTGGACTTGCGGGTGCCGGGGCAGTGCCCGCTGTCCGGGGAGTCGCCGCGCTCCTCATCCAGATCGCGGCAGGCGCTCGCCCGGCTCTGCCTGCGGGGCGCCCGGCGAGCAGCGGCAGCCGCCCCCGCCGCCCCTGCCCCTCCGCCCGCCGGGGCGGCCCGCGGCGCCTCCTCGCTGCTGGAGGAGGGCGGCTGGTGCTGTCCGTGGTGCCGCCGGCGCGGCGGCGGCGTTGCCCGGAGCTGCCCGCGGTGCTGCCGGGCCGGCGGCGGAGCGGGGGCGGCGGGCGCGGGCGGCGGCGGCGGGAGCGGCGCGGGCGCGGGGCGCGGCGGGGACGCGTTGCTGGCCAGGCAGGGCGGCGGAGGCACCACCGAGCTCTTCTTGGAGTTGTACGCGCTGGGCTCCTCCTCGGACGGGCCCGCCGGCCACAGCGGCTGCCCGCACAGGCTCTTCTGGATCTTCTTGATGCCCAGGTGGGCGATTTCGAGGATGTTGAGGAAGAGGGAGACGGCGGCGATGCTGTTCATGAAAACCATAAAGATGGTCTTCTCTGTGGGTCGGGACACAAAACAATCCACCGTGTTAGGGCAGGGGGGCCGAGTGCATTTGTAAAGGGGAGACATGTGAAACCCATATAAAAGATACTGACCTATCATAAAGCCCACTTCGACCACCGACCGGGTCAGGATATGTAGGACATAGGTGCGCAGCAGGGACCCTCTCAAGGGTGCCTTATTCACTTTCTTCTGTTCCTCCAGCTTACGGAGTTCTCTCTCCACTCTCCTGTGTTCCTCGAGCATGGGCTCCAGGTCCTCGAGCTGAGCCCGCAGGTGGGCTTTCCTGTTCTGCCGCTCTTTCTCCAGGGCCCTCAACCTGTAGAGCGCGTGGCCCATGTACACTAAGGATGGGGAGGAGACAAATATGATCTGCAGTACCCAGTATCTGATCAAAGAAATGGGGAAGGCTTTGTCGTAACAGATATTGTTGCAGCCAGGTTGCTCCGTGTTGCAGATGAACTCGGACTGCTCATCATCCCAGACATCTTCAGCGGCCACTCCCAGCACCAGCATCCGGAATATGAACAGGATTGTGAGCCAGATTTTGCCAACTATGGTGGAGTGGATGTGCACTTCTTCAAGGATGCTGCCCAACAAGTTCCAGTCCCCCATGGTCAGAAGTTCATATCTGGGGGGGAAAAAAAGTTATTTTTTTGCAATGATGGATTTCTTTTAGAAATGGGCATTTTTAGTTTTTGTTGTTGTTTTTGTTGTTTGTTTTTGGTATTTTTGTTAATTTTAATATATGTGTTTCAGATACATTCTTCTGGTAGCTGGAGAGCTCTTAGAAGTTTGTCATTACTTTCTACTTACTGAGCCTTTAAATTAATTCAAACTTCATGATTACTGGTCAAAGATGCACATGTGAGATTATTTAAAGATTAAGAGATATTAATTTCAGCTGTAAACCACAGTACTTCATAACTGCCCATAGCTTTATATTCTTTTCTTCCCACAAGTAATGAAGATCACTTTTTTCCAGCCTTGCAAATCATTTGCCAACTACAGGTTAATTCTACACTCATTTAATTCTACACTCCATTCCACACTGACTATGGATTTGCCATAGTTTTGCCACAATGAATAATGTTATTTGCTTTATTATTTTTGGATAAAGTTTTGAGAAATGTCCTATAGCTGTGACTTAAAAATAGTTTCATTTTTTACACCAAGGTAGTAGCAATTTTAGTGCCATCCATCCAACATTTTCCCATCTACCCAGGTAACAATTCACAAGTTTCTCTCTGAAACTACAAATACATAGCTGATTTACACATAGCTGTACATTTGCAGTCTCAGTTCTAGGATAATATCAATAAACTGAGTGCTTCTAGGGTTAATACCTTTATTTTTATGTATCAAGTTTGCTGCATCTTAATTATAGACTTTAGCATATGAGATAATTGAATCAGAGTGATGTGAAGGTTTTTAACAGTGAGTGTGTGAAAATCTTTTTAACTATTTCTGTCCCAGAAACTGATTCACAAGCAAATTAGTCTATGTTCTGCTTGATTTACAAGCTGCTTCTTTTGAAGCTTTGTTTTGGAGCTTCAGATAATATGGGGAATTGAAATGTAAGATATTTGACTGTTTATTTGTGAATCAACTGCATGTTTGGTGTTGTGTCCCTGGAACTCTTTCTGTTAATATGGCAATAAATGATTGAAGCAACTGGGATCGTATCTGCCTTAGGATTCACACTTGAATTTCTTTTATGCTACAATACTTTCAAAACATCCCAAATTCCACTAAACCACAACCTTTAGTAAAGTACAATTTCTAAGATTTTTTTTTAAGATCTGGCTGGTTGATGAGCCCAAAATCTTGTATATTTAAATGATAGCATAGCTGGGTGATGTCACCATTATTAATATGGCTTGGCTCATGACATGATCCCAGGAAGTTCAGTTTTGCTTCAAGGCTGTATTTATCCACACTGCAAGTAAAAATACTCAGTTGTAACCAGCAGTGAAGTTATTCTCAGCATAGGCATCCTACAGACTTTATTATTATGTTTCTGGGACTGTTTTTGGTCTGCAAATTTGAATTTTCACACATGGAACTGGCTAAGTAAACACATCTATTCAAGCAATCTCTTAGGTGCTGTTATGCACCCAGAATATCTTGTTTCCCCATTCCTTTCCTCCCACACATATCACTGCAATGAGACACAGGAGGAAAACAGAAAGTCAGCAATAATTATTGTAGTCCAATGCAACAGTTAAGCAAAGGAGCTCTAGGCATATTCACTGCCTTGCAAGTGGCTGATCCCTCACTGAAATTGATTGACTCAGCAAAAAACCCCAACCAAACCACAAAACCCTAAGCATGAGGCTACAATGTAAATTCAGGGATAAATATGTTTTAATCCCAAAGATGAAATTCTCTAGCAGCAGAAACTGGAACAGAAAGTTTCTGTCTGGAACAGAAAGTGGATGTAACTATTCAGGGCAAGGGAGGTGTCTAAACATATCACCCTGGCTCAACAGAGTTTTGTTTCTTCAGTGGTTTCTACCAGTGTTTAAATAACTCTATCCTCACCTTTGCATTATAAAAGCCAACAGAGGAAATGTAATTGTAGGAATGGTATAAATTCACCCTTTAAGTGAGCCCTTGATACCAGAACACTTCCCCTCAGCTCTGCACTGGTAGAACTTTCAGTACAAATAATGACACAGTGAATACAGTGTATAAAATGAAGAAATTAGTTTAGAGCCACAAAAGCCAGTGTTTTTAAGAAATCAGCCCAAACTACTTCACTACCTTGTTATAGCAACATGCTTCTAATTTTTCCTTTTCTGTCCCCTTCCCTGGTCTTAATTGAGATCTAACAGAGTAATTTCAGTTTACTGTAAGACAGCAATCTTAAATATCAATTAAATAATTATTTCCAGTTTACTAGTAGACTAGAAATTTTAGTAGTACAGCCTATTCTATACTACTAGCACTGTAGAATAGAAATGTACCATTTTCAGTATAGAGAGTACATACCTGAGACATTTCTCATTATACCATCTAACTTTGTATCTGCCCCAGTATTTTTGTATGGTTATTTCAAACAATAAAAATTCATGCATGTAATCAGTTAGAACCAGATGGAAATCCATAATTTCTCTTGGAGGAAGTTCCTTTATTTTTGATTTTGTTACTTCTTTAAGAATCATCTTGTCATTTGCCACTATTCAAATCACTTCTATGTGACATTCACGCCATGTTTGCATCAGTTGAGGTACGAAATAGCAGCATTACAGATCTTGTCAGAAGTTAAACGTTAAGATGCAAATACTCATGGTTTTAATTTGCATTGCTTCAAGCCTGACAGGCACCTGCCTGCTCCATACAGCCCTAGAAAGAATTATTTTTATGCCACTTACCTTAGGAGAAAGCCCCTGGTTAATCTCTTAGAGCATTGCAGAAGGAGCATGCAGAACTGCTTGTTGTTATTTCTCAGAGACCTCTCTTTGAGAGTCCTAGGACATATTTTTTTTCCTTTTTTTTCTTTTCCCCAAGAGCCCAAGCATAGACGTGGTACACTGAACGGACTTCTCAGTTCTATGTAGCTGGATGCCAAGATCACTCTGTCTAAACTACTCATGCACAGTTTAAAAATCATCAGATGATAGGATGGATGATAGGATGGTGCCTCTAGCCAAAATTATCATGCAATTATTGTAGTCAGTGGCATCTAATAAAGCCATTCCCCCAAGGCTTAATCTGTACAGCAGCAGTTTGTGAAGTCTCTATGCCTTGTTTTAGTCAGTTCTTTGAACTTTACACCTCCACCCAGCTCCCAAATGGAGTTTTATTTTGTAAAATGGCTAAATAGGCAGCCTTTACAGTACAATAGAGTCTTACATTTTCTTTACATTCCATTAGTTCAGCTTTGGATCAATGCTCGAGGATCGATCGGTCATGTCCGATTTCATACCCCGCTGCCTGGTGAGTTAATTTAGGATGTGTTAGACTGAGCCTTTGCAAATGGAGGCCACAGGAACTAAGACTCGAGTCTTAAGTTAGAAACACAGACATTCAGCACAGTAACCCCTCATCCTCTGGGTTGAATAGCTGCCCTCACGCCCAGAACTGATATCTTCAGAACTGGTGTCTGTGAGAGACAAGGTTTAAAAAAGGAAGGCAAGTTGTCAAAATGGTATTTTGTGAGAAACTGGAGCCACCAGAACTTAGTTGATGATACTAAGACCTTCTACTGCCTACTCCTGCCCATGCCCTGGCCTACATTTTATGGAAATACAAAATACTCATTTTTTCCTCTCGTTATGGAACTTCTGGCCCTTTTCTTCTGTTTTATAAGGCACATGTATGATTTCTATTTCAGATTCTTCTCCCTGAAGATACTCCTACAAACCAGTGACCAGTTCTCAAATGACAGTAGCCTCACCTCTTCTTTGGAATGATCTCTGATTTATGCACCATTGCATCCTTCTCTCTCACACAAGCTGTACATGTCTCCCAGAAAGTCCTGTTTAAATGTGCCTTCAGAGCCTTGCCCTGCAGCAGCTGAGGTGGCTGCAGCACCTCTCCTTGAGCCTCAGCTTAACACAGCAGATGTATGGTTTATGCACACATTACAAACAAATGCCTTACAGGCAGTAGGAATACAATTTTCACCCCTGAGATGTGCATTAATATTCATCCAAACCTCCCAGACCTCCCCATGCTTTTCTCATCCATATACTCTCACATACCTGTCATTGCCATTTTATTTTCATGTCTCTTCTTTCCAAATCTGGTCACCAAGTCCCTGAAGCTCTTCTTTGCTGCTTCAGCTCAGAGCATTGACTGAGGCCTGGTGCTGCCTCATCAGATGCTCTTGACCTGACATCTCCAGCAGCTTCCACAGTGCCCAGGTGTTTCTCAGGAGCATCCTCTTCACCTCTGCTGGCTGTGAAAGCTTGAGAAAAGAGCAAGAGCTGCAGCACCTATGACGTGTCCATCCTGTCAGAGTTGTTCACTGCAGAAGCAGCTCATTCTGGGCCCAGCACATGTCTGTCCCATCCCACCTGTCCCTTGGCAGGTCCAGAACCACAGGCTGCCTACTTCACTCTGCCCTCAGGGCAACCTGGTTTAAGGTTTTGGTGTTCTCAGGGGACAGGGCAGGTGACAGTGGGCTGTTAAGGGACAATTTTTTGCATTTCTGCTGTAGCAGCAGAATAATTAATGGTGTCAAAGGACTGCTCCTACAAGCTTGTTAATGGTCCATATAATTAATTGTGCATGAAAGGGAAGCAGGGTGAGGGCACAGAGATGGTGGTGTTTGCAGAAGGAGAGAAGCAAGAATCTGTGGTGCCTCAGGACACTCCCTTGCTATAAGCTCCTGCCACAGACAGAACCAGCTTGATTCACAGTGTGAACTGACAGCAGGCTGTGTGTGGATGGGTGGGAGGGAATATATCCTGCAGATAGAGATGGGACCTTGGCCAGTGGTGACTGAAATAGGCAACTGTGAGAAGCAGCACAGTGGGAACCAGCTCATCTTCACGCCTGACCTTCCCTGACCAGGAGAGACCTCCCTGCTGGGAAGCAGAGACCCAAGGAAGATAGTGCTGGGGCAGGAGCAATCACAGCCAAGGAGGGGGAAAGGTTGGTCCTGGTGGTTATTCACTAAATCCCAGTATCCAAATCCAGTATGGGGCATTTACTCTGCCTTGTGTGGGACAGCAGGATTCTGCACCTGGGATGGGGTGACCCTGGGTGTAGGTGCAGACTGGGGCATGAGAGGCTGGAAACAGAGCCACAGAAAGGATCCTGGTCCTTGGCAAGTTGAACATGAGTCAGCAGTGCCCTGGCAGCCAGGAGGGCCAACCCTGCCCTGGGTGCATCAGGCACAGCATGGCCAGCTGGGCAAGGGAGGGCATTGTCCTGCTCTGCTCTGCCCTGGGGCAGCCTCACCTCGAGTGCTGGGGGCAGCTTTGGGTGCCACAGTGTGAGAAAGACATTCAGCTATAGGAGAGAGCATCCAAAGGAGGTCAACAGTGACGGTGAAGGGCCTTGAGGGGAAGCTGCCTGAGGTGACTTGGTCTGTTCAGCCTGGAGGAGACCCATTGCAATCCACAACTTTGTGAGGGGAAGAGGAGGGGCAGATGCTGATCTCTTCTCTGTGGTGCCCAGTGATAGGATGCAAGGAAATGGCCTGAAGTTGTGTCAGAGAAGGTTTAGGTTTGGATATTAGAAAAAGGGTCTTTGTTCACAAGGTGGCTGAGCACTGGAACAGCCTCCCCAGAGAAGTGGTGACAGCCACCAAGCCTGAGAGAGTTCAAGAAGCATTTGGACAACACTCTCAGGCAGATGGAGGCATTCCTGGGGCTGTCCTGTGCAGGGCCAGGAGCTGGATCCCTGTAGGTTTCTTCCAACTCTCAATAATTTTTGATTCTAAATTAGAAGTGCCAGCTAGTACAAAATAAGTTCTTCTAGTATTAGATCCAAATACACTTTTTATAGCATTGCAGGTTTTCACATTCTTGTCAGGGACTCACACATTTGAAAAACAGAAAAATATATATGTGGGAACTAATAGTAATCTTCTTATAACACAGACAGCAGCATTTCCTTGCACTAATACTTCACATTTCTGACATCACAACAAAGCTAACAGTACAGGGTCAAAACCACTTCAAAGTGCCCATGCTTTCTGCTGTCTCACCAAACCTATCAGAAATTGGATGTGAACAGTGAGCTGGACAACAGGCTGCAGCCAAAGCAGTTCAGGTATGGGCATAATGAAATGCAAAGATGAGACTACAGAATTTTAGCTTTAGCCTAAACCACTAACTGGTACAGTGTACTCTCACTGTCTAGAAAGACCTTGGCTTATTAAAAAAGTCACTTCACTTGAACTTCCTTCCATTTTACTAGACAAACATTGCTGTTACTACTGGTACTAACTCGCTCCTTCTGGAGCAAGTTACCTTTCACAGGAACCAAACAGCCACCCCTGAAACTTTATCCATCTTTCCTAGCAAAGCCAATTCTGCTCCTGAAATGCCTCAACTGATTTCATAGATTCTTCTAAGAAATCCTTAAGACTGCTCCTCAGCATGCTTTATTACTGCTGCTTCCCTTCATGAAGACAAATTGCTAAAGATTATTCTGCATCTGATTTTAGAGTGCATACAATGAGAGGAAAGCCTTAATGGGAATAGCTATGTGTTGCTGGATTGACATCTCAGAGAAGTGTCCTGAGTTAAGACAACTGTTGTATGTACACCTTTAGCTGCCAACAGACTTTGCCTGAGAAAGAATCCCTCAAAATTCAATGCCCCATGATTTCACTATCATGCACATCTCCACTCTCTTGATTTAAACTCTAGAAAATTTTTTAATAGTCACAACCATTAAACAGAATCCTGTAAAAATATGTGTGTTGGATAGAAGTAGACCTATCCTTCAGTAGCAAGTTGGAGTAAGACTCTTGAAGGGCCACCAGCTACAGTCTTCCAGTGATAGGTCCTGGGACACAAAATGGTCTTTCTCCTTTGCAATATTCCACTCAACAATAACCCCATGTTTCCAGAAAAACAACTGAAGTTGTAGGTCCTGTTTCATAAGTGGCTTAAGGGTTTTATGTGGTTTGTGAAACTCTCCAATTTCCAGTCACATTCACTAAGAAATAAGCAGGATGTACTCAGAGCAGTAATTAGAGCAGAGCAGCAGCTGACAACTTCCATGTTTATTGGCCAGAACATCAACATAGCTACTCACTTATACAAACTAAGAGAAGTAAATTTTAATGCTCTTCACAGCATGTGTAGCTGTCAAGCCATTAACCAACAGTTCTAGAAAATATTTTGATATACCTGAGGTTTCACAAAGTAGACTGTAGAATTACATACAGTACATTTGGCATATATGTATCAAAATTCTTGTTGGAGAAATAAATTAGAAACAATGTTACAAAACCACTCCAAGCCAACCTTTGTTCAACAAGAACATGTGTGTGAGTTTTAGAATTTTATTTTTTGTATTGCTCTTACAGTAAGCAAACTATTCAGTTTATACAAAATAAACCTGTAGTTTTATATACTTTAAAAAATCATCTTTGGCTAAACAAAGCTCTTTCTATTTTTATACATATATTTATATATATACACAAACATCAGATATTTTACATGACCACATAGGAACCTGTACACATAGATACAATAGAGAGAACATTAACCAAGTTTCACACTTTACAAAAAAGGAATCCAAGTCAGATTCAAAACCATCAAACTCTGCCCCCATCACCTATACAGATATGAAAGTAAGTAAACACACATAAGGAATAAACAACTTTGTAATAAAATACTGCCTGCCTTTTTTGATGCAGAGAGGAAGCACTTAAGTAGAGAGAAGTGACTTCCCTCAGTGCCTTCAGTACTGTGCACATGTTGATCTATAAAGATATGGTTAAAAGAACACTCTTAGGAGAGTCTGATTTTTCCACACACATGAACAGTTCTCTGCAAACTGACTATTCTGAAAACAGTTTCAGTTAGATTTAAATCTCCAACAAATTAACAATTGTCACAAACATTTGTTAAGAACAAGCATGGGCTGGTGCACTGATCCCCCACTGAAATCACCAGGCACTGACTGACAGCAAAGCACGGAAGGTGAGATTTGATCATTGAAAGCAATGTTCAGAAACAAGCACAGAAGATGGAAGACTGCCAGAACTGACATCATCACCCACTCAAGTTGTTCCTTGTAACAGTTTGCAGAGCACTGCCTGAAACAAGGACAATGCACTGTTTGGCAGCAGGACAATCCATTCCATAGGTCACATGTACCATACTCCAAAGGGGTCAGTGACAACATCACTGACAAATTGTCTGATGGTTTATTAGAAAGAGAAGTCTGTCCCATTAGCTGGAGAGGGAACAAAAAACATGCTGACACTGAAGAAATGGTTACTGGACTCTGAAAAAGAGCCAATTCAATCCAAGTTGAAAGGCAATGCACTTAGGTGAGGGCTATTAAATGAAGTCTAACTGTACTCAGCAGATGCTCTGACTGAATAAAGACTACAGCAATTCCAATCCTCTGCAGAAAATAAAACCTCAAAAATTAATGAATTCCTTAAACAAAACCCCCTGCAACTTCCAGGAATGTTTCTCAGAGAGAAGAAAAAACAAAACTTTTTTTGGAATTTTGGATAAACAGCAGTGTGTACAAGATGTGTGCGTAAATATATATATACACACACACACACTCTTTAGGTATGTCCTAGTAAAACTGGAAACAGTTGTAACAGATTTTTTTTAAATAGAACATAATGAATTTCTAATGCACTAAACAATGTGTAAAGATAGATGCAATTGCTGTCAAAACATGCCAAGTTGACAAGCTTTTGAAAACTGCCTGTTTTCATGGAAAAGTTCTGCTTCTGGTTATTAACTACGAAGTCACATTTTGTGTAACTGTAAAGGTCTGTTTCTAAATTTTTAAAAGAAAATAAATAATTTTTAAAAGAAAATCACTCCTCGATATTTAATTTTTTTAACAAAACAGAATGTTTATTATGTTGAAGACCTAAACAAAGTACCTTTTCCAGATGTAATTTGGAACAGAAAAACACAATGGCCTTTGCGGAGGAGCGTTCATGTAAAGTAACATTTACGCCACCCTGCACATTGACTGCTCTGGAAACAGATTCTGTTAGATTTACACCTCTAGTAAGTAAACAATTGTCACAAATGGTTGTTAAGAACAAGCTGCAAGATCCACCTCTTCCTGAGCAACAGAATTCAATTACTAGATAAGCAACTTTTGGAATCATTGCTATCCTTGCCCTGCCTTATTTTAAAAGAAAATGACCTCACTTCTTAAAATATGTTCCACAGTAACCAAGATGACCTACCTGTCAGTTCCCAGGATTATCTACCAACTGGATTCCAAAGCACTCTTACTTTTTAAGATCACAGTTCAACATCAGCACATGCAGAACTTCCAACAAGTGAAGCAAGAGCCATCACTCCCACTCTTGCCCCTGTCTCCACCCACAGAACACCTTTAACTAATAGGAGATAACCCCCTTGAAAGGATACTGCCCCATGTGCAGTGTCAAAGCCCTTTCTTTCCTTGCCACCTGGTTTGTGAAGTTCCCTCTGTGTTACTCTGTTAAATGAGTTCAGAGGAAACTCAGACAAGTAAATACTAACAGTGCACTGGATTTACCAGACTCAGTATTCTGACTCAGATACCTCCCCATAACCCCACCATACGAATGCAGTGGCTCCAGTCCATCCCTGCAGGTAACACCTGAGCCCTGTAACCATGAATAAACTTGGTTTGAGTCTACTTGCACTTGGATTTCTTGAAGAGCTTCATTAACTGCTTGAATCTTTCTGAAACCTGAAAGGACAAAAAAAGAAAGACATATCATTAAGGCCCCTGACTTCCATATCTACCAAGACAGATTGATCTGACATTAAGTTTTTTTTTAAGACCATCACTATTTACTTCAAAGAAATTTTAGTAGGAGAATTTTAGGAGCACCATTAACAAATTAAGTGGATCTAGGAAGTCTTCCTATACCTTTCACATTTGAAACAGCTTCCAGGTTAATCACAGACAGCTAGAGCCAACACAGGTTTCCCTACAAGAAGGAGGAAAAAATGAAGGCTTCAAAGCCAATTAGCCTTGAATTTGACACACGTAACCGTGAGTAAGATGCAAATGTAAAGACAAAATCTTATTTTGTGCTCCACAATTTATTGGCTATTTCTTACCCTCTCATACAATTGTTGCTTCAGGTATTTTTTGCTCATCATGGAATAATCTGCCTGACAGGGATTTTACAAAACTGGTCTGTAGATCGGAGTAAAAGGCCTTTTTGCTGAACATGGCTACAGCTGAAGCAGTAATCTCATTCAGCTCTAAGCTACTACTCTTTATTGCTGTATACATATTGCTATAGCATACTGATGATCCACCAAACTGGGAAGAGAGGCATAAATGCACAGGTAACATTATTTTATCCAACCAGTCACTCCAACAGCTTCTAAACTCCACAAAAACTCTACAACCATACAACACAATATCCTAAAATCCAAATCCCAATCATGCAGGATTTCCTAATGGATTCAAATGTGTTTCTCCCTTTCTAGATTTGCAGGATACATATTAAGAGAGCAATTCAACTCAAGTATAAAGTTAGATGCAAACCTCTGGGAATATCATACATTAATTTGGTATCTGCATCCTTTGAAACTTTTACATTAAAAGGTGAAAGGAAAAAGAGAAAAGCCTTCATTAAAAATGTCCTTTCTGCACAATCATACTTTTTCTCAGCTCTAAATTGAATCTTTGTTCTAATTTATTAAAGGTGTCCAAAGGCTTCAGGCCTCTCAAAATTGCCTTTCTTTATCTAAGTGCTGACCCAACAACAGAACAATCCTGTTGTTCCTGGATTATGAGTGGAGCAGTTCCAATGTACCAACCAAACAGGTACTTGGGAATCCCCATAATACCCCTATGTGTATTTTTAAGAAGTAACAACTGGCAGAATCTAAGATTTTTTTTTTTCAGGAATCTCCCAGAAAAGACATGAGGAAAAGAAAACTACAGATTTGGAGAAGATCTCCAAAGATTTTTGTTAAACTGTAATTGTAAATGTAGGAATACTGCTGATAGTGTATACAAGAATGATCATCACCTACCTGATTTGGGCTTTTGTTCAGCCTAGTGGCCAAGGAAAGAAAGGTTTTGCTTGATGGTCCTTTTCTCTGACATTCCAGTAAAATTTCTCGGTCATCATTTCTACAGCAAAAATGCATTTTTGAAACATTAATACATATAGTTGTGTACACATACACAAACAAAATAATACATACAGGTATATATAAAATTCAGAGTATTTCCAAACTACAGAACATGAGTTCAAACAGCAGCAACAAATTTGTGGAGGATCCTTTCTTCTACCAGCACAGAGTAACAGAGTCAGTAAGAACAAGTGGTAGAGGAGATTACATTCCCCTACTAGGGAGGGCAGGATTGTTAGAATGGAGCTAGCCCCAAACCAAAGCCAAAGAGTTTTGAGCTTCTAAACCAGATATTTAAACTTGAATTGAAAGGAATTTAGACTCAACAGAGGTCAGCATTCCAGCCTCAGTTTGCATGGCTGAACAGAAGCTTTCACCTAAGGCCTATTGATTGTGACTTCTCTAAGTGGCTACTTACTCAAACATACTCAGAGCACATCTACTGCTCACATGAGAATAAAAAACCCAGGAGTCTATTCTGAAGTGCATCATCAGTTTCCTGTTTGTCTCATCAATGAATTTAGGCAAAATGTATAGACAGCAATTTTATTTAGCTGAAACCTATCATACTTCAACAAATTCTATTTATTTTCTTCAATTTCGAAGAAAAATGTAATGACTAGTTATTTAAATAAATGTCTTTCTAAAAAAAAAAGATAAACAAAACCTGCAAAACTGAAAACCTGGTAATATTCATACAGAAATTGTAAGTCTCTTTCTGCCTTGTTGATTTGCACATTAAAAAAATCACATTAGCTTTTGCTGTCTTTTTTTTTGTGAAGGAACTGGTTTTCTTTTAATATGCTACCTAGAAACTTACTACATTTGAGCTATAGTTTAGAAAAGTCTATCCTGAAAATTCTAGAAGCCCCTTTATAAAGTGTTGATTGTGTCAAGTCATAGCAAGAACAGCAAAACCTGCCAACTATAGTTTCTTAAAAACAAGAATACACCACAATAATTTTGCACGTATTATTGACACGTATAGCCATCTCATTTGTCACCCACACCCTGCAAATCGGAATATATGGAGTTGAATGGTTGACTGGTACATTTCCACAGACTGAGCAGCTCAGACCCAAAACCAGAAAACTGCTCGCTCTCATGCCTTCCCTCAGAGGGGGAAATCTTTAGCTGTTCCTCACCAGTCACCAATGCCTCACAGGAACATCAAGAAACTTCATCCCCTACCAAGCTTGGCTGAAATTTTTGGACAGAAAAAATAAACCAGGCAGGGGAAATAATAAGAACATAGAGTGGATTACAGTAGGTCTTGTTACCTCAGCACATAAGCTTTCAAAACAAAAACCAAAAGGACTCCTTGCTTTGGGAGATGTGGATAAGAGATGGACAGCAATCTCCCACAGCAATCCTGCATTGATAAAAGGAGCTCCCTTTCCCCGTTTTAGAGAAGGGTGTAGAGCTACCAAATAACTTTGATCATTAGCTAAATAACCTTTTCTTCCCTCTTTTCAGTGTTTCACATAATTTTAAAAAACCCTTAAGTAATCAAGCAGATCAAATCAGAAATTACCTTGTCCAGGAAACTACTACTTCTCCCTTCTTTTTAATGATGTTTTTGGCATAGAGGCTAGGTGATGATGGAGATGAAGCCAAGGGAGAAGAGTCTTTATTCTGCTGGTCATTCTTCTTACTGGAACATTGCTTGGGTGATGAATTTTTATCTTCAGTCCTGACATTACCTTCATCACTCCCCTCACCTGCTGATTCAGTTCCTTTTCGTTGCCTTTTGGAATTGGAATTCTCTTTGATAGTCTCTTTTTTCCTCTTCTTATTAGTTTTATCATCTATACTTATCTGACACCCTCCACTAGTCTTTGAACTGGGTTTTGTTCCAAGATCACATTCACCTGTTACAGTCTCATTAGAAAGCTCTTCTGTTAGGTCTGCAGATGCATCAAAGCACTCTTCCAGTTCTTCCTTTTTATCACTGACTTCTGAGTTTCCTGTTGAAGTTTCCCGAGTCCCGTTATCTGCTCTGGATTCCACTGTATGACATGAAGTTCCACCAACAATACCATCTGTTATGCATGACTTCACACTGCATCCAGCAGGAAAAGAATCTTGAGATCTAACATGCATTTCATTTATGTTTTCAGATACTTGCAATTTCTGTGCCTCAGATTGCTCAGAACCTTTATCTGGGCTTTCAGTGTCATGGCTCTCTTTGTCTGAAGATTTTCTACAGGTTACAAGCAAGCCAGTAGTTTCTTCCTTGCCAAGACTACTGTGTGACTCCTTCAGAGGCTGAGCTAAGGTAGGATTCTGGTCTTGTTCAGTGCTGACATGAGGCAAGTGATCCATCTTAACCAGTTCTGGTTTGACAGATTCTTTCACGGTGGCACTCTGGCTGTCCTTTTCTTTTCCCCCAGTTCTCGTTTCTCCTTTTCCAGTCTTGGCTGAGGATGCCTGTGCCTCCTTCTCTGGAGCCATCTGCTCAGAGGCTGGTGAGGCAGACGGCACTGCCCGCCGGATCTTGACAATAAAATGGTCATTGGATTTCTCCATGATCACTGCCTGCATCGGGAGGCTGGGGCGACACTGGAAACCGGGAGCAACAGGCCGACTTGTCCACGATGAGGAACAACTTGATTTACTGCTTGAGTTATCAGACTCTAAAGCCAAATGAATGTCTTGTTCAGTGGCATCCTCCTCTCCAAGAAGTGCATCTTCGCTATAATGTGCACTAACAACACCCTCTGGAGCTGAGCTGGAATTATTCTCAGGTTTTAGGAAGCTGAGGTGAGCATCTGATTTCAAAGGTGATGGAATGGTTAAGGAAACAGCCAAATCTTCAAGGAGGATAGAAGAAATACATGATTTATTCTTCTGTAAATTGCATTCATCCTCTTTGCACGAAGCTGAGTTTGTGGAAACCTCAAACATACAGCTCTCATCCAGCACATCTGGATCAACAGGCATCTGAGGCCTAGATGCCAGTGAGGGAGCTCTTACAGGTGAAACAATAGTCCAGCTAATATCCTCATCCAGTTTACAATCCATGCATGCCTCCTTTGCAGTGATGTCTTGCTCCAGTTCAGCAGTATTATCCCTGTATTTATGACTGTCTAAAAACTGTTTTTCTGGAGTCCTGAATTCACAGTCATTTCTGTTGATACTGCCACCATTTTTTTCCAAGAGATCAGAACCTTGTAATAAGCTTTTGAAAATTTCACCCATTTGAGCATCACTTACTAGATTAAATGTAAGACTGGATGCTTGTTGTTCTGTGAGAAGCTCATAACTGAGATCAGACTTGTTAGCATCTCTGGACAGCTGGAGACCTTCCTTCTCATATTTAACACCCTTCATTGGAGTAAGAGTGTTTTGTAAATTATTCTCTTTAGAGAGGTGAACTTTTGTTTGGGAATTTCTTGTGTTATCAATGGAATTAAGACATTTTGTAAGGGCAGTTTTTGGTGCACCTGGCTTATTTTTCTCATGGTGACAGTTAGATTGTTCATAATCCACAGATTGTTTTGAAATATATTCTTCAGGCTTTTGAGAACCTTCTTTTGGGGACTTTTTTCTAGATCTCTCCACATCATTTTTATGACTGATCTTGTGGTTTTGCTTTCCGGCTCTTTCAAACTTCCCTTCCTCGCTCTCATTTTCCACATCACACAGCTTTATTATAATCCTCCTTATCTTTTCAAATAAGTAATCAAGCTGTTCATCTACAAATTTCCACAACTGTTTTTTCATATCTGATACTTGCTGGTCAAAAAGACGGTCCACTATTGCATTCTTCTTCACTTGTTTAAGTTTCGACTCTATAATATCACAGATATTCAGTTTTAATGTATCACCTAATGCACACATCTTGGAAAAGTTCAAGTATCTTATTAATGCTGTAAAGTTTATGATCCCAGATTCTATAATTCTGTGAAAATGCTGAACTGGGAAGTGTACTTTGAACTTCATATAACTTTTCCTCATCTGTTTTCGTATAGCTCTGAGCATCTGCATGATTTCTTGTATATTTGAAGGTTCAACAATAACATGAACTATTTTTTCAAGACAAGCAATGCTCACAGTTTTGTTTTTCTTCATATTCTTTGAAGATCTGAAGGTCTGATTTTTATGCCTCTCTCTGTTCTTTTGTGTGCTTACTTGCACAGAAACAAATTTTCCATTGTCTTCATTGCAGTGCACAGTCTTGCTATTTTGATTCTGTGGGCTGCTGGTCAAATTTCGTGTCTCAGAAGAAACTTTTGGTCTTGACTTTTTTGCATTTTCAGAGCCTCTCTCTGGTTTAGATCTTTCTTTATCTTCATCACTACTTATGATTTCACCTTCTTCTATTTCATCTGAAGAGATACTCAGCCGAGACTCCATCTCTAAGTGTTCATCAGACATGCTCACTGGCTTTTGATTTTCTTTGTTAACTTCCTTTGACAAGTTCTTTGAGGGACAGATGACAACAGTACTTTCAGGCATTAAATCTATAAAAAGAAAACAGCTTGCTAATCACCACAAAGAATGAAATCTTAAACAGATATTTTCAGAAAAACAAGATTCTCTTCTGTAGACTGATTGTTCAGAACTGTTTGAACTCATGAAGCCTGAGCTATAATGAGTTTGGGTGGTTTGCTTCAGCAGCTGCCAGTTTAATATATTTCTTTGAGTTTTAAAGGGCAAATGAAACTTTATTTTGAGCAAATTTTGAGGTTTAAGGGGCCTCAACATTTCACCAAACACATGTGAACTATCTCACAAATACATCAATTGGAAAGACAAAAATAAAGCAGTTTTCATCAGTTCCAAATTTCTTTCCATTTACTTTAACAAGTTTTCTGATTACTGTACCAGCTAAATTATAACTCTCACATCATTATGAAGTAATATTTATATTAGTTGACTTTTCTTTTAACAATTTCAAAACTAAAACAAATTGAGAATAAATGACCCAGTAATGAAACCTTGAAACCTAAAGAGATCTGTGTAAAACTAGCCACAATTAAGAAATGCATATATATATATTTTTTTAGTAAGTTAATAGAAAACTCTTATTTCAAGCAGTCTTCTGTCAATAGTGACCAACTCCAATTTTAGAGCACTAATATTTAAATGGCTAGAGAATCCTGGCTCCAACATTAAATGCTGCCATCACTAACAAAAAGGACTACTGGGACATACACAGCTTAAGAAAACACAATTTGTATTTTTCAGAAAGCAGTTAGAAGTAGTTTCTACTTTCCATGAGAGGATCTTTCAAGTTTTACGTAGAAAACAAGTTAGAATATACACATACAAATACCTTTGTTGTAAGTCTTCACAAGGCCTTTACAGGGACTCTCCATCTTCAGTGCTCTAGCCAAGGGACGTATTGGACTGTTCAGTGGGCTGATTGCCTTTGGAATATACCTCAAGTGATTGAGATCAATGCTCAGTATTGAGCTGTCATCATCAACAGAAACTGGGTTAGTTAATACTCTCTCTTTAGTTACAGGGCACATCTCACCACTGAGAGAAGATGCTGTTGCAGTACTGTTATCAGCTAGGTCTGGCCCCAGATCACAAGTATTCTGGTCAACTAGTGGTTCATCCTTATCACTTATCCTAGTTCTGTCCAGTGAATGAGATGCACTTGTATTAACTTCACAGATACTCTTTACCTCAATGGGATAGTCAACATTTTCTGCAGCCAGGTGATCATCATCCCTAACTACTTCCATTAAAGAGTCTGGTTTTGTTTCACTGCTATCATCTGCAACATCAGAGGACTCCAGGTCACCAGAACTTCTGGGTTCTGAGTCATCTAAGACAACACTTTGAGAACCACTTTGATCTGCAGAGCTTTCTGTGTCAGCAGCCAGCCATATTTTATCTTCCTCTTTCTTCTCTGCTGCTGACTCTAGAAGGTCTTCCATACTTGCACTTGCAGGTTCAGGTCCTGCCACTTCTGCTGCTGGTACGTAATCATCCTGCATCTCAGCCTCTGTCACAGGCAGCTCTTCACACTCAGCCACACTCCCTGTCACCTCCAGAGGCAAACATTCAGGGTGGTTCAGACCTGTCATTGCTGCTGTTTTTACTGAGGCTTCCAATTCAGCTGGATCACAAGCCTCTGCTGCTTCTGAAGGCATTTCAGACTCCATCTCATCAGGAACCAGCACCTTTGCTGCTTCTGGCAAGGCTTGGGGCTGTATCTGACCCCCTTCTTCTTCTGGTAAGGTTTCTGAGCTTGGTTCATCAGCTGTGACTGCAAGCAATGCTTCAGCCTGTGCCAGATCTGCTGCTGCTTTCAAGGCTCCATTTCCAGAACTGACAGCAACAGGCAGTGCTGGTTCCATGCTGCTCTGAGTGTCCAGAACTTGTAGTGCTGAATGACTGTGCCCTGTGGGACCACAGTCTACAGGGTGGGCAGAATCTAAGAGCTCTGCTTGCAGTGTGAGCTCTGTACCTCCCTCATCAGTGGCCTTTTGGGAAGGTGTTTTAAGTCCATCCATTGCAGAGAGACATTGCTTCTTATTAGGAGAAAGAGTTAAATTTAGCTTTTCCATAAAGCTAAGTTTTAAGTCTTTGCTTTTTTGCCCAGTGTGATTACCTTTACTTTTGGGTACCTTATCATCTTTTAAGGCGCCTGCTACTCTGGATGTTTCTTCCAGCTTAGAGGATTTGTTTCTTTCACTTTTTGTACCATGGGTACCTTTTTTGGAGTCTTTTACAGATTGGTGAGAAAATTCTTTTGCAACTTTTTTTTCACTTCTAAAATGTCTATTTTCATCCTGATCCTCTCTTTCCCTTTTCCTTTTTTCCTCAGTTCTGTGTCTTTCTGATTTGGAATGTGCTGTTTCCCATTCATGTCTACCGCTGCTTTCCTTCGAGCGTGCATATTTATGCTCTCTGCTGCTGGAATTAGAAGGTGAAGTCCTTCCTTCTCGAGAGCTATGATCATCTGTGCCCCTGTCTCTCTTGCAGTCAGTGTGCTTTACTTTTCTAGACTCTTCTGCACGACATTTATGTGATTCATGGAGACTCTTTGAATGCTCATTCTTGGAGTGTGGACTGCTTCCCCTGCTAGGCCTCCTTGCTTGTTCTTGCTGCTTCTCATTCGGTTTATTTTTTTGGCCAGCATGCTTTTCACCTTTATCATATGTTTTAATGTCCTTTTTTAAAACATTTTGTGATCTCTCATCAGCATACAATTCACCTCTTGTTTGAAATCTGTCTTTACCAGCTGTCTGTTTCTCCCAGGAAGAAATGCCCCTTTCTACTCTTCTCTCCACACATGGACTGCATTTGAGTTTCATGCTCTGACTTTTTTGTTGCAATTCATTTTTACTAGCCTTCTCTGAGAGGGTTTTCAGCTTCTGTTGAGGATCCAAATTCCCCTCCTCACTGTCCCCATCATTTCCAGTGCTCTGATGTACTTCTCTTTTGTATTTGCTGCCATTTCCCCTGCTGTGCTGTTCATTACTTTTGGTTTCTTTTCTTTCCTTTCTGTTCTCCTTGGTGGAGGTATGGTCATAGCTCAGTGCACATGTGTGAGTACCATCACTGCAGAGCTCTTCAGGAGGGTACCTGGGCAAAAGTGGCGTGTTCCTTTTCTCAGAGCCACACTTCCCACTGTCTGTGTTGTGAGATGAGTAACTGTGGTAGGCATCTTTTGAACAGTCATTCTTCATTCTGTGCTCCATCTTCATACTGTCACCAAAATCAGAAGGTCTGAATTTGGAATCTTTTGTTTTAGTTGCTCCTGGAAGGTACGTTCTGGTGAAAACGCTTCGATGGTTGGGAAATTCTGACAGCCTGTTTATAAAACAAAAGAAGTTATCTTATTTTTAAATTTATTTAAACATAACTAAAGCTGAACTGCAATGAATCCATGTTTCTGTAAAAATTGTAAACACTTTCAATTTCAAGCTAAAAAAAGGGGTGATTTAAAAAAAATTTAATTATTTCCATCAGCACAAAACAAAAGAATGTAATTTATATACATATTTTCCAAAAGAAATTCATCTAAAGAAAAATCAAGATTTATGAAAAAAATACTGTATTGCGTCTAGTTAACAATCTCAGTAATTCAAATTAGTATTTCATTGTCCAGCAATGAAAGGGAAAAAAAAAGTTGTTCTTTACAGCATTAGTGATTAATAATAATAATAATAATAATAATAATAATAATAATTTATAAGCCATCAATAAGCAAATAAACTACATTTGGGAGTTTTTGCAAGCTCCAGAAAACAAGTACACATTATAGATAGATAACCATAGATAACCAAGCCTCATCAAGGCCACATGCTACTGCTGAGAAGTCATCATATTAAAAAATAACTTAAAAAATCAAATTAAAAAGGGTATATATGTGTGATTAATGTAATTGTACCCAAGCTGTGTTTTTTTGGTTTTGTGGTTTTATAGTTGAGGGTTTTTTTTGAGGTAAACACTAACAATTCCTTGAGAGATACTAACTTTGAAATAATCTTTACATATAGATGTATTGCTTAAGAAAAGCTAATTTACTATAAACCATGCAGCAGACAAGGCATGTTTCTAAGATCTCAAGGTGCCAATTTCCCCACAATTTTCCATGGTGGATGCTTCCAAAATATCTAGATCAAATACCTTGTTCACAAACTTTCACCACCATCAGAGGATATTGAAATGGAGCTTTTAAAGTATATAAAGTGGTCAAATATTCAAAACAAAAAAGTGTTTTTCAAAGAATTTAAAATTCACTGCACTCAAAGGTGTGAAAATGAAAGCTGTTGTGTGAAAGCTGATGAGCTGAAAGAATTACACACATCAAAACCTCTTGATCTCCATCAGACTGTGCCTGGTAAATCTCTGTATTTAGCAAAGAAACCTGCATAGTTTATATGCAAATAGCCTTTAGCACAGGAACCTCAAAGGAATCTTCCTTACAACATGTTTTGGTGCAGGAAAATATAAAATGATCAAACCAAAACTCAAACAAACCAATGATGTGTGACCCAAGTGACAAGGAGGTAACCTTCTGACAAGCTGGCATCCTGAATCCCAAATCCCTGCTCTGGCTTTACATGGTTCAGAAACCTTATTGTCAGCTACTCTCCCATCCACACTTCACTGTTTCAACTCCTTCCAGTAACATTAATGGTAATAACCAAGAATTCCCCAGTTGTTATCGCTCACTACTGGAGACAGGATTTCATACCTTGCCAGGAAAACATGATATAATTTATTTCTTCTCAGTTGTTGTCTGAGAAGTTCCATGGAATTCATGTCTGAGGCCATAAAACAGACACAATTCAGCTTCAAAACTAGTAAGATATTGCTTTCAAACATCTAAGATGGTCAGATAACCCACAAGGAATAGAGGGTTACAAACAAACAAAAATACATGCAAATGGTCACCACATGGACTCCTTTTCTTAAGTAGAAACCCAAGACCTCATCAGGCAAAGGAGAGCTGTATTTCCTCTGATTGTACTGGTTCTAAACTACACAATAATTTACTAATTTGTTCATTAATTTTTTCTTAAAATGCACACAAAAATTTCTAACAAGTATATAAACATGATCAGACCACAAGCATGTTTTCAGTTCTACTGTCTATTTGTACCTTTGATGCAGATGACTAATTTCTTCATCCTTACGGTTAATTTCCACTCTTGCTGTTTTGATAAGGGCTGAAATATTCTTTTTGAGAGCCTGGTTTTCATTCTGTAGAATGATATTCTATTTTAAATATATATAAAAGAGACAGTAGGAGAGAGAGAGGGAGAGAAAAAAAACAAGAATTAGCTTGGATATCCAACCATGTAATGAAAAACAGTGCAAGACGACCACTAGGAAAGTGTCCCCACGCTGGCAAAGTAACAGTAAAACATATATAAACTCTTTCAAAGAAATCAGAATTATTGAGATTCAAAAAGTTTGGGTTTTTTTGTTTTGGTAACATTATTCACATTTATGCTTCTCTTTGTGGTAATTACTTCAAACATTTCAAGCATACAATTTAGTAAAACTGAAATATGCCATAAAACAAGTGAGCTAAAAATGATAATCCACTTCTTTGCTTCATTCTTTTACTCATTTATTTCTTTCTTGGTCATTGGATCAAATGAGAGATGTAACTGCCAAGCACTTACAGAGAAAGAGGGTAACTGTATTTCTTCTAAGATATCAAAATCAACCTTGGGCGCTTTATCATTCTAACATTTCTAGGTATGATATTCTAGAACCTGGCCAACCCTAGAAATAGTCCCTTCTCTTGATAATTGTCCTCAGCAAAGCCTGCTCAGAAAGGCAGACAGGTTTTGCAGAAAAGTGTCACAGGGCAGCAGCTGCTTACCCCTGCAGACTTAGAACCTTTGGGAGTTATGTGCAATATGCAGAAGAGCACACTGCAGAATTGCCCCAAATAATCCCCTCTACAGAATGGCACAGCAAGGGAACACCAGCTGCAGCTGAAGAGCAGTTCAGACTTATCAGAATGGCTCTATGCTCAAAGCAACACAGACATCTGCTTCCAGCTCTGATGACAGCTCAGGTGCCTCCACAGCCCTGTCCCTGGAGCATTAAAAAAACAAGAGTACTGGATACCTTTCTGATAACTATTCATTTGACACATTTACTTTCTAATCAGGAAGACAGAAGATAGCTTTTAGCAAATAAAGTCCTACTGCACACAACATTGTGAAACATTAATTTACCCAGTGATCTTGTCAGTAGGCTATCCCCACCAACCATCCTAGGCAAAACAAGCTCCTAACATCCACAGGGATGTTTTACAAACCATCCATGCAATGGATCAAGTCTGGAAAGCATATGAAATTCTTTCTCAAAGCAATAGTCAATTTACTTTGCATGATCTTGACAATATTTCCCTTTGAACTACAATACCTGTGCCTGTATTTCTTTGAATTTCTTCATCAACTCTTTAATTTGCTGCTGACATTTTCCATATTCTGCCTGCAACTGTCAAAGAGAGAAGAATTCAGAGCACAGAAATGGACTTAATTATACAGAATAGTTACTTCTCTAGATCTATACTTACTTAACACATTAATGTATATTACAAACCTCTGTTTTTCCCCCAAAGGAACATATGAAAACCATATTGAAACAAAAGGCTCCAATATGCTCCAATTGCTATGCAGGTCTCTAAAACAACACAAACACTCAGCTAAGAGGAAATCTACATGTGCATGCCTCACATTAATAGGTAAAGAATAACAGGAAGCCATATTATTGTGAAATTAAAGTCACAACCACCAAGGAGTGGGAGTTCTGAGAGCCAAATGGATGGGGACTCTCTTGACAGATCTCATGTAAGATAAAACAGGTAAGGAAAAACACAACAAAAAGTTACTACAACAAACTTGGGCTGCAAAAATAGCAAAGGACACGATCCTGCTGAGATCACAAAGTTAACTAAAATAAATTTGGCATGAGCTCTTCTTTAGAGGTAGATAGTGACAAGGTTTTCACAGGAGAATGGACAACTTCCACTCAAACACACAGTCAACAACTTTCAAACTTGCAAAGTAATATTTTCATCACTCAGCAGAGTCCTGGAGGGTTCACTCCTACTTATTCTGTGACATTTGTTAATGCCTGTCCCTTTCATGCCATTTGAATGTGTCTTACAGGCCAGGATTGGTGATGCTACTTAAATGAGTGTTGTATTGATTTGCTAGAAGCAGTTACCTACTGCATGGCCACCTTCAGTCTCAAGGACAGAATTTAACAACATGTAAAATAGATCACAGATTTATCTGCCTTACTCTGGTAAAACTTGTTAGGAGAAATGTCAACATTTTAGCTTTGTATCAGATGTCTGACCAGATCCTTGACTACAGGGAAATCCCAATGCATTTTCCCATAACACAGCTGATAAATGAACTGCATGCAAAGGATGAGAAATGGGAACAGTTCATGTCACAGAGTGACATTCACTTGAACTTGTTCTAAGAGTTTATTAGCACACTCTTGTTTTTACTTATTTAAAAAGAGCCTATTTCTCCTACAGTGTGAGCATCTGACATCATTTTCTGTACTTCTCACACAAGGAAATTAGGAACAAACCCCCCCAAAACACCAGAAGGTTTTTTTTACTTATTAATACATACCTCATCATAGGATGCTTTCTTTGCAGTCCCTTCTTCAATTAATATCTCATCAAATAAATTTAAGCTGCTTCTAGATGGTGTAGTATTTGGAGCAAAATTGTCTATATAAAGAAAAGCAATTACATGAGGAAAAAGGTATTTTTCTAACCATGTTGCATTGTGTACACAGTTCTATACTGTCTGTGCATTTTGGTTTTACTTCTTGTACTTACAAGGTAACAACACACAAAATAATTATTACATGCTTACATCATACCACGTTGCAATAAGGTACAGAGAGACCTTGAAATAGCCATCTGTAAGTGAAATGAAAGTGAAACAAAAAAACCCCCAAACAATCAAAACCAACTGACAAGCCAACACCCAAATTATTTAATTATAGTGTTTTTTCCTCAAATCAGCCTGGGTGCCCTGTTCCAAATACACTTCACTGACAGGACCTGGCTTATGACAGCCCTAAAATACAGATGCATTTGCAGACAAAAAATGAAGTCAGCTATCAAAGCTGTGCTTCCATCCTGTGGACAAGACCATAATGCAAAAAGTATTATTAATACAATGCAAGAGGATGTATAAATAACATCTTATCTGTACAGAGCAAAGATCTCACCAGCCCTCTCTGCAAATTTAAAAAACAATGGTCACTCAAAACTAGACTATTTAAAATGTTTCTACTGCATTGCTCTTTCTCCTTGCACCTTTAATGTTTACGAAACAATGCATCTCCATATAAGAAATATGAACTTAAGAAATACAAAATGCAAAATGAGAAGATATTTAGATGCTTTATGTCTGTAGGATACAGTACAGTTCTTCATAAAAACTCAATGGTCTTACAGCAGTAAGGAGAGAAATAATTGCTTAAATACTAGAAACAGCATTTCACTAAAGTGCTCTAAGGCTCACAAAAAAGAACATGTGCTGAATCCATTTAATACTCACTTTCAAAGAAGTTAAAAGAGGAAATTAATTTACATTAACACGTTGTAGGCACACAGTTTGTGGTAATTGGGAGTGGGGCTGTGGCTGAGCCTCATCCCCAATGGGCACAGCTGTGAGCAGCAGGTGAGCAGCACTGACAGCAATGAGCCAGGGAGCTCCCAGGGGCACTGACCAACACCAAAGGGAACAGAGGGCACTCAGGTGCAATGCATGAACATGAGGGGTATAAAAGGTTGGGCTAAAGAACAGGAAGGGCAGATGCCTGAAGCCTTCTGCAATTGTATGGTGATACTTTGTGTATCCTGGCTGTCTGAATTTCAGCGTGTGCTGCAACAGCATGTCAAATTATCTGGACAGTAACAAAAGGTTTAAAGGATATCCTGAATTTACTGTATCACAATGAAAGTATGTTTTGGATCTCTCATGGGATTTAGTGATCAGTGACTGCTGGATCTGATCCTGAAGCTTACAAAAACACAAAATAAAGGTGTTTTTTCCAAGGTAAAATGTCTTACTATCAAGGCACAGATAAAATAGCTAAGGTTTTCTGCACCCCTTTACATGCTCAAGTATCTTCAAATAGCCAATATCAGGGAAACTGTCTTTCATTCATTCAGCTAACAGATTTAAGAATTCTCTGCTGCATTTATACAGCCTAATATATATCCTGAATTTAAACAAGTTGCTTGCTGAAGCATAGGTTGCACCAGCTAAATGTAAACTTAAAACTAGATATTGTTTTACTTGAAATCAGCTTAAGAAGCAGAGACTGTGTAATGTGCCAAGCCGAGCAGTGAGACACAATTCACCTACCAGAAACTGACAAACTGCTGTCCAAGCCATCATAAATATCCACGGAGCTCTCATCTCCTTCCCTGAAGGGGGAAGCTTCAGCTAAAGCAATAGGAAAAAAAAAAAAAAAGCCAAAGTACTAATTTAGTAAACTGCAAACTCTACCTTTCCCATAAAGTAAGCACAGCAGTGATCCTATACCAAAAGAAAATAGTAGAGGTTATAGTACAGACCAGTAAAAGGGGAATTTTATCCAGGAAACTACTGCTACTGTGGAGAAAAGATCAGTCACCAGGGAGCAAATTTGTAAGATCAGTTTGTAAATACTACAAGAACTGTGCATAAAACCAACTATATGGCTAATAGATTTTAAAATGACAAATTAAGTAAAACTGATCTAACTTTGAAACTGTTTTCTAGAATACACTAAATACCAAACTTATACAACCCAAAAACAAAAATATAAGATTTGATATGATAAAACCACTACTGTTAAAGAAAATATTTCTTGCTAAAGAGAAAGTACTGTAGCAATCTCTATCATAATACCACCAATTTGCTTTAGTATTGCCATCTACTAACACACTAACTGATTCTGTAAATGTATTTTAATCTAAATCATCTTAGCCTCTCTTCATGTCTTTTTGCAGTGCCTCTTATCACTCATGTCCTCTGTGTGCACCTCTCAATTTCTGCAACAAATATTATTTCTATAAAGAAAAGCATCAATATCCATAGTCCTTCTGAGGCTGGGAATCTCCCAAATATGTGTTAAATCAACCAACTGGGATCTGGAAATAAAGAGTACCCTGATTATGGGTACTGTGGCAGTTACTGTGATTACCATGGGTAAAGGCAATGGTGAACCTTACCCATACTCATGGGTACTGGGGCAGTTGGGAGCACATTGGCTCTTACAAACAGAAAACAAAGGAGCAGTGCCCCATACTGTTCATTAAGATACAGCTGAAGGTTAAATTATACACTGTGAAAGACAGGAGGGAGACCAGTTCCAGACCCCTTCAAAACATTCCAGAAATCCAAAGTACACAGGTATGGTTTCACATACAAACTTACTAACGGGATAGGGCTTGCATGATATTGTGCCACAACCATTTAATTACATTTGAAGCTCATCAGTATTTGTCACAACTTCAAATTTTTTTTCTAAGTTATTTCTGGACCTATTTACTTGCATAAGACTGCTTTCATTAATTCCCCAGGAGGCAGAAAGTAATCTAACACTTCTTACCACTGTAGCGGATATCGTACAGTCCCAGTCCATCCTCATCTGCTGCCATGATACAAACTCCCTATGGCTTCCCCATCTACGAGTAAAACATCAGAGCACAGGGAACCAATTAATTGACAATTTCAGAATAGCAACCTAAAGCAGCATCACCTTGAAATACATAAATTACACCTGAGCTACATGTGGCCCTTGCTCTTCAATGAAATCCAGCACTAGAGTAGGAAGACTCTTGGATCAAGGTAACAAAATCATCTTTCAAAAACACGTAAAAAATATCTGTTACTTGAATGAGCATCCTGAAGATGTTTAACTATCACTTATTGATCTGACAAAGAAATTTTGATATGAAAATCAGCACTGCATTAAATGAACAGGTTATCCAAACGTGCAGCTTACCCAGTTAAAATAATCTGAATTTGATAATTCCGATTTCTTCCCTACTAATCATTTAAATGCAAATTCCCGCTGTCTGATACCACCAGTCAGACCAGCACCGGGCTGGGGGACTGACAGGGGGGAAGGCACATGGAACCCAGCAGCGCCGAGCAGCCCCCCGCCCGTTCAGAGGCAGCCGCTCTTCCCCTCGCCCTCCCTGCACACGCGGGAAGGAAGGGGCTCCCGCCCGCCCCAGTTCCTCCCGCGGCGGAAGAGCTCGGGACCTCTCGGGGGTGAGGCAGGAGCACCCCCGGTCGCGGCTCCCGCGGGGCGGGCAGGCTGTGCCGGGGGGCGCTGTGCCCGGGGGGTGCGGTGCCACGGGCGCGGTGCGCGCAGGGCCGGCAGCGCTCACCGGCTGCCGCCACCGCGGTGCCGCAGGCCGGGCGCGGGGGGCGGGGCCAGCGCCGCGCCAGCCAACGGCCGCAGCTGCACGGCTCATCCGCCGCCGTGACGTCAGCAAACCCCGCCCCCAGCCCCGAGCAGTTGGCGCCAAAGTAAGGCGCGCGGGGCGAACGCGCCCCACCCCCTCGGCCGTGGCCCCGCCCCCTCGCCCCTTCCCAGCCGCGGGCCCCATCCCGGCCCGGCCCCGAGCGCGGGAAATCGCGCGCTGCTCCCGGCGGGACGAGCCGGGAGCCTCCCGCCTGCTCCGGCCCGGAGCTCACGGCAATCACTAGTCACGCAGGCCTGGGCCGCGGCCGCTGGAGGCTGCCCGGGGCTGTGCCGCACGGCACACACGAGCTTACCTGGTGTCGTTCCGCGCTGCTGCGGCGGAGCTCCCAGGAAGCCCAAGGTTCAATCCCGGCGGCTGCTGCTGTCGGCGCTCCCACTGCCAAACCCCTGCAGGGACATCGTTACCGCCCGACAGCCACGCTCGGCCTCCGCGAGCGGCTGCCGCCGGGGGCGTAACGCTCCTGCCGCCCGAGCCGGGGCCACCCGCTGCCGCGTCCGTCACCGCCCGCCCTCGGCCGCCTGCCCAACCCAGATTTAAAGGGCTCGCGGGCAGGCAAGTCCTGCGGCAGCAGCGGCAGATGGCTCTCCGGGGAGCAGAGAGCAGGGGAAGCCGAGGGCACGGCAAGCGCAGCCCCCCACGCACGGCGTTCCAGCGCTCTGAGCCAGCGGGAGAGCCTCGCTCCGCTCCCGGACGGCGCCCGCGGCGGGAGGGGCGGGGCGGCGCGGTGCACGCCGGGAGCTGTAGTCCGGCAGAGCGGGGGGCGGGGCGGCGGCCGCGCTTCCCGTGACGGCGGCAGAGCGGAAGTCGGTGGTGCCGCGTCCGCCGCGCGCCCCACGTGCTGCGCGCCGCGCGCCGCGCGCCCCCCCCCCGGGCTGTGCCGTGCCGTGCCCCTCCCGGCGCGGGACTGCCGGCAGCGGGATGGCGGCCGAGCTGCGGCTCCGCCTGGCCGAGCCGCTGCAGCTGGTGGCGCGCAGGAACGAGAAGAGCGGCGTGGAGCTGAGCAGATTTGTGGCCAAGCAGGTGAGGAGCGGACGGTGCGGCGCTCGGTGGCAGCCCCCGGGCGTCCGTACTCCCTCCGTCAGGGAGGGTCTCGTAGGGGCCGCTGTGGAGCGAAGGGAGCGCACCCCTGTGCCTCCCCCGTGCCGCCATCTCCTCCCGGCCGCTCTGTGTGTGCCCGATCCCCCCGGCCGTCCCCGGCCCTCGGGCAGCCGGCGGAGCTGATCCCCGCTCTCTCCCTCCCTCTCTCCCTGGTGCTGGTTCTTGCCGTCCTCGCCCCTGTCGGGGGTGCGCGGGTGGAGCCCATGAAGAAGGTTCTCTTCTGTATCCTGGTGCCCTTCCTATTGCGTTTCGCCTCGCAGTAAAAATCTTCAATCCATTCCATGCCGCCTAAGGTGACTCCGGAGGCGTGACAGCGAGAGGTGGTATTTTGTTATCAAGCACTGAGACAGTAGCTGGTCCCTACCCTGTTGCTATTTTGCGTGTCTTTTTAAATTACCTTAAAACAGCATATAGGATAAAAAAAGGCATGGATATTCTAGGCTTTGCTTTGAGAGTTTTTTTAATCACAGTCTCCGTGTTGTAGTGATGCTGAAAACATGGTCCTATAGTCACCTTCATGCCTAAGCTGCCTTAGCTCTGAGAGGCACATCTGCTTTCTAGGAGAGTTGAGACCGATCCCCTTTCTTTCTCTGAAATGCTTGAGGATATGTAGTAACAGCATATCAGCACATCAGATATTGTTTTATTAATGCTCTTCGTGATAGAGCTTTTGAAGCCCCTCAGATGTGTACACATTTTGGGGCTCAAAGTCTCTGTTTCTCTTTGAGTGTCTAGGAAATGCCCCAGTTGTTTGAAGATGAAAAGTCTGAAATACCATATTTTTTCAGAATATTGGCTTTCAGCCTGAGTTGCTGTCGCAGTTATGGTTGGGGAAGGCTTTCATACTGGTACTCGAGGTTCTTTGTTGGTATACAGATGGCTCTTTCTTCTGTCGCTGCAAATGACAGGATCAAAGTAAAATTGACCCGAATATACAGTCCTGACTGGAAGCTAAATGGTGGGAAGCAGTGATGAGGAATTGCTTTTCCAGAAAGAGAAGCTGCTGTGAAATAGGAAGGGGGATGATGTGGGTACGAGTTGTAGCAGACAGATGGAGCAGCGAGCCAGAACCGAGTCACCGAGATTGGGAAAGGCGCTGTGCCCTTCCCCTCGGTGACTGTTCATGGAAATGCTTCATGTTTAAAAGCCTTGCTAGGTGGAAATTCCTAAAGAGTGATTGTATAGAGGGAGCCTGGAACAGCACGTGATTTAACATTGGCACATCCTTTTGAAAACTGAATTGCTGTTTCCAGGCTTGGAAGTTACAGCTCTAGGATTATTTTAAGTTTGTCTTGCCAGTAAACTAACTCCTTCTCTAAACATCATACCTGATTGCCTGCTTTGTGTATAACCTGGGAAGCCTGCATTCTGGAAATGTAGAGCCCTCTTTGCTCTACAGCTTTGTTATGTCTTTCTGGCAGCATATTTCTTCAACAGTGTTCCATAAAGGAATGAAACCTGCCCACAACTGCTAAATAAGGAGCAGTCTTTTGAGGTTCATAGTATGGCACAGTTCATGTGGTCGTGGAAGGTTTTGTCCCTGTGCTTGGGTATGGGATAGAATTAGAGCCTTTTCTGTAAAGTTTTTTTATATTCTATGCTATGAACTCTGCAAATACACAGCAAATTTCTGTGCTCTTAATAAGGAAGATGTGATGAAAAGCTCTTTGAACCAGTCTTTGTTCCCCACTTTTACATTTTTGAATAATTTAAGCAAACTGTAGAAGCAATAGATCTCCACAAACTGCTGGAATGTGCTTTTGGCTCTGAATTACCAAAGGTCTGCCAGAAAGTCTTCCTGCATAGAATTCCAAATGTGAATTTTGTGCAAATGTATGTCTTTGGATGCCTGTGATCATGCAATTTCAACAGAGAAGTTGATCACTGAGAACGTTAAAACACTCCTAGGAATGGAACTTTAATGCAAAAAAACCCTTACTGGTTTCTGTCCTTTGCATCTACCACAGTGCTTATATGGAAATATATGTATTAAAGAACCTGACCCCTTGGGATGTTTCTTTTATTCAGTCTGTGCAACCTTCCTAACTGGACAGGAGCTCTTGAGCACACCATTCGTGATTTTTCTTTTTTAATTCGTTGATGGTTTATGTTGGCATCCTTCATTTTGCATTTCATTTTTCTCTGTAGCAGTGGAAGTTGTTTTAATAATAATTCCAAGCTTTTATTTAGAGGCCTTCAGTCTTAGCATTTGATGAAATGCCTTTATTCCTTTATATTAATAAATGTAGGAAAAAGGAGATGACCTAGTGGTCTCAAATTCACACAGTTACCCATTGTCTGTCAGAAAAATGTCCTGATGCTCTGGCAACTAAGGCAGAGGTTTTTTCATACTAAAATGTAACTTATTTGAAAGATTGGTTAGACTTTCCATCGTGTAGCATTAGAAATAAGGGAAGGTATGCTGCACTTTGGCTTTCATCTTGGGCTGTATTGTCATCTCCTTCTGCTATGTTTTGAAAAGCTGTGATTTTTGACACACCTTATGTCAATGATGCAAAGTCAATGAGAAACTTCTTGCTTGCATCCTCTCTGGTGAGGGAGAGATCTGTCCAACTCTGTCAAAGATGTGTTGGAGGAGGTTCAGGAAGTTCCAGCTTGTGAGACTGCATATTACCCCTGGGGTTTTTTTTTGTTTCCCTTGAACTGTGTGGGTTGTAGGAAGAGTGCGAGCTCGCATTTTGGTTTATCTTGCTGAACTGAACAGCTGCCAAAGAGTGGTGCTTCTCTGTTTCCTTTTAGGCTCTTCCAAAGGCCAAGCCACAGCTTTGTGTTGCTTTTCTTACCTTGTTTCCAGAACGAGTGCTGATTTGGAAAATCCATTCAACTTTCCCACCCAGTGTAAGGCTTTGTAAGAAGGATTAATTTGGATCATCTTGCCAAGTTGGTTGCTGCACAATAACACAGCTGTTGTGTGAGGGAACAGAGACCATGACTTCCTGTGATGGAGGGAAAGAAAGATTTCCATGTGTGGCCCTCATGCCCTCCCAACTCTTTAGGAGTATCCCAGTGTTAAATCTGTGTCTGGTGTAACCTGTGTGTCGTGAGCAGAAATGTAGATTGCATATACCAGCTTGCTCATTGCTATGATCCTTTTATGAATTTAGAGTTTGGATTAATCTTGGTATTATTAAAGATTTCTGTACTTTGTGTCCTCTGAGCATTGGGATCTCTAGCTGGTCAGAGTGACCCTGAGATAGGCCAGAAAGTCTCTTTTCCCATCCTGGTGGTCAAAGGAGTCAGAGCTCTTAATTTCTCAGTCTCAAGGTTGTTTATTATATCTTATCCATAAAATTCTTTCTTCTGACCTGCCAAGGTCCACTCAGCAGCACAGTCCAAGGCACTCTTCCTGCTCTAGGGTGTTGTTATCTTTTTATACTAAAAACTACATGTACAATATTTACAATTACTTTCCAATACCTATCACTTATGTTAGACAGTGAGCTTCTACTCTAAACCAATCTAAAAGTGCCAACATCACAGCAGAAGATGGGGGCCAAGAAGAAGAAGGAGAAAGGCTGGACATGCCCCAATTCCTCCATCTTGCCCCCTGAACCCCCATTCCAAAAACCCCAAAAAATCTATTTTTCCACCCTGTGATAAATTCACTATCATTCTACTTAAACTGTTGTGGCTTGTAATTCTTCATATAAGGTTGATAATTGTTTTTTCCAAGGGCTAAATTAAAGGCACAGGGGTCTTGGGCTCTGTGCCAAGGTCTCTGAGCCCCCTGGGCAGGGGCTCGAGTCCTCCAGGGCAGCCAGAGGAATTTCCTGGGTTCCAACATGAGCACACATACTCTGCAAGCTGGGAGGGGGATGTGCATCCTGCTGCTGGAGCAGTGCCTGGGATCGTGTCTGACTCCAGGTCTCAGTCCTAGCTGTGTGTCTGCTTCAGGTGTCTCTTCAATAACAGGCTGTGTGTGTTGTGTGCTTGGAGGCACAGCCTTTTATGATGCTTTCTTAAAGCAGCTGTTTGGTACCCCACGTGCAGATTTGACTGTCCCAGATGTGAACACTTTCAGATCAGGTGTCTGTTGCTATTGGTTGAGAAAGCTGGTATTTCATAAAGCCATGTTTAGTTAAAAATAACACCACCCACCAGAAGTATTCTGCTTCTCCGTAACATTTTTCATTTAGGCTCAGATAAACAGTCTCTTTGTAGAATGAGAATGTTGCCACTGTGATTTTTGAACAGTTTTATAAGTCCTAAGGGTACTGCACACAACGATTAAAAAACTGCTTCCTCTTACAAAATTGCCAAATGGCATGAACTTCTTGGACAGTAGACATGTAAATACAGAATTTTACTGGATCAGTCACATTATTTATTATTTTATTGTTAACTGGCTTTATTTGATATTCAAAGCTCTGGTTAATAAATTAGGCATCCTGTTGTGCCTTTTTTGGGTAGCCAAAGACATAATTTATTTAAAAATTTGAGGTACTTTTTGGTCTTTTCCAGTTGAGTTACCTGGTTCTTATGAGCCATTCTGCCTTTAAACAGCTTATTAGTCATTTTGCCACTCAAGATCTGATTCCCTGTAATGAGCAGGGCCTTGCTCTATTTTTAAAATCATTTCTGATGCTGCTGTGATAGATGAGAGGCAGATAAACTTATGTTCTGTAAAAGCAAACACGAGGCCTGTAAGAAACAGGTTGCAATTAATGTGATGTGTTTGATATTTGTAGTATATATACCTCACTGGTATTCTTAGTGCTGTATGGGGGGGGTGAATGTCTTTTCAAATTCAGGAGACCAAGGAATTTGAACAGGTTTGCATGTGTTCTAGAAGGGTGTGTACTGGTACAATCAAAGGACAGCTGCACTCTTGTAAAAATGGAACCATCCCTGAGATGGTGAGACCAGGAACAGGTTTTACCAGAGTAGCTAAAGCCTAGGAGAAGCAGGAATTGGCTGCATGTGGTGCTGAAACAAAAGACTGAATTACCTGAATTACAGAATATTTCTGTCTTGAACAGGATAAGGGTTCACTCGGTAAGGGAGGGGAGCATGGACCATCCCAGTTGAGAGCAAAACCACTACAGTGCCAATTCATAGTCCTGATTTTCAAAATTACTTGTACTGCACTATGTGTTAAACATCATGGAGGTGGAGAGATGCTTGTGTAGTAACATGAGCTCAAAGAGAGAGATTTGAGGGGAAGACAAAAGAAATGGGTTGTTCATCAGTAACAAAGTTAGGAGGGCTGGGAGCATTAGGCAGGGGAGATGTGAGGTTAAGGTGTGTTGGTTTGGGATTTTTTCTTTCTTCCAGCAGATGTGAATATGTTTTTCTTGTATTTTAAAGAACCAAAGGACACTTTTTGTGTAACAGTATAAAAAGAAAAAGGATTTCAACTTCAAAACTGCAGATACAAGCTGCTTCTTGTTAAGAGCATTGCTTGCTGTAATTCTTGTCAGAACTATAAAAATAAGGCTGTGATCATGACTGATTGAATGCTTCTTTTTTGTAAAGAGATAGTTATTGGAATATGATCCCAATATTACCGGGTGGAACGTGCCTGGGCTCTTCTGGCCCTTGCTGCTTGACCAGAGGCAGCAACTGTGGTGTTTTCACCCCAGAGACACCCCTGGCTGGCTGGATGCTGCAGCTGGCACTTGGAACAAGTCCAGGCAAGCAGGAATTCAGTTTTTACCTCTACTGGAAAGGCTTTAGGCGAGGAGAAGAGGAAAAGGAGACGGATCCTGCAGGAGGGTTAATCCAGAGTTTTATACCATGGTCACAGATCTCTGAATCTTGGTAACAGCTCCAACAGAATCCAAACTGCATGGTCCCGTGTCTTTTGAAGGAAAGGGGGAGGGGAAGGGGTAGGTGTGCCACCAACCAGGTGGAAGGGGGGCAGTCTCAGGGGACAATGACACCTTGACTGGCCAATGACCCCAGGGCTGAGAAGCATCTTTTGAACTTGACCAACCAGACACGCCCTTGCCTGAATGTCAAGATTGGTGGACAGCACTTAGCAAGGGGGCAAGGGGGAGGGGAAGGGAGAGGTTGGCACACCTGAGGGACTGGGAAAGGTGAAGCAGGATATTGCTTCACACTGCAACAGATAGTGAACATGAAGCAAGTTTAAATGTTAAGTTTAACGTGTTAAGTATAGTGTCTTAAATGTTTTGTGGCTCTCATAAGACCAAGCTATTAAGATCAGTGGAAATTCTAGGAAGATGTATTAATTGTTTCAACATTTCCACAATCTTTTTCTTTAAAAAAAATACAATTTGCGTTATCTTTCAGCTGTAAAATATAATTTAGGGTTTTGGCACTACTTTGTAATTCCTGTTTAGTGTATCATTCTGCATCTTACTCCTTCTGCATTGTAATTTTTTTTCGAATACTAAGAACTGTGACATAATTGAGTACTTGCTTTGGGATTTTGGACTCCCTTCTGGTTTTGAACTATTTGTTCCTGTAAAATTCATTCTGACTCCTGCATGAATAGTTCTGAAGTTAAAAGTCAAAATCATTTGTCATTTAACCTTTTTCACTTCCCATTCCTTTAGGTTTGGACTCAGCAGGATCGTCAGTGCATCCTCAATACTTTTGCACAGTTATTGCTGGATAAAGAATGTACCCTGTTGATCGGCCGACAGCTTCGGCCCATCCTGCTGGATTTGTTGGAAAGAAATGCAGAAGCCATCAAAGCTGGTGGCCAAATCAACCACGATCGGCATGAAAGGCTCTGTGTAGCAATGAGCAAGCTGCTTGCTGACCACCCGGATGTTATGCCGTGAGTAATGGGATGTCAGTGTTTGAACTTAGGAGGTGTTACAACCTGCCTCTGCAGGCAGGGTAAACCAGGTTTTTGTTAATAGATTGATTGGGATGGATTAGAGAGGACACTGACTGGTGTTTTTATATTTTAGAAATGGTGTTTATACCATATGTGTTTTGTTTATTTTAGAACCATTTGGTTACAGTGAAAAGGAGATATGTAGCCATTTTGGTTATTACCTGTAGAAATACAACAGTATATAAGCATAAAAAATAACACTTAAGGAAATGAATAAGGGAAACAAAAGAAAGAGGATAAGAATAGAAAGATGTCACTACCCACGGTTCCAGTGGCGAGACTTGCTTGTTGCAGTTTCAGTGTCCATTGGTCCAAGTGATGGTCGAAGTGTTGATCCATCCAAGCCCACGGAACACAAAATTTGTTGGGTTAATAAACAAACAGGTTCAGGTGGGAAGGCCCAGGTACCTCCCCTGGTGGGGGAGAGTTTTAGCTGTGTAGCAACACTGTGGATCTGACCAGTTCTCTGATGGAAGTTCCTAAAGGTGAACCTGGAGGCACTTAGGGATCTTTGATTCATGACTCCTCCCAAGACATGGCTGCTGCCTCTAAGGTGGCTGAGCCAGTTATGCCCCATCAGAAGGGATGAAAGCCTTCAGTGTGAATGTCCCGGTATTTTTCCCCCAGGGGAGTTTTCACACCTGAGCCACTCGTGGGAGGACATTGTCATGATAAAAAGCATTATCCTACCTTGCAGGATTTGCTTCTTATTGGTGATCTCTTCCAGATGCGGCCCAAACCCCTGCTTGTAGCCCTGGGTGATGGGTGCTCAGCCCCTCTGCCCCTGGGCTGTGACCCTGCACATCCTCAGCAAAGCACTGATGCTTTTGCAAATGGGCAATTGTTGGAGTCATCATTAACCATTAACATTGCAGTTAACATTTCCTCCAGGCAGTATGTGCTTGGTAGTGTTCCCTGTAAAGAGAGGTAGTGTCAGGATTGGAATTGTCTCCCACAGTAACAAATGTGTTTTGAACGGAAATAATTATTAAGTAAATACAAGTCTCAAACACAGTTTGTTTTAATTAAATCCTGTTGTAAGATGCAATTTGACTTTGACCTGTGATCTACAGAAAAGCAAAACAGCTTGAAAATAGTTCGCAACCAAATCTCTGAGTTTAATATTAGACCTCTAGGCTGGTAGAATATAAAGTTGCATAAGTAGGAATCTGTATTATTTTTTCAGTAAACAAGAGCAGTCAAAGAGTTTTCACCAGAGGCAGTACTGTCTCCCCTTGATAATTAAGTAATGATTTCTAATAAGGTGAAGTGTCTGTTGTCAGCTGATTGCTGAAGTGGTTGTCTTTCCCATGTGTGGATGAAGTTAATTACAGACTTAGTTCTTAGTACTGTCAATTATTGTCTTAGGACCTGTGCCCTGACATCTTTATTAGTGTCTGGTTTTCTTTCTTCTGACTTACACGTTTGTGTTCTCTTTCTCTCTCACTCTCTTCTAAAGATTTGCTTTAAGATACTTTAAAACTACATCACCAGTTTTCCAGAGGCTTTTCCTGGAGAGCTCGGATGCAAACACAGTGCGGTATGGGCGCAGACGAATGAAGCTGCGGGATCTCATGGAGGCTGCCTACAGATTTTTACAGAAGGAGCCATCAGTTTTCCGGGAGCTATGGGACTGGAGCGTGTGTGTTCCACTCCTAAGGAGTCATGACACTTTAGTCCGTTGGTAAGTTAAAACCTCCAAATCTTCTTCATTGAATAGCTGTAACTGTGTCTTGAATTGTAATTAAAAATGTTCACATGCGATAGAAAGCATCTTCAAGTAATACCAGCAATCCATACCAGTGGTGTCTGTATTTGTACTTCTTAAATTTTGAAAGCTGTAGTGATCTATCACAAAGTGAACTTCAGACTAGCACTTAGTAATGATTAAAACTATGGTCTAGACAATCTTTCAAATTATTTAAGTTTGCCCAAGTTGGTTCTTTTTTCAGTTGTTTGTGTGTTGATTTCTCAGCAGCTGTAAAACGTAGCTTGTTTAAGCTGCACCTTGTATTGGCCTTGTTACAGGTTTTGTGTGGGATTTTGGTCAGATCTTTCATGTTAGGTGTCTGCCTGCAGGCCTTCAGCCTAACCACATGCTCTACCTTATGTAGTATTGATAGTGCCTTTTATTTAAAAAAAGATGTTTAATAGTCTTCACTTTTTAAAACATAAATTCTGAATTGTGTTGGTAGCACATAATTTCAGTAAGGTGTATAATTTAGGAAGGGCAGAACCAAGACTGTTGTCAAATCTATCAGTCATTTATGAAGCTCTTCAAAATGACATAGTTAGTGTCAGAAAAGGAGAGCACTTGCAATTCATTGAGTAGAATTGCTTTACCTGGTGTTCAACCAATAGTCTTTATTAAATGAATGAGCTGACTCTTAAACATTTATCCTGAAACAATCTTCTGACTTCCCCCCATCTCTTCCTTCCCCCCATCATGCTCCTTGAAAGCTTTGTTCTTGGAAGTTAAAAACAGCATTATAATGAATGAGAACTGGTTTATGATTTATATTAAATGTTCCTTTGTAGCAAGACAGCTTTATGTAGTCACGACTTGGGAGTTGTTGGCTTTTTTAGGCACTCAGAATTGATTTCATTGCATTAAGTTTACTTTAGAAATAGCATGAAATGCAATTTTGGAAGGGAAATGGTAGGAGGAAAAAAATGGGCAGAGATGACTTCATTTTCTTTGTCTCATATGTTAACCTTCATTTATTTAGGAAAGTGCATTCCGTTATTATATTTCTGCTGATAATTCAGTTTTTCAGAGAAATGTTAGCTAATTGGTTTATAAATTAAAACTGTGCCATGATAGAATTGCTTTCCTCAGTTCTGAGATATTTGTCTAATCTGAAAGAATGTTAAGCATAGTGCTAAAATAATTTCTATGAATAAAGTTTTCTGCACGTTTTTCCAAACTTGATGTTTTGTTATGCAACTGACAGTTGTCGAACTACATTCCTTAAAACTGTTTTGGCATATTTTGTTCTAAATGTAATTTTTAGGTATACTTCCAACTGTCTTGCTCTGGTTACATGCATGAGCGATGAGCATAAATTATCTTTCCTGAAGAAGATATTCAATCCTGAGGAGCTGATACATTTCAGACTGAAGTAAGGACTTTAAAAATCTTGAACACTATTTGTTTTTCTTGATGGCTTTCAGCTGAGTTAATAAACATGGGTTTCACAGGTTGCTAGAAGAATCTCAGCTGCAGAATGTGGAACAAGCCTTAGTTTTGGCTAATCCAGACTCCTCATTTTGGCAAAAGGAGAAAGAACCACACCATACACAAGGACACGTTGTGTCGGGTGACCTCTCTGCACGTGTAGTAGCTGTCTGTGGCATTGTGCTGCCCAGACTACAGCGTGTTTCTGAAGAGCAGGTATGTAATCCACAGTTAAATCAGTACATTTTTGTTTTAGGAGTTTCTAAGTACAGTGAACTGACTTTATTTCCTGATTGGATGGTATTGAGATACTGTGAGTAATGTGTGTATCTTTATCTTTCTCAGTGTGTGCTGTAAACTAGTGTTGCATAATTCTGGTGCCACACAGGAGCTCAGCAGTAAAGCAGTGAAGGAGCAATAGTGCTGTTCATTTTACCTTCATGTAGCAGTTTGTACAAACATACTACAAAAGAATATTCAGCCTAACATAGTAACTTCAGTCTCAGTTGGGGTGGCAATCCATAGCTGAGTAAAGCCAGGATCTGGGACAGTTGTTTTTACCTGCATTGATGTAGGTGGTTTTGTGCTCTACGGGCATCTTGTATGCAGCCTTTCTCCAAACACATGCTCAGTTCTTCTATGAAAAGAAGAAAACAAGGCTGCTGTTTATATTCTTCCATAAGACAGAGAAAGGGGAAAGAAAGTGAGCAAGAATTTACTGTCACCACTTGAGAAAGTGTAATGTAGACTATAGTGCCTTATGGAAGCCCATCCGAGACATAAACGTTTTTAAACAAAAAGTGTTTAACCTTTTTTCTTCTAAATTGCTATTTAACTTAAACAGTTCAGGTCCCTCTTTGTAGCTACAGCCAGTATTCCTGACTGTTTTTCTCCTTTAGGTACCAGTTTTAGCTCTTAGTTGAGTTCTTTTGTTTAATTTTGTGACAATGATCTACAACAGGAGAAAGAAATGAATGAAGAGTAGCAGTGTCCAGAATTGTTTGAGTGGCTGAAGCAAGGAAAGAGGATTTTCCCTCCGAATTCCTCTTCCCCCCACGCTGTTTTTCTCCCTGCTTCTGTTTTTGAATTCGGTGGTTTCTAGCCTCTAGGATTTTTTTATAGGATTGTGAGAGAGTGGTTTGGAGTTCACTGTAGCAGGGGAAACTGTAGAGCTGTTTAAGAAGATTCTCACTCCCATGGCAGCATCACTGCTGCTGCAGCTCTGCTGAAGCCAGGCCATGCTGTAAACTGGATTACTGAAAGAATACTCTTTATCTCTGAGGGAGGTGAGAGCTTCCCTGAAAGGAATGCTTTAATTTTTTAATAGCCACAGGTATTCCACTCATCTGGTCTACAGTGTAGTTCCAGTTACAATAGGAAGGTTCCAGTGACAGCTTAGGAGGTCTGATGAGGACATAGGAGCAAACTGTGAGGGAAAGCAGGTTCTCTTGTTTCCAGAGAAGTACATCAAGCTATATCTGGAAAAAGGTCAGACTTAAATACAAGACACTTGTTTCTATGCTCTGATTTCCTTCCTCTGAGCCTTTTGGCACAAAGCACTAATTTTTGTGCCATATATAGATAGGTGACTGTAAGAGCCAGAATATTTGGAGACTATCCATGGCATTAATTAATTATCATTCAATAAACTGAATTAATTTAATTTTGAATAAAATGAAAATGTTATTGAATTTACCTTTTTTTTTTTTTTTTTCATTCACTGAGTTTAATGATCTTATACTTTGGCCTCTACAGAGAAAAGTAAATACTCACATTTATCCATTTAATATTCGTATTTAAATATCCACTCACATTTATCCATTTAATATTCATATTTGCATCATTTGAATGCAACTGCTGTTTGATTTGTCCTGTGATTTGGATCCATTCTGATGACTTAATTTCACTCATACTGCAAATTGTATTTGATTGACATGAGTTCTGTCTGAATAGTTACTATGCCTGTACTGACAACATAGTGGGAATTCCCCTTGGGATCAAGTTGTATGTATACTTTTCATTAAGTGTTTCACCTGTAATAGCTTTTGGATGAAATCTATTTTGATATCTGGTAATAAATACAACTTTAGACTCCTTTATTTTATTTTATATGCAGATCTGCAGGCCAAAATTTTTCTTGTTGTTAGACCCACTTTCCTAATTGTTCTGTGTGGTACAACTGTAAGTAATTTCAAGTGTAGTAACCCAAAATTTTATGTTTGAACAGGAAAATAACACCAGCAATTTTATTTTGGTTGAATCTTCCTTCACAAATCTTCAAAACCTTGCTATTGCTGTATCGTATCAGACTCCTGTTTTATTAGAAGGACCGATAGGATGTGGCAAAACTTCTTTAATTGAATATTTAGCAGCTGTTACAGGAAGAGCAAAACCTCCTCATATTTTGAAAGTTCAGCTTGGAGATCAAACTGATAGTAAGGTAACTGATGGATTTGTTTGGTGTTTGAATCACGTGACATAACTTTTACTTAAAGCATGGACTTAATTTTCTAATAATATAATGTTTTCACCCAAGGACCCCAGTCCCCAACTCTTTAGTACTGGTCTTAATATTGGTGAGAATGAATAAATAAACAGGAAAAAAAACTTATTTTCCAGTAGGTTTTAAATTCTTTGTGTAATTTTGCTAAATCTGTATCAAATTATATTTTATCAGGGTTTTTCTATGTGGAACAGCACTTTTGATTATTTTTTTTTTAATTTAAAAAAATTGATTTGTATTGGAAAAAGCAGGATTCTGGTGCCAAAGGTTGTATGAACACTCTTATTTCAGTGTAAGTGAGCTAATGTCAGTTTAATCTGATGCCTTTTTTTGTGATATAAAGGTGAGATAAAGTAAGGTACTGGGATGTTGAGTTGGCTTGCAGTTACGTATTAATGATTAAGCTCTATCTGTAGATAATTTTATGAACTTATTGTTTTTCATACAGAATTTTGGAGCTTGAGTTATGTTGTTTGGCACAATTTATTTTTAGTTTTTGAAGGTGGTTAGTATCTACCTGAAGTTATCAGAAGGTTTTTATTAGCATCCATAAGCACATTTCTATGCTTGCATGGAGCACCTGGTTTCACCATCTCACAGACTGCATCTTCTCATATACAAGAGTAAGGCCACCATATTTAAGAAAAAGTGGTGAAGTTCAAGGTATAAAATATGTAACAGTAAAATCACAACCTCAATTTTTAAAGCAATGCTTATATTGAAGTTACAACTTGAGAGAAAAGCAAAGCTCTGACTGGATTTTACCTTTGAATAACTTGCCTTATAGTTCTGTTTACTACCTTAGTCACAGAGTTTTCAAAAACATAAAGTTTGGTGTCACCCTAGACAGTTTTCTGTGTTACTTTAGATTGCTTGTAAATTAGGATGGCACAGCTCATAAATTCACTTCCAATTGCCTGGCTTGTTTTAATTATTTCAGTTAAATTGCCACCGGAGGTGGGAAACTTTTCTTCTTAATTAAAAAAAGTGCAATGCTGGGCACAGATAGCCAGATTGTTTAGTAAGGTAGAGGTAAAGTGTCACTTCTGTCCCAACTTTGGTCGTTTTTGCCATCCTTTCCTGTGGGGAGGCAGTGCCCAGGTCTCTGATGTGTGCCTGTTCCTGTCACAGACGCTGCTGGGGATGTATCGGTGCACAGATGTTCCAGGGGAGTTTGTGTGGCAGCCTGGCACCTTGACACAAGCTGTTACCAAGGGTCACTGGATACTCCTGGAGGATATTGATTATGCTCCTCTGGATGTGGTATGTAGCTCTATGTTTGCTTTAAGGTACTGGTTGTAATGCCCATGGTGGCAGTTTTGGGAGTCTGATCACCAGGGGTCTGGAGCAGCACGCTGAAAATGCTGCTGCTTTAGAAGGGCTTAGAAAGAATTCACCTAATTTACACACCTCATTAGTTTTTGTCTTTGTTACAGAGGAGTCATGACCCTGACACTGATAATGTGTCTGATAATGTATCTATTTAATAGTGTTTTGGTGTTTGAAACGAAATGTGGCCCTAAACACCACAGAACATTGTCAATATATGAGGCTTAAGATTTTTTTTTTGTGTGCCCTTTTTTCCCTTCCACATATTTTTCCTTACACATTTTTTTTCCTTACACATTTCTTCCATATTAAAAATGTGCTGTTGCACTAACCATTATAACAGATTTCCCATTTTTTTGGCTCCAGAACAACTAGTTAGTCAGTCATCCTTGCCTCTTGAAGTAATGGCTACTGAAAACAAGTCATTTGCACCATGGTGTGATGGAGGTGCTTTGCTGCATAGCCCTGCTGGACATTCTGCTGGTTGTTTCCTTTCATATCTGTTCCATAAAGCATCCTTTGTGTGACTGAATAACCTGTCAGTTTGTTTATTAGGTTCTAGGCTTTCTGGTATAGAAATAGAAAATTTATAAGAAAGCAAATGAATAGAGCTTGTATGTACAGACAGTTCACTGCTAGGAGCTTGTGCACTTATTTGCTTCTGTGGATTTAGTTCACTGCACTCATGATGAGCATACCCTGAGAAGTATCCTACATTCATCAAATCCCTTTCTTCAGGTCCTCCCTGCAGGCATCCTGTCTGCTTTCTCCATATCAAAGGATCTCTGTGTGCTCCCTCTGTGCTGAGGGGTTGGTGTGGTCATACCTCCCTTCTTTCTTTCCACCACCATTACTGTCCTGCCCCAGGGAAGGGCTGATTTTATAAATAGGTACCAAACTCTCCTGGGGTAGCAGTGTATACACTAAAAAAGGATTATGGTTGAGAATGACATCCTTGAGACACAGGTCATCTTTGTTCAGGCAGATAAACAAAATAAAGCTTCTGATTTGAATGTGTCTGATAAGTAATCTGATAATTTTAAATAAATAATTTTGATTTGGACTTGAAGTGTAGTGGCTGTCATTTCCATTGTCTTACCATTAAATTTGAATATGAGAGATAAAAAGGTAAGTAAACATCACACCTTTGGCTTCCACTGCTGATTAAAATTGCTGGGAACTCTGCAATTCCTGTTAGCATCACTTGGAAGTGTATCTCTGGAAATAGCAGTTGCTGGCAATGTAATGGTGCTCAGTGGCATTGCTCCAGCATCTCAAGTGTGAAATAAGTGTGGATGGTTGTGCTGTCTGTTAGTGTCACAGAAAAAAAAAAAAAAAAAGTTTTATAATTTTTCTTTTTCTCTCCAGATCTCTGTGCTGATTCCACTTTTGGAGAAAAGAGAGTTACTGATTCCTGGTCGTGGTGACTGTTTAAAAGTAGCACCAGGATTCCAATTTTTTGCAACCAGGAGGTAGGTTTGTAAATTTAAATGAGATTGGGAACATGGTATCCTATTTTTGAGTCCAAGGTGCTTTTTACAAGGTACTTTTATAGGAGTATTTTAGCAATTTCCAGTTAACAAGCAATATAAATCATAGAAACTATGAAATTATTTTTTTTTCCACTTGAAAGCAGCCTTGGGGTGAATCCCAATCTTTGTACAGAAAAATAGCTTCAGCAAAGCTGAAGAAATGAACCTTGCTAGGAGGAACCCTACAAAACCAGCCCATCACCAAGACAAAATATCACTCATAGGAATGTGTGAAAAAGTTTTATTATTCATAGTTATGAAATAGTTATAGTGTCAGTATAGGTGTAATGTTTTCTAACCAGAAAAAGATACAATATGCTCTGCCTGATTGTTTCAGTGTTGTAGTGGCTCCTGCCTTGGATATAACTTTTCCAAATAACTTTTTGTATAGGAAAATATAAATCTTTATCAAGGTTAAAGATTAGGAGATCTATATGGAGAATGGCAGTTACGTGGTTTTCAAATGTTTTGTAGTTTATTTCAAAGCCTTTAACAAATTTCCCTGCTTTTGTCTTGCTTCTATAAATTCGTTTTTCTGATCTATTTTTTTCTGGAATCGAGTCTTCTGTATTCCACTCCTTTGGTTGCCTCATTTCATAAGAATTTTTATTTCTTTATGCATGGTTGCCACGGTTTAACCTCAGTCAGCAACTAAACACCACACAGGCAGTGGCTCACTCTTCTGCAGCAGGATGGGGGAGGGAGTTGGAAGAGTAAAAGTGGGAAAAGTCAGGGGTTGAGATGGAGTTTAGATAAAGCAAAAGCTTTCCACACAAACAAAGAGACAAACCCTATCACCCTGAGCATCCCCACCCTTCCTCCTTCTTTGCACAGCTGTGTGTGCTGGGCACTGCTGATACAGAACATGGGATACCCTGCTGGTCAGTTGGGAATCTGATATGGAATATCCTGGTGGTCAGTTGGGATCAGCTCTCCTGGCCATGTCCCATCTCAGCTCCCTGTGTTTCCTCACCCACCTCTGCTGGGTGGTGCTGCTGCTTTCCTGAGGAGCAGAAAAGGTTTTGCCTCTCTGGAAGCCCTGCTCAGGGGTAACTAAGACATCCCTTATGTATGTATTATTAGCACTGTTTGGGTCACAAATGTAAAACACAGCCCCACAGCAGCTACTGTGGAGAAATTTAACTCTGTCCCAGCCAAAACCACCAGTGAACAGTTTGTATAGCAGCAAATTGTAATTTTCATTAGGCTTGTTAGAGTAGATTCTGTAAATCTGTTGCAGTTTACAGCTGGGAAATAGTATTTAAAAATTGAAACAAAACACAATACAACAAAGAAGAAAAAATTTAATGAAAACCCACCAGAAAACAAAAGCCAAACCACAACCCCAAATCTAATGCTTTGCATGTGCAAGGCTACTTCTTACATGGCTGCATGGTTATTTCTGTAGTAAAAGAACAAAGGGGATGAAATATATGATGGAAAGAGCTGAGTCTGGAGGCAAGGAAGAAGAATTGTGACACACTGTGGAGGGGACAGGGCTGAAGATGCTTTTCCTGCATCTCTGCAATAAGATCACAGATCCTCTAAGATACTTCACAGGCCACTTCTGTCAGGTTTCTCCCTTTACCAAAGATTCTGGATATTGCTTCTGACAGACAACTGACAGAAAGTTAAGTCTTTCTGAAAGTACCTCAATGGAGATTTTGGCATATAGGAAGAAAAACACTGTGATAACAAGTAACTTGGAAAGCATGGATAGGCAAGGTGGGGTACAGGACAGTACAGTGACAAACAGTGTCATTTATGCCTGTTGCATTATGCTGTAGCAGCTGTATGTACCTTGTTCTTTGATGCACAGAAATGCACTGAAAATGCTGAATACTTCAGCCACACTCAGCATGCTGTGTTTCTTCATTGTTGTTTTGATTTAGAATATTCAGCTGTGGTGGAGGTTGGTACAGGCAGCAAAGCAGCCATGCTGCTCTTCTGGACAAACACTGGACCAAAATTCATCTGGATAACATGAGCAAAGGAGAGCTCAAGGAGGTATGGGGGTGTGTTGCTCCATTGTGGCATGTGAATAACTGTTTCATCTTAGGGGTAATAAATGTTTTTCAGTAGTTTATTGAATCTTTATTTTATCTTCAAGTTCTACAATAGACCCTTACAATTTCAGCTTTGTGCTGCCAATTTTGAAGTAAACAGGCAGTTTGTAAGGAAAATTTGAAGTGAATTGAACCAAGATTCCTGGAACTTGCCTTGACAGATGCAATTGTGCTTTGTGTGGGTCTAAGAATCAAGTTACTTTGCTGCTTATTAGCCCACAGGGACTTGAAAGCAGAGAGAAATGGCAAAAAAAGAAAATTGAGTTTACTCTAATTTGGTGTTCTAAGCTTTGAGCTGAAAAATAGTTGGTCAGTTATCAGTTAAAAATAACTGCTTGTATTACCATCTTTCTTTTGTTAGCATCTCTGGGAGGTGTTTGCTCTGTGTAATTATTTGGAAGATTAAAACAGCCTAGGGCTCATATGAAAATTCAGTTCTCTGGAGATTCTCCTTGTGATAAGAGCTCAAAACAGGATCTGATTCTAGAAGAACCTTGGCTGAGGGAAAATGTAGTGAATAGTCTCTAGCAGAAGAGTTGGGGAGAAAGTTCTGAGTTTTCTAGAATGGAGAAGACAGTTTGTTCAGTAGAATTCATTCACTCCTTTGGTCTTGTTCAGCAGCCAGCACAATTATAGCTGGCCTTAAATATCTGTGAGGTTTTTTTCCTTTCTTGTCATTTGTCAGCTAATTGTTAGGAGTGGGGCAAGTACAACTATCAAAACCTTATGAAAAAATAAAACTTGAGTGTTAGCTGTGTCTCTTACCACCAGGTTATTTTTATTCTTTTTCTGAAACTTTGTAGCTTAAGTTACAAAAATGTATAAACTAAGCACTAAGATTCCACAATAGTATACCCACTTGCTTGCCTTGAAAAAGTCTCATGATCTTTTTGTTAATCTTAAAAGTCTGTCTGGCAGGGTAGGACCAGTTTTCCTGGCCTGTATCTGTGAAAAGTAATTTTGAGAAGCAATATTTTGGTTGGCAAGCTTTAGTGGAGAGAACAGAGCTGAAAGGAAATTACAAAAGAAAAATTATCCCCTTAATGTGCCTTTGTCAGCACAGTGAATAGACAACTTGAATGCAATATGAATTTAGTCAATAAAAGAAGGGTGGGAGGTAAGGACTTCTGTTACCAGTTGTAAAGTTGTAAACTGGTCATGGTTTGGGTTCAGGTAGGATTGAATGTACTTTTTGTTCTTCCTGTTGGTATTTGTGCAAATGTATTAAATGATCTAGAGCAGAGTTGAGCTGGAAAAGTATGGTTTTGGCATCAAAATCGGTATCATAGTAGTCATAATTTCTATTTTCTTCAGGTAATAGATTGCAGGAGAGCAGTTTCATATAGCTTGCTAGCTATAATATCTATTGAAGCATTTCCCAGTAAAAACTGGGGTGCTGTTGGTTTCTTTCCAGTGTGGATGGGTTTGTTGTTTTGTTTCATTATTTTCTTTTTTTGTTTGTGGTTTCAGATCCTCCAAAGGAGATACCCCAACCTTGCTCTTGTGACAGATCACTTGCTAGACATTTTCACTGACCTTGCAGGAGACAAGTATCAGGCACCAGAAAACAGTGCTGCTGGCTCCAGTCACATGCCAGAAGCAGCATCAGAATCGAGATCAGAACATAAGAAACCAAATTTGGAAGGACGAGAACTATCTCTAAGGTTGTCTTTTCTGATATGTTTATTGGAAGTCAGCTGGCTACAGAGATAGAAGGGTTTATTTTTGTTATTTGTCTTAAATTTTTAGACGTAATGGTGACAGCTTGAATAATTAGATGAGAAAAACTGGGAAATATATTTTTTGTTTTAAATACTGATTAATATATCATTTAAAGAAGCTAAACTCATTCTGGATTATTTAAACTTCCTATTTGCTATACTTACTTTTTGGGTGGCATGGGGGAATGTGTGGGTTCTGTCATATGCAGTGCTTTGTTGGCATCAGGCCATATGAATTTATTCTTAATTATTGTTAACACAAGATATTGGTACTAGTTAAGAACTGGAAGGTCCTTATAATGTTATTTCAGTAGCTAGAAAATAACATTTTCAGTAACTGAGTGTATTATCTTGATTATTTCATACTGAACACTCAGCATTATAACTTCAGGTGACTGAAAATAACTATCTGTAATGTACTGTTAATTTCAGAAATTCTGAAATCAATGAAATTAATGATGAAATGTAGTTTGATGCTGAATTATTTCTTCCTCTCCTCCAAATTGTCAGTTCTATTCATCTGGAATTTCTGTAACCAGCTTTGAGGATTAGTTAGTAAATGCTAGGTGTGAGTAGTACCTGATATTTTTGTGGAGCATAAGAATGTCAGCTTTTTCTAGAACAAAGTTTCCTTTTCTGGCCTTTTGGAAGATCTTGTTGTTGGTAAGGAATCTGTATCTTGAAAAAATGGGAGGTTTAGACCTTTCTGGATTCTTTAATACCTTTGAGTTTTACAGTCAAAGTTATGATTTAATGGGAGTATGTATGATCTGTTTATAAGCAATGTTGGTCTGTGCTCAGCTACTCCTCAGAGTTATTTGTGTCCTTTGTGTCTTCCCATGTACAGCTTGCACAGCAATTGCACTTGTGCAAGTGCCACAAGATGATGTCGTGACCTAAGTTGAACATGCAAGAAGGTGCTGTGTATTTTGGCATGTTTGTACCAAATCTTTTTGGTTTTTCTTTTTAGAGACCTACTGAATTGGTGCAGCAGGATTGCTTGCAACTTTGACAGTCATTCTTCAACCACAGCAGTGAATATTTTTCAGGAGGTGCGGTAAGACTTGGTGCAGAAATTGATCCAACTGATCCCAAATTCTAGTGATGTCTCACGAAATCCTCTCTTTGGGAATGTGAGATGGGGATTTGTTTGGTTTTGTTTTGAAGCAGTTGGACTGTAGTTGGAATGTTGTGATCTCTCTGATCAGAAGCTTTTGTTGCTACTAGGAAAGTTGTTTGCAGTTACGTGCTAAAAGAATTTCCTGCTGTCTTACAAACGGCATGGTGGGAAATGATTGTAACTGATACAAGCTGGAATTGCATGTGGCTGAGACCATTCTTTTTCTTGTAATATGGGGCTACTTTTCTTCTTACCTACTCATCAGTTTACAGTACAGGTTGAGGACTTTTTGGGTGTACATCTGTTAGAGGCAGTTTTGAGATGCGATGTCTTATAATGTTACTTCCATCTCTATTTTGGTCCCTTTGTCTTAAAATAGCTTTTGTGGCTGGGCATTGAAAACTTAATGCAGTGTAAACCCACTACATTACAGAGTTTAGAAGTTCTTCTAGCATCTGTTTGAACTCTGTTGTTTGACTCCATCAGAGGACAGTGAAATAGTTTTATTTACAATGCTTGAATTGGATGTGGGTTCCTCTAGATTAAGATGATTCTTTGTCAGTTAAAATCATACAAAATTAGTTTTCAAGAAGTTGGTTTTCCCCTTGACAGGCACTGGACTGTTTCACAGCCATGTTGTCCAACCAAGGGAGCAAACAGAAAATGGCAAAAGTTATTGGAAGTTACCTAAACATTTCAAAAAAAAAGGTATGGTGAGCTACAATTAACATGATCTTTATTGGCAGTATTCTATAGCTTGTAATTTTTCTATGATTACTTGAAATATGTTACACTATTTTTATTTAAATTATGCCCACCTTTCCATCCCAAACAGGTTTTTTTTTTTTCTTTCTGTTCCATCCCAGGATCTGTTTTTCTCCTATTTTATATTCAGCTGCATTTGTTTTTTCTCTGAAAGTTCCAGGCAACCTGTTTTAGAGCAAATGGCCTCATGATGCAAAAGGATTTCACAGCTGGAGCAGCACAGCTGCCTAAGCACATGATATCACTATATGCACAGGGTAGCAAAGAATGTGTTTTTACCTAAGTTGGTTATTAAACTCTTAATTAATATTAAACTCTTAAACAGAGAGATCAGAGAGAAACATGATCTTTACTGCTGCTTGTTCTGTACTCATGATTACAAAATCACCTGCCTCTCTGGAGCTCTATAAATGACGGAATTAAACTAAATCACTTCTTTGTCAACTATTTCTGGCTATAGAAAGAAGTCTGCAAAGCAAATTCCCTCTGTTGTTACTTTAAGTTGACAGATGGATCCCTGAATCTTCTGTGGGTTTTTCTCTTTGTTTTTCTTTGCATTATTTCATTACAGGAATGTATTATTCCCTGCAAGTGGCAAAATATCCTTGTTCACATAAAGGGTTTTTTTTCAGGGAGATTGTTTGTTTATTGTTAAAATAATTGTTCAAATTTGTGTAGTTGAACTACTGTGGAAGTAGAAATACAGTGGCAAAGACTATTACCAAGTTATTAAGTTGAAAATTGTTTGTACAGATAAAAACACTTCTGAGGTCCTTCACTATTTTAGGTGATGATTATGTGAAACCTCCAAATGACAGAATTTTACCATTAAAAATTAACTTGCTACAAAATAATACTGGTAGCATGGCTGGGTGTTCTTACTGCAATGTAAGCAACATTAGTACTGGGAATGCTGATGCTTTTTTCACAGGTGGAGTTCTTCTGTGAACTCTATAAACCAGAAATTTCAATCCGGGAACAAGAAGTCTCTGTTGGAAGAGTGAATCTTGTGAAGAAGCAGAGCCAGGCTCTCACTGTTCAAAGGTAGAATATCCTGTAGTTTCCATGTGAATTGAAATATTCTGTGGGGGAATAGAATAGGCTGCAAGTCACAGGGTTTAAGGAAAATTCAAATTGGGTATTCTCATTCTAATGAAAGGAATGTGAGAGCTCTTTCCCTTGCAATTTAAGTTTTACCTTGTGTATTTTTAAGAGTGTCTGCATCATGCTTCTGGCAGCCAAAGCATGGAGATTTTCAGCTTCTTTGAACTAGAGTTACTTCAAAAGAGTGTGAATCCACAGCTGTTATAAAAAGATTTCAATGGCTCTGCCTTGGTAGAGGGAGATTTTTGTATGTGTTGGTAACTTCATTGGTCAGGAAGTTATTTGGAAACCCTGAATTTTTAGGTTGTATCTTGAGAAAAATTAGTATCTTAGAACTATTTCTTTTCAGACCTATATTAAAAAAAATCCTAAATCAAACCACACCACAAAAAAAAAAAAAAAAATAAAGGCAAAATTGAAATGAGCTCCTTGGTAAATCTTAGTTTGAGTAACTTGCTTTGTTTTTCCAGGGCAAAACATACCTTTGCTGCCACACGGCCATCTGCAGTACTGATTGAACAGCTTGCAGTGTGTGTTGTCAAAGGGGAGCCTGTGCTCTTGGTTGGTGAAACAGGAACTGGCAAAACCTCAGCAGTCCAGTACCTAGCTCATATTACAGGTAAATAATGTGTGAAAATTGTAACTTACGTGAAGATAATGTGAAAAACAACAAACAAACAAACAAACCCACAAGTTGATGGTGCTTTTCATCTCTGTTTCAAGGACACCGTTTGAGGGTTGTCAACATGAACCAACAAAGTGACACAGCAGATCTCTTAGGGGGGTGAGTCACTGACCACTGTTTTGTCTGTTCTGCAGAACAAATGGGCAGTATCTGTTACCTAGTTGGATAAATGTCTTAGTAAACATGTTTGCATGCAGAAACCTTCTTGTCCTTGCTGAAGAGCAGAGCAATTTTACTGAATTGTGTGCAGAGCTGTGTGTGATGAAGTCATTCAAAACCACAGCCCAATGGCTTTAAAAATGGCTAAGCTGTTCAATATAAATCTGATGTAATATTCACTGGACAAATTGTTTGGTAGTACTACAAATATTTTACTTATCAGGGTGTTCCTGTCTTTACAAAATCACCTCCTGGTGCATTACAATATGTGCGATTCTAGTAGTTCATTGGTTGAGTAAAAAACTTCAGAAACAAGGGTTCATCCATGCAACTTATTGTTGTTTCAAGTAACTGGTTTTGGACTTGTTTTCTTTTTTAAGTTCACAGGTGACTGTGTCTCCCATAAATAATGACTCTTTTGCTTCTCTTCAGTTACAAGCCTGTGGATAACAAGCTGATCTGGCTCCCTCTGCGAGAGTCTTTTGAAGAACTCTTCTCTCAGACATTCTCTAGGAAGAAAAACCAAACCTTCTTGGGACACATTCAGACTTGCTACAGACAGAAACGTTGGCATGATCTGCTAAAACTAATGCAACATATTCATAAATCTGCTATTAATAAAGAAGTAAAAGAAAATGCATCTGGTAAGACTTCAGATGGATCAAACACACATTAATGCTAAACCATGCAGAGGGTAGATAAATACTGGTGAATTTTGTTCTTCTAATTTGGGTTTGTTTGAAGTTTAGGGCTTTTTCCCTCCCCCTATATTACATCTTTTTTTTCTGGTTTTGAGAAATGCAATGTCAACATTGCAACAAGGCATTTAGAACACTGTTAGAACAGTTGTTGGGTTTTGGTTTGGTTTTCCTTTTTCTAAGTCATCTCTGCTGTTAGCTATGTCTGAATGTGGAGATGTCTGCCCTGTGGTACCTTTGACATCTGGTCTCCACTCAGTACTTGTTTGCTGTGCTGGTGAGCAGTCCTGCTTGTTTGTGTGTCACTCTTCTCTGTGAATGCATCCACACTTTCAGCCCTGGAACCTGCCTGTGTCTCACAAACACGTCCTTTTCAAAAACAAAGCAAAACAACAATAACAGAACCAAACCCAAAGTAATAGCTGTTTTAGGGTAGAAATTATTTTTAAGATCTTGCTTTTGCCTTGGTTCCTCTGTTAGTGATGCTGACTGGCCTAGTGTTTTATTTTGTTCCAGAGTGGTTTTATCTCCAAATAAGTTTTTCCTGTTTTATACTTCACAACCTGTTTTGGGGCTGAGACGATGTTGATACTTTACCTTGCTTAGAGTTGTTTCTGGTTGTAGACCAGCAGAACAAGTGAAATTGTAGCTTTCTTTCCATTTGGGCTAAATAAAAGTAATTATCAACTTTATCTCCACTCTTCTTTTAACTGGTTCTTCTGAATATGCAGATATTAAAATAAATGCCCCCAAATGTAAAAAAAAAAAAAAAAAAAGAAGAAAGAAAAAGAGAGTTTAAAAGGTTCTTGCACTTATTGGAGGAATTGACAATCCTAAAATAAAAACAAGCTGAAATTTGTAACTTGCAAAGTTTCTTGCAAAATTCTTTAGGAATTTTGATGTTGTATGTGGCTCAGGTAGGGATTTTAACAAATAACTGAAATCAGTTATAGTAAATACTGTTTTATCTGCTAAGCAATAGTGTGTTAATGATTGATACTGAAGTGTTCATTATTAATCTGTTCTCTGTCATAAGGGTTAGAAATTTGGATTTATTTTTTTGACATGTCTCTTTCTGTCTTTGGAAATTAGACAGTGATAACAGTCATGCTGGAACAAAGTGCAATATAGGTATTTGTTCCTCATCTGGGAATGAATAGCAAATTATCTGAGCACTATTGACATATGAGCACAGTTAAATTTGAAAAACGAAAAACCAGATGTGCCCGAAACCAAAATAAGAAGTTTAAATTATTTTTTTTATTTGTGGTGTGTCATCTGCAGGACTTGAATTTTTTTGTTGCTTGAGCTTACTTTTGTATCTCTCTGCTTGAAACAACTTGATTAAAAAACTGTTGTCGAACATTTTTTGTGCTGGTGTTTGGATGGTACAAACTTAAATTTGTTTTCTTGCAGGCTTACCACTGAAGGAAAAGTGGGAGGCATTTGGTCTTAAACTGAATCATGCTCATCAACAGATGAAAATGACAGAAAATGCCCTTCTCTTTGCATTTGTTGAGGTATTTAGATATTTGCATTTTGATGCTAGGAGAAGTAAGGAGAAGTATTTAAAAGACTTTGCAATCAGTCTTTTATATATAAGTAGCTTCCTGGCAAGAACCATGCTGTGAAGTAAAACGTGTGCCATGATAACTCCATGAAATCAAGTGTGCAGATTCAAGGAAGCAGTGGTGAGATGGGAGGTGGAGACTGGTTTGTGCTAGCACATTAATTCTGTGCTGTATAACAGGAATTAGGACTGGTATAAGGAGTATCAGTATGTCATATCTTCTTTTTAATTCTAGGAGATTAGAAAAAACTTCTTGATCAGTCTCCAGTAGGTCTTGCTTGTGACTAGGGATTTCTGTGAAGGATTTAATACTAAGAATCTGTGCTGTTTATCTAGAAGAGATTTTTCTAAATGTTTCAAACCTGTAATATGTTTTGAAAACATTAAATGGGATTAGGAGAAACCATGATGTTTATTTTTGCTTGTTTATACTCACTGTGATAATCTGAATATATTCTCTCAAATGTCATGTAAAGTGTGTGAAGTGTTAACCAGTCTTCTATAAAAAAAATGTATTTGTGAGTAGTTGGAGAACCTCTGACTTAATATAGTGTTAACTAGTAGGGTACAGATTCCTTAGGAGCATAATACTGCTTGTGTCTTTGGATTTATTCAGATTAACTTTATTCTCATGTGGTGTTAGTGATGCATATGCTAGAGTGCTAGATTGCACAAAAAAGGGATCTTAAATCTGTTGTATTTGAGCCAATCTAACTGGTAACTGATACAGTGGTATGATAACTGTGTGACATCTGTGACTGGCAAAATGATTGCTGTTACTGAGAGAGAGCAGTAAAACTGCTACTGCTGTAAAAGGTCTGGAACTGCCATTTGTCTAATTGAGCTGTAGATTGCACACCAGGTAATTCCAGTATCTGAATGCTTCAGTTGACATTTCATTCCTGGCAACATGATTAACAAATTGATCTTGCTTTTAGGGTACTCTGGCACAAGCAGTGAAAAAAGGAGAGTGGGTTTTATTGGATGAGATTAACTTGGCTGCAGCAGAGACTTTGGAGTGCCTGAGTGGTTTATTGGAAGGATCATCTGGTTCACTGGTGTTACTGGACAGAGGAGACACAGGTACTATTTCTATGCTTGCCTATGCCTTATCTTGGTATTCAGCTGGGTTCCCTATCCTATGTAGTTCAAAATAAGTTGAGATCATTTACCATTAAAATGAATGTGTGCACAAGAGAGCAATGTGCTCTTTGTAGATTTCATACTTCTTTGCAAGTGGTCTGTTCTCAACAGCAGTGTGAGCACTGCTGTGTAGAAAGTTAACTCCCTTTAGAGATGTAAAGATAAAAAACTACAGTTGCTGAAGGCTGCTCTCAAAAGCTACAGAGAGAGGCAAACGTTGTGTGAGCATCCCAGGCTTTATTTTCTTCTGGCTGAGGGAAGCACTGGCTATTGTTCTGAAAGAGGCAAAAGGAGTTCCAAGTTTAGGACTCACATAATTTTTGAAATGTTTTGTGTTGTTACAACATCTTGCTACACACAAAAAAGTCAGGGTTTTACTTACCTGTGGCTGTTGTGAAGATGCAGGTACTTCTGATAAAATCACATGGGATTATTCTCTGAAAATTCTTGATAAGGAAATGTAGTAGTGCAGCAATAGAAAGTTACCTTAGATCAAATACACCATATTTAACATACAAATATCCTGTGTTTATCATTAACTTTGTCTTTTATTTCCATTTTGCTTTAGAGCCTCTTGTCCGTCACCCTGATTTTCGCTTGTTTGCGTGCATGAATCCAGCTACAGATGTTGGAAAGAGGAATCTTCCTCTAGGAATAAGAAACAGGTAGGAAATAATGATTCTGGGACAAAATAGCCACTGTCTTTTTAGGAGTTTAATTACTTTCAGGAGTTTACCAGTGAAGAATGCTTTATCTGAAGCCTGAGGATGCAAGTATAAATTCATTTACTACTTGTGAGAGATGTGTAGTGAAGGTTTTTCATGAAATAGAGTCAGCAAAATACTTGGAAGTAGCTGAGCTGTGAGCAAATGGTGTAGCAGTAGTGTAGAGTGTTGTCAGTGGGAGCAGAAGATGTGAAGAAATTCCTCACATTGAAGCTGTCAGCACCTGGAAATGCTCCTGCAGCATTCCCAGGTACTGCAGTATAATGCTAAAAGCATTATGTTCCTGATGGGAGTAAAAAAAGACATGTAAGTGCATGGTGTCTGCTTAGCAGCCTTTCTCTGAACTCAGAAGTTTTGATGATCCTTGCAAAAAGCTGCATATCCAGTCTTGTTTACTCAAAAGGAAGGTGATTTGCCTGGTGGCACCAAGGTGTGATACTCAAAATATTTGATACGTGGTCTCAAAGCATTTAAGCTGTGGCAAGGCAATTGGAGTTGTGGCAAATCCATTCTTCAGTACCATTACCTATTCCTGTATGCACACATCTCCTCCTTGATGCAGTCTCACTCACGAGTGCCAAAAGTTGCATGTGTAGTCCCTTCCCACATTCATAAACACTGGGCAAGATTCTAGAGATGCACCAGCTATGTGTAACTAGTAATTTGTAGTTATTAGTGGCAAAGCAAGGTTTTATTGCTCTTGGCTGTCTTGCAGAATAGTGAAAGGAAAGAAAATGTGTGTAATACAGAAGAAAAGAGACTTCAGCATCAGCATAACTTGCTAAGTTTAAAAGAATTTATATTTCTATTTATCAAAATTACCTACTACTATTTGTCAAAAATAGCTACTGCTGAGTATCTATTGCAAATTGTTTAAAATTGTAATTTAAGTCACACTGTTCACTATCAATCTAAGATGTTAAACTAATTCAGATAAATTACTTGAAAGTATTACTAATACCTTATTTTTCAATTGCTCTGGTTCTTGAGTCTCTGTAAGTTTGACAATCTATAGATCTGCAGCTTTAACAATCAGTATTCTGTTACTTAAAAATTTAAAATGCTATATGCCATGAGATGTATATATAATATGATTTTTCAATATGGTCAGGTGTCTTAAGTGTTACAAATTGATTTGATTCTTGCAGGTTTACTGAACTTTATGTAGAAGAATTGAGAAATGAAGGAGACTTGCAAATTCTTATAATGGATTATCTGAGAAGCTTGAATGTGAACAAAAATACAGTACAAGGAATTGTGAAGTAAGTTGACTGTAATCTTTTTAAATTCTTGATGAAATAAGTCACAAAAAGTAAGTATGTGATGATAGTCTGTGGTTAGACCGCTTTGGGAAACACTATAATGCTCTCCATGCAGCAGTTGGCATAGCTGTAGGAAACAGAAGAGTACAGACATCCATCTTCTTAATTCTGCAGGTTTCTGTATTTGTGGGAAGGAGATTTTGGTTTTTTGAAACTCAGAATTGTTTTCTTGGTGGCACCAGTTAAATAGCATTGTTGTTTCAGTCCTCTTTCACGTCTGAGAGACTACAATGGTTTGCTTCTGTAGATAATTCTGAAGAAAGTCTTGTTTGTTTGTTTAGAGTTACCTTTCTTTCCCCTAGTGTAAGGTGAACTATCTCATGTTTAGAATATCTGGAGTTTATAGTCACTCTGTATATCGAGCCCTGTCAGAAATATGGCTCTAAAAATACTCTGTTGCTGTGCTTCACTGACTGTACAGATGGCAGAGCTTGGCATGGCTTTCCTAACCTGGAGCTTTTGAGAAAAGTAACAGTTGGGGATAAACTGAAGTGTTCATACTTGGGCTTTGATTCCTTGGAGCAGTGGTCTGATCAGTAACAGCTCTATGTAACTTTATTTTTGCAGCTTTTATTTGTCTGTGAGAAAGGAAGCAGAAACCAAGCTGGTGGATGGAACTGGCCACAGACCTCACTACAGTCTCCGTACCCTGTGCAGGGCACTGAGATTTGCAGCTTCTAATCCATGTGGCAGCATAGCACGCTCCCTGTATGAGGTGATTACCTGGGCTGGCATGTGTTTCAGTGTGTATTCACTACAGGGGTTGTTTGGGTAAAGGATAATCTTCTCTAAGTTCAGTATTGAACAGAAATGGTTCTTTAATCTGTATGTTTTTTCCCTCTTTTTCTTGTTTATCGCTGAAAATAATTCTTCTTCTTAGGGCTTCTGTTTGAGTTTCCTGACACAGCTTGACAGAGGTTCTCACCCGGTGGTTCAAAAGCTAATATGCCAGCATATAGTCTCTGGCAACATCAAAAGCCTTCTCAAGCAGGTAAGCAACTAAGATTATGAAGACCTGTCTGGTATTTAAAATAGAATTTATTTTGAGTTGTCGTCCCTCGTTTTTCCTCTACATTTCATTCTTGCCGTTCTGTTTTTCATTTTACAAAGTTAAGAAGCGGAAAAAATTAATGCCATTCTTTTCTAGTTTTTTACTTTGCTTGAATGTTGATGTGTTAGCTGGTTTTATTTGTTAATTTGAAAAAATATGGAAGTCTGAATAACTAAAGCACTGTGGAGTGTGGGCAGCTTAATGCAGTGGTTCCAACTCTAAAGCTTTCACAGACTTTGGACAAGCTTTCTCAGGCTTTATATTTTTAGACTGAATGCAGAACATATGGATATGAAGAAGCATCTGTGCTTTGTCTCTTATGGGAAAGGAAGAATGTCAGTAGTGCTGGGAACCCAGCATGAGTTTGCATGGGGGATGGGGAAGCCAGTTAAAGAGATGGGTGTTTCAAAATAAACCCTTTCATGATGGAAAATGTGTATAAATATATGAAAAAGATTAAAGCAAAGCTCCTGCTTGTAAATGCCCTTCAAAATTCAGTGCTAAGACTCTTGAGACATTTTTGTCTTCATGCCACTGGCAAAGATTTCTGCTTCATGACCCTGAAATAATCTGGTCAGGTTTTTCCTGTAATTTGCATTCTGTGGCAAGGGGACAGTGGTTACTGCAGGAGTGCTCAGGGATTAATTTAAAATTTCTTTAGAGAATATGTAGCAGTGATGTAACAGTAGTTGTTTTCATTAGCAAATTGAAACCCATCTGTATAATCTGTTATTTCTGTCATGTCTCCTTAGCAAATGCCAAAACCTAAAGGAGGGAGTTTTATACTTATAGAAGGGTACTGGATTTCAGCTGGGGACAAAGAACCTACCGTAGATGAGAGTTATGTGCTCACCCCTTCAGTTAAGCTTAATCTGAAGGACATTGTCAGGGTTGTGTCTGCAGGGTAAGTGTTTTAACTTTTTAATTTAAAAAAATGTAATTATGTTTGTTTAGACCTTGAGTTGTTGGTGTCCCTCTAATCTTTATTGTTTGGATGAATAGTATCTATTTTCCTTCTACTTTACAGTTAACTTTTCATTATAGAGTGACTTGAAATTTTTACATGTGTTTCTTGTTTCCTTAAACCATCTTACTGCCATACCTAGTTTTATTTGAATTCTGATCTAGAAATTTGCAGTTAGAATAATCTGCTTATTTTGCACTGCCATGAAAAGCTTCATGGGTAGCTGTTAGCACTTGAGTGTAAAGATATTTTTATTTCCCTGTTAGTATATGGAACATACTAACAGGGAAATAAAAATATCTTTATGATAATAATAAAAATATCTATATATCTTATGTGATCTTGGATACCCCAAATGAGTTAAGTGGGGGTGTTTTGATAGTGTGATTTAACAATGTTCACATCTTGTGAGTGAGAAAGTCATGGCTCATGCTTCTAACCCACTGTTTTGGTCATGGCTTTTAGGACTCATCCAGTACTGATTCAAGGAGAGACCTCTGTTGGTAAAACCAGTTTAATTCGCTGGTTGGCTGCTGCTACTGGGAATCATTGTGTAAGGATTAACAACCATGAGCATACTGATATCCAAGAATATATTGGCTGTTACACATCAGATGCCTCTGGAAAGCTGGTATTTAAGGAAGGTAAGTGAGCATGTTCCATATACTCCAAATTCCTGTCTCATTTTAGTGGCTGGGGTTTTTTTTTTCCCTTTTCTGATTAACTTATCTGGTTTACAGATGGAGATGGAGAGATGGCCTGTCATAAAGTTAGTAGTTGCACTTTAATGATGATCACTTGTGTGAATTTCAGTGAATTTTGGAAAGTCTCATTATGCTTGTCCCATGGGACCTAAAGATGATAAGCCAACAATTTAAACAAAACTCTTGCTTCCTTCTCTGGATTAGTGTTCATCCTGAATGAAATGGGTTGCTGAAAGTATCTGAGTGCACGCTTCTGTTAGATTTGCTTTTTAAGATTTTTAACTAGGCATTTTTCTGTTCCCTCCAAGGCATTCTCATAGATGCAATGAGAAAGGGCTACTGGATTGTTCTAGATGAGTTGAATTTGGCTCCCACTGATGTTCTGGAGGCTCTCAACCGCTTGTTGGATGATAACAGAGAGCTGTTCATTACTGAGACCCAGGAGGTTGTCAAAGCTCACCCTCGCTTCATGCTCTTTGCCACACAGAACCCTCCAGGTCTCTATGGTGGCAGAAAGGTCTGTATGATCTGTTCTGTTCCTTTTGGGTAGCCAAGACTTTAGGGAGTTAATCTCTCTCATGATAGAGTGTGATGTGAAAATGTTATGATGTGTAGCATCATGAATCTCTCAAGTGGAAGAGAGTTGAGGTGGCTGTGGACTGTCAGTACAGCTGGGCTCTGTTTAGGTGAGTTGCTTGTTTCATGGATACAGAATTTCTAGTTAATTTTAGGTAGTTAAGTTTTAAGTGATTTAGTGAACCAGACTTCACGTATATTACACTTGAATCAGCATTTCTTGTCCAAGAGCACTGGGAAAGAGATTCTGCTTGGGCAGTAGAAGTCCATTTTGTACTGTTTCTTGTCTGGAATTGGTGATTTTCTTCATGGTGACTGGTATGGTGCTGTGCTTTGGATTTGTGATCAAAACAGTGTTGATAGCACAGGGATGTCTTAATGATTGCTGGGCAAAGCTTGCACAGATTCAAGGCCTTTTGTGTTTCTCACACTGCCCCATGTACTTGTGGAGTAGGTGGGGGGTGCATGAGATGCTGTGAGGGGACTCAGCTGGGACAGCTGGCCCCAACTGCCCAAAGGGATGTTCCATGTCATATGACATTGTGCTCAGCAGTCAAAACTGGGGGCAGGAGGAAGAAGGGAAGTTCAGTGTTTGTTTCCCTAAATAACACTGGTGTGTGATGAAGCCCTTATTTCCTGGAGATGGCTGAATACCTGCCTATTGATGTGAAGTGATGAATGAATTCCTAATTTTGCTTTGCTTGCACATGCACCTTTTTCTTTACCTATGAAACTGTCTCAGCCTAAAAGTTTTATCACTTTTACCCTTCCAATACTCCCATTGTAGGGAGAGTGAGCCTCTGGCTTTGTAATGCTTAGCTGCCTGTGCCCTTAAAACACCCAGTCCATTTTAAAGCTTTTGTCCTCATCCTGACTGTCTCTTCTTTCTTTCAATGTTTATATGTGTGTGCTAATTTGTATGCTATGACACTATTCTTATTTCCTTTGGATGTGTAGGGGAACATCTATGAGCAATATCAAAGGAAAAAGTTCAAACAGTGGTGTGGTCTCATATTTTAGGTTTTGTCCAGAGCCTTCAGAAATCGTTTTGTGGAGCTGCATTTTGATGAACTGCCGAGTGCTGAACTGGAAACCATCCTGCACAAGCGATGCAGTTTGCCACCTTCTTACTGCAGCAAGCTTGTCAAAGTCATGTTAGACCTGCAAGTATGAGAGTATTTTTTCTTTTAGTATAAGAAATGCAAACATACTTCAAAGTAACATGTACAAAGTAATAGAAATTCCTTCGGGGGGGAGGTATTGTTAGCTGAAGGATATTTAAAATCCTAAATCACAGAGAGAACCCACCAAGGTACTAATTTTCAGTGGTTAAGACTAAGGCTAGGGAAGGTGATGTCAGATTTGAGAGGAAACTTGTAGCAAAAAAACAAATAAACAACCCACCAAAAAACCAGACACCATGGGATTTAATGTGTGGAATTATGCCTTGCTCTGGAGCCAAAGCACAGTATTGGATTTGTAGGGGTCTTTGGGTCATGTGAAATTCGGTATTACTTTTACACAGTAATTTTTGGTAAGTTCGGATACTCCTGTATTCACCAGGCATTTGACACTTAGTATGTAGCTAAAACTATCTTGTGCTTAAAAGCAATTACTGCAGCACAAACTAGATTTTGTTTTATTCCAGGTACCTATTTTATTCTTAGTTGGTTTTTTAAAAATTTTTATCATCTAAATTATTTAGTTCCTGCTGCTCATCAAATACCTGCCTAAAAGGAGTTAGTGTTTAGATGTTGTGACTCTACTGAACTTTTTTTGTAGTTATTCATAGAATTTTCTTGTTGCAATGTCACTGCAGAGAGGGGTGATTAGCTTTGCTAGAAGTGTTTGGACAGGTTGATGAAAAAATAGCTCACGATTGCTCTTGTGCAGTCTTACCGCAGAGGTTCCACGGTGTTTGCTGGGAAGCACGGATTCATTACCCTGCGGGATCTGTTCCGCTGGGCTGAGAGGTACAGGCTGGCAGAGCAGCTGCAGAAGGACTATGACTGGCTTCAGCACTTAGCAAATGATGGTGAGCTCTGCTGCCCCAGCTTTTCTAAGTGTCTGTAGAACTGCTTTTCAGCCCCCACTTCTTAAGTGTAAATCTTTGTTGCTGATTACCCAGGTAGTAATTGCTTTCTCTCTTCCTCTGTTTTGTAGGTTTTATGCTTCTGGCAGGCAGAGTCAGGAAACAGGAGGAGGTGGATGTCATTCAAAATGTCATTGAAAAACACTTCAAGAAAAAAATATATCCTGAGTCTCTCTTCTCAGGGGAAAGTGTCAAAAAGCTACTGGGTGAGTTTCCTAGAGGGGCCCCACTGGTAGAGGGAACTGGTAGATCTCTAGATGGGACTGAAGCCGATGGATTGCTTTGTGTTGTGCAGCTAAGTCTTCCACGTGGATGTCCGCGATGGACAGAGATTTCAGCCATGTTGTCTGGACTCAAGGGATGAGGAGACTTGCCATTTTGGTGGGACGAGCCCTGGAGTTTGGTGAACCAGTACTGCTGGTGGGAGACACTGGGTAATCTTGCTTTTTATGATGTTCTGTACCAGCTGCTGAGCTGGAGACAAAATGATTGTGTGGGCTTCAGTGCTGCTTTCATCTGGGATCTTTCAATTTGAGCCTGTCTCATGGCAGACTCGCAGCTGCTGTTTTTCACAGTTCCTTTCTGAGGGGAAGCAGATGCATCTCATTTAACCTGTGTCTTTGATGGGTTCATCTGCATTGTGTAACTACATAGAAGTTACATAAAAGTAGGAAAATGAAAGTGAACTGACTTCTGTCCCCAGCTTGCAAGGTGCCCTGTAGAATCTCACTGTGCCTCACAGGGAGGGGCTGCTTTTGGGGTACTGTGATATTTTTCTCTTCGAGAGCACATTCAATTTGCATGTTTTATGAGGTTGAATATAGTCTTGCTACCGCTTTTCCACCTCAAACACAGTAGTGGAGGTTGTGGAAGTAGATGCTGTCTGCTCTTGTGCTGGTTTTAAATTTGTAGAGTAAATTTTTATGGAAGAGAAGGAAAGAAACATGCAAGAAAAGAGAGAAGGAAAATTTACTTGGGTAGTAAATTAAAACTAGATGCTCAGCAGTTTATTCCATCAGACTTAGGCTTGGTCTAGACATGTAACATTTCCAGTTCAGTGAAATGATAGGCTGGTTGAATATCTGGAAGGGCAAGCTGAAATAAATTTGACTTAGAACATGCAGAAATCCATCAATCCAGATATTGATTTAAATTTAATTGATTTTAATTTAATTTAATTTTAAAAGGTCTCTTGTGCAAATCAGCAGCAATTGTGCCAAACATGGCTTCACTTTGCATACATTTCTTTCAATGAAAGGGAGCAGAAGAAAATTTGCATGCTGGGCCTTTGACTCATAACTCTTCAATGAAAGTATGAATCCTGTCCAAAGTGAGCTGATTGCTTGGTTTGCTTCTTTTTTTTTAATTCATCCTTTTTAATCAAATTACTTGGTTGCAGGTGTGGTAAAACCACCATTTGTCAGATCTTTGCAGCATTAGCAAATCAGAAGCTGTACTCAGTGAACTGCCACCTGCACATGGAGACATCAGACTTCCTGGGAGGGCTGCGGCCAGTCAGGCAGAGGGCCAAGGAGCAGGTTTGTCTTGCGCCAGTAATACCTTGGATGGTGTCACCAGGGGAGAAAAAAGCAACAGCTACCACTTCTCACTTTCTTTTCCTTTTCTTAGGAGGAATCTGATGGTTCTAGACTCTTTGAGTGGTGTGATGGGCCTCTTGTTTTAGCAATGAAGGAGGAAGGTTTTTTCCTCCTTGATGAGATTTCTTTAGCTGATGATTCTGTACTAGAGCGCCTTAACAGGTATGTCTGAAATGTGGTAGTACTAAGCATCCTCAATGTGTCTGTTCATTATCCAAACATGAGTGGCATAAATCTGACTTCTTTTAGGCACTTTTGTTTCCTGGCTTAGGTGAGCTGCTCTCTTGCTGAAAAAGACAATGGTACAAATAAAACTTAAAAGTAAAATCTCTAGTTTACCATTTGCAGTATTAATGTTTTCAGCCTGCCAGAGAGCTCTTGAAATTATGTATATCTTGGCAAATCCCAGGAACAAAATCTAGTTGTTCCCCTCTTTTGTGTGTGTGTAAAGAAAACCCCCAGAACAACTAAAATATAAATTCAACCTCATTATCTGTATGCAGCAGTATCCCTCATTTCAGTCTTTTCTGTTACCCATTATATTGGGTAAAAGAAAGTTTATCCAGGCCAATTAATATGATTTTCATTTTTAAGTGATCTTTTGAAGTGTGGAGCAAAATTTAAGCAATATTTTTTTTACCTTCTCTCTAGTGTTCTTGAAGCTGAAAAGACATTGGTACTTGCTGAAAAAGGTGGCCAAGATGATGAGGAGAATGAAGTAGAACTGTTAGTTGCAGGAAAGAAATTCCGTATCCTTGCAACCATGAACCCAGGAGGTGACTTTGGGAAAAAAGAGGTAAATGCCAAAACATGTGGAAATACAGCATGCATCTTCTGGTCATTACTGACCATTAAGTGGTTGGAGGTACAATGCAAAAATGCATCATGCCAACCAATTCTGGCATCCAGTGCTTTCTAGTTGGCATCTGCTTCATTGCTCTAAAGGAGGATTGGAGTGAATCTCTTTTCTGCCACTTCTGTGGGCTGTCACTGTGGCATTATAAATGAATACTCAGCAAAATGTCAAAGGACTCTAAATACCCTAGTTAGTCCTGATATATAGAATATTCAAGTACAGGAGGTGTGATTTGTGAAGCAAGTAAATCCAGGTCTCTGGGGTAGTACAAAGTTGCCTATCAGATTTTTCTCCTTAATGCTATTCAGAAAGTAACGGTCATCTTGTATTTCTTAGTGAATAATGAACATCACATCCCAAGAAAGCTTTTTCATTAAATGAAAAAAATTGTTTCTGAAGTTGAGAATTAAATAATTTAAAACATATTTAAAAAACCCATAAGACAACAAAACCCTACAACTTTTAAGCAGTGTTGGAAGCTAGGTTTATAAAAAAGAACCAGAAGCTCTTTTACTCGAAAGAAGATGGGTACTCTATTTAAAGTTGTTCCTGAAATAGAGAACCACTCATTGAAGCCATGTGTGTAAACAGGATTTATTTCTGGATTGCATTTGTGCTACTAATTTTTGATTGACCAACCAAGGAAGAGAGAAATTAAAGAAACGAGCTGTAATTGAAGGCGAATTTCCACGTCCTACAATGAAACAGAGCTTTGGTGATTGCAAACCAGCTCAGTTTCTTCCCATATTCTTTTGAACTTTCTATATCACCCATTTCCTGCATTGATGCCACTACTAGAAGTCTTAAAAATCCTTCTTCTTTCAAAGATTTTCTTACAAAGTGTCTCTGTCAGAATTAGAAGGAAATACCTATCTTGTTCATTTTATTTATTGTTTACAATTACAGTGACTACAAGTCACTGTTGTTAAGTGACCTTTGGGGAAGATGTTGTAATGAATCTTTAATTGCTCTGTCACTCTGCTTGTTTGCAGCTTTCCCCTGCGCTGCGCAACAGATTTACAGAAATATGGTGTCCACAGAGCAATGGCCGCGATGATTTGATACAGATTGTAAAACACAATCTCCATCCAGGATTGTCTCTGGGTGCAATAAACCACAAGGGTAGGTATTTCTGTGTGTTGATACTCAAATATTGCTAAGAAAGTAAGGAGTTTGTCAGGAGGCTGACAACCTTTCCTCAGGATGTACACCACTGTCACCCTTTTTCTGCTACGTTTCTCCCTGAAGACAGCATGCTATATTCTGGACTTTGTTCTTCCTTCACTGTGTATGGTATATGTCTAGCTAGAAGTAAATTCAAGGCTGTGTTTACTTCACCATCCAGGTAGCTGAACTGTCCCCAGCCCTTCAGTGTCCCAGCTTGGTTTTAATATAGAGTGTTGAAAGAACTGGCACTTAACTTTCTGCCAGCAGCTTCACTGTTAGTGTTAGTCACGTGATGCTGTCTTGTTACCTGAATTTAAAAGGATCTGTAACAAGAGCTCAGGCATGAGCTCTCTCTTCTCTTATTCTGTTTCTAGGATATAGAGTACCACATTGCTCATGCAGCTGTACCTGCCTTAAAGATGTTTTTACAACAGTGTAGCAGATGTGAGCAAAAAAATGGTTACTCAAATTTATTTGATGGCTTTTTTGTTTGTTTGTTTTTAAATATTTTTTAGGGGCAGACATAGCTGAACTCATGATGGACTTTGTTGAATGGCTGACTAATCAAGAGTTTGGTCGCCAGTGTATTCTCAGTGTGAGAGACATCTTGGCCTGGGTTAATTTTATGAATGTCATGGCAGAGAATGAGTCAAGCTCTGCCAAGGGATGCAGCCACCGTAACATTTCCCCAGGGATGTCTTTTATCCATGCTGCATGTTTGGTGTATATTGATGGAATAGGATCAGGTAAGTCTTCAGTGCTCATTTGGTAGCAGAAAATATGAAGCTCTGTATTTTATTAATATTTTTAGTCAAATACAAACAAAATGCTTTGGGGCAGCATGGGACTTTTCTAGGAGACGTTCTCACTTCCATTTGACAACCTTCTGTATATCATGTGCCTTTTTTGTGTTTCAGCAAGAGTTTAAGAAATAGAGCAAGCTGAAGTAAATTAGAAGGATTAATAATATTACAAAGGCTAGCACACAAATTAAGAAAACCTGTGGTTTTTATTGAGTTGATGTGGTTTCACTGAGCTGATACTTGAGCACATGTTATGCTGTCATGCTCTCCCCCACTGCACATGCCAGTATCTGTCTGTGCTGGCCTGTACCATGCACATAGCTGAGAATGCATCTTTGTGTGTTTGGCTGCTGGCCCAGTTGATAAATAGTAGATAAGGGAGAGGAGGAAAAGTGGAAGGCACAAGTAATGCCAGAAAAGAAAGCCTGGGGGGGCCTATGGCAAGGGATCAGGTTGATTGTGATGGTAGAAGAAACAGGATTGGAAATGTGGTGCCCTTAGTTCTGGGCTCACAGAACAATCTGTCCATGGCAAATAGTACTGGAAGCACTGTAAACATTAAAATAAAATATAAACCTGCATGCACATGAAGGGATGAATTTTTTGTCAGGAGATGAATGTGCCTAGTTATGTTTTGAAACACACTTTACTTTCCTAATTACAGGTACAACATCCTGCTCAGCTGATACAGCTTTATTAGCTCGTGAGAAATGCCTCACATTCTTATGTGAGAAAATGAGTCAATTCTTTGAGCTGACTGATTATCAGAAGAATGAACTGAAGATTTATGACAGAACAAAGGAAAAAGAGTTTGTATGGATGGACAACTTCATGGGAATTCACCCGTTTTTTATTCCAAGAGGCAAGAGACTGTGGGAGTGGGTGGACATTTATTCTGTGATTTATATTTTCAGTAGTTTTGTTATTCACTAGATCTAAGTACAATACCTGAACCATCATAGAACAATTTGTTGGTTCTTAAGCTTTAGAAAAATCCCTTTTCTGCCTCCAAGTGTGTAGATTACAACTCAGTCACATTTATTAAGACACATCTGTTCATTCCCCTTTTTCATTACTTTTTAATGGCCTAATTTTCATAGACTTTTTTGGTGTAACAAAACTTTTTTTAATTTTGAGTTGTGATTTTCTGTCACTTTTTCATGCTCAAAATGCCTATTAAGTTCCACTAACTAAAGCTGCAGCTCATCCTGGCCCTTGTGCAAAGAATGGAAAGCAGGGGTCCTGAGTACAAAGCTAAACAGAATGGAAGATAATGCCATGCCTTGCTCTAGGCTCTCAAAGATTTACTGCAATTTTGGCAAAATCATTTAATCTCTACATTTCAGTTCCTCATGGGAAATAAAAATGCAAACGAAACTAGCAAAACACTGCTGCTTACCTTTAAAATACCACAACAGGACTAAAAAGTGATGACTCTGAGCTTTCTAACTCAGCTGGTTAGTTTTTAGCACATGGACCTGTGTGTTCCTAATGCTGTATTAGTTGTTCAAATTTAACTTTCTGGCATTCATGGATTGTGTTAGTCATGCATAAAATTGTACAAAGTAAAGCTTTTTTGGAAATTGCTTAGCTCCCCTCTGCTGATAAGTTCACAAAAGGAATCTCTTTGGATCCCTTTCCTAGTAAAGAGGTATCAGTTTGTGTAGGATGCACTGGTGGTTAGTATCATGTGTACATGAGAAATGCTGTATTCCACATTTGGGGGAGTGATGTCCAAGGAGCTATACTGGCTGGAATTTGGCAGACAAGCTCTGTGCTCTCTCCCCACTGTATGCCATAATAACAGTAAAGGAGAAGCAAACTTTTAATTAAGGGGATGTTCCTTCCCAGAACTGGCAGTGTATAGAACAGATTAATATGTTGCTCTGGAGCATGGCTGGATTGTATCCCTCAGTGTCAATTTTTCAAGAGCTCCTTCTGAGTTTTAGATCCACATGACTGAAGTGCAAGAACACATTTATGTTTGTTCAGGGATAGATCTCTACTTTAAGTCATGAACCAGGAGGTATTGAGGTTTCATGGCAAAATAAATCCTATGTCCATATGCTTATTTTGCAAAATTCAATATAAATATGTGGAGATCAGCTGAGATGCAGCTGTGGGTCAAATAAAATCTATGTGCCACATCTCCAAGAATGGCATACAATCTGGATCTCCATTGCTTGCTGCACTGAGATCAGCAGTTTACAGACAGAGTGGGCTCATTCAGAGGCACACTATCAGCACCTCCAGCATAAACATTCTTTAATTGTTTAATTGTTTTCTGGTTTACCTTTCCTTTATTTTAGGTCCTGTTCTCCAGAGGAACAACATGACAGATTATGCCTTAAATGCTGGGACTACAGCAGTGAACGCACAAAGGCTGTTAAGAGCCCTACAGCTTAACAAACCTATTCTGTTGGAGGGCTCACCAGGAGTGGGCAAGACCAGCCTGGTTGCTGCCCTGGCAAAAGCCTCAGGCAACTGTCTTGTTCGAATCAACCTGTCTGAGCAAACGGTAGAATAAAATATTCTCTTCATTACTTGGTGTTCATGGCAGGGTAGAAGCTTTGTATAACTTTTGAAGTGCAGTTCTCTTTAAATTTGGCACTGTGTCTGAAATGTCAGCTTTTCCTTCTTGGTCTCAGTGGTCTCAGAACTGAATGGGAGAGGGCAGGAGGCAGAGCAGCAAGGTTCTGTGAGTGACTGCCAATTCCCAGATATTTCTGTTCTTTTCAGGTGAAGTCATACATATCCTTGTCTATTGTGTTTTTCTTGGCTTCTGCAACATTACTCAAAAACAGCTTTAAGGCTTTTTAGCTTTTCTGTTGCAATTTAAATTTTTGTTGTTAAATATTGTACCTTATCACTGGAGTCCTATAATGGAAAAGCTTTCAGCATTTTGCAATTGCTGAAAATTTTTCATTAGACTTAAAAGTGTAGGCATTAAAAGGGAAGGGAGAAAATGTTAAGTAAAGTTAACAAATGATGTTTATGAACTTCTGTTAAATTTTGTAATTCCTCAACTCCCCCATTCTGTTCTTTACTCCCAAAGGATGTGACAGACTTATTTGGGACAGACTTGCCTGTTGAAGGTGGAAAGGGAGGAGAATTTGCCTGGCGTGATGGACCACTGTTAGCAGCATTAAAGGCTGGACACTGGATTGTGTTAGATGAGGTAAATTCAGGTTTGGGGACAAATAGAATGGAATGTTCTAGAAGAGCAAATTTGCTGATTTGGCTTGTGGAATAAATACCTTTGAGTGCCAATGACCTCCCTTCATGAGGGCAGGTGATGACTAGACTTTTTTGAGACAAGAGAACAAGAACTGAATCCCAGTTTAAATTATTGCAGAAGAACAAGGATAGGTTTGATTTGCATTTGCAGTTTTTAGAGAAGAATGCCAACAGAAGTTTCAGTACAAATGTTCTTTATGGATGCAGTTTCACTGAAATAGAGGGTGTTTTTTTGGGGACTAATATACTGTGTTGATTACTGATTTAATTGAGATGGGGAAGAGTTCCATCTTGCCAGTATAAGCTTTTCTGCCACTGCTGGTTTGTTCATGTACCCTGTAGCAAGTGCTTTCAAGCATGTGTGTGCACAGATCTGCCTTCTTGGCAATATGTACTCTAATTACTGCAGAGTGCAAAATCTTCAGTTCCTTAGCCCCTTATATACCTCATTTTTCCCCCCTATTGAGAAGAATGCCACTTCAAACAACCACTATAAATAATAGCTGAGACTGCCTTAATTTAAACAAACAAACAAAATGCTCTGAGTGCCACAAATGTATGAACATAAATTCAGGAAAAAGGGTCTTGAAAATGCAGGTTTTACAATGGAGAATTGTTTAGTTATCACAGTGAAAAAACACAGTACAAATAACAAGTGAACATAAGGAAGTGTTTGTTGCTTCAGTATAGTAACAGTCTAGCTGGTGATAATAACTTGTGTTAGTTCTAGAACAGCAATGAAATGGAATTTTACCTTCTATATATCCCAGACTATTAGACTAGAGATTATGCAAAAATGTTTTGTGGAGCATTAATATTGTATCCTTCTTTCTTTCCTCAGTTGAATCTGGCTTCTCAGTCTGTGTTAGAGGGGCTAAATGCGTGCTTTGACCACAGAGCTGAGATTTATGTTCCAGAACTGGGAATGAATTTTCATGTACAGCACAAGACGACGAAGATTTTTGGATGCCAGAATCCGTACAGACAAGGAGGTGGAAGGAAGGGTCTCCCCAAGTCCTTTCTTAATAGATTTACACAGGCAAGCCTATTTGTTTGGTTTCAACTATATCATGATCCTGTCTTACATGTTTCTGACTTTATAAGCACTCTGAATTCTCTTGATTTTACCAGGTGTATGTTGATCCACTGTCAGCAGAAGATATGAAGTTTATTGGGAATACATTGTTTCCTGCTATTGATAAAACTGTTATTGCTAAAATGGTTGCTTTCAATAACAAGGTAAACATATTTTAATTTCTTTTCTGTAGAAATAGGTAGAATGCAGTAAGTAGAAAAACATTAAGTATAATGTTTTATTTCCAAGCATTTTTATAGAGAAGTGTGTGGGTAAAAAAAGAGGGATGGAAATATATGCAGAGGAAAGTAAAGAACACCACTAAATCTGAATTCTTGTACCATGACAATCAGATGCTTTGTTGATATTTGACAAGGCACTGTTTTTCACAGAAGATAAAACATATATACACAGCAGAAAGTAGTATTCTGTGACCTTAGGTAAAATCTCTTGTGTCAGCATCTTACTGCATATTCATTTGAGAGTGCAAGAGTAAACTGCAAAATTGAACTGAGTGTTAAGAGAAACAGTAACAGACAAACTAAATCAAGCTTTAGTTCCTAACATATCTTCAGCAAAGTAAATTCAGCCTGCTCTTTCAGTTGTCTTTGTCTTGTAAGCAGTGCCAAAGGCAGAAGTTCAGTCAACATTAAAAAAAAAAAATTGAAGAACAGCTTATGGATGGAATAAATTATTATTTTTTTAATTACTACCATTTTTTCTTTCAGATTGAAAAAGAAGTAATGGCTGAAAAAAAGTGGGGACAGAAAGGAGGACCCTGGGAGTTCAACCTACGTGATCTTTTCCGCTGGTGCCAGCTTATGCTTGTTGACCAGTCACCAGGATGTTATGATCCAGGCCAGCATGTGTTTTTGGTATATGGAGAAAGAATGAGAACCAGAGAAGACAAAGAAAAGGTGAGCCATTGTTCTCCTTCCTTTCTCTTCAGATGGTCAGGATATATTTATAGAAATCCAAGTTTAGATCTCCACTTTGAAGATTCGTTGCAATTCATTCATAGACACTTATCTCTTAAAAATTAAAAATATGTTTGTTTGGAGTTTTGAGGTTTTCTCTAATTAAATTGATATTTCAAATGGCTAGAGGGTATAGATACCCTCTCCCCTTGCCATTTGAAATATCAATTTAATTAGTATAAAAGCAGACAGCTGATGTAAATAAAGGCAAGCAGAATAACAAAGGACTTAAATTAAAGCAGATCATACTCGTGTGATTCTGTATTAAATAATGTTTGCTACCTACTTATCCCTCTCTTGCTTAGAAATCCTGTGCTTTTTGTTTAATTTCACACCATTTAAGTAGTGTTAAACTGGAAAGTTAGATTGTGAAACTGAAGTTACCGGCTGTATGTGACTGGCTATTTCCTCATGGCTTTACTGTCCCCTGCCTGTAACATTGTTATATTTTTCTGTGTTACCAAAGAAAGAACTTATTATGAAGTAAGTTCTATCCCACTACTTTGTAAAGAGAAACATTGCTTACGGTATTTCAAGTCTCAGGAAACAATGATTAATGAAAGGGTTGCTGTGGGCAGCTCACACATTGCTTGCTGCATTTTGAGTTAAATGAGCTTGTAATTTAAAATGTTAAGTTACTCTCATACAACTGTGGAGCTGAGAGGAAGAGATACTTCAGATGTAAACCTTTAGAAATGAATCTTTGAAACAGTGGATAACTTGAACTCATAAGTCTCTTTCTGCTGTTTTAACTGTTCTAGGTTATTTCTGTATACAGAGACATTTTTGGCCAGGAGGCCAGTGTGTATACAGGAACCAGGGAGTTCCACATCAATCCATATAATGTTCAGGTAAACTGTTGACAAGGGATTTTGTGATGGGATAGGGAAGGAAACAACTTGCACAGCTAAGCTCCATTTGCCTCTGTCTGTCATCTCTTTCAGATCGGTTATTCAGTTCTTTCTCGTGGCAACTATATTCCTCATTCTGGCAGAACTCTCTCACTTCTGCATCATTCGCTGCAGTCCCTGGAGTCTATAATGAAGTGTGTGCACATGAGCTGGATGGTGATCCTGGTGGGCCCAGCAGCTGTTGGCAAAACCAGTCTGGTGGAGCTGTTGGCCCATCTCACCGGCCATCGGCTGAAGATCATGGCGATGAACAGCGCAATGGATACGACTGAGCTCCTGGGTGGATTTGAGCAGGTAAACACTGGTTTGGTAATATGGCAGAATTTCTCCTTCCTACCTGATAGTGGCCAGTCTGCTGTGAGCTTGGTGTTTGTAAATGGAGCCCTGGCAGCAGGGTGTTCTGCATGAGCTAACTCCCTACTGGCCTGTTTGCAGGTCGATATCAACAGGCCATGGCAGCGCCTCTTGGAAAAGGTGGAGAGTGCTGTGAGCACACTTGTACGGGACAGTCTGCTCCTGGCAGAGCTTTGTGCAGATGATGCTGAACTCGTGCTGCGTGCTTGGAGCAATTTCATCCTGAATTACAAACCCAAATCTCTGGGGGAAGGAGGTGGAAGTGTTACAGCTGAATTAGTGAGCAAACTGGAGGGAATACTTGTACTTATCCAGCGACTAAACAACAAAATAAATTCTTACACAAAGGCAGGTATGTATGTTGGCTTTCCTTCTTCTTTTTTTTTTTTTTTAATAATTGTTTAAAATAAGGCATCAATACTCATCAAATTTCATCTAATGGGGGAGAAGTGATGCAGAAAGGTACCTGTTTAGGGAGTAAAGTGTCAATCTGTTTTTTATTTCTTTGTGCTTGCAAACTTTTTCTGTTCAAGTGGGTTTTGCCTATGGGAAGCTTCTGAAGAGCTGGAGCCTCTGCTGTTATGTTCCCCTAAAAAGGAAGCATATATGTTTATTAACAAAATAACTACTATTTTTCTTGAATGGTGCTGGAAGCTACTTCATTAATGTAAGTCTCAGTGTAAGATGTATTTCCTTTCAGAGTTTGCTCACCTGGTAGAAGAGTTCCGGCATTTCAAGCTGCAGCAGGCCCAGGCTGCTGACTGCAACAGCCATGGCACTTTTGAGTGGGTAGATGGAATGTTGGTTCAGGCCCTGCAATCTGGAGACTGGCTCCTAATGGACAATGTTAATTTCTGCAAGTAAGAGATTTTACTGGCCTTGTTTCAGTGAACCCTTTGACCTCCCTGATTGACTTTGCCTCTTACTGAGTGATTCACAACTGAATATTTTGCATTTGATAATACACAGGAGCAATAAATTAGATTTTCTGGAAGAGTCTCTTCCTTCTCAGACAGTGTAGCACTTGACAATTTTCCTCTTTCCTTATAGAGTAATTAACTCTTTGGGTTTTGCTTAAGGTTGGTACCATTTTGATTTCAGATGAGAAAGGGATCAAATTGGTACCTTTTTATGACCACATGAATTTGTTTTGAATGTAGCCCTTCTGTGCTGGACCGCTTGAATGCTTTGCTTGAACCGGGAGGTGTTCTGACCATGAGTGAGAGAGGTGTCATAGATGGCACGATTCCTACAATAGCTCCTCATCCAAACTTCAGGTACTTCTTTCTGCTTTTTGTTTCTCTTTTTTTTTCTCCTTTATCAAATAGCAGGTTTAGCATTAATAAAATGTCATCAGTGAGCCAGTCTACTGGTATTTTGAATGCTGTTCAGTTTGCCATGCAGTGTAGTGACACTCTCTAGCAGGGAAGAAAACTGCACTGTGGTGAGCATATAAAAGAAAGCTTAAGAGGCTTTGCTTTATATGCCTGTTGCAACACCAACTATTACACAGGAAAATGCATAGCAGTGTGCCTCTGCCTTGATTTTGCATTTCTGGTTTAGGACTCCAGCACTTCCCTGCTTCACTGTGATGAAATTGAGGATGCATTGAGGATGGTGAAGTCTTGAGATATGCTGGTTATGAAAGCTGGTTTATGGGCATAATAATTTTCTTCCCAGCTTTTTCCATCCCATATATAAATTTGAGTTTCCTGCAAATGACAGGACTTAAAAAAACCCCAACAAACCACCCAAATAGACAGCCTGTTCTCTCAGACCTGAAGTAATCTCTGGGGAAGATGGAAGGAGAATGTAACAGGATTCTGTATCATTCCTACCTGTTACAAATTCATGACAAGGATATTGGGACTGATACCCTCTGGTTCCTCTGAATTGGAAACACTCCTGACTTTTCAGAAACCTGTTTCCACTACATTGTATCGCAGAAGTACTTTTTCCTCCTTGCTTTTAAGCAGTGTCTGTTGATAGTAATAACTACTTGAATGCTGGATACTTTGGTTTTTAAATAGCACAGGTTTATTTGAATCTGTTGCTAAGACTTCTAAAAATCTTTATAGCTTGGAGGCATAGTCTAACTTTTCTTTGTGAGTGGGCAAATGATAAAACAGACATAATTCAGATGATAATAAGTTAGAAGTCATGCAGAATATCTGTATCTAATTGCAAAGTATAACTATTCATACAGATTTCTTATTTAAATTCAGTAGCTGTCCCTGGATTTCTAGATACTGTGTTCCCATTTTTATGAAGAGGAATTTACTTTATGGAGAAGCGGATTTGGTAGTTCCAGAGTGATAGTTTAAGGGCCTAAGTTACATCTTAAGAGTTTAAGGCAGTTGAAATGGGTGATTGTTGTAGGCTGCTTGCAACTTGAATTATTCTTTTCTAATACCCAACAGACTCTTCCTTTCTATGGATCCAGTTCATGGGGAAATATCCAGAGCCATGCGGAATCGTGGGATTGAAATTTACATTCCTGGGGAGAATGATGGAAATACATTGGACAGTCTGGATTTGAAGTTAATCCTGCATGGTTTGGGTTTAGTTGGAGACAGTGTCTGTGATGCACTTCTGGCTGTGCATTCAGAAACCAAGGAAGCAATAGCAGGTAAAAAAAGTCTGTTCACTATTCTTTAGCAACATGGGCTCATTATGTATATCTGGATGAAGTCTTTACTATTAAACACTGGTTATTTTATTGTGTTATGTGCTGATATAAGTAAGCACATAAAACTATAATCAGGTACTTTTGGATTGGTTTTTTTGCATTCCCAGGAAGTAGGCCCAAGTCATGGAAATGTGGTAACTACTGTGCTTTGTAAGGAGACATCAGACACTGGCACATTATCCCTTGCTATCAGGAAGCCAATGTATTCAAAGTGAAAATCAGCAAAATAGAGGGTTTGCACAAGTTGGATTTTGCAGCTGAGTTTCATTCAGCTCAGCTGTCTGATGTCTTTTTTTGAGCTGGTTATCTGTTATTTACAGTCTTGTCAGATTTTCATATCAACCTTGGGAAGAATCCATTCAGCTTTCAGGTCAATAGGATATATTTGTTTTGTATCATGACACCTGAAGTGCTGTTTGTCACATTAAAGGGCTGACAGTTGCTAAACATTTGTATCACTCTAATTGCTGTGTATCTTCCAGGTTCTGTGTCATCTTTGTCACTTTTGCTTCAGGCTGCTGTATTAATTGTGCAGCAAATACAGAGAGGCTTTGGATTAGCAAAGTCTTTTTACAGAGCCTGTTGGGAAGTTTATGGCCGCTCACAGCAACTGCAGATTAACCAAAAGGTAAAAATCCTATATTTGAAAGCTTTTCTTAGATCATCTAGATAAATAAAAAATGTAACTTCATGAGGCTAGTGTTTGAGATCCTCTGTTTCTTAAATGCCTGAGACAGAGACTGATGAAGATGGTGCTCTTGGAGTGATGAACCAAACAGTATCCTGTTTGGACTCTGAGGCTTGTAGTTTGTGACAGCTTCAGCTGAGACTATGGGATATTCACACTGGTGCATCTGTAGCCTGTAACACCGTGCACACTCATCTGTAGACACATTCACTTCCTGTTTGGAACTGCACAGTGTGTTGTTTCACTTCTGGTAGGAATGTTTTGGTGCTTTTATTGTGTACATTATATCGTGTTCATAGAAGATTTGGTGTCTAGTAATTTCATAATACGTACATGTAATTAAAGAGTTTCCTGAGGTTTGGTAGTTGAGTACATGCTACATGTCTGAATGTGACTCTAAACTGCTTTTTGGTTGTTTGTTGTAGCTTGTATTAGAATTGGTTACGAGGCATGCTTCCTCTCTGGCTTCCCCTGACACTTGGGGTGAGTCCTTGCTGGCAGTGGGATTGTGGCCAGACTCGCTGCCTTCGGGTCTGTTTGCAGCTGAGGATTCACTCCTTTCCACAGTCCAGAGTGATGGACAGGTCCTGATGTATTGTCTGCATAGACTAAACCTCAGAAACTGCAGGTAGGCAGGAAACTTTTTTTTTTGGTCTAGTAAAAGAGAAACAATATATGTGAACTATTCGTGGCATGTCATTGTTTATTGCAAAATCCTGTCTTCATGATACTGTGCAGGTAGAGATTGTGATAGTCATACTCTTGTGTTCCTGTTACCTTTACCTTGCATACAACCACTGCAAATGAAAGTTCAATTATTTACTGCTTTATTCTTAAGTCTTCCAAATACATTCAAAAGACTTGACTTTTTAATTTTCAGTAAGTGCATCTGACTCATTTTGAGAGTTGTTTAGCAGAAAATGTGAATGCAAACACTGGGTTTAGTAGGTAATAAGAGCCCCAAAATTTCTTCCTTCAGTTTCCTTCTAAGCTTTAAAAAACCAGAGCATTAAAGTAGTTTAAAGTACACTAATGATTCTCTGGATTTCCAGTTTTCATGGAATCAATTACTCATCAGTAATTTTAGGTCCAGTAGGTTTAGGTAAAAACAAAAATTTCCTTCTTCAGACAGAGCTGTCTGAAAGTAGCAGAGGCCCCTGTGCAGGGGGTATATGAAAGAATTTTCTAATGATTTCTTGTGCAATATAGCTGTTAGTTTTTACAACACTGGTGCAAAAACTTAGTTTCTGCCTTCTTTGTTTAATAACCTCCTCTGGACTATAGGTATACAGATAGGTACTGTAGGTTGCTTCCAGTGAAACAAGTGTGGAAGCTTGTAGTAAGAGAAAAAGTTGGAATTGTAAACTCTTAGCAATATGCTGTGTTGTTTGCTATTTTTGTTTGGTTTTGTTGTTTATTTTTTACTCAATGACACTTCTTTTCCTATCTTTGTCTTTTTAAATTTGCATATCATTCTGGTGCACAAATCAGTTAGAATTTCTCAGTGAAATTCTGTGCATATTCTCTTGGGGGGTAGTGCATGAATTGTTGGTAGCAGTGAGCTCCTAATAATCAGTAGACACTACCAACTGATTTGAAGTTGGAAACTGGTTTTAAAGCTAAATAATGGAGGAAAGATCATTGCATTGCTACACTGATGCCTAAAGATGGTTGCAGAGCTTGACCTGCAAAATATATTTTTTCCTGGATCTGGCAGTTCAAGCCCTTGATTGCTGGACTTGTTTGTGTTTCAGGACATTACCAGTGACTCTGCAAGATCTTAAGAAAGTTCTGCAGTCCACTAATCCCGAGAGTATCAAGTTCAGTGCTGTTGAGATAGATGCAAACTGGATGGACGAAATGGAAGTTCTCCAGGCTTCAGTGAAATTGTTCATACAAAAGGCAACCAATCAAGACTGGAAATTAAGAGTTAAATGGCTTAACTCCTTAGCCAAAAATCTGCCACAGGTGCTTGGTATGTAATCATTTAACTTTGTTTTGTCTAAGGGCTGAGTTGTTAAGTCTTCTATGAAAATATCCAGACCTTTCCAAATTATGGGTTATGAAGACTCTCAACTATCCACAGTAATTCAAGGGCATGGAGGCTCCAGGGAGGGACAGAAACAGATTGTGCATGTTAGGGAAGTAAGGAGATTTGAGCTAAACATTATCCTTTATTATTCAGCCATGTGTTTAACTTGTGCCACTTCTGAATTAGTAACTTTTGGATCGGTTTTTCATCTGTGTAAGCAAATATGCCTTTTCACTATTTCTTTTAGTGGTAGTGAAAGCAGGCAAATGCCTTCTGTGTATCTGGTGTTAAAATACAAATGCTTAGAAAGCCAAGAAACTGCAGAACTGAGATTTCTTGAAGCAGTGTTTTCTGAAAATTGAGGAAAATAGCTGAGAAGAGCTATTCACTTAATTACAGAATTAATCACATTAAACTCATGAAGCATTTAGGCAGCCATTAGTCCAAATAATTCACACATTTAACTTTCTTCTATAGTCTGAAATCTCAGATATGTTGTCCCTATATTAATTGCTTCCTCTTTATTTTCCTGTTTTTTCAGGCAGGTAGGTCTGTAAAGTAGAAAATACGTAAAAAAATAATGAAAAGTGTGCTCTTGTTTTCCTTATTGTAAAGAAAATTCACCCACCCCCCCTCAAAAAAAAATGTATTGAGAGGAAGATTTGAAGATATAAATTCATTTTCACAAACCATATTTTACTAGCATACATGTAGTATCACTAGTTCAACTAGAACTCCTTATAAGATTTATGTCTTCAGCTCTGACATTCTGACATTCTTTTGGAGCCAATACAAAATATGACCAAAGTGGATGCACAGATTTTGATTGTCTGCTTGTGCTGGCTCAGTTGAAGTTATTTTTCTTGATTTGTACTAAACACTCTTTAATGCCCGTGTTCTCCCCTCTTCACCTGCAGATTCAGTGAGGATTCAGCTGGAAGCAGGTGCTGGAGCCCTTGGTTGTTTTTATGCCAGTCCCCTCTCATCTGGAGTCAGTAACATGATCAAGTTGCTACAGCCAACTATGACAGGTATTCCTGGAAAAGATGGGTGTAAGACATTGCTTCCTTTATTTGCTCTCTGAACACACTGCAGCCCTTCTGTCCGGTCGGCTGTCTGTCTCTGCCCCGACACGGGTAGGGTGGTTCTTGGGTGGCACGCGTTTCAAAGGACGAGTCTGGACTCTTCAGCTTTTCGATCTTCAGTTTGTTTATTATTTCTTATCTACAGAATTTTCTGTCTGCCCAACAGAGGTCTGACCTGCAAGGCAGTCAAGGGCACTCTGACCACCCATGGGGTGGTCGTGTCTTTTTATACTAAAATCTACGTACATCATATTCACCTTTATTTCCCAATACCTTTCACCCATATTAGCAAGTGCACCTTCACCATGAACCAATCCCCAAGTGCCAACATCATCACAGAAAATGGATGACAAGAAGAAGAAAGAAGGACGAGACACGCCCTGATCCCTCCATCTTGTCTCCATAACCCCCCTGTACCAAAAACCCTAAAATCTATATTTCACCCTGTAAATGTGTCTTTCCTGCACCACTCACTCTCAAGTGACTCTCACGTCCTCAAACAGGTGTCACTTCCTTAGAAGGATCGAAATCAAGCCACCAGACACTCCTGGCAACGTTCCAGGATTTCCAAGACCCCCAAGGGTTCTCTCGGCAACTCTGGACATCCAGAGTGACGTGCTGAGTTCCCACACCCTTCTTAGGAAATGTATGTAGCAAAACAAAGGCTAAATTCTAAATATATGTTGCCTTTGTCATAAAAGAAAGTACAACAAAGAAAACAAAACAAGACAAAAAAAAGAAATTACAACAAACACAAGCATTCTTGCTGTCTAGAACAGCAAATATGGCAATTAAATGCATTCCTACTATTCAAGTTAGAGATGAGTGCTCTGCCCATGAGTCCTGGCTGTGTATCTGTGGCTCAGATGTATTCCTACAGCTCATAGTGATGTTCTGAAGAGTGATTCAAATATTCACTGCCTTTCTGACTTGATCATTTAGGCACCTTGGTCTTTTTTTTTCTCAGGATTTGTGTTAGCCCATCTGAAACCCATGGCTTGGCCTGTAATTTTCCCTTGGTGTTTTGTGGGGAGCTCAGACCTGTGGCTTCTTTTCCAAGCTTGTTAGGTGCATGAAAGCTGCATCCAGTGACAGTGGGCCTCTTATGGATAGTCCTGGGTGTCTTGCCTGGACTGGGAGCCAGACTTCAGTTTCTAAACTAATCCCTGTTTAATTTATTGTTACTGTTCTGTTTTACAGAACTTGCAGTCAGCTTTAGTGCTTTTCTGTTGGGATATCTGGAGTGGGAGAGTTTGACTGCCTTCCTCCTAGGCTGCTTCTTTCTTTCTTTCCTTAATGTTCTTGCATAGGCAGGGGGACCAAGGAGAGAACTGAGTGATGTTTCACTGCTGTCCTGTCTTGTCTGCCTTTCCAGATGAACATGTGATGCCTCTGGACCCAAGATGGAATATGCAGTTTTTGGAGATCATTAGAAATTCGATGAACTTTGATACAGAAATGGAACACACAGACCAGCTTCTTACGCTTTTGAAGTCTGCCGCAAATCGGTGGGTTACAAAAAAACCCGTGTAAAAAGTGCTCATGCCTGTAACCAGTGCTGAGTAAACACTTGAGATGTCTGCCAAGTGTGATTTTAGGTTTTGATATGTGTGGTCAAAAATATCAAGCAGAGGTTTTTGTACAGGTGTTTAAGTTCTTTGCTTCTGTTTTCTGTAGATGCATACTAAACACAATCACTTAATATAGGAGCAGAGCTCCCAGCATTCCATACAGGCTGCAATACTTCAAGGAAAAATCAGAACTGTGGGATAAAGCATTAAAGAGGCAGAAGCAGCAGTGTGAGATCTCTGACAAAACTTAAATAGTTCTCCTCCTTTTGGATTTTGACTGTTTTTCCTAATAAGATTAGAAAGTGCACAGATTTTGAAGTTAAAGTGTTAAGAAAGCAGCTGCTCACATATCCTACAGGATGTGGTGTTGCATCTGTTTAGCAGCTCACTGGTTTTTCCTTCCTGGTGAAGTCAGGAATATGCTCCTTGTGAAACTTGCTTCTACAGAAACCATGTTCAAGCAATTAGTTGTGTTGCACTTCATGCTTCTTCCATAATACACTGACTGTATTATGTCACTTTGCAGTTCAAATGTCATGTTGTAGTTCACCATTGTCATAAGGCCAAGGTTTAAAACAGTTGGATTGATAACAACTTTATTTTTACTTCAGGGCAGTGTTATTTCTTGACCGAGAAAAGAGGAGTTACCTTGAGAAGAGTTTGATTGCCAGCAAGAAGCCAAGAAACAGTGCCTTAAGAATGTCTCTAGATTTCCACAAAAGTGGGTTGATTTTTGCTGTTCCTTTTGGTTCTGTAGTCAATTTGAAATACAGTTCATTTGCATTGTTATGAAATGTGTGCTTCAAACATGGTGTGCAAAGAAGGAATATGTGAATGTAAAGCAGTCAGATGAGGACTAGTGTGGTATCTAACACATTATCCTTAAATTAGATATACCTAAGGTATCTATTTATGTCCTGCCTCTACAAGGTAATCAATGAATATGATTTTTCTCTTAATTAACCAAACTTTGAAATAACAGTGGAGAGAAACTGGAATAGTGTTCTGTCTTTAGCTAGCAAGAATAACCAAATTCTTCAGCTGTGTTTTTATGTAAGTGGGAAGTTTTACTTCTAAAACAAAGGGTAAAATTTAGTGATGAAGTTAGTGTACTGCATAGAAACAATTGATCAAGGAATCCCTTATTATGGGTTTTTTAATATATGTATAAACTGCATAGAGGTAACCGGGCATTGTGTAAATAATGAAGGGCTACTTGTATAGCTTCATTTCTTGGATCTTTTCAGGTTGTGGTTTATTTCTCAATGCTAGAGAGGTTCTAGTGATCAGAAGTTGACCAAGTTGACCCACATGTGTCATGTGATGTGGCTGCAATATTCAGTCTCTGCCTTTCTTTTCCTTTTCCCCAAACCTCAGATCCAGGAAGTTACAACTGTCTTCCTCACGTAGTCGTGGTCAACCTTGCTGCTTTCTTTGAACTTTGGGATGCATTTGCACTTCACTGGGTGAAGTCTACTCAGGTGGCCTTAAGTGATGATGACACTCATAATGTGAGTAGATTTTCCATTGTACATTTATGGAAATTAAGTGAAATGAGATTGTGTGCAGAACACTTTTTTTTAGTTTCAGGTGCCATGAAATAAAGTGCAGTGCTTCTGTTTGTATTCAGAATATGCCTAACAGTAGGCAAACAATCATGTTTGTTTCAGTTGCTGTATTTGTGTCCTCTAATACTTGCTTAGGATGGCATGAAGTGTGCTGTAGGAGTGCCTGTTTCTCTCCACTGATGATAAACAGAGTATCCATTTCTATCTGTGATAAGAATGACATCTGACATGCAGGCCACAGAGGTGGTTCACTTCTCCCTTTCCCTTTTCAGACCATGAATATCATTTTGCTGAAATCTTGACATTGTAGATTTGTTGAGGGATTGGTTGATTTTGGCTGCTGTAGTTCCCCTTGCTGGTGTGGTATTTTTAGAGAGCCTGTACTTGAGTCCTGGTTGTGTAGCACTAAATACAAAACGTTGTGGGACTCTGAAGTTAATACAAGTGATGGTGGTTTTGCTTTTTCTCCTGCTTGAAGTAAGAAGTGTTGTGTAACCTGTGGCAGGGGTAACTCTGTAACCCCCTTGGCTGGTTCTAGGTTCTGTGCTGCTCGCTGTGGCGGGACCGGCTCTGGGCCGTCTCTGACTCTGTCACCGTGGATTCACCAGGGTTGTCACTCCTGGCTCTGCACTGGCACTGGGTCATGAAACACCTCATTGACAGAATTCCTCAGATGCTTATTGGGTCAGACCAGACCAAGTGAGTGGCTTTGTTTAGTGGTGTTTGATTTGTTTCTGTTAAATAGCTGTATAAATTACTCTTTTCTGTAGCATTATAGCTGCTAAGCATTGTTTAGATTAGTGTCCCAAGTTTTGTTCCATTAGTGATGCAAGTAACATCATTTACTTTTAAAATCTGTGTTTCCTACCACTGTGCTTCTGCTTGCTCAAATGATCATCTAGAATTTTACCCCTTTAGTAAAAGAATACTTATACATCCTTATACATCCTTTTGTCTTGTTTCTCAAACTTTTGTTAACTGTGGGCTTTTTTCCTCCCCTCTGTCCCTCCCTTTTTTTATTTTTTCCTCTACAAGGATTTCCAGGGAAATTCAATCCATTTCACAGCAGATTCAGAACTGCTTGGTCAATCCTGCTGGTAATTCAGCCAATATGAAGATACTACAGAAGTCTCTAGGAAGACCCCTTCCTTTTAAGGTATCGATATTATGTTTGCAAAGGATTTGTATTTCCAGCAATGTCCAGATAGGCTTTAATATATTTACAGCACTTGCTTTTCAGGACAGAAAAGCACAATTTTTTCTATTTTTAAGATTGATTAAAAAAAATTTCAGCACATGTTAATATACATATCTTTTGAGAAATATATCAGTTACCCAGAGATAGCATTTCTACTATTAATTATGCTATGTTAAGAAAATATTTATGTCATAGAAAGGGGGACTTAAGCATAAAAATATTACTCCTTGCTGTGTTTTGGAGGCCTGTGAATATCAGTATGCCACTTGCTTATTCAGTGAACATAGGTGTATTTAGAACAGCCTATGCACTTCCTTTTATACAGCACAGGATGGGGCTGCCTTATGACTTCCCAAAACAAGGCCTTTAAAATTTGAAAGTTTTGGAGTTTGCTCTTCATATATTTCAGAATCTGTTGTAATTAATTTTTTAAAAAATATTTCAGTGAATTTTTTAAAGAGTACAAGTCCCTGTTTAAAAGGAGCACACAAGTAGTCATGTGCAGTTGTGTTGGTCACTAGTGCTTAGACCTAGGTTTTTATGACCTTCTCTCTCAAGGATACTGAGCTATCAAAAAATGCACATAGTTACTTTATGAGACTGAAAAACATTCATTGCTTACTAAGGATTTGGAAAGATCCAAATGTATTTAGGCATCCAAATGTATCTAATATATCTAAGCCTCCAAATGGATTTAAATTGCAGGTGCAAACTGTAATTTCTTGTAAGTGACAGTAGCTCCTGGTATTTTTAAATTATTTTGTATATTTATTGCCCTTGATTTAGGTAAATTGCCCAGTTGAGGTACTATTTGTCTGCATGATCTATGTAGTTTCTTCATGAAGAGGAAAAACCCTAACTTGACAAGGAGGAATTGTAGCCACCTGTTTTAATTTCTGTCTTCCTGCTGTATTGAGTCAGGCTACTAAAAGATTATTTTTAGGCTGTTGTTGCAGGCTGGTTATGTATGCTTGTACTTTAATTGTCTGCATGTGAATTTGAAATCTTAGTTTTGTCTGCAGTCACAAATCTTGTTTGTGGTGTTGTTGAAACAAATTGTCTGAAACAATTGTGCTGAAACAAATTGTCCTTCTCGTGTTTCTAGGATAAACTGGGCATGGAATGTTTTTCTCAGTTAAAAGCTCTCAGCAAACCACTGAACATCTTGGAGCTAAGATTGGCCTGTGGAGACACTAGATGGCAGGAAAAAATGTGCTGTGTGAAAATTGCTGCCACAGGAGTGAAGATGAAGAAAGCATTGCTGCAAGCTGATGGCCTGATAATAAGAGCCAATCATTTAGAAGATGTTAGTCTGGGTAGGTTACACTTGTGAAGAGCCCAGCAGGATGATTTCTGACATCTCCATTCTTTTGTACACTCATGGAAAGGATGTTAAATGTTCACTGACAAGAAACATAGTACATATATTTATGTGCCTCTTTTATTCTGTCAAACAGGTCAGCTACAGACATTTTTGAAAGCTGTGCATTCACAGCTGAGAGCACAAGGAGTCACATACAGTTATTCAGAAGAAAGGCTTCCTGAAGACACCATTTCCAGCCAGTTAGACCCTGCCCTGCTAAGCCAGCTCTGCAGTCAAGTTCAGCTGTGGCCTGCAATGGAATACATAGGGGTGCTCTGGCAGTACAAACTAACAGCAGATTACTTGGCCAAGGCTTGTGCAAGAAGGTAAGAAGAAGTTTGGAGAAAGAACTCCTGTATTCCTTTCATGATATTCCAAATCCCTAGCTAGAAGCTGTAACTTTGGTGCTTTATATCTGCATGTAAATCTGTATATATGTATTTGTGATTCATATACACCTGTGTATGTGTATCAGGAATCAATACAAGGTGTTTTCATTGTATTGCTGGGGGCTACCACAGAAAAACAGAATTAGACCTGGAGATGAAGGAAGTAGACTAGCATGCATGCTTCCTTTTGTGTAAACTATACACACATAGAATTATAGTTTTAAATAACATTATTAATTTAAGAAGTGTTGGTGTTGTTTTAAGGGGACAAGTGTATTTATTTTTAGTCTGGTTTGCCATTCCTTAAAAAAAAGATAATCATTTATGGAGTTCAGTGAAAGTAATTTTTTTGTGTAATGAGACTCTTAGAGTCAGTGGTTCACTCTTGAATTCAGCAAAGTTCTGACTTTTCACAAAAGCTATAAAGCTAGAAAATGGTTTTTCCCCAAATGTTTTGTGTGTTTTGCTCAACATGGAGCTTCTAGCTACAGGAGATTACACTTTTCCCCCTTTTCTTGTGTTTAGATTTTGTTAGCTTTGAAGAATTCAAGAGTTTTGAGTATTATTTGAGTGCTTGTTCTTCCCTAACATTTGGAATGCAGTCATTTTAACCTTTTGGTGACTTTGCTTGCCATTCCTAATTGGTTTTACTATCCAAGTGTTGGAACTGTGATGGTTGGTATTCCAACATCCAAGTGATTTATTTCGTGTGCCCTGCTTAAGCACTGCTTAGGTTGTATTTTTTTTACCTGCTACAGGAAGAACTGCAGTCAAGACTTAAGCATCTGTTCAGATCTAGCTCAGTTCATAGCTTTTTCTCTGAAGCTGACACCAGCTGCTTCTCACCAGCTCTCTGGACTGTGGCACTTGTTGCACCTTAATGAAGTAAGAACAAATTTTATTTTAATTTAATTTAATCAGATCTTTAGTTTAATTAATCTTCCTGAAGTTTTCAAAGGTTCTTCAAAATATGAATATCACTTAAGATTTTTGACATGCAGTTTTTCTATGTCTGCCTGACAAAAGCTGTTCCTTCTTTTAACAAGAAAGGTTAATAACTGTGAGCCTTGAGAAAATGCAATTAAGACACCATGTTGAAAGATAAAATACAATAAAATCTCAAATAAAATAGTCTGTTTGGTAGTATTGTTCCATACATCCATCTGTGACCTAATGGGCAATTGTTTGGATGGCAGGTGCCAGCCTGGTTGTATCTATGTATTCAAAGTAATTCTGTGCTGAAAAATGCTTTCCTCTGTTCCCATGCCTCTAAAATTTTTTAGTTCTGTTGCAAATCAAACAGACTGATAAAGCTACTGATGCATTTTCTGTAGAACATTTAATAACTCTGCTTAGTATTTATTGTACAGTGGTTGTGTTCCCACAAAGCACAGTAAAACACAAAGTTCACCTTTAATGCTTCAGAGCAGAGTATTGGATGGCTTTACCTGTTTCATGCCTCTGCATCCTTGTGTGTTGTAACAAAAGGTTGCACAGACATGGACTACAGGCTGTATTCTAACAATTTGCTCTGTAAACATGCTGCATATTTCACAGACAGGAGACAGTGCTGACCTCAGGAAGTTTACTCTTCATTGAGGAGATGCAAGCAAATGCTACATGAATTTGAAAGGATCTTGGAGAGTATCTTGGACTATCCCTACTGAAAAACAGAATCATACTTTCTTTGTACATGTGTGTGCTTAATTTTCTTTTGCTCCCTGTACATTATTCTCACCTCTAGGTTTTTGTTTCTCCTTAGATATCCCCTGAAGAAATGTCTCTTCTGTCATCTCAGCTAGTTAATGCTGTGTTAGCATCCTTTTGGAGCAGTACTTTCACCACGGACCCAGATTACTGGTTGACCTGGAGGCCACTGCCTGCAGCAGAGGAAAACAAATTCTCTAAATCCCATGTGAACCATTCTATGAAGGTTTGTCTCTTCTGATCTAATCAAATTCTAGGCTGAATGCTCTTGTTGACTAATTCAAGTTTTCTAAAGCAATATTGTAAAGTTCTAGCATAGTCAGAGCAAGTTGCATCTGAATGATCTCACTCTTAATCTCTTGATTCAGGGCCCAGGCATTTTGACCCGAGCTGTTTTCTCAAAGTGCTTCTTTGAAATTCTAACTAGTAGCAGCAAGACAAGCCAGTGGGATGTGAGTGGGCTTCCTGTCTTGTCATCATCCCATGTAACACTGGGAGAATGGATGGAGAGAGCACAGCAGCTTCACAAAGTCAGCACAGTGCTGTGGACCAACCTGGCTGTCTCTTCAATAGCAGATTTTAAGTATGACCTCTTTTCTATATATTTGTTATTTAAATCAAGCATGTTACAGAAGGTTGCTTACTGTGTGTAAATATTTTCTCATTCCTTTTCTTCAGACACACAGATGCTAGACTGCAAGGAATAATGCTAGGCAGACTGCTCTCTGCCCTGGTAGATCTGATTCCAGTGGATCTTCAAGAAGAATTTTTGGAGTGCTGTGAGAAGCTTTACCTCAAGGATCCTATTGCATATGAGTACCTTCTCAAGATACTTGAAAGCATCACTGATCAGGAATTACTTCCTAAAGAATTCCTGTTCCTTCTGCTCACTTGCTTGCATCAGTTCTATGGGGAAGGGCTTCAGGAGTTACCGGAGACGGCTTGGCGAGGAAGCCTCTGGGTGAGCATTGCCTTGGTGCAGATCCAGATGTGGATTCCACAGACCAGGTTTGATCCAGCTGTTAAAAGAGAATACAAGCTCAAGTACTCAAAAGAAGAGGTGAGTATGAAGCCAAGTTGGCTTTTACCTTTGTTATGTGTAAAATCAATGCAGAGGAGTTTGGCTTGGTCATGATTTTTAAACTATACCGTTAGAACTTCTTCTAATGTTCAAGAAGTTGATGTACCTCCTTGGTTACTAAAATAAGAACTGCTGTGAGTGGTTTATTCTTTCCTTTTTAGTTATACCAGCTGGAGTGTGAATGGAAAACACATGATTTTTCATGTCAGCTGCATACAGGAAAAAGTATTGAAGATGAAACAGTCAGCAACTATATTCATCCCCATATCAGGTAACACCTAGGCACTGAACCCATCTCTTTTAGAGTGGACATGTCATCTTTGAGTGCTCAAGCTCTGAAGCTTTACAATTTTTCTCTCTTTCTGTAGAAACTAGAGTTGCTGGTTTTAAAGTATCAATTTACATGTTGAGGTGGTAGAGAAGAAGCAGCTGTGCTCCTTACTTGCAATAAGGAATTGTCTGTACACTTTGTACTGCTGAAAATAGAATAATTAAAGCAGTGGCCATCATATATTGATGTTGAAACCATGCCCAGAAGTAAAAACAATGCCATACATTTAAATTACAGTACTTTCCTTAAATGTGACAATATTATCAATCAGCTGAAGTGAGATGAATTATATATCACTGTAGTTTCTCAAGGCCATTATATGTGCCAGTGCTATTTTGCAAAGTTCTTCAGCTGATATTACTGGGGGAAAATCTGCATAGTGTATTTTAGCAATAGCCTTTGCCTGTGTTGCAGTGGATGAATTAAATTTCTTACCAAACAGAGTAGAGTACACTGTTGATAATCAGAATCTGTAGTCACTGTTATTTTGTTTGGGGCTTTTTGTAGCTTTTTTTTATCAGAGGAACTTGAGGAGAAAATTTTCAGCAAAGAGCTTTCTCTTTTCTGTAGCCTTCAGGTGTGTTCTGTGTACATGAAGATAAAAACTGTCTGTTATTCATTATTTTCCACTTTCAGTAGGAATTCTTGATTTATTATTATACATATAGAGGCTCTGGTAGTTCCATACTACTGCTTAAAGAGATGATAATAATTGAAAGCAGGTTCTGAATGGATGAGTTTTACCAATTGCTTGTGGTAATATTATTTTTTTTCTTAATGCTCACAGAGCTGTCAGGTAGTAAGAAAAAAGTACTTGAAGTTTGTTGAAGTGGCAGGGAGAGAAGAAATCTACGTCTGTGGGCTAAAAGGCTGTCTCTTGTTTTTTCCTTATTTGCTGTTTCACAAAAATAGCAGAGTATTTTCTGATTAATCTTCTCCTGTATCTAACTGCTATGTTAGATCCATTTAAACAAGTTCGTATGAAAAGTATTCCCATGTCTAAAGCGGCCAATGTTATTTCTTAACAGGCTGTTGCATGAAAGAATGCAAAGGCTGAAGGAGCAAATAAGCAGTCTTTCTAGAAGGAAGGCCTTCAGGCCTCCAGCTCCTCTGTATGATTGCTTGTACCAGGAGGCTCACCAGTACATCAGCAGCATAGCACGGGTTTCCTCAGTCCAGGACCTTCTAGCCCGCCTCCTGCAGCTCCTCCGTGGAGAGAGACCTAAATCACTGCAGGCTGCACAGAACCTGTTAAATGAAGAGGCATCGTGGCAACAGTCACACCATCAGTTTCGAAAACACCTGGCAGAGGAGTATGCTGTGTTCCCTGATGCCATCGCTCCCCTCCAGGCTGCCATCGTGCAGCTGCAGCACGGCATGCGATTAGTGGCTTCTGAGGCGAGCGCAGTGCTGCAGAGCTCTGTGTGCCCTGCTGATCTCAGCAACCTCCTCGCTTCTTTGCTGGCATTTCCTTCTGTTGGCCGGGCCTTTCCCACTTACTTTGCTCGGGCAGAAATTTTATGCTCAGTGAATTCAGTTGGGCTACTTAAAGGACTTAAAAAGTTCTCTCTGAAGCATCCTGAGGGAGGATCTGAGGGAGCTGAGCAGCCTTCCCCAACTCCAGAGCAGCTCCTGGTGAATGCTTTGCTGCATCTTCAATGCCATGTACTGTCCAGAGGAGAGATGGACCCGAAATCTCTGCAGCTCTTCAGACATCTGTGTCGGGTAAGCTCTGGATGCCCATAACTGGGAGCCTTGCTCTGAACTTGTTCCCTGTGGAAGACATGGATCTGCTAAAACAGCTCTAGAGGAGGGCCACAGGAATAATCACGATGCTGGAACACCCCTCTTGTGAAAGAAAGGCTGACAGAGTTGAGGTTGTACAGCTGGGGGAAGACATGTCTCTGAGGAGACCTTGTTGTGGCTTTTCAGCTTATAAAAAGGAGGGAAGGAGACTTTTCACCCAGGCTTGTAGAACAGAGCATAAGAGTTTTAAACTGAAATAAGGAAAATCTAGATAGAATATAAAAATAATTGTTTAGAAATGTGTATGGTGAGACACAGGAACTGGTTATCCATAGAAGTTGTGGATGCTGCAACCCTGAAAGTGTTTGAGAGTGATTGGATGAGGCTTTGAGCAACCTGGTCTAGTGGAAGATGTCCCTGCCCATGGCAGAGGGGTTGTATTAGATGATCTTTAGAGGTCCTTATCTTGATAATTATTAGTAGGATGTTCTTTATAATCTTCTAATTTTTTCCCAATTAATTGTAAAAGATAATCTAGTATACTGGATTAACTTGTTTGAATTTATCAAGGCATAAAACAATAGTCTGTAATAATTAGTAAAGATTTTATTTATGTAAGAAAAACTCCAAGCAGCAAAACCCAAAGTTGGACACACACAGAAAAATGCACCCCAATGCTAACTTTGTGGAGAGTTTCTTTATTAAATGTTTAGGAAAGGAGATTAGAACTTGGTCAAGTACTCTGTTGTGTATTGTCTTTACATTTTCCTCATTAGCTTGTTAAGAGGGTAACTCACAAATGTTAGATGGCTTTGATTTCTACTGTTGTAGACCACAGAGGAGGGAAGAGCCCAGCAAAATAGATGCTGCCCCATTGATGGAATAGAGCTGATGTTAAACACTGACAAGTGTAGAAGCATCTTGTTCTGTGTTTCCTTAGGCAATTGTAAACGAATGGGATGAGCAGGAGCGCGGTGCCCAGGAGCAGGAGGCCATGGAACGCAGCCTGTACAGGTACAGGAGTAAAAGCCACGGGAAAGGACGGAGCGAGGAAGAAGAGGAAGAAGAAGAATTCAGGAGGAGATTTCCTTTTCATGAAAAGGTAATAAATTACATCTGAAGTTGCTCCTGAAAGTAAATGCTTTAAATGACATGAGGAATGAAGCAGTTTTTCTTTCAACCAAAAGCCAAATTGGGGCAGATTTTGATAGGTATTCAGTGATGTGCTTGTGGTTTATTTCACCTTCTGGTTGAAAAATGTTTTTGGGATTAATTTCCAGGCTTGAACTGTACTGTGGTTTGGGTGAAAAATCCCAAATTATATAACTGAACGATAATATAGTTACTTGTAAAAAGCTGGAATATTTTTTGTTTAGCAAGTAAGGTCATCTGAGGTTCTACTATAGGTGGAGAAAGCTGATCTCCTTGATTAAATAAAGCAGCTGGGACAGAATGGTTCAGGTCCTCAAGCAACCACGCAGTGTTGAGGTGGTTTATCAGCAGACACAGATGCTGCTTCTTTTTCTGCAAAGGGGTTTAGTTGGCAGCAGCCCAGGGTTCACTGTACTGCACTCCTGCCTGCTGTAGTTACACCCTGAAATGTTCTGTACACCTGTGTTCAGTTTCAGACTGGCAGTCTGTCTATATGGTACCAGCTGCAAATCATTAGCATGTCGTTGCAATGCCAAAAAAAGCAAAAGAGGAGGTAGAGAGAGGAGACAATAAAATTTACTATTGATTATCATGTAATTTGCAGGACTTTGAAGATATCACAGCTCAGCCAAGCTTAGAAGAAAAAATGGAAACTGGAGATCCAGTGGAAGACCAGCTGGAAGTTGACAGAGCCCTTTTGTCCAAGAGCTCCATGCAAACAGTAATGAAGGTTCATCAGCAGTTGTGCTTAAACTTTGCTCGATCCCTGTGGTATCAACAGAGTCTGCCTTCTCATCAAGCCAAGCATTATTTCAGTGCATTTATTTCCTGCTATCAGACTGGTGCATGCCTGGTGTCACAATTCTATCCTTTAATTGGTAAGACTGCTAGCAGTATTTCAGATATGCCAGTTTAGATTTGTAAAGATTTGTTTCAAAATAATCACAATACAGGTCATGAAACACACCTGTTATGGGGGAAATGCACAAAACAGAAAATCCTTTTCACAGAGAATTTGTCCCATGTTCAGAATTGTCTTGTGGAATGCTTTGATTTTTTATTCTTCTATGCATTTTTTTAATTCCATTTGGTAATACAGAAGACCAACACAGTTTAAAAATGTATTGACTGCTGAGTGAAATTTTGATCATAGGATCTGCATAGTCCTGTGGAAGATAAAGCACTTGAAGAAATTTCTCAGAAGTAAATTTTGCAATGAAGTTCATTAAAGAATTGTTTTAAATTTAGCTTATGTATATAAAGTAAAAAGAAAAACGATAGCATGGGGTTTTTATTCCACCCTGAATTGTCAAAAACTTGATGTGTAAGTTTTTTAAACAATGTGTGAGAACTCAGAATCATCACTTGTTAAAGCACAGCTATGTTTTTCAGTTCTGATCTAGGCATGTGTGCAATTAAGATGAAGTGAATAAGGGCTGTTGTTTCTACCATGCCTTATTTTTGTGTTTGCCCCTGAGCCATAATGTATGTGGGATTACTTTTGTGTGTTGGATTACTTTTCCACTGAGCCTTACTTTATAGTGGTATCTCCTTGATGTAGATTTATATACAGACAATCTGTCCTTCTGACAGGATTACAGCCTGTCTTTATAACACTCCTTGTACTTTCATATAAAAATCTGATAAAATAGAGAATATAAACTCTAAGTATGTCTTGTGTTCCATACTCCATCTCATTGTTCCAGTGGTATAGTCTTTTACCCTTGGAAAAGATAACATGCTAAGGCTTGGGATACAGGGGGGAAAAAAACCCTAACTTTATCTATTCAACTGAGAAAAGAACTAACAGCATGTGTGGTGTCTTCCTTACTTGCTTCCTAGGTGCTGAAATGAATGACAGTCTTTTGGGAAGCCAACTTCTGCTGAGCACTCTTCTTCACAATACCTTTTTTGAGGAAGTAACTTCAGATCTTGTGCTGCAGCAAGATGGCCCTTATGACTTCTATCAGCACCCCAATATTCAGCAAGTCCGACAGTGCCAACCTGTACTTGACAATTTTGCTAAAGAAATAAATGGGCTACTGCAGGAATGGCCAGAGCATCCTGTACTTGTGCAGGTAAAAACAAATATTTGAAGCATTTTAGGATTACGTTTATGTGTATGTGTATAGATATGCATAGACATGTGCATACACACTGATATGCTTGCACAGATGTTGTATTACTCATGCAGATGTTTTGAAGTCATACCTGTTTATTCATAAGAGGTATAGGTATTGCTGTATGTATTATAGCTGTTCTGTTTTAATCATGAAATGTTAAGTGGAATTCTGCCAAGTCTGAACTTAAGAGTTTTAAGCAGTCTTCAGTCTGCCATAGCTCAAAGATCCCTGAGGTCTTGCTGCTTCTACTCAGTTTTCTTCTGAAGTTCTTTCTTTCATAATGCTTTAGAATAGTTATTTTTAGTCCCTCTTACAGAATCTATGTTGTCTTAAGGTTACATTTCGTGGGGTGATGTAGAAACTCAGATTCCAGATGAGCTCTTAGCCTTAGGTAATTTGTGCTGCCTTCTCCAAGTGCATTGGCCTTACTGAATTCCTAGTGATCTTAAACTAAATTGAGAAAACAGTTTAAAAATGTGTAAAAAAGAAAAAAATTCTTATCTCTTGTGAGGGTCAGTTATGCTCATAGAAATTAACTGAATTTCATGGCTTCTGTTGAAGTGCAGCTACTGAATGTTTTTGGTTTTGTTCTGCAGCTGTTAGTTGTGATGGACAGAATCCGGAGTTTTCCACTTTCTAGTCCTCTCTCAAAGTTTCTGAATGGCTTGGAAATTCTTCTTGCAAAGGCACAGGTAAGAAGAAGTCTATGGTAAAGTTCATTTTTCTCTTTATGTTTCCTTATCTATATTTAGTACCACGTGACAAACACAGTACATGGAAGCTGTTTGTCAGGATTTCGGGGAGTGAACTTGCTCCATGCTGAAAGTTTAAAGAGCAAGAACCCAGTAATCCAGAATGATGCAATGAGTTTTGCCAGGCAGTGACTCATTTCTGGCTGTGTGAAGGGGAATTTTTCTTTTCTAGGACTGGGAGGAGAACGCCAGCCGGGCCTTGTCCCTGCGGAAGCACCTGGATCTGGTCACACAGCTGATCATTCAGTGGCGCAGATTGGAGTTGAAGTAAGAATTATCCTTCCATGCTGCTTTTCCTTAGATACTGTCAGCTTTCATCTCCACATGGAGGCACATTCCAATACAGAATTGCCTTAATTTTGGAACATGCTTCTGTCGATCTGTCATGGTGAAAATATGTGAGGGAAGGAGACCACCAGTGAGGAGCTGTAGTGGATCAGAATGAGCATGTCCAGGCTCTGGTGACTCTGTTTGCCTCAGGAGAAGTAGAAACAATATTTTACCAGTGCTCTCCTGTTTTCATCCAAGTGTTTCCTGAGCCTGTAGGGTTTTGTCTGTTTAATAACTATCATTAAATTGTCCTTAAAAATTATTTTCCAGTCTCCCGTTTAAGACCACATGAAATTTTTATAGCCACAGTGTGTCACAATCAGGAATCCCACAAGTCTACCTCAATTTCTGAGAAAATAAACTTTTAAACCTGTCTCTGATGGATTTTGCTTTACCCTCTCTTTTTTTCTTCTCTCATATATAATAATGGTAGCAAAACAATGATCCTCAGAAATCGTATATATTAAGCTAATGTGCAGATTCTTTCATCCTGCTACATTTTCCATTAGTTTAATAGAAACAGAAAACAAACTTTGGTTGTTTTGAACCCAAAGTTCAAAGTACCCATGATATTTTTGATTTCTCTCTCCCTTTTCTTATTGTTTCTAGTTGCTGGTCAGTAAGTTTGGACAATGTTATGAAGCAGCATGTGGAGAAATCCACAAAGCACTGGTTCTCAATCTATCAGATGATTGAGAAGTATGTTCAAGAACAGACAGAGGCAAACACAGAAGGTAAGTGCTGGCCTTAAAATAAATGTGATGCAGTTTCTAGTATGATTATGGTCCTAAATGCCAAACTTTGACAGTGCACTTTCAGGTATAGTTCTTTGCCCACAGTAAATTCCATGACTGTGTAGGGTTTTCCATATGCAGTGAACTTTGTATATATTTGTGAAAACACTTGTGGCTCATAGAGCCTGTGTTGTGATGTAAAGAAAAGATGTCTTTAAAAAGCACCTAAAAGAAAGTAGAATTGTGATAGCTGTACATCATGCATATACAAACATTTCAAACAGATTTGGAGGGTAGGAGGCCTCCATCTGCAACTGGAAAAGGCTCCTTGTTTTTTTAATTGCAGAAAGCATAATTCATATCCCAGCTGAACTGCTTTTAACATTCTGTATAAAGCCTAAAAAATTCTTAGAGTAAGTAGGTTTTGGTACATACTGTTCTTAGCAAATCTGTCTGTATGTGTTCATGTTACATAAAATAGGGGAATGAGGGGCAACACCTTGCCTCCCCCAAATTTAATGGAATTGTAAAGATGAAAGCAGTGTCCTCTGACTTGAGGCCAAATTTCCAATCTCGTGACTACTTAATGCACTTGATGAGCCTCAGATCCTTCAGTTATTACATCTCAAAGAGGACAACATGTCTTCTTCCACAGATAATACCCTAAAGACACTGTATTCTCTACCAGATTCTTCTGCTCTATTTCTGTCCTCATGACTTTGAGGAGTTAAGGAACTGGCAGTGACTTATTTGTGCTGTTGCTTATCATGACTGAAAAAGCCATTCATTCTTAGAGAATAGCAAGTATTCTGTAAATACTCAATGGATTCTGAAATTCAACATATAAGTGACCTTCTCAGTCACTATTTTAATGCTGCTTCTTGTTCCCTTTCCTTTGTTCCAGTGTGGAGTCTGTTAATTTCACTTCTTATTAAATCAGAATTCTTCCCCTCTCTGCCCCTTTCCTATTTTGTTTCGAACTTTTCCTAATTGAGACTCAATATTTAATTGAAAGTTATAAAAACCAGACAACAATCAATTTTTAAGTAAATATTTTAGGGGTGTTTTTGTTTTGTTTTTGTTTTTTTTGTTTTTTTGTTTTTGTTTTGTTTTTTTTTTTTTTGTTTTGTTTTGTTTTTTTGTTTTTTTGTTTTTTGTTTTCTCTCACTTTCTTTCTGAATTTCTGGTGCAATGTTCAGGAACTGAGCAAATGGATCTGAAAACACTGGTCAGCACATTGCAGGCTTTCATTGAAGGCTCTACTCTGGGAGAGTTTCAGGCACGGCTCCAGGTACTGCTGGTTTTCCACTGCCATGTCTTGCTGCTGCCTCAAGTAGCAGAAAAGGGTAAGTTGTTAGCATTATCTCTGATGAGTTACCTATACAGCATTCCAATATTCAGCCATCAGGTGTTCCAGACTTTCCAGACAGGTCACTGAGCTCATAAATAGAACACAAGCCAATAGGGATGTTTTACTGTTGTCCTGTTGGTCAATTTATCCCATCTTTCGGTGTTGCTAAGCTTCCAAAAAAACTGGTGTATATTTATTGTAATGATACTGAAAAATGCCCTCTTGTAAAAGAAGGGTTGTTATTATTATTATTATTATTATTATTATTATTATCATCATCTGTCCCTTCTCCCTTCTAGATGTTCTGTGCAGCATCCTGTGGAATCTATACAATTACTATAAGCAGTTTTCAGAGTGTGTTGAGGCCAAAATCACTGAACTTCGTCAGCCCATAGAAAAAGAACTTAAGGTAAAAGGAGACTTGGCTCAGACAACATATTGGTCTAATCAAAGAAACAGTGGAGCAGAAGCTATTTGAATTTGTCTATAATAGTTCTGTTGGCCACTGAAATCCCTACTAAACATTTTCTTTGACAAGAATTAATTCTTGAGGTGGGGGAGGGGTTGATTGAAAGCTTTAATGTTTGATCAGCCCATTTATCCATGAAGGTTTCTACCCAGGGCTGTTCATTTCACAACATCTGGCTGTGCAGCAGTTTTTATGCAGTGCAAATATTATGTTAATAAGATGCCTGTGCAATAATTTGCTCACTTACTAAAATGTTTGGCATTTTAGGGCTACCAGATCATTGTAGCTGATAAGGTTTAAAGATCATCTTTGATGTGGAAATAGTTAATTTCATTTACATAAGTAATCCCATTGATTATTTTTTTCCTAATAGGAATTTGTGAAGATTTCCAGGTGGAATGATGTCAGCTTCTGGGCTATAAAGCAATCAGTTGAAAAAATACGCAGGTAAGTCAGAACTTAAAATAAAGCTCCCCTTTTTGAAACCTTCTGTCTAGATGATTTCTCTATGATCTTACATTTGAATGCAGAAATGCTTCTTCTGCTCATAACACAGTGAAAACATTTATTTCCAGCAGTTGAGAGATTTCCAGGATTACAAAACCCAGTAATTTTTTGTTTTCATTTGGTAATTAGAACTCTCTTTAAATTCATGAAGAAGTTTGAAGTTGTTCTGGATGAGCCGTGTCAGCCTGCCTTGGTGGAGATTGGTAAGGAAGAGCAGCTGGACTGCATGCAAAAGCAAGAGGAGTCTGACGACAAAGAAACCAAAATTCAGAGGCTAAACAACACATTGAGAAAGGTTCTGTCTGCTAGAACAGATGTTACCAAGGTGACTGAATTAGTTATTCTAAGTGTGGGAAGAACAGTTTCCCTATTCTCATCTATACATTGCTTTTCACTGATTAATGCAGGAAAATCTTATGTAAGTGTCAGATCTGTTGAATATATCATAAACTTTTTTGGTCTTACTTGTGTTCAGTGTTATGCAACACTGCAGATGGGTGGGAATGCAGCATGGGATGACAAGCATGGTCTGTACTGATCTGGCACTATATCTGTGCTCTGATACACAGAGATGAGGCTGTTACACATCTCATCTCCCATTTGCTTACATAGTGCCTGCAGCAATTTGTTACTTCTCTACTAGTGAAGTAAAACAGCCTGGGAGTTGAAATTATTATTACTCATTTTTTTCCTAAACAAGGACCCAAACAAATAATGATGTAGCTGTAGGATTTGTGCATATGAGGTCTGATTAAATATTAAATCACTTTTGGCTTGGATACTCATAAGGGAATGCACTATATTGTCACATGTTTGCTGTTGACTGACAGTTTGTGGACTGTGAACATTTGCCTTGGACAAGCTGATGCATGGTAAATCCTGTTCCAGAGAGTCTCAGTTGACTATGTCTCTAAATAATTTGCCCAGCTCAGAGAGGAAGTCAGCTAATTTTCTTCCTGAAAGAGATTCCTATTCATATCATTAGTTTTTATTAACAAGATGCAAGGAGACAATCATAACTCATCAGAATTTGGTGGTAAGTGGGAAATGCTGAGTTACCCTCTGCTTTGTTCTGTTTCTTCAGACCAGGAGCAGGGCTGATCTTGCTCATGTCCTGTACAGGAGGGTAGAGCAAGGAGGCAGAAATTTAATGCAAATCTAATGTATTTGATTGATTGACGGTTTTGTTTGTTAGTGGGTGATTTGTAAGCCTGTTACTGATAGTTAACAGGGTTATTGGTTTCACTGCTTGCAGCTCCATGTTGTCTTCATTCCTTAAAGAAGATGCATGGAAACAATTGAAATTGAACAAAAAAAAAATTGAACAAAAAAAAAAAATTGAAAAGCTTTGGATATGCTGAGGAATTAATTCCGTTATTTAATAATTTCTACCTGCACACTGTTTTTGTTGTCTAGTGGAAAGTGAGTGAGGGTGTTCTTACCTGACCACCCTGAGGCCATTAGTGATTTAGGTTAAGGCCTTTAGAATTGGAAGGCAGAGGAAGCTGACCTGACATAGTGATTACTTTTGTCATAGAGGTAATGACAAACACCTAAGACGGTAAGATCATAGCATCATTCACTGGACTGTTCAAAAATAATGCCTGCCTGACATACATGTGTTATGATTTTTCTCAAGTATTGGTGCTGAACTGATGAAAGAATCACATGAGCATGTTTTGGGGTTTCAGATAAATGCAGAATTGAGCCCTTTTTTAAAGCAATTTACTCCTAGGAGTCAAATGAGAGCTTTGAGTATTTGTGTATAATTTTCTTCCATTTTTTTTTTCAGAGGGCACTCCCAGAATGTCAGGGCATCATCACATTTCATACAGATTCTCTTCAGTATCGTCTGTCTAAGCTGACGAAGAAAATGAAGAAAATGTGTACAGCAGTTACAGAAAATAATTCATTCTTAAACCTGGTGGAAAATCTCGACCAGTTCACAGGTTAGGTTTTCTTGTGATGTCCATACCACAGTTGACCTCTCTAACATAAATGGAACAAGTCAGGAACAAGTGCAGATATATAGTTGTCTTCCCAGAGAATGCTTTGTGTACATGAAAATTTCAATCTCATACCTTTGTCTGCTGTCTTCTATACAGGTGGTGTTATTGTTTCTGTAGCTGAACTGCAAAATTTAACATTTGATCAGACAGCAACTAAGGAGAAGCAGAAATCAGAGGCAAAGCATATTCAGATGCAAAAGCAACGGGCTTTGTCAGATCTCTTTAAAAGCCTTGCTAAAACAGGTGAGCTTCCACTAAAAATGGGCTTGGTTTAACAGTACAGAGCTCTTGAGCATTTTACTATCTTTGCCAATATATTTAAACCCACCATAATATGATGTAAGGTAACACCTTTACCCTCCTCATTCACCAGCCTTTTCATGTCTTAAAAATGACCCCTAACGCAGCTTTCTTAAAGGACATGGGGCAGTGGAAAGTCTGTAATGTACACAGGTCTGTGTTAGTCTTATTTCAGCTGTGTTGTTCAGCTCAAGATAGCTCAGCTACGACGTGTTCTTACATTACAAAACTTGTAGCATGTTCAAAGACTTGTCAAAATAAGAACATTTTAATGTCTTCCTACCAACTGTGTGAGTGACATTTTTCATACAAAAAAGGAGGGCATCAAAGGATGTGTGATGAAATTCCGTTCCAGGTTTGTCATACCGGAAGGGTCTGTCCTGGTGCCGCTCAGAAGACTGCCAGGAGGTTCTGTACCTGCGTCCGCTGGACTTGCGCAGTGCCCTGGCTGCAGTGGATTGCACACATGAGCTGGACACCACGTATGTACCCAGGACTTCTCATCCCCAGATTGTGGGAATTGCAGCTGTAATATACAGAATTTATGGCGTGTTGATTTAGACTGGGGTTTCTCAACAGTAATTCATTTAGGATTTTGCATATTCCCTTCCTCCCATTACATCTCAGTTTGGTATGTATAACTGAACAAGGATTTGGGATTTTTTTAATTTCTTTTTTTTTTTTTTTTTTTTTTCTATATTTGCACTTTAATAACTATACCCTCAGTTTCGTTCTTTCCATGAATTAGATTTCAGTTAGCCCTCCACTGTCCAGCCTTGCCTGGGATGCTTTGCTAGCAGTATATTAGAGTGTAAACTGCTAATGATTTTATTGAAGGTGAACTGTGATATATTAGAGTGTAAACTGCTAATGATTTTATTGAAGGTGAACTGTGATTTTCAGGGATTTCTTCATTGCTTTGTCTTCGTTGAATAATGGGATATTTCAGGAGAAAATACTTCAAAGTGGGCATTACTGGAAAAGCTTTCTTTGGGGAAAGATGTTTTTTTCAAATTTCTTTTCAACTGTTTTTCTGACAACAAGGGCTTTTTTTGTCATTGAGACTTGCTGGTTATTGTCCTGGGATGTAAGCATTTAGTTTATGTATCAGAAGTAAGGCTTCTGTATGAAGCTAGATTTAGCTGCATGGGGGGAAGAAAAGCAATATCACTATGAAAGTATTAAATGGTATTCAAAGATAGAGATTTTTCTGCGATTACTTAGGGTTTTCCTAGAATTTATTTTAAAAATCAAATGTTTTCTTAAGACTAGAATATTTTTAGATAAAATGAAGAACAGGAACTTCGATGCATTTTCTAAGCAACAAATTTCAGGCAAAACTGTTAGGTTGGAGAGCTGATGTGGTGGCTCCAGCATGCTGAGGTACTTTTTAATACCATACTTCTTTGTGCTCTGCCAGGTTGCTGACAGAGATTTCTTCTGCCTGGGATGGGTGCCAGAAGTACTTCTATCGGTCACTTGCACGTCACTCTCGGCTCCAGACAGCCTTGTTAGCACCTGCCAAGGTAAAACCAGCAAAGTAAAACCAGAATCTTAGTTCTGTTAACTTCATTTTACCAGCTTGGACTGAAATTTCCTTGTAAAAAAGTGATGGGAGATAACGCTGTTGTGTAATATGATACTAAATATGACACTTTGGTAGCTCTCATTAAGTGCAGCATGTTGAAACCTGCTGTTTTATGTAGGGACACAATTGGTTCAGGGAAAGAAGTTAATGATCTGTTCAGTGTACATTATCTTTCATCCCAGCAGATCCCTAATTGCCTCATTTTTGTGCATGAAGAAACTCATGAAATGCTGAATCCAAACTTGTAAGGAAAATAATCCCAACGTGATCCAGTGTTCTTGAAGAAATCAGTTGATACTTACAATTGGGCATAACAGGAGTCTGTGTCCAACACAAAAAGTGCTAATACATTTCTTCATTTACTGGTCTAAAACCAGTAGAACAGACAAATGAACTCTGCCATACCAGAACAACTTTTCCAAAATTGCAGAAAAAAAGCACCTCTTCCAGATGTTCTTCCTCTCACTATGCTTTACCTCTTGTTTTACAACATGATCTTATCAAAGTCACACCTGATACTGGATACAAATAGTGGAACTTGACTGTGCAGTTATGCTCTGTGTTGTCACCATTTATTCTGATCTTTAAGATGTGACCTTCTAATGTGACCTTTAAGACGTGATCTCCTTTCACTTCTAATGCAAGGAGTGAAAGTAATTGTCAGTATATCTGGTAAAATGAATGGTTGTAGCATTGGTCATGAATGTAAAGCATTTAGGCTGGTACCTCTTCAGATTCTAATCATTATTTGTATAAGGTAGATCTAATACTGGAACCAACTTCCTGGTAAGTATTGCTTCAGTGGAGTGAAATCTAATGTGAGTGACTGTTGCAGAAGTTACTTGAAAGGCAAATTTTGTAAGACTTGTTCAATTAAACCATAATCTTTCAGACTGCTCAGTGAAATGGAGGCACACAGACTGCCATTGTCTCATTGTTCATCTCACTGTTCCCTCCCACTTCTTCTGTCTCTGTTTTGTTTAGGATATTGGACTGGGCAGCATTGAGCGCTGCAAAGGGTTCACTGCACACCTCATGCAGACACTTGTGAGACAGAGGCGATCTCTTACCGCACTGACAGAACAGTGGATCTTACTCAGGTATTTTCCATCTTCCAATGTTTAATTGTTGGCAAGAGGTTTTGACAGTAAGCAAATCAGTTCAAGAAAGATGGAAAATAATGCAGAAGACAAAAACAACTTTTTCCTCTTCTTCCTGATATTTCTTTTCCCCTCAATTAAGCCTAGATAGAAAAGATCTAAGTTTATCCTATCACTGCAGCCAGTATTTTGGAATCAAAATAATTTTGTAGAACAAGTAAGGCATATATGTGAACTAATTCCTGTAGTTAATTACACAGTTAAACCATTAAACTTACAGATTGTTATATCTCTCTCATTTGGTATTGGCCTAAGTTAATTTAGTTTACATTCAAGTTGTTGGCTCGACCTGGGGCAAATAAATGATTTGGGTGGTATTTTGAGCCAAAATAAGTGAAGCATCAACAGCTTACAAAGGAAAATTCTGGAAAGGTGGGACATACTGGATGTTGTGTCAAAACTGTAAAAGGAAAAGTGTGTAAGAATCTTTCTTACTCTATGTGGTCTTTCATTTCATTGCTTGAGTCATCAGAGTCATTGCAGATGCCACCTTTGTTGAGCATATTTGTGCTTAGCACTCTGTAGTCCATGAAATTTCTAGAAGTCAGATTAGGAGCTAGCACCTTTGTACAGAGAAGCAATTCTAGACTGGAGATTACTGCTGCAAAATTTAGTCTAAGGCCAGGAAACTTGAAAAAAATGAATAAACAGAAAACCCCAACTAAACAAACTCTTCAGCTTTAGAGTCACAGAAATAGTAAAACTTTGTGGACATTTATCTACATTACTATGACTTTCATAACAAATCAGATTTCCAGGGCTTTGTAGTATTTCATAATTCAGGGAGGGAAAAAAATCACTAATTAACCCACCTTTTTTTAAAAAAAAACAACTATTGTTTTAGTTTTTCCAGGAGAAGTTATCTAGATTTAAAAAAAATTATAATTTAGTTAAAGGTAGATCTTTTAAAAATGAAGTACAACATAAAACTCAGTGATCTTAACTTCTCTTTTTTCTTCTTAACTAGGAACCTCCTGAGTTGTATACAAGAGATAGATTCTAGGCTGACTGCTGACAGAGAGTACAATGCAGCATTTCCTCCTCAAGGCAGTATTCAACACTGGACAGACAGACTGCAGCAGCTCTGCATGCAGTATGTGATGCTTCTCGAGGAGCTGTCTTGGTTTATCCAGTGCTGCCCAAAAGAAGAGACAGCCAGATGCAGTGACAGTGAAAGCACTGATGTCAAACCCAACATTCCTCAGAGTTCAGTCCCTGAAATGGGAGATGTTCTTGTGGGAATACCTGACCTGATTCCCTCAGATCTAAAGCATTTGTCTCCAGTATCAGCTGAGCAGTTGCCTCCTGGATGCAGGATGAGAAATAAGGATCAGGTGTGGCTGCAGGTAGCTACACAACTGACTGCAGTGATGGCAAATGTGAAGGCCATGAAAGCAGAGGTGGACAGAGTAAGACAACAGTCACGTGAGACCTCCTTTTATTCCTGGTGAGTCCTACACATGAACATCCCTTCTTTATGTTCACATAGTATGTGTGAAGTAATTTTGAAAATTTTTGCCTATGCATTTATTGAAAAGTGGGTTCAGATGCTCTTCAAACATTTTTCTGTTCATTTTTTTGCAAAATGCAGTGCTTGACTCTTTAAAGAAATGTATGTCTTCTCCCGTTCCCTTGTCAAGTGAAAAAAATTTCTGTCTCAGCTTCCCACTTTGTCTTTGATCTCTCAGGATTTTATCCCCATAGCTCCTTAGCTAATGAGGTGAATTTCAAATATAAAGTTAATGAAGAGATTTTCATTTTAAAATACGTTTGTAGCCTATTTAATAACAATCTTCTGATTTTCTCCCTGCTTGAAACAGTGTAACTATAAGCTTTTTGTCAAATCTTTTCTTTAATAAATTCAGGCTGGATGTATGCTGCCTCTCCCTTATCCATGACCAAGAAAAGGTTTAATCTTAAGTTGGACTGTTTGTTCTTCTTTCAGTATTATGGTATTTCTGTTGCAGGAGAGACTTTGAAGTTTGCACATCAGCTGTGAGTTGTTTGCTGGAAGTCTCAGCCCAGTTACAAAGCATAGAGTCCCTGTTTCTTCCAAAAGGACAAGACATGGAAGCTGCAAATCAGATAGCCCTAATCAAGAGCCTGAAGTATATACAAGAAGAAGTTAATAACACATCTTCACACTTCACAGCCTGGAGAACACAGCTTCTTGCTCCCGTGTCAAATTGCACTGGTGAGGATAATTTTTCTCCACCTGATTTGTTATGTTGGTAAAGACACAAGAATTTATTAGTTTGGTTATTGCTGAAGGTGGCCCTGTGTTCCTTCTGATATCCAAAAACTTCATGAAATTAAAACTTGCAAAATTAAGTCCAGACATTATTTGTGCAGTATAATTTTTTTACCATCTCTATTAGTGATGGATCCTGCACTGTAATTGTAGGTCAGGATTAGCAAGGAGATTTTGGTAGAACTGTGTAGTAAAAGTTGCATAGTGTTGTCATTGTCCTTGCATAAAGGAAACATAGGAACCTGCAATCTGATGTTTACAAGCATGTAAAACTGCCTGTGTTATGGTTCAAAAGGAAATCAACAGTCGGATGAAGAGTTTGTGGAGCAGTTCTCAACAAAAGTGGAAACTGTTATCCATGCTATTCTGTATGCTGTTCAGTGTTTGGTAGAGAGAAAACAGGAAGGTGGAAAAGAGGAAGAAAAATCTTCAGAGGAAAATGGTAAGTTTGTCAATATACTTGAGTGGGGAGCAGAAGAGTTTAAACCATGCAAACCTTAATTTTTTAAACAGTGTGTGTCAGAGGTGCCAATACACAAGGAAATTACTATTTTAATAGAAATTGTGTATTTAGACAGATAGGGTGGCTATTTCTAGATTGCTTGCTATAACATTTTTAGAATATCTGACTTGATCTCCATTTTTTTTAATGTGTTTCAAACAAAGAGGATGCAGCCTTACTTGATGTGATTAAAGCTGGACATATAACTAAACTTTTGGATCAAAATCTGTCTGCTGATTTGGAGGCTTTACATGTGCAGAAGGCAATTTTAGGTGTTTCAGAACTCCTGGAGATCCTGAAATCTTACAGGGAAGACTGCACTTCATATAAACATAAGGTAAAGTTTTTCTTTTCATGAATTTTTTAGCTTAGAACTCTTGAGATATTTGGAATTGTAACTACTTTGGTGGTTAAATATGCACTGCTTCTTCTTGCCCAGTGCCTTAGAACTAGAAGCATGTGAGAAACTGGGGACAAATAAAAGTAGTCTTCTGTAGTGTCCAGCAAAAGCTAAGCATTTCTGTAGTAAGAAGGCAAAGTTTTTGTGAAAAATCTAGAAAAAGCTCCAGAAACGTTAGAAATAGTACTTAAACTCACCTACTGATATTTCTGCTTTGAGCATGTTTTTAGTCACTGTCTTGAGCCTCTCTGAGGTGCATGTCAGTAAGTATAAGTAATGACTCACAGCTGATTTTATGTTTTAACTGTAGTTCTTCAACCAGTCCTGCTATTTGCTGGTGCGTCTAAAGCCCATGCTCTGCAAATATTCAGACCTCATCCTGTTCTACCTCACCATTTCACTGGCATCTCACAGGAGTACTGGAAAACTGCTTTCTGTTCTAACCAGCATTTTTACAGAGCTTGCTCTGAAGGTAAGTTAGTAGAGGTAACAGTGGCTTTATGGCAAGCATATAGTTAATGTATAAAAGTCTTGAGTAGAAAGTAAGCTGAAAAGTGTACTTACTACTGAGGAAGATTTTGAGTTTCTCTTCACCTTTGCAGGGATTTTGTCTGCCAAAAGAGTTACTTGAAGATGAAGCAGGAGAGGGAGCAACAGAGTTCCATGACTATGAGGATGGTGGTATTGGAGAAGGGGAAGGCAAGAAGGATGTGAGCGACAAAATAGAAAGCGAAGATCAGGCAAGTGTTTGGGGTTGATTCTTGTTTAATTGAAGTGAAACTGAAAAAGCTCTTGAAATCCATTATGTGGATGTCTTAGGTAAAAAGAAACACAAAGTTATCTTCAGTCTCCTATTTATGTTGGCTTTTACCTTTGCCTATCACCTTACGAATCTTGTTGTGATACATTTAATATCACAGTATGTTTTTGTGTGTTTTAATATGCTTGGGAAGCTTTTAATATATAGGCAAGAATCATTGTAATTTTTTGCTTTACCAATGATTTAGATAGAAGACAGTTTTCAAAAAGGGAAAGAGAAGGAGAAAGAGGATCAAGATTCTAAACCAGACATTGAAGGAGAAGACAATGCAATTGAAATGTCTGAAGACTTTGAAGGAAAGATGCATGATGGAGAATTGGAGAAAAAAGGTTTGTTCTTCCACTATGGCAAACTTATAAGAAAAGTTATAGATCAGTTCAGTAATGGCTGATGCTTTCCTATAACATGTGCATGTGTGTCCTTTGCATATATCAATTAAACTGAATGGGGTGATAAAATTAAGGATTGCTTATTTGCTTCTAAAGTTAACAAAAACATTATCTTTGTCTTCTGTACTGAAACACATTCTGAACTGTACACAGAAGATGAGGAAAATTCAGATGAAGAGGAAGAACTAGATAAGCAAATGGGCAATCTTGATAATGCTGAAGCTGATGATAAACTAGATGAAAGGCTCTGGGGGGATGATGAAGATGATGACGATGATGAAGATGCTAGTAGTAAAACAGAAGAAACTGGACCAGGAATGGATGAGGTAATAAGGAACAAGATGGGGGGAAAAAGTATCAAAGGAATTGAACTCTGCTAACTTAATGTGACCTAGAATGGGAATTGCCTCTCGTAGCTTTTTGTCTTAGAAGGGGATAATTTCAGGGAATAAGTTCTGTTGCATGTTGTCTTTTTTTTAGTAGGAGATGATGTCACTGAGACTTTGAAAAGTGGATAAAGTAACTGAGTTTCTTTTGGATTTATTAATAGGAGGATTCAGAGCTCGTTGCAAAAGATGACAATTTGGGGACAGGAAACAAGGATAATAAAAAAAAGCCTCCCAAGAATGAGGAAAAAGAGCAACAGGAAGAAGACAGTGGAAATCAAGAGAAAATCCATGAACAAATTGATGAGGTAAAAATTACATGGACTACATGGATATTTTGCTGTTAAACCACACTCTGTTGCTCATACCATGTGTTTCTGAGAATTTCAAATACTTTTTTTTTAATAGTGAAGCACCCTGAAAAAAAGTTCATTTCAGAGCTAAAAGTAAACCATACTGTATCCATTGTAATACTCATTCATTTTCTGATAAATATTCAAGAAAGGATTCCTCTGGAGTACCCTGAACTTGCAATAGCTGCCAAAACAGGCTTTACACTGAATTGATGTTTTGATGGACAAAGCTCCAAAACTCTAATTCTGTTGTGTAGCAACAGAAACACCTTAGTATGCAAGAGTACATTTAGCATCTCCAAGAGTGCGTATTCTGTTTAGAATGTTTCAGCTAGGAAAATTGGCTTTTGAACACAAAACATGCTGGTTGTAAGTACCACCAATTTATGTAAATGCATTTGCTGAAATTAATCTTTCTGCTCCTTATGCATGATTATGTGTACCACTGGAAATCCACTTTTAACTGATCAAAATGTAATATTGTATCCAGTATTTCTTTGTCCTAGAGAATACAGTAGGATCTTGTTTCTTATCTTTGCCAATCCTCCCGCTTAGTCCGTGCCTGTTATTTTTTCCCCCATTCTTTGCTGACAGCGTGAGTATGATGACAATGAAGTAGATCCTTATCATGGCCAGCAAGAAGAGGAGCCTGAAATTGAACCTTTGGACCTTCCTGATAATTTGAATCTGGAGAGTAATGAGAAGAGTGATGATGAGGAGGAGGATGAAGGTACAGCTGAAAATCTCTATAGATTCCTAGATGAAAGCCACATGGAAGTAGGGGGGGCAATCAGATCATGAAACCTTTTTGTCTACAGAAAGGACAGAGATGGTGGTAGGATTCAGTGTAACCAGCAAGAAGCTGCAAATTCATTTGTGCATCCAAATACCAACATACCAAATGGAGGCCAGACAAGAAGTCAGCATGACAATATTTTCCTTTACCTCTCCCTTTCATGCACACTGTGGAGCATGCTTTTCATGCTACCCAAGTGATACAGCCTATCTCAGGCTGGGATCTCCTTATTTAATTGTCTAGTTGCTTTTGTGGTTTCATTTTTGTTCTGTTATACTTCTGAGTATTTGTACCCTCAAAGGTCAATTGGCCCTCAGGTTAAAGGAAGTTACTAGGAATTCATCCTAGTTACACTGCTAGCTAGAAATCAACTGTGACTTAAAGGAATTATCTGGCTATAGAAAACAGATTTTGTGCATAGAACTGAGTACTTGATGGGTTTTTGACAGGCTGGGCAGTTTTATTCCAAATTCCTGTAATGTTCACTGTCTCTGTACTTCACTGAAAGTTTTATATACCTTTCTGATTTTTTTTTTAAATCCAGAAGAAGAGAATGATTTTGAAATAGATGAGAAACCTATGGATTTAAATGAGGCTGAGAAGACAGAAGAACAGAATGCAGAGGATACTGGTGAGACAGAAGGAGATGATCAAGATGCAAAAGCAGCTGAAGAGGGCATTTCTGAAGATAAAGAGGAGAAGGAAGATGAAGGAGATAAAGAAGATCAAGATCATGATCAAGAAGAAAAGGCAGAGAATACTGAGGATGCACAAGAAGAAGAGGAAGAGTCACAACCACCTGATGAGAAAAAAAATGAATCTGCTCAAAAAAATGAAGATAAGGGAATCCCTAATGAAGACCAAGGCCTTCAACCTCAGGTACAGTATGATAAATAAAAGTGTGATTTTTTTTTTCCTTATACAAGATTTAAGAAATGGCTGTGCTGTGTGATACTCTGAAAAAAATTGAAAAATTGATATTGAATAGACACAATGTTAGAGTGTTCATCAAGATAATAAGAACTATGCTTATTAAGCATGTGTTTCTGCTGTCTGTGTTCCTGCTGCCTCCTTGGCCTTGTGTTAGAGTGGAAAACTCTTTCAGTGGTGAGGGAACCTACAGTGATCATCTAGTTCAGCTGCCTGACCACTTCAGGGCTGACCAGAAGTTTAAGCATATTTATTAAGCACATTGTCCAAATACCTCTTAAACACTGACAGCTCTGGGGCATTGGCCACCTCTCTAGGAAGCCTTTTCCAGTGTTTGACCACCCTGTCAGTAAAGAAGTGATACTAAAGTCCCAATGGCCATTCCCATGCATCCTATCACTGGGTACCAGGGTGAAGGGATCAGCACCTCTCTCTCTATGTCCCTTCCTCAGGAAGTTGTAGAGAGCAATGGGGCCACACTTCAGCCTCCTTCTCTCCAAACTAGACAAGCCCAAAGTCCTTAGCCACTCTTTATAGGACATTGCTTCCAGCCCTTGCACCACCTTTGTTACTCCCCTCTGGCCACATTAAAGGACCTTCACATCCTTCTTAACTTATGGGGCCCAGAACTGCACACAGCACTCAGGTGAGGCTGCACCAGTGCTGAATACAGTGGATTCAGCACCTCTTTTGACCAGCTGGTGTTGCTGTGTTTGATGCACCCCAGGATGGGGATTGCCCTCTGGGCTGCCAGGGCTCAGTGCTCACTCACTCTGAGCCTGCTGTGGGCCAGCATCCCCAGATCCCTTTGCACGGCTGCTCTCCAACCACTCTTCTCCCAGTCTATGCTTGAGCCCAGTGTTATTCTATCCTAGGTGCAGAATCCAGCATTTGGACCTGTTAAATTTCATCCCCTTAATCATGGTCCAGTGCCCCATTCAATCTAAATCTCTTTGCAAGGAGTCTTTTGTCCTTCAAGAGAGCCCACAGCACTTCCCAGTTTGTATCAGCAAACTTGCTAATGGAGCATTCAACTCCTATATCCAGATCATTGATAAATACATTAAATAGGACTAGTCCTGGAGCTTAAACCCAAGGAACAGCACTGGTGACTGTCACCAGCTGAAACCCCATTCAGTACAATTATTTTAGCCCTAGAATCCACCCAGCACACTGTGAATCCACTCATCCCACAGCTGGACAACTCGTCCAAAAGGATGCTGTGAGGGACATTATCAAAACCCTTACTAAAAATCCAGAAAAACTGCATCCACTGCCTTCTCTTCATGTGCTAGGCTGGTGACCTCATCACAGAGGGGCTATCCAGTTAAACAGACCTTTCCCTTTGTTAGACCACTCTGACTGTGTCTTACAACTGTATTTGTCTTTAAGTGCCTTTCAGTAACACAGAGTTCTCAATGTTTTTTAGAATGTTAAAATAATCTGATGCTATTTCAGGAGGAGGAGGATAAAGACAATTCAGAGATGGATGAAGAGATCCCTGAGGCTGAGGAAAGAATGGAGCATGAAACACAAGGGCAGACTGGGCAAGAAAATCTGCAGAGTGACAGTGCTGTTGAGCTGGCTGGAGAGGCTTCAGAAAGAGACCAGTCTAAAGAGGTAAATTATGTGGAAGTGTCCGAGTTAAAAATGCTAAATCTGTGAATATGTTTTCAAGTTGAAATCAGGGAACTGCTGCCATAGTTTTTAAGAACTGTGCCTAAGACCTTAGTTTATACCAGTTGTAAATTCACTGAAAAAAACCTTAAAGACTATGTAGATATCCTGCATTTTCACTCCTATAAAGGTAAGTTTAGGATAATTGAACTGTAGAAGTGGCTTGTCTGCTGTCCATAAGAATTATACTTGCAGTTATGAGCCATTGGTCATTCAGAACAGAATGTAGCAAAGCACTGCAGTTTAACATCTGGAGTTTGTTTACAGTAGTTTCTATTTTTGGTAACGTTTGAAATTTATTTTTTTTCTTTCAGGAAAGTGGAACTGGAGCTTCAAGTGCCAATCAGTCAGAAGGCCATGAATCCACACGTATGGCCCGGGTGGCTTCTCAGAAGCAAAGCATAAAAAATACACAGGTTTGTCTCTTTAAATTTTTGTTTAAAATGTCTTAATATTGACCAGCAAATAGTCAGGACTCAGTTTCTCCTTGTCAGAGCACTGTTCTCATTAGTGGTAGGCTACACCTCTCTTGAAGTTGATGGCGTTAATTTGTTCCTTTTCAGAGTTTCAAGAGGAAACCTGGCCAGGCAGACAACGAGCGCTCGATGGGAGATCACAATGAACGCATCCACAAGCGACTGAGAACCATGGAATCCAGCAGTGAAGCAAAGCAGGATGCAGCTCAGCCTAAACAGAACGTGGAGGAGGCTGATGCATTTGAACATATTAAACAAAGCTCTGAACACTATGATGCACAGACATATGGTACAGTGGGATTTCTGGGGGTAAAGAGTTGTCATTGCAGAATCAAATCCTGAAACACTTGTATTTGTTGTAGTGTTCCCTGTTTGCTTTTTAAAGTTATGTTTAACAATCCTTGCTTTGGTTAAAGGTGCCACACCATTTCACTACAATAAATGCTACTCTGCAGTCAGACTCCAACCAATAATAACACTTATTAAAATACTGATTTTGACTTTAAAAAATGGATTTTATCTTATTATCTTTACAATCTATTCTCTTCAAATCTTACTTCAGCTAATCAAGGCAATAGCTTACTGACATGACACAGCACAGCAGAATGAAAGATAAAACAGGGGTTTGAGCTTCAGATCTCTTCTAAGTTCACTGAAATTGATACACAGTGGCCTCAGAATGCAACATTTTTTTTTAACTTGACTACTTCTCCTTCCACTTTCCTCTTCACAAGTATTGTTGTCTTTGTGCAGATGTAGCTAGCAAGGAGCAAGAGAAACCTGTTATGCCTCCTGAAGAAAAGGAAGAAGGAGACTTTGAAGATGCAGCAATGGAAACAGAAACGGAGGATGAGGATCTCAGAGCAGTAGACACTGAAGAGCTGAAGCCAGAAAAAAAGAAGTCTAATGCCACTAAACCTTCTGGTACATTAACTTGTAAAGCATTCTAAATGCATGCTGATATGGATCTTTAGATGTATATATAGGTATTCAGATTTGCATGTAGTAGATATGTTTCATAAGGCTGAATGCCTGCTCTAAATTGATTCCTCTGCAGCAGTATTCTTACTTCTGCCCAGTAACCAGCATTAGCCTTTGCTAAACTGATTGACAGAGAGGTTTACTGCTTTCTTTCAAGTTAATGGTCTCTAATCTTTATCCACCACTTTGAAGAAATAAAAAGCAAACACTTCCCTGCTGTTCAACACAGTGCCAATTCACTTAATTAATTGGCATTTAACAATGCATTCCAGTGTCACCACCATCAGCACCACATAACTCAACTGTTTTATGTATAACTTCTGGCAAAAAAACCAAAAAAACAAACCAGCAAGAAGTAGAAGAGCTGGTCTGAACATCTGGTGAGGTAGCACCAAACTCTCACTGCCTTCTTTCTTAAGTGGGAACAAAACTGAGCAGCTGACAGAAGTAGTAGTTAGACAAGATAGGTCTGACTTGTCAGCCACACAACCCCCCCTTCAAAAAAAAAGCTAGGTAGAAGTATGTCTTGCCAATTGCAACAGAAATTGTAATTTTGATGCATCTAAGTAAATGACATCATAGATTGGAATTTTGAACAGTTTTCTTCTTGAACAACACAAAGCATGGCTGGAGAGGGGAGACAAGTTTTACAAGCTTACATTCTTGCCTCCCACTCCCTTGAGCTTTAATCACTTAGATCTCTTGCTAGGCTCTATTTATGGTACAGGTGTGCATGTCATCAGTCTGCTTGTTTTTCCACATGATTCTCTAACTATGTTCTGAAAAACTAGTCTTTGAAACATGTCCTACAATGTCATTCTTTTTCTCCTTTAGAATAATTCTTAAGAAATTAGTTGTTAAATAGCATAGTACAGTAGAAACAGTAATAAAACAAATTCTCTAGTCCATTCTTTTATTTGTAAATTGAATTTTGATTTATAGAAAACTGTTCTGTTAAAAAATCAGAGAGTAAAAGATAAGTAAAGATTGCCATTTTTTAATGATGATTTTCTGACTTCTCATATGACTTTATACCTCCTATCATCCTGTCATAGAGGCTATGAGAGTCAATAAATGTACTTCACCAGTGGAACTGTCAGGTGTTAAATATCTGTTAACTATTACTTTGTTTAGCAAGAAGTTTACAAGACAGAAAAACAGTTTGCATTAGGAAATGCATGGTTTTCTGTTCCAGTGAGTTGCAAGATGTATTCATCCCATTCCTAGAATTAAATGTCTTAAAATTTGGCACTTCTTTTAAAAGGAAATGTCAGCTGCAGTACAAAGCATATGAGATGCTCTGTGAAAGAGTCAGATACAATATTGTTTCTTGTACTATGTTGACCCATGAAGTCAGTAATTAGTTTTGTGGTTGTAGGACCAGGTGACGTGGAGCCAGAGCTCCAGACTTTTGACTCAGAGGATGTCAATGACTCTGCACCAGAAAAACTGCTAGAGGTGGCTGAAGAGAAGCCAGAGAGAAGCAAGGACTCGACCATACACACAGCCCACCAGTTTCTGATGGACATTCCCCAGGTAGGATACCCAGTCTGTCTTCTTTCAGCTACAGCAGGAGAAAGAGATGGTTTTACTTGATCTGTGTTAATGTAACTCTGTGAATGCAAAAGACTAGAATTACTTTTTTTTCAGCCAATTCAGTCATTATACATGAATATAGTACTTTTTTATAACAGCTGATCGTAGGTACTGTAGAACCTTTTTGAGCTTTTTATTAGTGTCTCAATTAAAAAAAGACCATGGCCTAGAAGATCCTAGAGCTTCCTGTTAACATGGTTTTCCAGTGCAAACTTCTGTGAAAAAGCACATTTTATCATAAAGACCTATAGCATATAAGCAGTTGGTGGTGGATTAGCAGTTGATGAAATGAAAATATTTTCAGTCTGTGTGGTTTTTTTTAGAAGGATTGACCTTTCATTCTTACAGTATGGTGTCCTAAGTACATGCTTAGAGGGTGCTATTTTACTGTTTCCATGCATACCACAGAAAGGATTGTGTGCCAGCTGCACTGGGTATTTCTACCTTAATGCCAAATATTGCAGCTTTTTGGAAAAAGGCTGCTGAGTGCAAGTGTTCTCATGTTGTCAGAATAACTGTGCCTTTGAGCTTTGTAGGTTTCTTCCAACTAGCATGCAAAATGTGGAACAGAAGAGGGAGCTCTTGCAGCACCATTTAAAGGGGAAGGGAAAGAGGCAGCTGGGGGAAAAGTGCAGCTTCTCACCTTTCAGCAGAAGGAAGAAGAGAGAAATCTGCTCCGTTTCTGTTCTTTCTCCCTTCCACTAACATGCAGCAGGTGACCAGTGGGACAGCTGCTGCTTCTTGAGGAATAAGAAGTTACTGGGACTATTGAGCTTGGAGTCATGGGCTTATTTTCCTTAGTCTGTGTGCCTGCAGGTTATACAGACAATGTATTGCTGTTTGGCCGAACTGGGGGTTTGTAAGTCAGGGACAGAGGCTATTACTGAAAACACAGTGAGAGTAAAAAAGTATCATAAAGCTTGGGTGTCCTTTAACAGAATGGCTTACCAAATAATATTTGGTGCCAGGTAACGAGGATGATGTCATTCAATCTTCAAGTGGTTTGAATGAAGCTTGTATAAAAATAAACTAAGTGAAGTGTACTCTGTTTCCAAAGATACTAGTTAGGTGTATTGTTCAATAGTTTGGTCTCCATTATACTGTTGATAAATCTGGTGTTTGTCAAGATCATTTCATTGATTTATCTTGAAATTCTATATTTATTGTATTCAGTGTCATTATCATAGATGTTACTAGCTTTGTTTCTATATTGATTAAATCGCATATGGAGATATTTGTGGGGAGGTGTTTATCCTTCATGTACATAGAAGCCCTTAAACATGGAGATTTAGAATCTTCATTGAGGTATTTGGGGTTTTTTTGTTTGTAAGAATGAGAACAATGCATTTTACTTTCTTTATAGTTTGCTATACTTTGGGAATCACCAGATGTGTAAACTTAATTTTCTGTCTCATAAAACTCGTAACTCCACTTCTAGCACATCATTAAAGATCCTGAAGAGCTAAGAAAGGAACTTGAAAGGCAACTGGAAGCTTGGCAGACACAACAGCCTGGAACTCCAGAGGAGGTTCGTGACCTCATTTGAATATAAAACTGTCATAAGAATCCTTCATTGCATTATTTCATCTTCTTTTACTGCTAAAACATTGAGGAATGCAAGCAGGCTGGAATTTAAATACTCAAAAACATATTATATATATAGATACTATTTTGTTGTTACATTTACCTTACTTTAAAAAACATACTACATTATTCTTGAAGCAGGATGCTGTTTCAGATCTTGTTTTGAATGTGAATGCAGATTGTCATGTGAGGCACCCTCAGTTTTAGCTCATTACAGCCTTCCCTGTGGTGCACTGTGGTTTGGTTTCTTTCTTCAGACAGTGCTCCCCCTCTTGTTTTGTTCTTTCATAATTCACTTTAATTTCTTTGTGTGATGTTGTAGGAGAAGGAAGCAGCACAGCTGTGGCAGAAGTATTTAGTACTGACAGCTCCTCTATCACAGCAGCTTTGTGAACAGCTGCGACTCATCCTGGAACCCACTCAGGCTGCCAAGCTGAAGTAAGTTGGGTCTTTCTGAGGCTTCTGATTTCTTTAAACTCGTGAGTTTGGGGTGCTTTAACCTCTAAAACTGCAGCATTGTGTCATTCTTGCATTACAGTAATTATTCCTGTTTGCAAATGCCTTCGATTTCCTTGTACAGGAACATTAGGTTATTTTATGAAATGCAAACATGATATAGTAGTTGGCACCCATCCTGAGGATATTGCCTTCTACTTTTTTTCTCCTGTGCAACAGGTGATTAATGAACTTCACCATTTGAAGTTAAGTCAAAGATTATGTAAAATGTCAAAATGTTTTACGTTGTTTATAACATTAAATGATTATTTTTTACAGAAATATAAACTTGTTTCAAACTGGTGGAATGTAAATTCAAGGTCTGCCTTCCATTTTAGGTACCTAGAAATAAACTTCTTTTAAAACACCGAATATCCATCTTACATTAAAAATGTGGGGGATATTTTTATCGATAATGAAATATCAGTATTAAAACTGCTCATATATTGGATTTGTTGTATTTTTTAAAAAAATTATTTGGTGTATATGCTGCATAGGCCATGGATTTCCAGAATGAGATATCTGCTGATAACCCCTGTCACTGTCTTTTTCTCAACTTTCAGAGGAGACTACAGAACTGGGAAGAGGCTGAACATGCGCAAAGTGATCCCGTACATTGCCAGTCAGTTCCGGAAGGACAAGATCTGGCTGCGAAGGACCAAGCCCAGCAAACGGCAGTACCAGATCTGCCTGGCTATTGATGATTCCTCTAGTATGATTGACAATCACTCTAAACAGGTAAAATAAACCTTGGGAGGGGTATGCAGAAACCACCTGTCGTTGATGTGTAGTTGCTGATTTGTTTCATCCAGGGCTGGTAGCTGCTGGAAAGTCTGATAATTCCAAAGCACCTATTTTTCCAGTCCATGTGCTTTAACTCTTGTCAATTCATGCCTGAGAGAATTATTAACAAAAGATCAGTGAAAACTAGCTGAAAGGATTAGCTGTTAATTTTGTAAGAGGTGTACATATCCACTATAAAACTACTTTTTGTGGCCTACAAAAGGCTGAAAGTTCCTTATCTGGCAGTTCATTGGAGTGCTAAATATCCATTCATCATAGACAACTTGTAGGGTTTTTATTAATTAAAATGGTGTATTTCCTTCTGAACAGTTACTTATTTGTTTCATTAGCCTACCTAAAGTGGTGTCTCTAAATCAATCAGCTAAAGCCCTCAAGCAGAACTATTGTATCTTTATTGCACTGACTGTCTTACACGATAGGCAGACTTTTCAATTATCTTCCTAGATAATGAAAAATAATGTCAGTAACACTCTTCATATTTAATACTGGGCATTGAGTAAAACATTGACTATGCTAATTTTTGATGCAACTTTTGTCTTTAATAGCTTGCATATGAATCCCTGGCAGTTATTGGAAATGCTCTGACTCTTCTAGAAGTGGGACAAATTGCTGTGTGTAGGTGAGTTTATTTGAAATCATGACTTTTCTTCAGTACTTCAGAGCAGAATGTAAATACCAGTTCCATGCTGTAATTTTCTTCTCTTTTCTGAAGCTTTGGAGAGACTGTTCAGCTGCTGCACCCGTTCCACGAGCAGTTCAGTGACCAGTCAGGGACACGGATATTGCGTCTTTGCAAGTTTCAGCAGAAGAAAACAAAAATAGCCCAGGTACACAAAAATGCCTCTAGGGCAACAGGTTTACCAATCTTTTCCAGACAAGATATCAGCAGCTTCATGATCACTTTGTAACACTTACTAGTTGTTTTTGTATTTGAGAGTCTGATAGCTGGTTAGATAACAAAGAAATAAAATGGTCGTAATTTTGTAACAGGAAGAGTGTTTTCTCACTTTTAGTTCTGATATATACCACTTTTAAGTATTCACCTTTCTCTTTATTGAGTCTTAAAAAGTATTTTGGGTACTGTTGATGTTCTTAATCTTAATGGGGAGTATTAAACTAGATACATCTGTTTCAGGCTGAAGCCAAAGAAGTTCAACCTAGAAACAGGATGTATATTTTCAATGAAGCCATTAATCTCATTAGCAGTGTACTGTGTTGATGGCTTTGCTAGTATTGGGGAACAAAATAATCTGTTTGAAGGCTCTCTGAAGATTCATTAGTTCAAAAGTACTTCATAAATTTAAAGCTGGAGTTGATACAGGAAAATGCTAAGACCTCTTATCTGTGTTATGCGTTCAGACTGTCTTAGCATTTAAAAGAGAGAAAGCTGTTCTTTAGAAATGTTTTCATTTTTAAGTTTATTATTTTTAAGATAACTTGATTTTCTTACTTATTTCCCTTGCAGTTTCTAGAATCATCAGCAAATATGTTTGCTGCAGCACAGCAGTTGTCTCAAAATATTAATCCGGGTGAGTTTCTTTTGTTACTGTGCTTGTTGCCATGGCAGCAGAATGCTCACTACAGTCCCGATGTAGGATCTTGCCAGGAAGACTCCTAGGACTGAAACATCACTTGCATTAGGGCTTTGGGTTTTGTTTTGTCAAAAGCAACGTTTGGTGTAAATTTGGCTCCCAGGCGACATCTACTTCATATTTTTCAATAAGTCACTAAAATCTTGTGTAAGACTTTTTAAAATGGCATGCCTTACCTGTCTCCATTTACCTCCTAATTACAGACTATGTTAAGATGTAGATAGTGCCAGCTGGGAGCATTGTCCAGCTTCCTAAGGACCCTGACTCTCTAGACACTTCTGTTCCTGCTTGAGAGCTTGAGTTCTCTAGGTATCCAGAAGCACACTGCTCTGAGGAGGGAATTTGCCTCCTGCCTGCCTTTCACGGTCCTGGAACTTCAGGTCACGAGCTGCTTTTCTTTCCAAGAAAAGCTGGAAGACTGCTTGCCTCATGTCTGCCCCATAATTAGTCTAAAAGATTGCTCTGTGATAGTTAAAAGCTTGTCATGGTGGCACCTGTATTTTTTATAAGTTCTTGTTGTTGAAGTACTCCAAGAACTGGACAGTCTGGGATTTATAATCCACAGCTGTTTTGCCACAGGGTGGCCAGGGTGTCACAATATTCTGAGGGGGAGCTGCATCCAGTTCTGTGTAAACCAGGTGGGGATGCAGCAGCAATCAGCTCCGAGGGAGCTGGCAAGAGAAAATGCTGTAGGATTCATCACCTTTTCTGTAAAAAGACAAAGCCCTGTCACATCTGGGCCTGTCTGCAGAAGTGTGTTCTGCATCCCTCTGTAACAATTAGGGCTTGCATTCCTGACTGTAATTACTGTGATTTTATGTGTAATTAAATACATAACTTAAAATGTACTTCTAGAGGGATGTATCTGACTCTAGGGGCAACTTGGGTCAAGTAACATATCTCCAGAAATGATTGGTGCTGAGGAACGCAGCATGGATGTGATGTCTGATGTTTCAGGAGGTTTACTTCAGACTCATTGGACTGACTTGACAGAATTCTATTTGAGGAGTTAATATCCTTAGGAATACTCCTTTTTCCATTATACCCACAGGCCAAACAGCAAAATAGGGGGGTTTGCCTTTTAAATGTTTTACTCTGAACTTACTGGAGTTTTAAATGTTCTTTGTGCTCAGAAACAGCGCAGCTGCTTTTGATTGTATCTGATGGAAGAGGCCTTTTCTTGGAAGGCAAGGAACGGGTGACAGCAGCAGTTCAAGCAGCTCGGAGTGCCAATATCTTTGTTATTTTTGTAGTGTTGGACAACCCTAATTCCCGGGTAAGTGAACAAGGGAGAAGTATTCAACTGCAGTGAATGAGAAACTGATACAAATCCTTTTCTTGTCTTTTGTATGCCATACAGCTACCTTATCTTTTGTAGAGGTCAGAGATACTGAGCCCAAGTGCAGTTTTCCACGTCTGTCAGATCTACCATTTCTTCCTACTGTGCTTTTTATCTTTTGTATTTAAAAAAAAACCCTCTGCTTCCATGCCACAGAAAGGCTAAGAGCTCCCGTCTTCAAATGGAATGCTTGTAGCTCTTGGCCACCAGGGAAGCAGCTGGCAGGTTGACAGATTTGGAGCTTGAGAGATGCTTTGTTCCATCTCAGCTCTGATTCAGCTTGATAATTTCTGACAGCAGTCCCCAATTGACATGACAGCTGGAGCCAGTATGAGATTAAACATTAGACAGAAGGGAGTGTGTGAGAGTTATTTAGTGCCTCAGTTGGGAAAGCTGAGTTCTGCATCTGGTAATAGGGGAAGAAAACTTTAGATATCCTTGGATGGGAAGCTGAAATAAATGGGAGTGTGTCAGGAAGGCTCTGTAAGGCAATAAGTGAGCCAACATAAGCCTGATAGAGAATTATGTGGTAAAGACTCTTAATTTTGTTGTGTTTTCTTCCTGTATCTTTATTTTTGCATACAAAACTCATCTGCTATATTTAGTGTTGAAAAACTAACAGTTCTCTTGCTGACAAACAGCTGAAAGGTTCTGATGAAACCTGGCTGTAGTATCAAGTGAAAATTCTGAGTGTCTTTCATAAGCTTTTTTTTCTGGGGAAAAAAAGGTATTTTCCATAACCTTTATTAATTTCTGAGCTGCTACACTGAGCAACTGAGAAGTTACTTTACAAGAAGCACAGCTGGAGTTTAATCTGATTTTTGTCTTTGTAGTATTTGCTGAAATACTGTGAAGTTGCTAAAGAATCTTCTGTTAGAGCACTGCACAAATATGAGTTGAACTCAGCACTAAAGAGCTTACAGACTCTCTTGGGAAGGCATCAAATTAATGATGGTCATAAAGTGCCAACAGTAAACTCAAACCGTAATATCCTAAGAAAAGACAGAATTTATTTACAGAATTTGGTATTGCAGAAGCTTAAGCTTAGTCCCTGCTAACCTATAATTCATGGATTAGTACACTTTTATCTAAAAGAACTGATTAATGTTCAGCTTTTGATCTGATATACCACTGAACACTTACAGCTTTTAATCTTAAAAGTATTTTATTAACTTTTAATCTCAGGGGGGAGAATTATAAGTACTTAGAAAATAGGGTAAATTCTATCAGTGATCATAGAATATGTGTGTCATTTAGTAGTAACATCAGCACTTTTTTTTACAGGATTCTATTTTGGACATTAAAGTACCTATATTCAAAGGACCTGGAGAATTGCCTGAAATCAGGTCTTACATGGAAGAATTCCCATTCCCGTTCTACATGATCCTTAGAGACGTGAACGCGCTCCCAGAAACTCTGAGCGATGCCCTCAGGCAGTGGTTTGAGCTGGTGACTGCCTCGGACACTCTTTAGACTTGGTAGACAAGGTCAGGACCTGATTGCTGCTGCTGAACTGCTGAAATACAAGAAACTGCATTTCATGGGAGGGGTCATAAAGCTCTTCCCACAGGATTATCCTGTGGGAGCTGCCCTGGGGCAGAGGCTGTGTAAGAACAGAATGGTTTGGGTGCATCCTCCCAAGGTGTCAAGAGGACAATTATGCAATGGTGAGACTGTCTCCTGCTATTCCCATAAGAAATGTAAAACTTGTCTCAAATTCTCTTGTAATAACTTATTACCTTGAAAAAAAAAAAGCATTTGTAATATTAATAGAGGTAATATTATTCCTGCCGCTCCCTCCCTGCCGTAAGTAAAACCAATCTTGTTCCTAGGAAGGCATTTCTGCATTAGAAGTTGAGGTGCCTCACAAATAAAGCCTTTTCCAGCATCACCTATGTGGAGGTGCCTCTGGGAAGGAAAGAGTGGGGGACCAGGAGAGGCACAGATGGTTTTAATCAACCAAAAAAAAAAAAAAAAGTACTTGAATACTTGCAACTATTCTGCGGTTTTAACGCATGATTTTTAATTATTGCCGATTTTTGCCTGACGATAGCAGCAGGGAGTTTTCTGAATCACGCCATATACGCTGATCCCTGCCTTACCACTTTACACTGTGAAGTTTGCCCCGTCCGAGGCAGGCGTTGGGGATGTTTCATAAATCACGGACGTGATTTTTCATTGCAAAAGCTATGCATCTTGTATCGTCTATACTAATAAAAAGAGGTACCACTCTTTGTAATTACGACGTCTGCGCCTTGCATTGATCAAAGCTGAAACAACTCGACTCGGCCCTGAGTGCCGCGGTGACGCAGGAAATGGCGGCCTCGGCCCCGCCCGCGCGGGGCGGGCTCGGCGACCCCGTGGCGGGGCAGGGGCGGAGCCGCGTCATGGCTGCCGGGAGGCTCCCGCCGGCCGCGCTCACCCTCAAGCAGGTACGGGGCACGGGGGCTCGGGCAAGCTGCGTCCTGTACAAACCATGGGGAACTCGGTGGTTGTTTAAATACCCCTCGAAGCAAAGCGCCGAGGGCGCAGCTCGCAGCAGTGCCCTGGGGCGGCGGGCAGACTTCCCTCTCTCCTTGGCAGTTCCTGAGGCGGCAGCAGGTCCTTCAGTTGTACCGCAAGATCCTGCGGGCCATCCGGGAGGTCCCTGCTGAGCAGGATCGCCGCTACTTAAAGGACTGGGCCAGGGAGGAATTCAAGAGAAATAAGGATGCTACAGAAGAGGTGAGGATAGGGAACCCGCCACTCTGATCGCCTGGCCTCGGGCATGGTCACTGCACCGTCCTGTCCTGTCCTGTGTCTTGGCGTTTGTTTTGTAGGTGTCGCTTCCGGACTGGTGAAAAGTCCCCTGTTACTATTCCCTCATTTATGTGAAGAAATAATCCAGCATCTCTAAATATTATCCCCCCTCTTAGCAGTAGTGATGTTTCTTAAATTTCCAGAGAATAATCTGGAATTAAAAACCTGAACAACAAATACTGTACTTACTCAAATCACAGATCAGGAAAAATGTGTATATATATGGCAACTAACACAAACCTAGTGATAGTCAAGCTTTTTATAGCTTTTTCTTTTTTAGCTTTAATTTCACTTATATTCAAGCAGAATACAATCAGATGGAATGGTTAAGGATGTGAAGCAAGTGTGAAATGCAGAAACCTTCACATTTCTTGTACCTATCCTGTTCTCTGCTTCCTAGTTCATTCCCTGTTCTAGCCAGTGCCCAAGGTGGCTGAATTATGCAGACAAAGCCTTAGAGCCCTTAGGTAATGTTGAGAGAAACCAGCACCTGCTGTGTAAAACCCATCTCCATAATGCTCATGTGCTGGTCTCACTGCTGGCTTGCAAAGTCAATACACACAGGCATAAAGAAAACATTATTAGGGGTTTGAATCCTCTTTTAAACTGAGTGTTAAAGCAAAGCTACAAACAAATACATTGTTAAGGAACTGGAGAAAATGAATCCATTTATTTACCTGATTTTTAACCGTCTCAGTGTTATGTCACAGAAAGAAGTAAATTACAGTAGTGCCAGTAAGAGTTATATGTTATTGAATGTATTTTAATGCATTAAAAGTCTCTGTGTATGTATAAAACCCATGCTGTGTACAGATGTACAGTCCACTAGATTCCATTCTGTTTTACAGGATGCAATCAGGATGATGATTACTCAAGGCAACATGCAACTTCAGGAACTTCAGAGAACACTTAAGCTGGCAAAATCCTGATCTTCGTTTTGTTGACAGTTTTAATTTTTATTTATTGCAAATAGGCACAGTGCTTTTTTCCAGAATGTGGTTACAATGGCAGCCTTTGCTGGCAACCTGGTAATGTTTGAAGGAGAAATCTACCACAGTGGGAGTTTTGGTTTTCCCCCTTCCCCAATCCATTTCTCAGTTTTGCTACCCTCAGAAGTGGAAATCACTTGGACACAAAGGACATTAAAGAACTGCATGGATGATGTACCATGTGCTGCAGGAAAAGCAGAAAGCACCAAAAATTACAGTTAAAACAGCTGTGTTAATGCCAGTGCAATGGAAAATAAATATATGCCAGATTATTTTGTCTGCTTTTCACTGTGGTAGCTGTAATTGGTAATATTCACAGTGACAGCTGTTCATGTACTGTACTAAGGATTTTCACCAAAATTTGTGATTAAAAAAAGAATTTGGGATATATTGGCCTATATATTGTACAATATAAATATATATAAATATATATTTATATTGTATATATAATAGAATATATAGAACAATATATTGTTCTATATATTCTATTATATAGAACAAACAAACATTAAAAAATGTTTTGTGTGTAGATGTTGTTTTTCAGTAATAGCTAAATAAAACTTAAAAGGGGAGGTCTGTATTTATGAAAATGGGAGATTTTAGCTCCAGAGATGTTTATTACCAGATACCTTCAAACTAGTATTTAAAAGTCAATATATAAAGAAAAATTACAGGTAGGAAATAATAACTGAAAAAGTTGTGGTTTGTTTATTCAAATATTATACTACTCCACTTCTAATTGTTACCTTGCAACTGTTCTCACTTTCCTTGAGCTGTGGTGTATCTTTTTTTTTCCATTTAATTTAAAAATGCCAGGATGAGCTGGGGATTTTCTCCACAGAACTAGACAGGCAGCAGTAGATTGATGCCTTACTATTTTAATTTGTGATCCAAGATATGCAGGATCTCTTCCCTCTTCCATTCTGCTATTGTAATTCCCTTGAGGAGAACCCCTGTTTCAAAGGTGGTTTTCTGCAGAGTTGCTGAGCTGCACAAACTGGCAGCAAATCTGGTAAAAAGGTATCACCACTGGCACCAGGGAAGGGACAGGACAGAATTCCAGGCTACAGGAGGAAATAACCCCAGTTGAGAGCAGGAGCTGTGGTTCAGATCTGTATAGACTGAAGCCTCTGAGCTTCAATCAGTGAGTGAAAAATACATATCTAAAAACGCTTCATTAAAAATTTACATTTTATTAACCTTTTCTGGTAGAACAGACTGACAGAACATTTTTGTGTTGGGGATTAATTTTTCATGTTAAGAGAAAGTGCTGCTTAGAAAGGTATTTTGACTGAACAGCCATAACCACTGTTGGCTGTTAACACAGTAGCCTTCCATTCCCCTTCAGTGTGCTTGGATTTCTGTTCCTTAATCAGGAGGCTGTACCCTGCTGCCTCACCATGGTGCTTTCCTTTCAGAGCCCAGAGCATGCATTACCCCTTTGACTCCCAGTTTGTACATTTCCAGGTTGTGGGTATGTAATCCAGAGCTAGGACTGACAGACAGGGCCCTGGACAGATGTTGACGCCTTGAGTGCTGCTGCCATTCATCTTCACTGTTCTGTGGGCTTGCCAAGTATAAAACTGCCAGCCAGAAGTTTAAAGAGTCCAAGTACAGCCTGTGAGGGTAAGTAAATTTACCTGAAGAGACAGGTAGGTAGGTCAGAGCTGTTTTACAAAGTCCTTCACAGTTTTGAAGAAGGGAGGGGTATAGAAAGGAATTAGCAAAAAATGCTTCTCTTTCTTTTACCATACACTCACTGGCTTCAGAGAACCTCTAAAATCAGTAACCTGCAGCCTGGTTACTGCCTTAGATTACTTGGTAATTACTTGGATTTACTTAAATTACTTGGACTTAGGAGTGTGGTCCAGTGTGGTCTGTATGGAAAGTAGAGCTAAAGCCACAGCCTCTCCCTTGAGCTTGGGCAAGCTCAGGAGTGTGTGTGTGATCTGTGCACAACTCAGCCCTGTAACTTCTGAAAGGGGCACCTGCACCAGCCAACAGACAGCACTCAGTCCCTGCAGCCTCCCTCTGCACAGGTGGCAGATTCCACTTCTGTGTTTCATAACCACAAACAAAAAGCTTAGAAGTTAAAGTCCAAAATTCTGCTCCCCCTTCAGAGTCAAGTGAGGCAACTGTGTCAGTTTTCTGTGGCTAGAAAAGGTTACACCACACATTTCTGAGCAACACTTACTTTAATTGCTTGGCAAGACAACTTCATCCAGGTGATACAAAACTTCAATAGCATGCTTCTGCATTCCTACTGTAGCTCAAACAAAACTGTAAACATACCAAAGTGTCTATGTTAGACTACAGAAGTCAGAGCAAGAAAACTAGTATTTCCATAGCTGCAGATACACTTCTGTCATGATAGTGCATTAATAGGAACTTAAAAAGTATTGTTATATAATATGACTTTTTTGCTTTGTACATCTGCTAAGAAGACAAAAGCTTAATTACTAATTAGTGAATGGCATTCTTCAACACTGTAAAGTATTTTGTATTGATTTTAGAGCTCCTTAGTACAGAAAAAAAAGTATTTTCCTCCTTGGCATAACAGTACCATCTGTGTTGGAACTGATTTTGAACAGTTGTTCTATCATGATCTGGTAAGTAAACTTATATTTCTAGCAGAATCTGATGGAGCCTTCTCAGATGTGTAAGGAGGAAACTCTAAAGGGATGCAGATGCAATAGTTACAGTGCCTTGAAATTACCTGGAGTCTGTCAGCATGGACAACATTGGTGAATAAAAGTTCTGATTTTATAACAAAATACAGTGATAAAGCTTTTAAAATGCTGAGTGCTGTTTTGTGGGACTGTTTGTCCTAAAACCTGTAGACTCATCAGGGCCTGGTCTTCTTTTTAGAGAAAGAAGGGAAAAAAACGTGAGGACCCGTTCAGAGGAAAAAAGGTAGACAGTCTGGGCAAGGTGCCTGGGAAAAAATCCTGACTGCAGAAAAATAAAATTTGAATTCAGGAAGCCAAGCTTTCACTTCCTTAGATAAAGGACTTTTTTAAGCTTCTTCAATAGTAGACAATTTAGCCATTTCCTGCTTGAAGGAAAAAAAGATTTATATAAAACATTCAACCTAAAAAACAGACCATGGTTACAGTAAAATACTTGTCATCCATGCCCTAAACAAAATTCTTAGTCAGATTACTGGAGTAGAGCCCCAACAATAGTGTAATCACAAGGAGCTCTGCAAGCAGGACACCATTAGAAAAAAAAACAAATGAGATTTAGCACTTGTTTTAATAATGGAAAACCAAGAGAAAAGCAAAGTGAAGCTTCTGTACCTATTGGGATGATTTGCCCTAGCATGTCCCTCCATGGTTGCCTGCCCTCTCCCAGCTGGAAGCCTGCATCTGTCTGGGCTTGTACTTGGACTGGGTTCTTTAGCTTCTCTCCTGACTAGAGAGAGGCCCTGGCCCTGGGAGTATCTAAAATAGGATCAATAGCCCTTCATCACTAAGTAATTCTGTCAAAAACTTTCAAACATCTTGGATTTATTTCAATACTGGTAACAACACGTTTACGTGTATCATACAGTAGAACCGTCTAGTCTGTGTCCTGTGTGGAAGTAAGGGAATTCCCTTTTCAGAAAGCAGTTTTGGTTACTAATGCAGTTTGGTTTCAAGCAGCATCTGGAAACTGAGAGTGCAATATTGGCAGACTCTTGAAAATAACAAAGAAAGGATCTAATCTGCAGCATCTCTTCGTTATCAATATAGTTTGCATATGAACTCTCCTCAGTTATGGAGTTTCCAAAGTTATTTCTACTCCTGAAATAGAGTGTTGTGTTTGGATGTAACAGGCACTACAAATATCTATCAATATTCCCAATTCCCATACAGCAGGTTCCAAAATGAGTCCTGTGGTTGATTAGCTGCCTGGCAGGTGCTAGCTCTCTTTCTGCACCTTAGTCCTTAATTTGCTCAGCTCCTCTTCCAGGCATTTGATGTGCTCCTTGAGTGCAGCTTTGTCCTGCTGCGCTCTCTGGTTGGCTTGGCACCGGGCCTCTTCTATCTTCCGCTCGTACCACTTCTCCATCTGCGTGGAGACAGCCTCGAAGAAGTACTGGGTTATCTCCAGGGCCTGGGAGGTGTCTCTGAGCGGAGGGGCAGGCGGGCCCGGGGGCTGCTGCTCCTGGCCCTGCTGTGCCCCCCCGTGGTGCACAGCTTTGTGCCTCGACTGCCCACTTTTGCTGGACTTTTTCGTCTGAGTTCCTTTGTCAAGGAAGTAGCCGCTCTGTGGTTCAGTCTTTGCAGGTTCAGTCACTGGCCGCAAAGCGGCTTGAACTTTAACGTGTCTTAATTTGGAGCCCGAAAGCTCAGAGGAGGGCAGCTCCTGCTGGAACCTGTGGAATGTGCTGGCACTCACAGCTTTGTCCTTTGGCCTGACATCTTGAGCAGGGGCAGAAGAAACTGGTCCACCAGCCACTACCTGTTGCTCTGTACCTATAGAACAAATTATAGACAATATATTAAGAAAAGCTCTGGGCATTTATTTTAGCACTCAGAAGACCTCATTGTTTGATGAACGATGGGGTTTTGTATGTACCTTGTACAGGCTTATATTAGTTTATCACATCTTCAGAGTCAGGTGATGTAACAGAAAGTCATTAAAGGAGAAAAGCTGGCTCAGGCAAAGAAGTGCTGCATTGCAGCTGTGGATCTACAGATGGACAACAGCCAAAGGACATAAATATTAGCCAAAAATTCTTCACTGTGAGGCACTGGCACAGGTTACCCAGAGAAGTTGTGGTTGCCCCATCCTCAGAAGTGTGCAAGGCCAGGCTGGATGTGGCTCTGAGCAACCTGGTGCAGTGGAAAGTGTCCCTACCCATGTACCCATGGCAAGGGGGTTAGAACAAGATGATCTTTAGGGTCCCTTCCAATCAAAACCATTCTGTGACTTCATCAGAAGGCCATGTAACAACTATCAATCTATATTTCCAAAGTAGGTTCTGTCTGCTGATATTTATGAACTCCCTGCTTCTACAAAACTTGGAAGTCCCACTAATTTTGGAAAGGTCACACATTTCTATGCTTTGGACTGTTCCAATACAGAATAGCTCACACTCAAGCACCACAAGATCTCCTTATATGCCTTTCTATTTGATGGGGCATCCATGCCTGTTCACTTTGCTTGGTGTTTGGGGGACATTGTATCTTACAGAAGCCAGGGCTCAGATAGCATTCGGCTTTGCTGTGGACATCTGGCCTTTCTGCACATTTCTTTTTTTTTTTTCCTTCAAAAGCGTCCAGGGCCAAGAGTTATTCAAAGCACCAAAGGACTTTTGCTTCAAAGACATAGCAGAAACATCAGGAACAGTCAGTGGAATTCCACCAAGCCACCTCTTAAAATATTCCCAGTGGCTGCCTTGAAGTGTATTCATATCCCAAGACATCAGCCATATGGAGGGGGGAAGCACACCACCAGAATTATGTAGTATTAATAATACAAGTATTATTGTATTATTAATAATATCAGTTAATGAGCTCAGCCTTGAAGGAATATGACATTTGAGTACCTGATGTGGTTGTACCCAACGCTCCATCTTGTTTAATGCAAAAGTGTGGCCCAAAGCTTTGTTCTGGCATCTGGACTCTGCTCCTTCCATCTTCCAAGAGGCTGTTTGGAAGTGTGATGTAGGAATGCTGCTGGGAGCCCTCTGACTGCAGCACAGGCTGGTTGGCTTTACAGTCCTTGGCACTGTTGGGGTTGTTGTCAGTATCCAGGGTCTCAGTGAGAGACTCACAAGTGGACAAAGTTGATTTTGGTCTTGATGACCTGGAATCTCCAGAAAGCTTGAGCTCCAGATTCTGAATCTTCAACAAGCACCAGGTCTTCAGCTCATCAACCAAAGAAATCTATCAGAAAGAGACTGTAAATTACATAATCCCATTATGACAACCTGTGGTTTCTGGGCTGCTGAGGACATGTGGCAGGGACACAGAGAAGCAAGCTGGGTATCTATGGGCTTAGACTCCCTGTTCAGATGGGCATGCTGCCACTGGGCATATTTAAAGGACTCCAGATCAAAAAAGGTGGAGAACTGTGCTAAGCTAGTGAGCTTATGAAAGGCAGTCTCTTTAGTCCAAGCTACCACCCCTTAGATATGAATATTCTATTTCCAATTCAACTCTGAGTACTCTATCAGGGATGACTTGTTTAATCATACAGTCAGTGCTACTTTCTAAGTGCAAGGAACACCACATGGTCATTTTTTAAGAGTGAAATTCAAATTAGACCCTTCTGGGAGACAATTACACAATTTATACAATTTATACAATTACCAACCTCTGCTTCTCTGTTCATTCAGTCATAAAGGTGAGTCCCCCACTAAATGATAAATCAGTAACAGCTTTCAAATTACACAGATGCTTAATAAGTGTCAGCTGCAGATGCATTAAAATAATTTAAAATCGGAGTAGCTCTTTTCACCCTGTTGTTCATATGACATCATGAATTTAGGTCAGGCCCTCCTAGGCACAAGAATATTTAGTCAGTGTGTTTAGGAAAGCCCAATTCTGTTTTTTCAGGTGTTTCAATTAGACCTAACTGAGCAGAAACAGCTGACATCACTCAATTCAGTTCAGTGATGTATCACTCCAGCATCTTGTGTCTTAAATGGAGATTACAAGGAAATGGAGTACAAGCCTACATGTTCAGAAGCCAATACAAGACTTACGTCTCTTATAAAATAAAAATTAAAGCTGCCTTAGTTTGGAGAAGAGTGTTTGGTGGATATTGGACCCAAGTATCTTGATCAGTATCCTATGCAAGGATTATCACAGCTGTCAGTCTTTTTACATGGATTTGGAATGGTCTTACAAACACTCATGACATTTTCCTAGCACAAAGTGTATTTCTCAATTCTTGGAAGAATACCAATAAATGAGAAAATGAACTGTATTTTAAATTCATCTGTTTGAGTGGAGAAACACAAATTTTTCAGCAGGTTTGAAATGGTGAGTTTTTGCAGGAGCTGGATCTCTATGGGAGCAGTTGTTCTTGTCCTGCTGGTTGAACAAGCATACCAAAAAGGACTTTCCTATTGGCAGTAATACACAGCTTGGAGATGGTGCTGTGTTGGTAACATCAGAGGAAAAAACTTCAGCCTTTTAATACATGGGGAGGAAAAAGATCAGATGGAGAAGAAGGGAGAGATTCCCAGGGCCCACAACCAAACGGATGAGAAGGAACAACACAGATCTTTGTCTTTTTTACTATTTGGATATGTCCCTGCATATTCTCTAATGAAGCAAAAGCTGAAAGCTGAACCGTGAAAAATTTAGTGCTGGAAATTTTTGCAAATCACTATGTTAGAAAAATGGTATTTTGTTGTAGATCCCACACTAGAGATGCACCAAATTAAATTACAGCAGTGGGACTGGATTTCACGTTCCTCATTTCTAATGCAAAAACATCATAAATTTGGTTTAGTGACTAAGATGGTGGGTAGGAATAATAATTTGGTCTTTGAAGCTCTTTTACCTGTTTTAACAGACGTGACACATCTCTGATATTTTCTGCCTGCTGGAATGAAACTCCGGAGCTGACCTGCCAGGGGACAGAGTTAGAGGGAGTGGCTGTGTGAAGCCCTACCTGCCGCTTCTCCCCCTCACTCTTCTCCAGCTCCGTGTGCTGCTGCAGGCGGTGAAGGCACTCTGTCCTCTCTGCCGACAGCCGCTCGGCCATCAGCTTGTCCAGAACTCGGAGCTGTGGGGAAACACTGGGCAGCTGAGATCATCTGTTAGAAACCAAACTCCCATCTGGGAACCCTGTAAATCAAACTACAGTCTGTCTTTCAGTCTTGGTTTCTAGCAATGCTGCCAACTACTACTAGATGTAGCTTGCAAAGAGGCTCAATCACAAAGTCACCAATGAATAACTATTAAATTAAAAATAAAAAATAATTTAGAGGATCTTGATTCAATGCATACATAATTCAGCAAGAAGGATTTTGACAATTATGAACTGATTAGTCATAGGACTGCCTTCTTTCCCTCTTAATGGCTCAAGCCCTTAAGATTTGTTGTCTGAAGAAGCACCAGAAGCCACTTAAGACATTAAATGTGTTTTTTTCTCAAGACCCTAGTTTGCAACATCAGTTCCCAGTGGAATGTCACAGTTCCTTGGACTTGAGTATTAGAGTTCAGGTTTGCTTTTACAACACAAGAAGCAAAAAATGAATCATTGCAATGAAAATACTAATGAAGTTTAGGATATGTTTCTAAATCATATAGGCAAGCAGAACTTCAGGTCATGTACTTACTTGATGTTGAGTTTTGCTTTCCATCTGGCCCAGCTTAATATTCATTTTATCTTGTACTGTCCCAAGCTCAGCTTTAATCTCTTCCACTGTTGCATCCAGCTGATTCTCCAGTTTATTTATCAGGGGCTCACACCGACATCCATTTATGGGTGCCTGAAAGGAGTGATGATACATTTACTTGCTACACCCCACCCTCTTAGCACACTTGGAACATTATCACAGCCTCCTTCAGTCAGTCCTGGGTTCTTCTATCCCATGTACTATATCTCACCCTCCTGACAGTATCTTACAGCAGCCCAGCAGATGGGCTGTTAGTTGAAAAAGCACAGCTTACACAGGGATTGATTTGATATGTATGGACACACCCTAATACAGCAGTGTTGATTTCACTGGGGCTACAAGCAGCACTGAGCTCAGAGCCTCTGTGCTGGCTGAGGGAATACCACCACACAGGCCTATACCCTGTGTCTCAATGCTGTAATCTCAATGCTGTAATCTAATACTGGATGGCAAGCCCTCTCTGCTTCTGTTTGCCCTCACCCTCCTGGCATTCAGCTGCCCCTTGCCTGCTGGGCACTCCTCTGCCTGCCTTTGACTCATGTGACACCATCCTATGGCCCCTCTGCAAGGGCAGCTGCAATGACCACATCTAAATCTCTCTGGGAGATGGTCACAAAAGGCCAGCAGGACAAGCAAGGACAGCTAAACCTCATCAGCTTCCTCTGCAGCCCAAAGGCAGAAAGTGGCTCCTTCAGGGGCTGTGCCAGTAGCCCAAGGCAGCTGCTCTGAACTCTGTCTGCAAAGGAGCCTCCCTCTCTTCTTCAGTCCCACAGCAATGTTTCATAACTTGGGGGTTATTCCCTTGGCAGGGAAAGGTGGGTGGTTTGCTGAGTACTAAAGAAAGCTTCAGAAGTACATGTACTTCAGAAATTATGTTTGCTATTCATGGCCTCAGGGCATCAAAGAAGACAGACAAGCAAAAAAGAAAAGGAGAGAGGAGTGTCATGTATTTCAGGAAATACTGTATGGGAGTCTAGCGCTATTAAACTAATCTTTGTGAACAGATGAGATTTGTGTACAAGTCCTGTCTGCTTTCTGCACTTCTCTACTCCCCAAGTCCTTCTGCACCTCTCTGCTCTTTTATCCCTTTAATGTATGAAAGGTCCCCCAGCCTTCCTGGTGTCTGCTATAGGATAATTCCATAGTGCCCCATCTGGAAATTTCTCAAACATTACATGGAGAGGTTGGAAAACAGTAAACAGCCAGTAAAACCTTAGAAGTCTGACTTCAATGGTCTTCAGAATCTGCTGAAATTCTGAACTACAGGAGGGGACTTACAAGAGCTGATGGATGGATGTGAGAAGCTAAGGAAATGAAAGGATAGACCTTCCAGGAGTACAGGAGGGCAATATTAAAAAAACAACAATATCTACAGTGTCTACAGGATAATTTAATGTCTGTTCTTATGCTTTCTTATAAATGTCTACTGGTAATTAATTGTGTAATAAAGTGACTAAAATATTATTCTCCAAACTGGAATAAATGCACGGCCTGGTAGCTCCAGGTTTATTTGTTTACCAGTTTCTATAGAAATACTGCCCCCAGTAAACATAGAATACCCAAAGACATGTTGCAAAACCCAGAAAGAAATGCAACAAAATCTATTGAGCTTACTCAGCCTCTTGGTTTAGGTAGTAAGCTTTTGGTGCTCACACAGAAAATTTCCAAGGGAAAGCAATTTCTCCTGTCAGAACTCTTAATATTCCAAAGTATATAATGAAAGTTCTCATGTCATTTCCAATCACCCTTTACCTTTGCAGATCAAAACTACTTAAGTATGTCTTCTTTAACAGGCACAAAACCAGCTTATTGTTTGCCAGACTTCAGGCCAAAATGCAGCTGAAGCCCAAGCAAGGAAAACCAATCCCAAGCCATGATTTCATGTCCCTGAGAGTGCAGTTAGTGGAGCATATTTTCCATCCATTACCTGTGTGCCAGCTCCCCAGGCTGCTGGCAGTGTGTCCCTCTGGGAGGGCAGTGGCTCACCTGCATCACCTTCCCGTCCTTCCCTCGGTAGAGCGTGTAGAGCTGGTAGGCTCGGACCTCGTGGGGAGGGGGTGGAGAGGAGCAGTGGTGTTTGCTTCTGCGCTTAGGCACGTTCTTCTGGGGCTGAGGGAGTGCCTGCTGGTCAGCTGGGGAGATGGGGTCTGAGAGTGCTGAAACCTGCATAACACACACACAATGTTTTGCCTACATGAGCACCCTGGTAAACTATTCCTGGTAGGAATGGAACAAATTTATTGTGACAATTACAGCAAAAATCACTTTTATCTGAAGATTATCTCTGCCCCAGGAGCATGGTGGGGCTGCTGCCCCAACACACCAAAAGCACCCACACCACTTCTGAACAGCTATCCCTTCTTTCTCTCTGCTGTTTTAAATCTATTTATACCTTTTCCTTTGGCTTTTTCTTTTTGCTCTTTTTCCCTTTGGGATCTGGTGAGGCTGACCGGGGTTTATCCTTCAGGTTGTTCTTCCTCTCTGGGGGCTGGTCGCTGCTTGGTGTGTCATCAGCAGCTGAGACACTGCCCTGCTTGAAGCAAAGACAGGGAGTTCAGAGCAGTTGTAGAGATGGGGAAAAGGAGCCTCTTCTTCAACTGCCCAGCTTTAAGCTGCTCTGCACATGTGAGTGGGAAATGCTTTAGCAGCAGAGCATGGCAAACTGCCTTGGCAGCTGCTGGGGCCATGCACAGTGATGGCTCCAAACAGACTGTGTCCTAATGGGTTTTGGTGACAGTCCCCCCTTACAGCAGATCCAGCTGGTAATGCCAGGCTGTACCTTGCTCTGCACCACTTCATCCCGTGGCACCGACTGAGCCCTCCTTTCCTCCTTCAGTCTCTCTCTCTTCTTCCTCAGGCTTCTCCCACGGTTAAAACGCGAGACCTGAAGACAGACCACACTGTTACTCAGTGATGTCATGCTCTTTCCTACCACAGAAGACAAGTAACAGAGCAGACCTTTTCCTTTTCTGAAAGGCAAGAGATAAAGGAGAGTGTGCTGCCAGATGGACACTGATGAGCCAAGCAACGTGGGTGTTTATGGCTGTGAAAACACATCAGCACTGAGCTCAGTCTGTTGGAGCACTCTGCTGTCCCCTAGAAGGGTGAGCACCTCCTCTGCTGTCCTTGGGCTGGTTCCCAAGCCAAGCCCAGCCCTTTTCATGCAGAGGTGACTAGGATTGTGCCTGGTCTCATGCCCTCCTGCCTTCTGGCCTGAAGAGCATTGCAGAATTTCACACACAGCTGCAAAGTATAAACAGGACATAAACATTTTGTCCCTGTTGCAAAGCATCCTCCAGTGCTAACCACCCTTCTGGGGATGGGATATGTCAGAGGCAGGCAGCAGAGAGACACAACTCAGGAGCTTCAGGTTACAGGGCAACTTTCTAACCCCTGGGCCACTGCAGGGAACAAGTGCCTCTGAACAAGTGCCACCCTCTGCCAGTCAGGACACAGAGACCTCTGACAGCACTTCATGCTGAGGCTTAATCTGCACACCTTGCTCGCTTTGGGGGCTGAAAGGCTCTATGTCAATAGACCTGAGCCCTGCCCACCATGCCAGCAGAAATGTAGGAACCTTTCACAGCAGAAGACAAGGAACAGGGGATGCAGCCTCCCAAGATTAAGTGGCCTCAGTTCCATGTGTATGTGTGTGTTGGGGAGAAGATGTGTAATGTACCTGTGATGCTTTAGTGAGCAGGAGCGCAACCTCGGGGTTATTGTGCTGTCTGGCAACCTCTAGAGGGGTCTGGCCTGCCTGAGAGAAAAAAGAAAACAGCACTTCCTTCAAAACACAAGCTACTGGAAACATGACATTTCTCCAACCAAGTTCAGTATATACTCTGTGCACAAAAGTGACTAATTGCATTAATTTACCCAGATATAAATCAACATTTCACAACCAAGTATTTTCTACCAAGCCTATGAGGAATGTTGAAGAGACTCTACATCAATATAAAATACCAAAGAAACTCTGTGTCCTGCTTACATTGTTGACAACAGATGCATCAGCCCCTGCCTCCAGCAAGAGCTTCACCACCTTCTTGTGATTTAGAGCAGCAGCTACATGGAGTGCAGTATCCCCTGCCTGCAAGTCAGAAAGCAGAAAACAAACTTGTGACACTAGTCCTTGTGTCTTACCCTACAGAATTCACACCTCCCTAAAAAATGCTCAGAGATGAAAAAAACTACACTTGCTGATGCAAAACTAAGCTTAAATAAGGCCTGGTCAATAAAAAATGACTGACTGGGGAGGAAGATGACAGGAGGGGGTAAAGAGCTACTTCAGCCTGGGTTTGAGAAATGCAGCTGGGGCACTGGTGATCTGATTTATCTAAACCAAGTGACACATGATGCAGCTTGGAGACAGCCCAGCTCTACCTCCAGTAAATGGATACAACATCTGAGGGTAGAACAAGTTTTCCCACTACAACCTTCTCTTCTTTTTTCCCCCCAGGTTTGATTATTTGGCGTGCAGGTGGTGATGTATCACGTTACTCAGAAATACTCAGGTAAGTACTGGCAGCGAGATGGTTGGCATGCTCTTGCCAGGTTTCCTCAAGAAGAACAGATTTTGGATCAGAGCCAGGAGGCAGTCTGGGTCCAGCACTAACACACTGCCCTGCCCTTGTGCTGGTGCAGTGAGGTGAAGACAGCTGGGATCAGATTTGGGCACTGGTAACAGAGCCAGCAACTGTTCAAGTGGGACTGGACACGTGTGTACAATGCCTTCCTATCCCCCTGGTCTTGCATCTGGCCTTCATAAAATTAGATTTCCTCAGGACTAGTGCCTGTTGCTAACTTAGATGAGGTGTACTCCTAAATTAAATCATTCTGTGGGCAAATATGGAACAACTTCAGGTAGTGCTGGGGAATGAGGGAAAGGGATGTCTCTCTGGGCTAGGTTCACACCAGTTGATCTTAATATTCAGTAGCTCATTTTGCAAGTTAAAAAACTCATTTCCAAATGAAATTACATAGTAAATTTCACATGCTGAAACCTATTTTGTTTGCTGTAATATCTCATAGTGAAGAAAGAACATTAAATGTACAGTTCAGAAAACATGATCCTCAATTACACATGGAAGATTTCCCAGGAACATGAGAAAGCATGGTTAAGCACCACATAATATGTTTATTTAGCAGATTTAAAACGTTTTAATGTACCAATTTCATTCCCTTCTACTACCCAATTAGGCTATGCTATAGGTACAGCAATCAGTTACTTCCCTATAAAACAACTCTGGATGATTAATCCTAGGCTGGACTGATCATTATTTTGAATTTAGAGCATGCTTTGTCTTCACTTTTATGTCCTCTTAATTCCCCCTACTGCAAAATGCAGCAAAGAAAAGTATTCCAGAGGAATTTGCACTTTAGTAGCATCTAAATGTCATTGAGTTGTGCTTCACAATGTCTCTGTAATGGCTATAAGATCATTAAATCACCTCATAAATAAGCAATGCTTTAAAGAAATAATGCAAATGCGATGGCAAAATAATAAACCACTGATATGCCATTACTTTAAGGCTATTCTTAAAAGCTTAGGCATTTGGTGGTACAGTGGAACACACAGAGTGAAGCAGGATTACTTGGGTAGGAATTCCTCTTCCCAACAACTGGCCATATGCAAAGGGCACAGAGTCACAATGAGGTTCATGCACTGACCTGGTTCTTTTCATGGACAGAACAGAAAGCACTGAGCAGCACCCTAATGATGGGCAAGTGATTATAACGAGCAGCCACATGCAGACAGGTATCTCCTGCCTGCAAACAGAAACAAAGCTCTGAGCATGTAATCACTGTGAGAAAGCCTGTACTCATCATGATGTTCAGGGATGAAATAATCCTATTAAATCAGAAAGAGCAGTAAACACCACACACCTCCACAGAATAGCAATGCTGTCTTTGCAGTACAAAATCTGCTATCATGGGTGGGAAAGTTTAGCAAGAGCTGGGGTCAGGCAAGGTGGGAGCATGAACTCTTTAACCATTGATGGGAAATACTGGAAAAATAAAATGCTATTTTACTGGCTTTTAAACCCTGAGTTAGTTATATTTTCCCATTAAATCTGTTCTTCTGAACCACAACCCAATGCAATTTGGAATCTCAACTTGGGGTTGCACATAATGTAGAAAACATGAGTGGCAGCATTCTCACGAAGGGTAGCACTTGTACAGCTGAGCCTGGGAGCTGCACAAAACCCCACAGGTTTCCATTTCTCTGCCCACTTTGTTATCAAGCAGGGCAAAAATATCTGGTTTCCTTTTGTAGATTGTTTTTATTTTTCTTTATCTATCTGCCAGAATCATTATAAAATAGGAGGAAAGCTGTCTGAAGCTGAAGCCACCTTGAATCTACCTCATTTGAGAGATAGACACACGGTGTATGTGATCTGCAGATCTGAAGCCTTTCACCATTGTCTGTGCAACAGCAAAACCCCATTTGGCTCCTTCTATCCTTGCTCAAGAGATGGGTACAAGTAGTGAATCACTCAATCCTACCAAAAGTATTCCTGTGCATGGTGAATACAAGTAGTGGGGTTTTTTCAACATAATTTATAATAAAAAACATTGCTTAAAGTCTTTCTGAGTATTTCTACAAGTTAAAGCAATATACCTAAAAGGAAGTCACACAAAAATGAACATTGTTATTTCCAAAACTCACATTATTTTTGAGGTCTGCTCGAGATCCTCCAAGTAACAAAACACGAGTACTCTGGGAATGGCTATTCTGGCAAGCCAGGTGAAGAGGTGTGTTACCTGCCTTAGAGAAATACAGGAAAATATAAAAGCCATATTTAGATATTGGACATAAGCATTAAAATATAAAATCTCACAGATCTTTGCTAAAGAAGATCCACCCAAGGGTGGGAAATTGTTGTTTTCCCAAAGATATGAGAATGAACTTGGAGACTGAAATCTCCACTTCCTTCTGGCAGTGGCTTACCAGGGATATAATAAAGGCACAAATAGGACAGTATGATGATATCTGCATTGGTCAAATCTGTTTACAGGAAGAAAGAACTCTAGAAACTGTCTCATTCATTAGTCTCAAACAGCAGTATTAAATACTTAATTTAAAGAACTGTAATTCTTGTGCTTTGGGTTTCCCCACGCACAGACACAAAAAACCAAACTGCCATGGCATGGGATCTTTGATCCCAGCCACGAATGTTGCAGGGTATTGAGCAGACCAGGGTCACAACTCCTGTCTCCTTACAATTGTAATACAAACCAGCTTGAAGTCTGGCTGGGTCTGCAGGTGCTCTCACTGGGCAGGATACAGATTTTAGGCTACCAAGAAGCTTTGGTGTTCAGAAGGCACACCAGTCTCTAGCCAAGATGAGAAGGGAGGGCAAAAAGCCTCCCAAGCTGCAGAGAATCACATGCTATGGTTCCTCAAAGAAGAAAATGTGCAGAAGTGGACAGAAATCAAAGAAGTGCTGGCTTGTGTATTGTCTTTCTAACAGGGTGAATGATTTTATTGGTCTGACAAGTTTTTTCTGGCAGCACTTGGTTTTTGTTGGTCTGAAAACATTCAGGGTTTTTGGCTCTTGGGAGCTAGAAATTAAATCACCTCAGGTAAAAAGGTTTACCAGGCTTACTACGCTGTCTGTTCACCTTGATTTTGTCCTTTGATTTGTCCCCCTTGCTTTCAAGACACAGATCAAAGCTGCAGGGTTTGAATTACAAAAGCCAACTCTCAGATGTGGTCTTAGGTCTTCACTTCCATATTATAGACCTGAATATGAGTGTTTGTCAGGCTCTAAGCTGAGGCAGACATGAACATTTCTCTTCTCAGCTAAATTGTGTTTAAGTGTCAATTTTTTTCCCTCAGAGGTTTATCTCTGCAATGCCTTTATCATTTACTGTTTGGCAGGTTGGCCCTGGTGGGAAGGCAGAGGTCCTGTGCAGCAGGTGAGGACTTCAGTTCTGCAAGAATGGCAGTGCCAAGGGTCAGAGCTCACAGAGTGGCTCATCTGGCTCATCTCCCATGGGGTGACAAATCTCTCACCAACTTCTGAGAGGGAGAGAAGCTCCAAGTTGTACCAGTCTGGGAATCTTCACTGAAATGTACAGACTGATGAAGAATCTAAAAATAAGGATCTACGACTGATCTCACTGGATGATCTGTCAAAGCAGAAAAGGTTTTATTAAGCCAACTTAAATAAAAATAAACCTTCAGGGTGACTACTGTGCAGGAGAAATACCGCTACCCAAAACACAGTGTCAAATCCTTCCCATCTTCTGGTGCTTCACAGGTTTGGCAAATCTAGCAGCCCATATCTGTCCCAACCATCCAAAATGACACAATACCCAGGTGTAAGTCAACAGCCTGTGGGATGCTCCTGCCCATGGCACTCAACCCTGGCTGCCAGAAAAGCTGACAGAATGATAATGCCTTGTCATCAGTAACACAAAAAGCTGAGAGAACAGAGAAACCATTTTGGGATTAAGTAGACTTAAGCTCTTAATTTTTCTTGAAAACAAAGGTAAAAGCACGTGCAAGCATGCATGATTCCCACTTTTTCAGCAGCTCCTGAGAATATATCTTGTCCATTAAAAACCACCCAAAGAGTAAAATGCAAAGGGCAAGATATCAAAGACTAGCACAGGAGCTGCTCAGGCAGCATTTAAGTTTGCCAGTCATATTTCAGCCATCAACCCTGCTGAGCTGTTTTGTGCACATACTTTCCCAGAGAGGTTGCCTCCAGCAGACATAAACTGGATTTTAGCTAAATCTTCTAATTCCCTGAGGCACCCAAGCATGCAGGATAACCAGACTTGCATCTCAAGCCCACACCCTTGTACAGAAGTGTATGTGTATACACAGACAAGCACATCCAGGGACAGGAGCAAAATGGCTCACAAGGCTTACAGTCAAGCATGGGAAGTTTTCTAAAGTACCCTTGATACAAATCTAGATGGACATTACAGCAAAAGTATTTCCAGTAAATAAAAAAATGGTAGTTGAAATAATACAAAAGAAGGAATACACATAAAATAATGTCAAAGACGATGACATTGCAGCCCACAAAGTCACCACAACTGTACAAATATATGCTTCTATAGTGCCTATACACACATGCACATACAGAAACACTGTGCCCAAGCATCATGCCTTTTTACTCTAAACCTTAGACTTTGACCAGCTGTCTCCTTTCTTTCTCAGCCCTCTTTCAGTTGCTGTTTTAGAGGCACATTTACCAAAAATGCTCAGAGATCGCCCTAAAGCAATCCCAAAGCCCTCTCCCTGTCACGCAGGGCACTGTGATCTGACCAATCCAGCAGCACAGCTGTCCAAACCCTGACTCTGCTCACACTATGGGCTGCTACCACCATTTTCTGGACTATTCCATTAACTTCTGAATTACTGAATTGAAGTGCCCCTCAGTTATAACAATTAGAGTGGAACTAAAACCCTTTACTTTGTTATTTTTTCCTCTAAATGGCTCTCAAGGTATTATAAATACCAAAAGGAACATAATCCAGGTTCATTACAAGATTCTGAGAAGAGACTATGCTAATATATTAGGAAAAAGTTAGTAACAAAAGACACTTTTTTTTTTGTTTCCCCCTGTGGCTTACATTCCTTTGGCTGTTTAATTTCTGGAAAAAAACAGATTTTCAATACCTTTTTCTTATTAGTACAATTCATTTCCATTTTAAATCACACCAATCACAATGAATCTCCTCAGTATAAATTAGAGCACCATGGAGATTTCCACAGGAATGGCAGTGTTCCTCAGCTGTAATTAATGTATCATTCAACGCCTTATTGAGTTTGTCCTGCGTCAGCTGTCAAAATATGAATTTCCTAATGCCTGTTGATGAACCATCCAGGCATGATAAATGAAAAGAAAAAGAAGAAAAAAGTCCCACTAAGAGCTGGCCCCCCACCTGCTGAGAAATGCCACAGCCAGAAATCTCCAGTTCTGAGAATCAGCCACCTTAGACCAGCACTGAAAGCTCTTCCTCCACGGGTCTCACCTTGTTCTTGGCAAGAACGTTGGCTCCTGCTTTAACAAGCACTTTGGCAGACTGACTGAATCCATGCCAACAAGCTTCGTGAAGAGCAGTGTTCCCATCCTGAGGAGCACACACACAAGAGGAGAATGTTAGGGGCTGTATAACCAACCTCTTCTCTTAAAAGTATTTTCATTTCCTACTACCTTATTTTCTATTTTATTCTTATAAGAGGGTAAAAACATTGCTATTTGTCTGGAACTTGAAATTAGTTATATTTACTCCTAAATTAAACTTACAGCCTGGGATTCTCAAGTTTCTGGGATAATCATGGGAACTGTGCAGTCTTTTGCGTAGGGTGTAGTATGGCTGTACATTCCTTTAATTCATCCCTTAATGAGCTGAGAACAGACTCTTAAACCAAAAACTATCAGCCTAATATAGAAGCATAACTAAACCAGTAATTTGTATTAAAGAGATGGTACAGCTTTTTTTTCAATGTAATTGTTCCAATTACTCCTGAAGCATCAGACACTTACTAAGGAGTATAAACTATAACTTTCTCTCTGAGACCTTCACATTACTGACTGCCAAAGCTGCCATTCCACAGGGCTTTTGTTTTGTCTGTTACCTTGTCCTGTCTGTCCAAAGCACAGCCCTCTTGAATCAGAGTTGCTATTATATCAGTGTTCCCTACAACAGCAGCCCGGTGCAGTGCTGTCTGGTCACCCTGCAAAAAGAAGGAAATTTGTAATTGGTACAATTCCCACCTCATTTTGACTTGAAGCAAATGCAGACAACACACACAGGGGCTGCATCTTCGACACACGTACTGTCTAAATCCAAGCTGCCTCTGAAAACAGTCCCCCTAAACAACTACCATAAAAGTTTCCAAGATTAATGACATTATTGCAAGTATCAGAGCTACAAACCATTTACAGAAGTTTGCAAGTCATCACAATCCCATATACAGCGCTGAAGCATTCCAAAAACATGGCAGTATTAGAAGGCAGTGAATTGGATACATTTGGCTCTACGTGTCTAATAGTCATCAGTGTCTGTAGGGAACTAAAGGGAATTACAGGCTGTCGTAATTCATCATCATGATCCTCCAGGACTTACACTAACTGGATAAGGCTCTCCTGCTCTGGCTCTGATTGCTCCATCAGCCCTGCTTAGGATAAGGAGCATGAGATGAGATCGGTCTCTTCAGCACCTCTGATGAATTTACCAATTAGTGCTAAGAGTGGAGGCAACTTTACCATGAGAACCACAACTGCAGGACCATCCACTTGTTTCACTCGAGCAACTGAGCCATCGTGAGGTCCAAATGACTTTCCTTTCTCTTTGACTTGCCATGTAGCAGCAGCAAGCAAGTTTCCTACATCAGTTTATTTCCTTTAAGGTTTCCAAAAGAAACTGTGCTGATGTGGTCATCTTGTCTGACTGCCCATCTATCTCCTCTCTAACAACTTCTGAACTCATTTGCTGAGCTGAAGAGCCCAAGGTTAGTTTCCAGAATCCTTCCAGAAACTGAAGACTAGGGAAACTTAAATCACTGTCCCTGCCCATCAGGGAGTATTTATGTACATGTTGGTAGAACCTGATAAAAGAGAGGCAAGAGAAGGCTTTGTGCAGCAGTGTGTAGGGATGTAAGACAGGGATCAATGGGAAAATGAGCTGCAGTCGCTCCACTGCTGCCACAACAACTGGTCTTGGCTTTCCTTTGAAGTTGCTTTGAACCAGCAATGCCAAAGCACAGCCTGAATCCAGGAACAAAGACAGGCTTCAAAGCTGCACACAGACTTGTTTGGGATTAATAAACAGATTTGGAATCCAATCCATTTCTGCTTATCTAGATGATGGTAACCACAAACACACGCAGGGCAGAGATATGCCATGTGTCCTAAAAAAGCTTGCAAGAACCCAAGTCCTAAATAGACACTAAATTTTTCTGGTAAAATTCTTCATCAGATAATAGCATATTATATTAAATACTGAAATTAGAGGAATTTCTTTATTTTTTTATTCTAGAGTGTCCAAGTCTTTAGATAACTGGCTTATTTGAACAATTTGTTCTCAAAGGCAATTAGCAGCTGACTTAAAAATTGCTCTTGGTGGGGTTCTTTTGTGCTAATGACACCAAAATAGTTATTAATCTATAAAAAAATGAGCATTGCCAGCCAAAACCTTTCAGTAATCCCTACCAGTAAATCATTAAATTGGCTTATAATAATGAAGTTGATTTTAAAAAATAGTGTTGAAGGTGCTTTTAGATGCCTGCTATCTATTTTTTGTTGTTGTTTCTAGAGGTTAGGTATTTTTACTTTTGTTCTTGTGACTGGAAATGTATTTTAAAGGATTTCAGCAAAGGCAGTAAATCTTCCAGGAAGTGGAAACAAAAAGAATTGGAAAATTGACAGCATGGCAAGTGCTCTGAACTTATGTATTTGTTCCAAATTCAAAGACAACCAAAATGTTATGGAAAATGTCCAAATTATACCATCTCACAAGTACAAATGTCAAATAGTTACTGGTTACTATGACTACATGGAAATCTGCTCACCAGCAAACTAAGGAACAATTTTATATCTGATTTTTGATAATGGCACAGCTACTGTTACTGCAGTAGTGAGTCATGTGGGACAGTGCAAAAATCATTTTATCTGACTATCATGAAGTGGAAAGTAATCTGCCAACCCACCCCTGCCAACTGGTATTGATGCACCAGCAAATCCACAGAAGATATTATAAAACAGACTAAAACAAAATGGTAACTGCCATTGCAGTGGATGGAATCTGAACAATAAATGATTGGTTCCTGCTGCTTTACATTTGGGAAAATTACTGTGGAGAAGGCAAATTTGGGGCAGAAATGGATTGTACAGGATTTGGTATGTAATTAAGGATCTTCTTACTGGGACAGTTTAAATCAAAGCTGTTCCTGTCCCCACATCACAGTAACTGCAGTGAGGTCAAAGACTATTCAGCTTTTGGGGCTTGGTTGATCGACAGCTACTTCTAACAGCATTTCATTTAAATTCATTCATTTCAATTTTATACAAACACATTTGTCTGTTTGGAAAGTGGGCTTCACACCTCACTGCTGCAAGACCAGGTCTTGGTAATCCCAACCCATATGGTGGGGGGCCATACACTGGGGATGCAGAGCAGCACTGGGACAGCTTCAGCCATGCCTCAGCTTTGTCCCAAAATACATTCTGGTCCCTGAAATAGATGTAGGTGAAGGGACACAAGTTCTGCAAATGGCAGGCTCAAGTGCCTCCTGCCTGAGGTATGGGCTTTGGTTATGACATCTTCCCTACAGGAGCATCCAAGAGTAAGGTCCAACCCACACCCTGACTGGACAAAATGAGCACCTCCTCCATGTAACAGAGAGTGTCAAAGGATATCTCAAACCTTGTTTCACCAACTGAGGCACCTCCCAGTGAAGAGAGGGCACATTTCATTGTCCTGGTGAGGGTCTGTCCCTACCAGCACCAGACCCCTCAGCCAGCAGGACAGGGCAGCACCTGGTCCCCTGTTCCCTTACACCTCAGCACAAAGAGTTACTTAAAGTGCTGTGGAAGCTGAACCACCAGGTTGTGATGGCTTCTGTGTGACAGCCACTGAGCAACCCAGCCATGGAGAGCACAGCCATCCTATAAATAACAGTGCCTGCACCACTGCACTCTAACCTGCCTTCCCTTCCCATCAGCAGTGGAGCAAATCCCTGCCTTGCCTTTCACGGAATCCAAGGAAACAGATGAGTTGTGGTTTTTTCACAGCATGAATTTTCAGGCAGTGTAATCACAGACTTGTGTACCTTTTATTAATTACAGAAATAAATGTCTCTGAAAGCACTCGCTATAATTCTGTCTTTAGCAAAGCATTAGGGGTCTGTTCCAGAGGCTCAGAGAGCAATTATATCGGTAAATGTGTATTAACCATCCAGACTATTATGTTGGGCACAATTTATGATTCTGTTTCCAAGAGATTTATGCCTTAGGAACAGACTGCAGATCAGTAGCAATGAAGAGAGACAATTCCAGAGCCATGTCACAGAAATGTGACCTTGACAGAAACAACAGTCTGCCCAAAAGCAGGTGTGGGCCCAAGGCCAAAAAGACTGAAGTGAAGCTCAATAGAAGTAAGGCACTGGGGTCTACACTGGTGAGTCTTAAACCCCCTTCCTCAGACTCTGCCTAGCCCTGAAGACAGCTCAAACTCAGGAAATTCCACTCCAAGATGTTCATGCCCTGGACATAGCAGCTTGCAAGGCAGGTACAGGGCACTGCATCAGGGTGGCACGGCACACCCTGGCCCTGCACAGCCCCAGTGCAGGCAGCTCCCCTCCTCTCTCTGGCCTTGTGAGTGCTCTTGCCACACACCTGATGGAAGCAGATCCAGGCATGTTGCAGGTACAGCCACCACCCTTCAAAATTAAGCCAGTGAAGGAAGTGGCCACTGGTTTTTCCACAGTAGCCCAGAGATAGCAGTGCTCACTCACTTTGTCTTGCCATGGCAGCACTGCAGTGTTGGAAGTTCTCCACTTTTAGGAAAAAATCTTGGTACTCATTGGGATAGTAAGAGGCTGACACTTGGAGACTGGGATAGAAATCTGCATGCACTGATGCAGAGGATGCAGGGCTGCACATCTGAGAGCTCTACCTGTAAGAGAGCTCCTGCACAGCAGCAGGTACATTTCAAGAGGGGAGAACCAGGCTCTTTACAGAGGGCTTAAACACCTGCTTTCAGGAGAGGCTTCCAGGCTGGGAGTCCTGAAGAAAGGCAGACACCTAAATCTTGATTTTTTTCTTCATGGACTTTGGCATTACAAAAATGTTGGCATTTGCTCAGTGTCCTGATGTTTGCAACTATTTCCCTGAGCTTCCTCATGTGCTATCCTAAAACAGTGGATGTAACCATTGGGACCAGGCACTTGGAAATAGGGCAGGTATCCATTTACATCTGAAGTTTACCCCAAGGGAATGAAACAACACAAGTGACTTCCAATACAGTCTCAGGTAGACTTCTGATAGCTCTCCTGAGTTACTGGAGTCTCTCTAATAGACTCTACAGACCCAAATGAGTGAGATTTGGTTTACATTAGTTTGTAGTAAATGTTAATTTTTCCTTTCTCTGATTTAAAAAAACTCAAACAATAACCACATTTTTTCCTGCATATTCCTGTTCTCCAGAGCATCCAACAGTTGTACAATCTCCTTTAAAGCCCTTCTCCCATGTGACACTTTGCCTCCTCACTTCTGTGTTTGCAGAAATCAACAGACTATCTTGCTGCTGGAGAATTGCACCAAAAATCACAGAAACATAGAATGGTTTGGGTAGGAAGGGACCCTAAAGATCACCTGGTTCCAACTCCCTTCCCATAAGCAGATACACCTTCCTCTAGACCAGGTTGCCCCATCCAGCCTGGCCTTGCACACTTCCAGAGATAGAGCATCCACAACTTTGGCCAACCAAAAAATAAACAACCAAAACAACCAGAAAAAATGCATGGCTTCAATCCCTGATGCAAAGTGCTGAACAGCACTTGTAAAGTCATATAATATAAAATCAAGCCACTACATTCACAGCAGAAGAATCAAAATATTCTAAAGTTAAAATATAACCAAGTGTTAAATACTTGCAGGAGCATAGAAGCATATGTGGATATCCTGAAGCAGCTGTACACAAAGGGAACTGAATATGCTCTCAGGTTTCTCAGTGTCTCTGTGCTGCTCTCCTCTTTTGCTACAGAGAGGCAGTCGTGATATGCAGCTAAGAACAACTTCATTTATTCTTGCACAATAAATGATGATGCATGACCAGCAGAAGTGATCAAGGCATGAAAAATAATCATGAACAAAACAAATTACACTTTAAATGAAATGGGACCACAGGAATAAGCCACTTTGCACATTCCCATTCAGCTAGAAATTATTATGAACCCTGGGCTATTGTTCCATTTGAAACTAATTTTCTGCTTCTTCAAGTGGAGCTTCCAGAAAGGAAGTTTTGGGGCCTTTGGCCTTTGTTTTAAATCATCTTGTTTTCCCAGCTGTTCTCAAGGGTGCAGGCAGGGCAGGAGAGGATGCAGAGCACCAAGCAGGCCATGCAGCCATGCAGCACAGCGGGGAGCTCGGCCGTGCCAGGGCTGGCAGCATGCACCGCGACCGGCAGCAGGCGCAGGGCAGGGCGATGCACGAGAGCTCTAACCTCCTTCTCTCTTTCTGATCTTCTAGGTTCCTTCCTAGCCTTTCTCTTCTGGTTTCTCTTATTTTTTTCATCCTTGATTTCCTTCACCGGGACAATTTTCTCCTGGACTATTTCTGAGGTGTGTGCTGTATGGACACTCATGGACCACTCAGAGATGGCACTGGGATCCCAGTAAGAGCTGGCAGTATTGGCAGGGAGAAGGAAGGAGTCAGCTCCTGGAGTGGCATATTCTACAGAGCTGGACTCCACCGGCTGAAATTCATAATAATCCCACTCCAGGCCACTGGAGGTCATTCTTCAACTAATTCTTAAGGCTCTTACCGTGCTTAGGGAATGTATCTGCAGAACATGAAAGGGAGCATTTTAATCTCTCTGAAACAATTAGCAGCTTTTAAGTTTCTGCTTATCATCTGGCAAATAAAAACTTGTTCTTGAATTTGATCAAAACTCAAAAATTAAGTGTTTAGGTTTCTCTTGTTATTTTGAAAAATAAAATGTAGGTCATAATTTTAGATTTTTTTGTGGTATCACAACAATGCCATAGACCAAAATCAACAAAATAATCTACTTTTCAATTAAATATAATACTCCCCACTCTTACAGGTGTTTTCATATCTGAACCTAAATCCACATTCCTGGAAAACAGCAAGGAAACATACAGATGTTAATCAACACTTGAGACTAAGATGCCTTCACTGCCACATAAGCACACAGTAAAAGTGACTGAAGGCATAATCAAGAGATTGCAACTAAAAGACACTACAAACATTCTGTGGGGCATAAACTATAAAAATGAGTTATACAAGGAGAAGCCATAAGCAGAGAACCTTCTGTGAAGACCTATGTAAAAGGAAAGCAGAAATATTTCAGTTAATACCTATTGCAAGCAAAAATCTTCATTTGGAGTTTTAGACTTCCTCTTTCTACAAGACAAACCCAAACACACCCTTTGAAATTCAGAAACTCCTGAGGCTCTCCTCAATCCCAACCAAATTACTACTGCACCTAAATACAGAGCGACACATCAAAATACATTTTAAAGATTCAGTATCTATGAATCCAGCATGCATCTACTCTGCCCATATTAATCACCACATGTAGAAGTAGTATCCAGTTGTGAACAAAGCCCCTAAGCTCATAGACACTAAGTTTTCTATGAGCTGAGTATTTCTACAAGTGCAAGACTCTTCACTGAACTGAAATTATGCTAAACACTGATTTACTGTTTTTCGATCATGGCTATCACATTTACATATAAATAGCATAGACTTTATTCCTAGATGATTGAAACAAATGAACCAGACTTATTCAAAAAACAGTTTCCACAGAAACTCAATTTGACCAAATCAGTGGAAGCTCTTGCTTTCTTAAAGCAGCAGTTTTCTTTTCTCAGGAAAACTGGCTGTATTTGAAAAGTGTCAGCAATTTTGTCTTAAATACCTAATGAACCATTTCTGCTGGGAGAAGTGAAAAAGCATACCCAGGATACATCTGAATAAACTGATTCTCCCATTGCACTTGCAAATCTGCTCCATTTCACAGATGAGCACAGGGAAAGAATAAAGAGTGCAGGGAGCAAATTTTCTTCCTAGAAAAACAAGTTTCCCTGCAGAAAGCTGGCCACATCAGTACCCCAGTCCCAAGCCCGTCAGGCAGACTGCTCACATCTCCCAGGGAATCAGCTACTCATCAGTGGAGAAAGAAACCAGTTTTCCAGTTGCTATAGACTTTTAACTCTCTAGATGCAAACAAATGCCCAAAGGCATTTTTAAAAGGCACCTAGACATTTCCAGTGTCCTTTACCAGTCATACAGGTGGCTCTACTAACACCTTTGGGCCTCCATAGCCTTTGAAGACTCTCCACCTTATATATTACAGGGGGAACAACTGTACCTCCAACTTCTTCCAGCATGCCATCAGAAGTTAGCAATTAATTTGAAGAAATCATGGTTATTCAACTGCTACTGCACATTTCAGCATAGACCCTTTTCCAGCAGTGAGGGAACTAAAACCACATTGCCTGTCAATCCAAAGCACCTTAAAGCCCGGTCCTAGATTAGAACTACTCTTACAGACACCCAAGAAATTCCAGCAACTTACGTATTTTACCAAATGAACACAAACTACCATGTGCTAAATTCAAAGCTGGCTTTTGTGCTGATGCCTCACCACACAGCAACCTCAGAGATGTGAGCACCCCCACATGGAGCATGGTGCCATGGTCAGGATGATCTCCCCATGGCACAGCACTGTGCTAGGGGCAGCTGCTCTGCATGCTGAGGGATGTGCCTACTCAAAAAGCATCTCCCACTTCAGGCAAACCCAAAAACTGGTTGTGTCCCCTACCTGATGTCCTCCAGCAGGTTCCCACAATGAACTCCTAGAGCATTTCTACCAGAAGCAGCAGATGATGACTCTCACACAGCCTGGCACAAGCAGAGCTCTTATAAAGCTCTGCAGCTTAGACAAGAGCACTGAGCTATTCACTGAAAACCACCACATTTTACATTGTTTCCCATGCACTTTTGCATCTCTAATAGAGGTTACGTCTCTGAATTGGAAAATAGAGAGACAGATTTTATTTCCATTTAATCCCACTTCAAAGAAGTGAATGTCTACTGTTATTTGTAAATCACCTTTTCCCCTCCACCCCAAGTTAGAAGGTTGTATCTACTTACATCATCCTGAATATCCAGATCACAACCCGCCTTCAACAAAACCTGGACAACGTGGAGATGACCTTTGTAGGCAGCAAGATGCAGGGGGGTCCGGCCATGCTATGAATGAGAAGAAAATAAACCTTAAGATTAATTTTTATGCATGGTAGTTTAAAACAGAGTTTTATCTCCTTTTCATCATTCTTTTGTTTGTACCTCACTGTCTGAAACCTGCAATAGTAGCAACTGACATGTATTAGTGTGACAAAGACTTTACCTTGGTTTTGTGAAAGCTGAAAACTTCTCCTCCACCTTCTGCAATATTTCAATTTACGGTGAAATGTTGACACTCTACAAAAGGGATATTATATTCACATAAGGGTCCTTCCTTACAAATTCAGATCTGGCTCTGTGTCCATGCCTAAGCAGAATTCATGACCCTCTTGTTTTTGTCCCTCTGGAGCATGGAACTATCAACTGCTTTCACCTTCCCTCTGTACAGACAACTTGCAATAACTGGCTAATTCATATATTGTAATGGGCACTGTCCTTGCAACAGAGATAAGAATTACTGAGCTGTTGCACACGACAGATGCTCCCCTGAAAAGGAATGGAAGGCCTGCAGTCACTCCAAGTAACTTCCTGTGTATGACAATCAACTTCAATTTAAAAAAGATCTGCCAGGTTTTTTTAGACAATACTTATTTTTATCTCCCTCTCAGTAAAATCTCAAAGTGAGTGAAACACCTTAAGATCTGTGAAACAACAACACTAAAACTGTTCACTGCAGATTATTTAATGGCAGTAAAGGAAACAGGATTCCAGCAATTGCTAAATTAACAAAGTATCTTCCCAAAGAACGCTGGTTTCTCCACTAGGCATTTTCTGAGGGTCACATTAAAAGTCACATGACTCTTCACCTGTATTTATTCTAAATCTTCACTACTGGTGCTGTTGTCTATTTTTCCACCCAATGATTTATCCTGCAAAGGAGCATAAACAGCCCTGACACATCAACCACAGAAGGGGCAAACACTTCAAGAGCTGTCTGACTAGTGGCCTGAAGTACACAGAAGGCAACCATTGGCTCTCTGAGGTTTTAAGCAACTTCTTCACAAAGAAAACTACTTCAGGTATGTAATAAACCAAGCTCAAGACAAGATTGTTTTCATACAGCAAACTCCATACCCATATACCTGGTAAAGCCTTGTTAACTCGGCCTTTTCAGAGAAAAAGGAAAAACGCTGTTGGAATCAACAGAATGGCTGAGGGCAAAATGTTTGTGCCATTACTGATTAGTTGTGCTGTGCTCAGAAACACTAAGTGTTGATCAATTGTCCTATCTTATTGACCTAAAGGGGCAGATCTGAGGACAAAACCCTCACTCACATTATGACATATGGATCTCTCAAAACCTGAATGTCCCCTGCTGGCAGCAGCAGTTCATTCCCATGACAGAGACTTCCATTCTTGCCCTGCTAAAGGTGTAGGAAGGGCTCGTTTTTGTTGTCACCACTGCCCCTGGGCACCATCCAGCCTGGGTGCCTCTGGCTCTATCTGGCCACAGGTCCCTAAAGTCCTGTCCCTTTATTGAAGGGCATTGAGCTGCACTGACCACACTTCCTTCTCCATCAGCCTGGAGGAGAGCCAGGGGTATGCTGCTGTTCCAGCTAACTCAATAGCAGGAGGTGTAAAATGCCCAGGCAATAGAGGGAGAAAAAGATATAAAGAAAGGGGGGAAAAAAGGAATAAAATATTTTTTTTTAATACCAAATTGACAAATCATTCCCAACAATAAACAGTATGTTTGGATTATGAATATGTGCTGTGAATCAGCACATTCAGATTTACTGGAACTGACTTTCTACATTCCTTAATGCCAATAAGTAAATCACCTAATCCAGGCATCTATCTCACTTCCTGGAAGGTTATTAATACACCATGAAAACAATTTATAGCAATCTGTGCATGGAGAAGGAAAAATCCCAAACAAACCCACCTTGAAGCCAGCTCATGTGCTTTAAAAGGAAAGCATCAACAACATGAATACATATTCCAGCAGGGAAACTTCCTGGTAAGGCAACCAGCTCTAACCACTACAAAAATGCTGACATGCAGTTAAAGGTACTGTGTTAAAAGCAAGCTATGAAAGCAGAATAGGAGTTTATTTGAATACAAGGGACATCTTTTCCTCACCAAACACACCTTCCTGGGCAATTGCCACATGAACTATGCCTGCTGGCATGGTTGAGCTGGAAGACTAAAGGATCATTTTTACTCCAGAGTGTTAGTGTGTTTCAGATTCTCTATCCAGAAATATAGGTTGAGAGGCATCTCACCTACTGGAAAACCCTAAAGAGAGGCCTTCAGGAACCAGAGTTTCTGCACACATGCAGTCCTTGAATTCTTGCTACTTTAGAGGGACACTGTAAACAAAAACTATGACATTAACCAGGAAAGGAGACTGGGAAGGAAGATCAATTCCAGCATATTACACTGATTAGAGGCTCAGGCTTTTGGAAGAGCACTGATCATCTCAAGATTAATCACAACCCTGCAAGAACACACAATGCCAGATTTTCTTCCCAGCAACATCAAAATGAGAGCAGAGATGAGTGGTACAGCTGGACACTGTTCCAGTGCAGACAATGCAAACACTTGGAAAAACATCAAATCCCCCCACAAATGCACATACACACAGGTATGGATGTACATACACATGCACACACCAATCCAGAACAAACTGTGAGGAAGAGACAAGGCAATTTGGGTGCCACTCGTGCTGTGATGACAAATTTGGAGCAGACCAAGCTTTGGAGACAAACACTGAACAAGTCCATACCACAGCAGCAAGTCAAGGTTGCTCTTGCCTTCATATCTTCAAGTCAAATCACCAGCCCACCAAGTTTTTCTCTCACAGCAATTCATCCTACCCAAAATATATAGGGGGCAGAGAGATGAAGGCAGACAGACAAAACTCCCTCTGTGTGTCTCCTCCATAAAGACATTCTGCACTGAAGGCAGCAGCAAAGAGAGAGTTTATCTGAATATACATAAGGGAAAGCAAACATACAAACCAGAATGTCTCCTAGATGCTCAGTTCAAGGACACAACACCAAACCCAGGGACTGTTCTACATACAGATTACTGACTTAGAAGCTTGTGAGCCATGCCAAATATAAACTGTAATGTTTTGGGGGTTATTACAAATACAAATGAGAGACTGCTGCAACTTGGGATTAATGAACCAATAAACCAGTCATTCATATGTAAAAAAAAGCAGCAATTTGGACTTCTATTCAAATGTAAACAATTGCTCCATCAGGCAACAAATCATACAAATGGCCCTGTGTCACGGGCTTATTGACAAAATAAATGGGACCTATTGGGACTAAGGCTGCAGCTCCCGGGCACCCTGACACGCTGCTGTAGCTGTGGGGTGTATGGGGTCACACCAAGCCCTGCAAACAGCCACGGGAAATTCAGCAGTACAGTCCAAGGGTAGGATTCTGTTTGCATTAAATCTGCACTCCAGCTTTCAGATATTGACAGGCAGCTGTTGATGCACACCACTTAAAAGCAGAATCCTCCCAGCATCGCTGCCACAACCAAACCCATACAGGGGGGCCTTAGCACTGTGAGCTCCGTGATCCTTCCTTGTGTTTATCTATGTGTAGGTACTTTTCTGCAGGTACATTCAGTTCTCCATCTCACCCTCCTCTTGTGGTGCACAAGGACTGTTATTTATTCATCTGTTCTGCACCCATAAAAAACATGCCTGTCCACATTTTATTGGAAAAGCCTGAAAGCAAAATCCAAGTCCTGTCACATTGTTCACACTGATAATTTGTTGGACTGTTCTCCATGAATAACCTGCTCACTCAAGTCAGCAGAAAGCTTCTCATTGACCTCAACAGGCATTCAGCAAGTTCCTAAGTGTTTGTTAGTCCCTTTTAATTTATCTTTATTTATTGTTTAAAACAGACACAAATAGCCTTTCAAACTGAAGGAGTGCAAAAATGGGAAAGCACCAAAACACATTTATTTTTTTGCTTCTGTCTTAGCTTAAAAAACAAGAAAAAGAGAACTGCTTTAAAGAACTCAACATGCTCTGAAGCTGAGACTTAAAGTATCCCAGCATTACAAAAGTGTTGCCATATGTTGTGTTCATAACATGACTGCTTCAGAAGTTAAATCAAACAATTACTGAATCAAAACAGAAGCACTACCTTTTCCATTTCTTTAGGACTTTTTTTTTCTGAATGATCATCCATTCTCTGCAGAATTCAATTTTATAGCTATGATCAATGCAGGAGCCTGCTCCAGCACAAGTTTCTCATGGATTCACAGGCCTCTTTCAGGCATCCACCTACTCTGGGATGGGTCTGCCTCCATGGGCTGCAGGGAATCTCAGTTCCACCATCTGAAGCACCTCCTCCTCCTCCACCACTGACCTTGGTGTCTGCAGAGTTGTTCCTCTCACATGTTCTCACTGCTGTTCCCTGGCTACAATTACATCTCTGTAACTTCTTTTCTTCCTTCTTAAATATTTTATCCCAGAGGAGTTACTACCATTCCTGACTGGCCAAGCCCTGACCAGCAGTGCATCCATCTTGGAGCCACCTGGCAGTGGCTCTACCAGACCTGGGGAAGCTTTTAGCAGCTTCTCACAGAAACCACACTGGTAGCCCTTCCTGCTACCAAAACCTGGCCATGCCAACACAATACCCTCAGGAAAAGGACAACAACATCCTGGGAGGACAGCAAGGCACATCAGCTCAGCAGAAGTCCCAGAGCTTTTGTGCCAAAGATGCAGCTGTCAATAATTTCACTAAAAGAGAGCTCTAAAAAAAAGACTGAAAGAAGGGACCAACTTTCTTGTTTTCTTCTTCATACGTGTGAAGAATGTCAGACAAAAAGGTGTAAAAATGGAAATTATCTCTGTCACATCAGGCAGAGCAGCAACAGAGCACCCTGACCAAGCAGGTGCCCTTTGGGAAGGGCAGAGCCACAAAGCCTCTGCTGAGCACACACCTGCCCTGGGCCACAACCCCAATGGCTGGTGGCAGAGGTCCAGCACCACCACGAGTGCCCAATGCATGTGCCACGCAGTGCCACCAGCCCTCTCCCACTGTGGGCTCCCTGGTGGCAGATTGCCATCACCTCTGGGACCTAGAGGCCATCAGCTCCTCTTTACATATTGTAAAAGGCCTCAAATCTGAGTCTCCCTCACTGGAGTCAGAGGAGGTGCACATTTCCATACTGACTTCACCTGCAGAGATGCCTTGCTAGTAACGCTGTCAAAATGAAACAAGTGCATCGTCACTGTAATGCTCAAGTCAGCACCTGGACATGTGTATGTGTATTCTCCATTGGATTTTGTTTCTTTCCTATTCTTCCTCTTTTCTTCTGAAATCATCTACTCAAAAGTGACAAAAATTAAATACTATTTTGCAGATGAATTGTTGCTTACTGAAGCAACAATTAACCACATCATATGACCTGACATACACGACAAAACCAGAATTGGACAAGTCAGCTATAAGGCATTTACAAGTACTTGGTTTGTTTAAGAAAATACTCTTCATTTTTCTTGAGCTATGCTCAATTGATCCTTTTTGAATAAAGAACTCTAGCACTTATGTCAAGATCTTGGACACTTTAATCTGTGGCTCTGTGGTGTGATTCACAACAATTGGTCTGTGCTTACAGATGTGTATCAGAAGTACATTTAAAGCTTGCTGTGATGGGGGAACGTTTTCTTTCCCTCCAAAGAGCTTTGTCTCCATGTATCCTCCTCCAATAAAACCCAGAGAATTCAGCAGGAAGTTTGATTGACAAGGACCAAATCAAATGTTGTCTTTTTTTGGAAGCAAACCCCTGTAATTTATAATTAGGCAGAACAAAGTGAAAACTAACAAAAACAGGAGACATACAGGAAAACCAGATCTAAGGCAGGCACATGGATACATTTATTTTTATGCTTCATTGTGCAATGAGTTTTATCTTGGGGGAGAAGAGGGTTCTGGGTTTCAATTTATCTGAAAGCTTGGTCTATTCTACTGCACTACAAAAATTCTGCTAATTTCCATTCTAAAATTAAAAACCTCTATCCTGAAAGTTGTTCTTATTTTGTGCTCGTTCTGCTTAGTAGAAAACTGCACAAGAACCTGATGCTCAAAAAGCCCCTCCAGATTTCCTCTTTCAATATACTTGAGCATAATTTACACATCCTCACTCTTGTGACAACCTTGTCCTTAACTTTACACAGATCTTTCTCTTTCCAGCTTTTGTGTGTGTCATCAGATTAGCAAGCCAAGCTATTCCAGGGAATGTTTATCCAGCCTTTTGTAGGCAGATCTGCACATGCTCTCCCTGTGCAGCTGGCAGGCTGGGTGAGAGCAGGATGCAAACTCCACGCTGTGCACACTGGACAGGACACCACAGAGCCTGGATGGATGGGCCCTGGTGAGGGCACCAGGTTGGTCTCACACCTCTTGGTTGGCACTGAGCTCAGCTCTCTGTGGCTGATGGTGTGGGAGCAGTAGGAGTCTGTGAGCCTTCAAAAGGTCCCAAACACACAGCCCTGGCTGCTGCTCTGAGACAGCCCCTGCTCCTCTGGGTGCTCTCCTCCACAGTCTTGAAGATCTGACTTCATCTCTTCTGAGCAGGGCTTGTCACCAGGCTACCCAAGCAGCTCATCTGTCCTGCCTGTCAGTGTGCTGGGATGCACCCACAAGGACAACAGGGACAGCTTTTGTCATCTTCCCTCTCTGGGTCCACGGGGATGACCCACAACTTCTAGGAAAGAATTGCTACAGTGCTGTAGTACCTGGTGAGCTACAGGCATGGCCTCAGAGCTCACACCTCTCCAGCATGGTTGGCAAGCACATGTCTCCACAGAAACACCAGCACTTTGCACCTGATCACAATTTTGCTGCCAAATGAGCTTTGTTTTAATTTTCCACACAGGGCAGAACAACAAAGCAAGGGAGCCACCTATGCCATATAGGAAAGAAAAACTTGTCAACTCTAGGAAACCTGCATTCTATCAAATTAACTTGATTTTGTGTTTCAAAGTCAAATCTATGCTATTTGTTTTTTATTGTAATTAGCAGAGGTCCCTCAGCAGCCTCAAAGCTCACAATCTTAAAAAAAAAAAAACAAAACCAAACAAACAAAAGAAAACACAACCACAAAACCCTGAGCTACCAGTCAGGTATGTGTAAGTCAGTATTTCCTGGTCTGTTGCTGACTACCTTTAATAGTTGTTCATCAGCTACAGAGCTGCTTGGAGAACAGAACTGCTGTCTACATGGGACTATTCATGCTTATAACATCTGTGCTTTATATCTACCAGCAAGTTTTATTTTGGCAAACAAAACTTACAAGCACAGGTTGTCCTTGGATCACTCCAACTTTCAAAATAAGTATTATCTACAACTCAAACACTGTGAAGGGACTGAAAACAACTGTCACTGACAGATAAGCATTCTATCTTTTCCTCTTTTTATCAGAAGTGTTTTCTATCTGTAAATATTAGCTTCCATACATATGTAACATTCAAAACCAATATGGAAACACAAATATGAGTAGGTAGGATGGCAAACAACAATTCATCAAAACAGTATGCCCCAAATTTTATGTTATAGGTCGAAAGATTTGACTTACCTATCTATTTTAGGGTTTTTTGTTGATCAAACCTTCTCTGCAACAGGTAATTACATCTCATCTTTTCTAAGATAGTATTATTTATAACATGCTGAGCATTAGGAACAGGTGAATAATCAGTTTGAACTCACTTGTATCTAAGCAGAAATCCTTTGACGCTGACTTTTCTCAAAGGTACAGGGAACACAATTTGCAACCCCCAAGTTTGGAACTGACTAAGGGACTACACAAAACAAACCAATGAAGAGGTTGGGTATAAGTGAGGCTGCTGCACCAAGAGACTTCAGCAGCAAGAAACACTTTCTGCATCCCTTTACCCTGCCACAAGAGGTGGCTTTCCCCCATCTCCTCACCCAGGGAGACGGGTGCCCTGAACCCCCTTCCCTTGACAGTGATGAATCGCTCCATTCATCAGGTCACACACTGTTCAAAAGTCAATGAATGCTTTGAAAAACGTTGCTCCCCTCTGTCTGTGTCACTGTGTTTGCAAGGACTAAGTGTTCATCACAGCTGCACCCCCTGCAAAGGGTATAAACACGAGACGTGTGCTACAGTGCAAATCTGCGTGAGCTAAGAAGTGCAAACTTTAAGGAAATCTGAACACAAACTTCAGTCACATTCAGATTGGTAAAGCTAGGAGGGCATTTTCACAGACAATGGTCTAGAAGAGTTACATTAGTTCCCAGGGTTTTGCAAAGCGTTTTTCTCTGGTTACCTTGGTAACTGCTACCTTGGCACCCCTGTTGATAAGCTGCACCACATTCTCCACTTGGCCTTTGTAGGCGGCTACAAGCAGGCGTTCTGAAAGCACGGCGACCACATCCTGCTGGCTCATGAATTAGGAGAGAAAGGTTTTCAGGTTTCTTCAGTCCAAAAACAAAGGCTTGGGATCAGTTCAAGCAGCATGCAGGCAGGCGAGGAAGGATTCCAGCTCCCTGGACAGTGATGTTATTGCTATGCCATCCATTGGACCTATGGATCAGAAAACAACACTGCTGTCAGGCAGCTTTCAGAAACAGAGCACTACAGCAGCTCCTCCCTGAGCGTTCATCTCGGCATTGGCTTGGGAGGGGATCACAAGAACTCCTCAGAACCTCCTGAAGACATTGCACTTCTGTTGCAAGGTGGAGGGATGTAGACAGTAGCACATTTTCAATGTGCCCTCATTCCCCTTGGTTGGGACAAAAATCCTTAAACTTTCTGAGAGCTTTACTCTCTTTCAGCCTAACTTCTATTTGTGTGGTCCCCTTTCATCCTCTCTCCCCCTGCCAGTTTTCCTGGTCTTTAATTAGCCAAGGGTGGGTTAACTCCTGTTGGCCAGAGGAACAAGAATAGGTTATAGTTACTGGCTGCTGATTTAGATATACAAACCTCTGCCCTGGAAGGATTGAGTGCAGTCAGCAATTAAAGGCAGCTGACTGTTCCCTAACGAGTATGAAATGCTTCACAGCCTCCCCTGAACCATCCCAAGGACACTGCTGGGAAAGATCACAACCTGCTATTGGGAAACACTCATCTTTGCTGTCACTGAGAAATTATGTTCTCCCCACCAAGCTGACATCATTCCCCACTGATTCCAGAAACAATTCAGATTTAGCACTCATCATGCAAACTGTATGTTTGTCTGTCTGCCCAGGCTTCACTGACCCATCCAACAAGCCATCAGAGCTGAAAATAGTTTTTTGATATAATTACAAAAAATGTATCCACTGATCACTTTGAGCTGTGGGATCCAGAACCTGCCCAGTTTGCGAATATTTCAGTTTCATTTGTGCTTTTTTCACTTTAGCATTTAATTGTTTCAGAACAGGAAAAACACCTTCAAGATATCCAGTGTATTTACAAATTGTCTGTCCTCCTCTCTTGAAATATCACTGCACTGCCCCTTAACAGCCACCAGTGCAAAACACTCTGCATAGTCAAAGAGTAATAGGTGCAGGGCCCTGGATGATCCTGGAGATCGATACTGGAATACAATGTCTTTCACCCTTAGGTTATCCTTTAAATCCATCTCAGAACAGCTATAACTAAAACTGTAGGTTAATTTGCAGTAGTAGATGGCAACATAATTTAATTTGCACTCCTAAGGTGATTTATATTAGCAAATCTTAGAATGCTTTATGAGCTTTAATTCTTATAACAGCCTTCAAAGTGAACAATATGCAGAAGAATATTACATGCATCTTAGAAAAAGGCTCTTCAAAGCACAGAGAAGTTACTGTTTTCACTGAGGTTGATAGAAAGTTATGCCAAAGCCAGTAAAAGCTTCAGGTAACTGATTTTTGATTTCTAAGTATAAGCATTAGGCAAACCATTTCCTTTTAAAAGATTCAAGTTAGCTTTTCCTCACCTTTCTCTTCCTTTCCAAGTGCAAACATGTTTGGAGCAACATGGAAATAGCTGCACATTTATTTAGAGAAACCAGACAAAGAGTTTCTGGCCTTCAAAGTCAGCATAACATAGAACAACAGAGGGGTGGTGCTGTATCCTGTGCCACTGGACTGGTTTCACCCACACCCTCAGAGAAATGGACACAGTTTGTACCCTGGTAAAATGGAAAATAGGGAAGATGGAAGAAAACCCCTCATGTCCTTCACTAGCACATCATACCCTGCTCCTCTGGCAGAGTGCCATACACACTATAGTACAAACCATTAAAAAGGCTCCAAGAAACACAGGTGGCCTACACTTACTAATTTGAACTGTAACAAATGACACAAGTTCCAATCTTACCTCCTCAGGTATTTGATTTCCAGTGACTCCTGCTTCCAAAGCAAGTGGAACACCCACCCTCCCTCCATACCTCCCCACCACCCACCCACGATCCCAGCCCCCTCTCCCAACATCCCTGAGTCTCCCATCACATGCCAAATGGAGCTTCCATAAGCCAGGAGCACAACCCACAGCTCCCCTCCATACCAGTACACAGTGCAGGGCACACCTCACAACAGGGAGCTCCTCAGGCAGAGGATGGTGTGTGTCTGTGCCAGCCCCTGCCTGGGCAGTAATAGTTTCCAGGTGAACTGTGCCATCACTTCCATCACTTGTTTGTTCCCAGCCTTATCCCTTAGATGCCTGCCAACACTTTGGCTGGAGACATGTACACTGACATCTTAAAACATCTCTGGTCAGAACCTGCTTGGTTTTCTTACCTCTTAAATTTAAAAAAAAAAACAACAAAACAACAAAAGCAAAACAATGAAGTGACATCATTGTCACTGACAGATTTGCATATTCACTGCAAAAATCTCAGTCTCAATGGAGACATTTTCCTGATACACTGATATTTCTGAGCAAGTTTGCAGAAACCATAGATGCTCATCACATCTTAGCCACACCGCTAGAAAGACACTAATACCTCAACAATGTAGGGCTGGAAAAGTCTGGATAAACTGTGCAAGGTAAATGCTGGAAATCATACTCCCTAGTTGAATAGTTCTCCCTTTCTCCCACAGTTTTCCCATCCCTGCAGCTCAGTGAGATCATGAGCCTCCTCCTGCCATGCCCTGCCACACTGGAGTGATGGACTGTGACCGCGTCACTGCTATCATGGAGTTCGCTTTCTTGTCTTTTCCACTACTTGGATCATACATAAAAACACATCAAGGAGCTGATTCAGCTATTGGTCTTTTAGGGGTATCTCCCACTTTGCCCAGGTCTCCAGCAGGTGTTGGTCCTGTTCCCAGAGGGCAGTCACAGCACGAGCCTGGCTCCTGCTCAAACAACAGGTTACATTCCCTGTGACCAAATCTGCTTTACATCTCCTCAACTGGGATTATCTGCAATTCAGAAAAGCGAGTCCATTTAGAACAGGAAGCCCAGACAACTGAAAGACCAACTTTCCTTTTCTCCTGAGCTGGTAGGAAAAGGTGATGGGTGAACAGTGGAAGTGGGAACAGTCTTCTCATTCCCCTCCCCAGGGACCCATGCCCAGCACAGTGGCTACACTGGCAGTGGCATTGCTGCCCCCAGATTTAACTCTCTGCATGCCTCAGACACACAGAGTGTCTTTCCTTGACCATGTCTGCACCCCCAGCAGCAGGAGGAAGGTACCAGATGCCCAAGGACTGCAATTAAAAGCTTGACTGCTCCTTTCACACCCAGATGGTGCAAAATGAACCCGACAACACGATTACAGGCGCTGCATCGCATCCCTGCTGCCAGCACCTGCTGCCCAGAATTAAATCCCTCATTATCACCCCCAAGATCCAGAAGCTCAAGGGAGGCACAGAGCATGAGAATATTCAAATCTTATGCCTTCAAAACAACAACAGAAAAAATTATTTTTCTTTAGCATATTTTTAAATGAAAAACAGCCATCTCTCTGCTTCTTTGTTTAAGATCAGATTACTTACCTGGAGCGGGCTGGGAAAGCAACACCTACTTCCTGAACCTCTCCAAGGAAACTGGCCAGATGTGATACCCACAGGTTCAGCTGCTTTGTTGTGGGTCAATCCCTTCGGAGGATAAGGAGCTCACCCCATCAGTGGAGTGTGGAAAAGGAGAGGCTGACTGTGGATCAGTGTTCCCAGTCGGCAGCTGCGAGGCACCATCCCCCGGCACTGAGGTCCAGCTGCATCCCCACGGATTATGCTCTCAGCTCACTGAGCCACACTGCCCCACGGACACTTGGACATGTCTGTCTGTCTGTCTGTCTGTCTGGGGTGGCACAGCAGCCTGTGGGTGGGCAGCTGGCTGCTCGATGGCAGGGTTGTAAAGCTCCCAGCTCTGTCCTCTCTCCCATGCAACTGGCAGAGCTGGCAAAAACACTCTCTGCACCTTTCCCCAGCTCCCTCCCCTCCAAACTGCTGCCAGGCTGCTTCAGTGGCCGTAGCGCCTACACGTCAGTAACAAAAAAAGCACAGGAATGATGATTTTCAAAAGCCAAAGGACAGTCTAGGAAACATCAAACATCACAGATACTGAAAGGCTAGGCAACAGATTCCCCTAAGTTCATGCAAAGGGTTAAAACCAGCAGCTTTCTCACTAAGGGAAGAGAAAAAAGCCAAAACTATGAAAGATTTAGGAGCTGTGAGCTAATCAATTTTAAGAAGTTCTCTGTGCTAAATGGAAAAGATGAAATACCAGAGCACAGGTCATTCTCAATGCAATCACTAAGTTAAATTAGTATTTGAATAAAAGAATGCTTACATAGCTAACACAAAGTTTCCATATGTGCTGAGGTACAAGATGAAAGGGGAAAAAAAGAAGAAGGGACCCCCAGTTTTTCTGCAAGGGATCCAAATTCACTTTTTCAGTTTATCACCAGAAATTATGCTGAATAGAATCACAGACTCATAAAATAACAGAACTTCCTGAGTTGGAAGGCATCCACAAAGATCACCGTGTCTAACTCCTGACTCCACACAAGATGGCTCCAAAAATCCCACCATGTGCCTGAGAGCATTGTCCAAATGCTTCTTGAACTCTGGCAGGCTTGGGGCTGTGACCACTGCCCTGGGGAACCTCTAGTCCGAGAAAAAAATCTCGACATCTTGTAGCTTTATTTTATTCAACATAAACAATGGAATAAAATTAGTCTAAATTATTTTGGAACACTCCAATATTAAAATATGGAACTAGACCATTTTTTATGGGAGAGTAGGTAAAAGCTACTAATTCATAATAATATTCTTTCTAAGAAAATTTCCTACATCTAAATACTGCTCTTCTTTGCTTGACTCTCACAGCAAAATGGGTTTCTTTTTTTATTAGTACATAACAGTATAAAATCTATAAAATGCTCTTTTTCTCATCCAGCCTCTTTGCAAAGCAGTTTGTCATACATAAAATATGACGTAAACACTAAGATTGTATTCACTTTAGAGTAACAGCATTATTCAGCAGAGTGCATTATTGCATTAGAAAGAGTGGGTTTCCTGGAACTCATTTATCATTTACTGCAGGATGCTGATATATCTGCCATTTCTTTCAGCTGACTTTAAAAGGGTTTGTCCGAGACATGCAGCACTGCTTCCCTTTCAGTGATTTTTCTTTACTTTCATCATGAATCCAGTAGAAACAACTCAGGAAAAAAATATATTTTGCTAAAGGGAAGATACTGCCTCTCACCCCTTCCTGCCCCAAAAGACAGTTAAAAATCAGTCAAAGGTGTAATTGTGAAAGCCAGCAGAAGCTTCATCTGGAAAACAGTAAAGCCCCCCACCAGGTTGAGAACAATGTGCTTTTGAGTCACACTTTTCTTCTTTCCTTTACAACATCATCAAAGCTATTTTTGGAGTTAGGTTTTATACCAAGGAACATTTTGAACTGGACATCTACATAGACTTTGAGTCTGGGGGAATGGCTTTTACTGTTTTCATGACATATTTTATTGTGGCAAATACAATCATTTAGTTTTCATATGGATAGTTGCATATTCATCACCCTAAGTATCACCACTGTCTGGGACATCTGAAAACAATTTCTGAGCTGGTTTTTTTTTTTTTCTCCCACTTGTTGCTAGTAATTACTTCAACAATGACTATTTAGCAGCCTCCCAGGGAGCATCTGCATGACAGTTGCTCATCAGGCTTCCCACAACCAGAGCAGACCGACTGATGCCACTGCTCCAGGGCAGGTGGCCCCTGCCGCCGGACCGACAGCCAGCCCCGCTGGCGACAAACGGACACAGGGACAGCGAGCGCAGCTTCCCCAGCTGCTTTGTCCAGTCCATCTCTGTTGCCTGGCCTCCACTGCTGGCTGCGCTCAGTGTAAATCCTCAGCTGCCTGGCAGCTCTCAGGCAATGCTTTGGTGCCACCAGAACCAACCTCCAGAGCTGCAGCTGCAGATGTGCTGCAGAGACCTGCAGAGATGCTCCTGCAGAGAGGCACGGACACATGGAGACCAGCAATGAAGATCAGAGGCAGTTTCAAGTCATTGCTTGAACATAACTAATCTTGTATGAAAACAATTGCTTTTCTTACTTCTCTGCCATGTAGCCCTGATCTCCCTTATGCAACACACAAGTAATATACTTACCACTTCCCATATACCGTGATTTGGGGGGTTTATTTGACTTTTCTCATGAAGTTCCAAAGTAACAGCTTTGTTACTCCCCACTCTTTCAACACCTGCATACACACACGTCAAAACCACTCAACTCCCAGAAAGCCCTGTCAGTTGGGCACTATTTACATGACAAAACAATATCTATTGTTTGATAGGGGACAGTGCCAGTGTGCAAACACACATGCATGACATATCTCTTCCCATTTGCATAAAACCAGTTAGGAGATCTTTCCAGCTGACTGCTGTTTAACAGAAGTGCCAGAGCCTAACCTTGGGAACCAAGCAGACACACGGCTGTGCTCGTGGGAGGGTGGGGTTTTATGTTACCATCACACACAGCGGGGCTTCTGGATGGGAGAACTGTTCCTCACTGTCACCCTCTGTGCAGGAGCCTATTAAAATGACTGCAGGACCTCATTCTGAGCAGAAAGTGCCATAACCCTTTCTACAACCAACTTCCTTGTCCTTCTCTGCTGTTCTCCCTTTTCTGATCCCAAAACATGTCCAGTGCTGCAAGGGTTCAGATTATCTTTAGCATGGACAGCATCTGCCATTCCATTTGGGGCCCTGCTGCTGCCATGTCACAGTGCTGGTGCAGAGGTCTCCTCCTGCCCATGTATGACCTGAACCCTCTTCCCTGCTAGCACAAGCAGCCCCACACCCTCCCAGACAGCATATAACAGTAACCCAGGTTAATACTGCAAAAGACACTCCAGAAAATTTCAAGAAAAAGTAATTCCTACACTTACAGATTCTTTTTCAAGGCCAGAAAACACTACAATAATCTAATGCCAACCAGCACCAAGGCACAAACTCCTATTTGAGCTGGATCCTATCTTTTATACACACTATTAAAGATGTGCAGCCAGGCAGTGATCAGGAAATGCTCTGGCTGACACAGCAGAGAAGAAAAGAACACATTTACCAGCTTCAAAATATTCTTCAGCTGGCAAAAGAGCACTGGAAATGCTCTTCCTCTTCAAGGAAAACATGACTTAGGAGCTGCCAGCAGCAATGACGCAGCCCCTCCTGCACCTTCACAGCTGATGGGAGAGGACTGGGAGATGGGGTGAGGTAGGTGAACCAGTGCCACCCAGCTCAGCACTGAATCATGGAGACAACATGACTACACGAGATGTTTGGATATTGGCACAATGTTCCTCAGTTTTGCTGGGCTTCTGGCATGAGAGCAAGAGTCTGGCAGGCAGCGTGTCAATTAAAAGCTTAACAAGGCTCAAGCTCAAAGCCAGTGGATGAAATCTTAGGGATGAAGAGGCCAGGGTGGGAGAAAGGTGTATTCAGACAAGCATGGCTGGAAGTGCTGAGTATGTCCACTGCAACCCCCAGAGAGGTGTGTGCCCCTGTTATGGTGCACACCATTATCATCAAGAGATCATGATTTTTCCATTTGCCTCTCACCACAGGGTACTGCAACAGCAAGAGGAAGCACAAATATCCAGGGATTTGGCACACCCTGGAAAATGGGCAAGTGAGAGAAACTGAACACAGCAGGGAAGCAGACATGGAGGTCACTTTTTTTTTGCATAGAATCACCCCACCAGTCAGCATGGCTAGGACAGTAATTCTCATTTCCTAGACCCATGCACTCATCTCCCAGCGCTGCTGTTGAGAAACTGGCTATAACTCCCAAGAAAAAAAACATTATTGATGAGCAGCTAAATTAGCTGCATCTGATTCACACAGGGAACCTCTTTAGGAAAGATTCCTAACTTGCTGAGTCTGCCAGAGGGCTCTCTCTGACCTTAGCAGACTTTGCAAGAGATCTGAAGAACTGGGGAGCAACTTTATAGCATCTCTGAGGAGATCCTAATAAGGAGAGAAAAGTTCAGGGACTTTACCCTATCCTATCCAGAGTTTAGGGCAAAGATAGCAAAGAATCTAATGCAGTGCACAAAGCCTCCATGCTGCACACCTCCTGTGGTGCTCAGTGTTTTGGGTCACACAGCAGCAGCTGAAGGTGATAAAGCTTTTCCTCTTGAGACCATGGGCTCAATTCTGCTTTGGTAGCCAGGTCAAGTCAGCCACCAAAACTGCTTTTTCCTGGCTGTGCAGGGTCCTACATGACACCACAGAAGGTCTCTACTCCTATTCTAGTGCAAAGATGTTCATAAATGACCAAATTATTCCAACACATATCAAAGGATACATTTGTCAGCAGTCTCAGCAAATTGACTGGACTACCATGTAAAGGCACAGAAACTGGGGCAATGAACAGAGATTTCAATACTGTCAGTACTGTACTCCAGACAATTAAAATACTCTCTTCCCCACAAAATAAGCTGGTTTATCAAAATGATACTAATATTTATCTCCTATATTGACAAACATAATGAAGTATGGAAGATCACTCTAGAGGATCCCTGTCCCCTTCCCTTCTTTCATTTCCTTCATTGCTTTCTTGTCTAGATAAAACACTGGGTTTTTGCCACTCCCTTCTAGATAACTTACTCCAGCTCTCTGCTCATTCATCCCCTGACACAGCTCTTTTGAGGCTTGGTACTCAAAACTACACAGAATATTTGCAGAGGGCTCTTGATGTAAACAGCCCTAAAGGCAACCTGGTTGCAAGGAGAGAAACACTGAGCAGAGTATGTGTGCTGAAAGAGGAGATGCCTGCTGGACTGTGAGCCTGGGAGCCAGCAGCATCCTTGAGAAGAGCAGTCAGCATCTTTGAAGGGCAGCTGGGTTTCCAGAAACCACAGCCATCCTGAGATACCATCAAGGAGTAGAAAACCAAGGAACTTATCATCTGAAAAGGTGAAAGAAGTGGGAAAGGTGGAAAAAGGGGCAAACATCCTGAGAAAATAAGGCTAAACAACTGCCATTGGCTGTTCTAACTGCAAGAACAGGAAACAGTGGTCTGAGATGTGAGAAATCATCATCATCATCTACTTGTTTCTCCCAGCTGAAAAACAAATTAACAGCACCTCTTGGCTGCTGAGGTGAGTGTGTTGTACACCTTCTAATGTCTCTGTGCCATAGAAAGGACTTCTTACCCAAACTGGAGCTTTTTCCTCTGGTTATTTCCTGCACTGCTTGTGGTTTTCCTGCACAGGTTGAGCTCCCCACACAAACTTTCCACAAGATCTTCTAGACAAACTCTTTGACCCTCATCAGGGATGTCTGGCTGACTACTAGCTTCGTGACAAGGTTCATCATTGATGTGAGACTCTGCTTGTTGCTTTACTGGTCTTCCCCTGGGACCACTTCTGTACTAGCTGAAATCCCCCATGGTCAAAATCTTCTTATTCCTGTAGGCCAGTTAACCCTTCAGTTCATGATGACCACACAGTTAATAATTCCCTCTGATCTCCTCTACAGATCAACTTCTGCATCTCAGAGCCCTGGAACTGGGCTTTGCCTTTCCTCGCAACTGCATCAGACACATCAAATTGACTTCCCAGCACACTCCAAATTCTCAGACTTATTTCTGCAGCTTAAACAGTCATTCTCTGCCTTGTAGGAATCAGAGATCCATTCTTACAGTGTAGTGCTTGGCACTCAACTCTGAGCAGAGTTTAATCCTCTTGATTTTGGACCGAGTGGAGCTAAATCCCCATGGATTTCCTCTCCTTTTGAAGTTCCTGCATTTCCTCCCTATTCCACCCTCCCACACTGCTTAGAGGTTCTTTCTGTCCCACCACCCCGTTTGTGAATTGAGGGTTAAATGCTGTTTCTATTTTTCATAAGCTGGGGTCACCAAGAAGAACACAATTGACAAGCCCAATGGTCCTGTTTTAGCACTGACTTCTCTGTAGTTACACAAGCAGGAGGGGCAGAAGCAGTAATAACTCGCAGAACCAAAACCCACAAACATTTCAGGCAGCAACAGAGAATGTATCTACCTGGAAACCCTTTCATATTGTATTAAAGGATTGTTACATCCATGTTTTACAACATGCTGCAGTCCCCTCAGGAATAAAGCAATTACTTTCATTAGCAGCATCCCACAATACAAAGTACCTGAATAAGCCAAATCTTTGAGAAAAACAAGTCTGGGGGATAAAAATAACTTTAAAAATAAAACTAATAAAAATAAGGTGTTTTGCACACATTCTATGGGCTGTATGCATCACACCAGATAACATTTTTTGTTGCTTGACTGTATTGTGCTATTAACTTGAAGATATCTTCATGCTGATGGCATGGTGATCGTGCTTTCATGTTGGCTTGCAAGGGTGACAGTAGAGAGCTGTGCAGGGATTATCTCAATGGAAAAATCTCTGGTGAGACCAGAAGGTGCACTGGTGATAGCATGATAATGAGGGATGCTGTCCGAGGGAAAAGACTCTCCTTGGACACTGACAGTTACCAGTTCTCAAATAACTCACCTCTTCAGTCAGAGGTGTCCATTAGGGAAGCTGAGGACAGTGGGACCAAAGAGCTGGAGTAACCATGTGGAGCAAGCACTCTAACTCACCATGGGAAAACACTCAGATTGGAAACGAGATGCAAAAATGAACCAGTGCAGAAAGTATCAGCAAATCTGAGTAATGACTTATCTTCTGCATGGACTGCAGAAATCACATCACACTCTCAGGTCTGATTTTCTAAGCCCTAGTCAGTGATCCCACAAGAGCAGCTAGTCCTCCAGCACTGAGAGTGCCTTGTTTTCCAGAAACAATGGAACACTTTAGTGCATGGAAAGCCCCTCCTTGTGCAGAGGATGGGGCTTCCTAGGGGGACAGTCTGTGACTTTATCTTGAAGAATTCAAGCTAGCTAAGCTAGCCTCCTGCTCAGGGAAATCCCATTTCAACGTTTGACACTCCTCAAGCCTCTGGTCCTCAAAAATGGAGCTCAACAGAGGCATACAAAGACAGCAGAGGAAGCAAGGAACTACACACCCCAAAGAACACAGCAGTGCAATGTAAATACCATAACCCAGTGCCACAGGTTCAGTCCAAGCCCTTCACAATCCCTAGTTACCCAGGAACTGGAATGCATTTCTAAAATGCAAAATGCATGGCATTATTTTCATACATTTTAGACAAAAATTCAGAAAGGTCACATTTGTTTTTTACTCACTCTTAAGGATCTAGGATTCAGTTTTTTCTGATGAAAATTTATAGCTGTGTCTTGCAAGGCAACCTCTGCAGAAGGACTATGGGGATGCCAGCTTCAGTCTTTCCAGTGTTGGCAACAACAGCAAGTCTCTGTACACTGCACCTGGGTGAGGAGAAACACATCATAAATGGAGAATCACAGCAGAGTGAGAACACAGAAATTTAATACCAGTGTTTTCTGCAGCACTCAGCTGCCAGCATACACCTGGGCAAACCCAGGCTTTTCCTCCTGAGGTTTATACACCCACTTCCCATCATAAACAAGTTCCAACCACAGCTCTCCAGTTTGGTTCCCACTAACTGACCTCTGAAAATAAAACTGAGCAGCTCTCACTGCTTTGTAAGGATGAGGAAAATGCAACAGAGACTTTAATTTCGTCCCAGAAATCACGTGACAAATCAATAAAATCAGGAAAGGGACAAGTTCACAACAGTGTTCATGAATGATGGAAGTCACTTGGCCTGCATGAACTTTTGAGAGCTGAAAACTGCTAAGGATAAATAATCTCTCTTGATCTCTGAAGCAGAAATCATTGCTGAAATGCCAGTTCAGTGACTTCAATCAGAAAATGCTGTTGGAAGACCTTACCATCCCTCTTTCCTACTAATTAAAATTACCACATAATTTAGCTGCTTTTGCTATCCTTTTTCCTAATACATTACGATCAGCAGATATGTTGCAGTACAAAAGCATAAAGGCATTGGAAAACTAAGCACAGTTATGTCTGTGACTTGACCTTTAGGTACTGTTTTGCTGACTATGTTGTCAATGACAACAGGTAGACTATCAACAGTCACATTCAGGATGATGTGCAAAAAGACATAGCCTGAAGTGAGAATCAAGAAATGGAACTTGGACATACATCTCCAGAGCTCATCCCTTCTTACAGCTTGGATGAATTTATATGCTACTTCAGTTTAGGAATAAATGGTGTACTCTGAAAACAGGTTCCTAAAATGTCTCAGAGGTGGTACAAGTTCCACAGGTTATGTGCTCTTATAATTTCATGTACAAACTGGAAAAATGGAGAGTTCCTTTAAAAAAAACCAAAAACAAAAACACAAACCAAAAACAAACCACAAACAAACCAGAAACATTCATGCAAAAACATAATTAAGTCTAATTCAAGATAATTTGATTAGTTGTGTCATTCTGTTCACCTCTGCAGGTTCATTGGGTCATTGGGAACACAGCTAGTGTGATTTCACTTAGGTATCTTATCTCCTATCTATACTCTTTGAAAACTGCAGGCTAACAGAAGTAACTCCACAGCAATACAAACAGTCTATCTGGCAAATAGTACCTACAGTATGAAATTAACATAACATGCTGCTAATTTACATATTACTTGTTAAAGACTACTAACAATCTGAAACTCAGTTCAAAGAAAAGGGTCCAAAAGGTGAAATAGATGCCTGTTCTGTACTTGTGAGGAAAATCAAGCAGCAGCAATTGGACAGAGTGGCAGACAGAGTAGGAGGGGTCCAGCAGCAATGCCATAAGCAGTTTAAGAGCCCAGGCATGCTACCCAACATCTTGTCTGAGATCAGAGAACAAAAGCATGGGCAGGATTTCAAGAACATCAGGAACAGCAGAAAGATGGCAGCTGATGTGAGGCTGAGGAGGAAGCACACATTGTCACCTTTGAGGAGGGAGAGGTCAGGAAAGGCACTGCCCAGAATGAAATGTGCAAGCTGGACTGGAAAAGTCACTGTACCACCAACTACTGACAGCACATTGACAAATCAGGGGAGAAGAGAATTGCAGAAGGTGTCTAGAAGAGCAAATGTAACTGGTGATGGTCTGGTCTTTTTTCATGATGGAAGAGGTTCAGATGCTGCTTGCAAAACCAGAGGAATGAGACATGAGGGTGGATACTAAGAGAAGAGCTGAAAAAGCAATGAAATGGTCTGAGATTGTACATGATCATCAGGGCAAGTGGAAGGGCTAGCAAAGGAGAGCAGGCAAAGAACTTCTGCCTTTGCTGAAGAATGAAAGGCTTCTAAGAAAGGAGAAGAGAGTACAAACAATGAAAAAGCTTCTTTTGCCAGTATTCTCTTCAAAACAATTGCTGAGAGAGAACTGGAGGGAGAAAAAAGGGAATCTCCCAGGGACAAGTCCATGCTCTCAAAAACCTCACTGTGGCTGTAGAGTAAATATTTATAATAAATTACTACTTCTTTATAAACTGTTGTATTTGCTTAGTGCATATGAATTAAGAAATACACAGGTGTTTCCCAAAATGCACTCCAGTCCATTACGGAGGAGGTAATTCAAATTTTGTTTTGGTGGGAATAGAAAATTTATATACTCCTCTATTTCCATCAGTCATGCAAGTCTCTGTTAATAAAGATTATTAACACTTTTTTTCCCCTCCCTGCAATTTCTGATGTATGCACAAGTGACTTAAAAAATCAACACTGTAACTGTGATATATAAGGGAGCAAATTTAATCACTGGAGATCAACAGCAAAACTTTAATTATCACAGTAAGATGAGAATTCAAGTTTAAGAAAGCGTGACTCTAAAACACTAATAAAGCTGTCCTCATCTTTGAACTGCTGCTATGAGTGCTAAGCATTTCACTTTAGATTAAATATTGCATTCATTTGATGTGCAGTGCTCCATTTAATGCTGTATGAAAAACACACAAAGCTGTACAAACCTGGTTTTAGCCAAACACATTATTTTTCATGCATATTAAGTATATTTTAGCAGTATAAATATTAGTTATTATTTTGTACAAGAGTGGTTGTTCCTCTCTGGAACCATCAATGAAATATGTTCATATACATCAGTTAAATGTTTGTATACTTACATTCAATTAATAAAATGCAAAGCACATATTTCACTACCTTTGAAATACAAAAATATTGAGCTCCACCATTCACCTGGTGTACCTGGTATTTTAACTGATGTTGGAAAATACAATGAGCTATAAAGCCAAGAGTGGCAAGGCTAGACAATGTTGATACTGATGCTGTAGAGTATTATTTAGGTCTTAATCTTCTAAATCCCAGGGAGACAGATTTGTTTTAACAGTTTGTCAACAGGATAGCATCTTCAAATATCAGCTGTTCAGTGAAAGATGATCTTTTTCCTCAATACTGAGACTGAATAAGGTGGGGTACATATTTTTCAAAATTAATCCATCATCATCATCATCGATCAAACCCTATGTTGGTAAAGCCCATCTAGAGTCCTCTTGAAACAAATTTGTTTTATTTCCTAATGGTGAGAAATCTTTGGTCTGCCAAGCTAGAGAAACAGAAGAAGAGAAAAATTCCTGAAAAAAAGCCAGTCTTAGTGAGAAATGAGCTGCAATTAAAGCCTTCCACACATTAGCCATAAAAAACAGACACAAAATTATAGCACACGCAGCAGCAATTTTTTAAAGCTGAATATTGGATTGATTGTACAAACCTGTCCTAGTGAAGGGAGGCAAAAGAGAGCTGGCACTGTGCTTTATAATATATTTGAGGAACAGCACTCACAAAGGGTAGTGTGCAGCCATTCACAGATGGTGCTCATATTTGGTTATTAACCAAGTTGCTCTGAGCTCTGGATGAAAGCAGAAACAATGTTGTGTTTTCTTTGAGACCTTTCTGCAAGTCCAGTCCAGTGGGGACATGTCTGTCTGTGGCTGCACACCCTGCAGAGCTGCACTGTGCTGCCTCCCCGAGAGCTTGGGCCAAGAAAAGATGATTTGTCTGTGAAATTATTTGATGATTTGTCTGAGTAGAAAAAATGGTGAACTCAGCTGGGCTGGGTTTAGCCCAGTGTATTGGATGGTGAGTGTCTGAAGAGTGTTTTATAATGTGCATTATCAGGGCATGACTGGACCTCACTATTAGTGCAAAACAAGCTGGCCTGGGTGATGCTGCAGCAGAGAGCACAGAAACAACCCCTCTCACACCAGGGCATGGCAGAGTCTGTGCAGAGCCACTGCCACAGCTCATACCTGCTTTCATGGGCCACGTCCAGAGGGGGAGATAGTAATTGGGCCTCTTTGTTCATTCAGTTCTAATCTCTCTGTTGAGACTGACAACGGGGGAGACCATTAGTGTCAGCTCTGCTGGGACTTTCTGTTATTAAGGCTACTTAAGCTTTTCCAAGTAAATTGCATGTGTCAAACTAACAGCACACAGCGATGGGCAAAAAAGCCATTACACAATTGCTCTCCCTTTCTATTGATCCACCCAGGTGCAAGGGGGAAGGGAAAGACAAAACCCTGGAGCCAATTCCCTACAATTCCCTGCTCCTCCCACTCATTATTTTACACTATTTACAGGCAATACATTAGTCATTCCCTCCATTTCTTTCTCTTAACAGGAACCCACAAGTCTCACAAATCTTTGCAAGAGTCACCATTCTGGATACACTTTGCTGGATAACTTAAATATTGAACAAGTTTTGATTTACATTGGTTACATTCCCTTCAACCATGGATGGAGAAAGGCAAACAACTGTAACGCAGGCACAGGAGTGCCCCAGCTGCTTTCTGGCCCCTTCCTCTGACCACAAAGGGACATCACCTCTAATTTTCACACACCTCTGCTTAGATTGCACAAACCCCATGTACAACAACAACCTGGCCATCCTTTAGAGAAAATATTTTGCTATGTCAAGGCCTCCATCTTCTTAAAGAAAGAGCTAAAAATTGTTTCTAGACTGTCTTCTGAACTGTTATTATAGCCCTTAGCTCCCATCTGAGGCTACAGGATTCCCAGCACCTTTTAATCATCATTCATTTTGCTGTCATTAAAGCAGCAAAGCTATTTCTGGTGCCACCTTCACCATATCTAACCTTACATATGAAAAACCTTAAGTAGAATACAAGTATGATCCTTGACCCTATTATATCACAGGAAATTCGCTGTTAACTTTGATTATTTCACTCCAACTCCTGATACCCAGAGAGCTACAAGGCTTGTTATTTTTTATATTTACAAACAGCTTTAAATCTCTAGGCTAGTTTTTTGGATCTTGGAATATTTAGTCCATGGATCTCGATCTATAACACACCGTGCTGAAGAATTCTTTCTGCTAGGAGTAATGTTTGTTATTAAAATCCATGTAGACTCTTTGAGGCAAACAGGGATTTCTGCCCTGCACTACAACTCCAAAATATGAATCATAAAAGGAGCAGTTCTTAATTCAAGTATAGGTTCAACTGAACTATGGCATTTCTCCATTATATCTTACTTCCCTTTCTTTTGCTAGTTTCTTTACTGCTTTTCAGAAGAAAATCAAATGAGAAAGGGAAGAAAGAGTAGAGGGGAAGTTTAGGCAGATACAACTTACTCCATTTAAAGTTAGGGATGCCAAAGGAAGGACAATTCAGCTACCTGCAAAGACACTGCAGGGCACACACTTTTAAAACCAGATACCGTGACAGGCTGCAAGGCACAGGCACCAGGGAATTGTTATGGTTCATGCAGGAAAACAAACCTTTATATTTATGAACTTACTGGCTGTTTATTTGTTCTCTGTTCAGAAGTTTCATGATGAGCACAAGTAGCTGTGTCACTGATTCATTAAGTACCCTGACATTTTAGCTGGGTGTTTCAAAGAGATTTATGCCCCTCCATCCAAAGGGGGCAGAAAGAGAGGCAAAGATGAACAAAGGGCTCTGGAGCACTGTGACCGTGGGAATGAGGTGCCCTCCACATGAAAACAGAAGAGCTCTTTAACAGAATGGACAGCCTATGAAATGTCACTTACTCAGCTTTCTCTAAAGATGGGGAGTTTTAGGGTCACCATATGTAGGAATTAATTCAAACAAATGAACAGGCTGTTAGATTTTTCCTCTAGAAGAATCTGCTGGCCACACTGTCCCACCTCACCACCACCCTTCAGCAAGGACAAGGAACTGGGGATACATATCCACAGGTAGCCCAGACCAATTCTCTTCAATGACTGCAGAGCATGCTTATGGAGAAAGAAACAGAAGGCAGTCCACACTAGGCACTTAATTTGGAGATTCATAACATCCCTTTGGACAAAAAAATGTCTCTTTCCATTCCCTAAAAGAGAGTCTCAGACAGACAGGCTGGTGTAAGAGTCAAATGTCCAAATTTGAATAGCCTGATGTTTCAACTTACACCTGAAAGACTTGGCAAAATGACCTGTTCACTTTCTCACATTCATTCCAAATCATCATGTTTAAAATATATTAGAAAATCCAGGAACTACTTTTCCTCATCTAATTTAAACTAAAAAGCGTACTTTTCATGTATGTTTGTGAGGGCACTGGATTAGTCCCATTTCAGTTTTGGATATTGAAATCCCAAATATGGGATTCACTGTGCTGCCACTCCTGACCATTTCCAGCCTTTGCATAAGAATCCAACTCTGAGCAGATGCACAGACACATCTGGACAGGCAAGGCAGGTCTGTCAGAAGGCACACCCGCTCTGCTGGTGACTGCATACCTGCTCAGCACTGCCTGCTTCCCATCTGGGGCACAAATAAAAAGGGCAAAAGGTTCAAAATCAGCTAACACAACTGGAGAGCTACAACCTGGATATCTGAAAAAAACCCCTAAAAATATCCCAAATACTTTTATTTGTGCTCTTAAGAGTAAACGCCAATAGAAACAGCAGAAGGAAAGAAAAGAAAAAAAAAAGGAAATCAAGAGTTGAAAAGAAAATGTTCAAAAGAAAATAACATATGCAATTTAAAGTATTTTTGTGGGGTTTCGTGAGTTTTTATATACAGCAATTATTTTCAAGATCTTATTAATGATGCATGCTCTGAATATATATTTCTATAATACAGTCAACAGCCATTATTTTTGTTAAGTCATTTGTGCACATAAAAGAAAACCAGGAAACACATACCATCATTTGATGTGAAAGTCTTCAACCACAACATTTGTCAAAGGTTTTATTCTAAAACTCTTAGTAAATGTTTAAAGAAGCTTAACAGAGATACTGTCTGATTCCTGTTCCCTCATCTGCACAGGAGGGCAATTTCCCTTTCACACACAGACAAGGATGAAGCTTCTGTTGACTTAGGTGGTGTAATAGAAAAAAACAGATAAATGCTTTTGCAGAATGAAAGAGAAAGAAAAAAAAAAACAAACAAGTATCTCTGCAGTTTTGTCAGACTTTTTGACTTCTGATAGCAATCAAAACAAGTGCAATGATTTTAGATGCCCACCAAAGCAGCACAAACTCCATGGAATGAAGAAGCCAGGTACTGAGATATATTCTAGTTCTCTCTCATCTACTCAGGATTGCTGTATGGCATGTAGTAATGAAGAAATGTGATTCTTTATTCAGCAGTAACATAAAACAATGCATATGATAAAAAACAATAAATAAAATTTCCTTGACGAAGGAGAACCATACAGAATTTCTGAAAGTGACTCTATAAACAAAAACCAGTGATTCAACAGCACAGCAATTTAATTGTCCATATATTTTTCACAAATTAAGGTAAAAACCATTTGATTGGTCATCTTGTTTGTATCAAAAACAAGAAGTAAAGTACTGCCTGAAAGTATTACATAAGAGTATCCCAAGTCTGGGCTCTCATCTCACCAAGAGGGAGAAGTGCAGCAGCCAACAGCTACCCAGGCTGCCACCAGCTGCAGTCCATGGCAGAGGAACTGGATGGGACCAAAGCAAAGCAGCACACTTGCAAACCCACCCCAGCCACAGAGCAAATAATTCTGAACATCAAATCCCTACCAGCAGCTAAATGGGCACATGGCTGGGCTCATGTTTTGCCATTTCAACCCAGGAATAAAACCTCCTAAAACTGCAACAGAAAAAAAACAACATTTCACTCAGCTTCACCCTTTCTGAAAATGACCCAACATTCCCTGAGATTTTGTCCAAAAAGATTCCTTAAGAGCTTTTTTTGAGCAGCAGATTTAACTGGCATGTAAGTGAGGCATTAGGAGGAACCGATTTAATTTTAAGAACTAATTTTACATGTAATATTAAGAATGTGAAAGCTTAGCATGTCTGGTAATAAAGACACAATTGCAACAAAATATAAAAGTAAAAATTGACAGTTCTACTTTGTAACCAAAAAGTACTATATTTTCACATATGTCTATTCAGGACAAAGAAAAGTATTAGAAAACAGTGAATTGTTTGGTGTATTTTCTATACAATACAACTGCTACTTCTCAATATTGTGAAGAGCTGTTTTTAGAGGGAATGATACTTCCATTAAAATGATGAAAAATAGTGGGTTTAAAATAGTTTTAGTAATTATTCTGAACCACTTTAAATACTGGTTGCAATAAAAAAAACCCCACATATAATATTTTTCTTTCTGATAATTCACTGGTTGTTTTGGGGTTTGGTGCATTAAGAAGATTTTGGGGTTTTTTTTATTTTTAACTCTAAGTACCCACTGCATGTCAAAGTATACTTTGAAGAAATCCAGTACCAGCTCCACTTTGCTACACAATCTTAAAAACAACATGATTAGCTAATAAGGTTTTGAAATCTTTTACATAGGACATATCAAATAACTTTTGATACAGTCAACAAATAAAATTCGTATTAATGGAGTACACATATACTTGAAACATCTGATATGAAACAGTTAAAAAAACCTCATTCATTAAAGGGTATTTCCAAATCAATTCAAAGACCTTCAAAAGGATAAAGATCAAAAGAGGAGTAGAAAGCATTTCTCAAATGAAGCTGCACATTGCACAGCAAACACCTGCACCATCGTCACAGGCACCTGCAAGCTCCAAAGCCAAAGTCCAATCAAGACAGAAGAAAGCAAAGATCACAGTACCAGTGTCATGCCTGCTACTAATCACCCACTACAGAGCAAAACAGCCAGGCAAAACCACCTTCTCAGGAGGAGAAAAAAAACAGGAGGAAAAAAATAAATACGTACATATGCCTCTGTATCTATCACTGCATGATAGATCTCTCATTAGACACTTTCATCCAAGTACACAAGATACTCTAATTGCTACCTGGCAAGGCTTATGAGTGAATTAGAGAGACTTCACTTCCTTGCCTTCCCTCAGAGCTGACAGTTCATCAGGGACACCTCAGTGGAGAACGGGCTCCCCTAACGCTGTGCGGTCCTGAGAGCAGAGGCTTCTGTTCCTGAAGGTCTCTTCTTAGCACCTGGGGTGTCTCATGTCCTCCTAGCTGCCACTTGATTTCCAAAGAGGCCCACAATGCATTATTCCCCACCCTGCAACCCAGCAGAAGGAAGCAGGAGAATGACCTGTGCAGGATCATTCCAGATTATATTTAGCCCAGTCTGATCTTATGCTCCGTAATTTGGGCAACAAATTATTGGCTCCACTGAGGGTGGGGAAGAAGAGCACATGCCCCAGTGTGCCTGATCCTGCTCTGAGTAACCCATCTAATCCCCCTCTGAACTACTTGAGTCCTTCAAAGCAATTATTTTAGAAGACAGACAAGATCAGTCTGTCTGCCTTATCAATATTCAGACATTTCCACAAGGCTCTTGGATAAACACTCAGCTATTCCTTTCGTGCCCTCACTGATAACCACTGATAATGCACAGAGTTGCCTCTCAGGGTGTGCAGGGTTGTGCACAGCTTTGGATATCTCCAGCAGAAAGAGCCAGCAGTCCCTGGCTGCATCAGGTGGGCAGCACACAGCAACAGGACTCAGTGCAGAGACAGAGAGGAGAGTTACAGGGAAACAAAAATAAAGAGCCCTAGAGGTTCCTGATGAATCTACAGCATCATAAAAGCTGCAGAGACAAGAGACTTAAGCTGCTCTGCCTGTCAAAACCTCCCGTAGGGCTACGCTAAACAGGCAGACAAGACAGGCAGACAAGAGACGTGGTTAAAGCTGCCGTTCATCAAGGCTCAGCATCACCAACACAGAGAACAGCAGAGTAAAGACAAAGTTCAGACGTCAACTTAAATTCTGTTTTCAAACTTCAGTCCTTCCGTGTAACAACATAATATCATAAGAAAAGGGAGCAAACAGTTCATCCGCCAAAAGCTTGTCTAATTACCGCGAATTTGTTTGCTTCGCATTTCTTGAATTCCTTTCTCTTTGCCAGACAATTGACTAAGAAATACTCCCTTCCTCAAAAAAGCACCGAAGCAGAATAAATAGAACAACTAATATAAACTGGCAGCTGTAAATTAATCTATGTAGTAGGCAGCCTGGAAGGCTTTGTTCATCCCTACAGCTTTGTCGGCTACAAACCGGAGGAAACAAAAACAACCCCAAATACTCATGCACATCCGCACACTGTTCATTAAACTGCAGCACTAATACTTAATCTCACCAGATGCTGGGATGAAACAAGCAGCCCAGTCTCAGGGCACTCAAGTGGTGTTGTGCCAAACAAGAGCTCTTACAGTGCTGGCACAATTGTCTGAAAAATAAGCAGCCACACACGCCTGCATGCACAAGCCAGCCAGCGAGCAAGTGCTTCCATTGCTGCCTCAGCTCCTTCAAAGGCTCTCCCACTTTTTCAACTGGTATCATTAGAGCCTGTTACAAACAGATTACAGTGTAAATTTATGTTCTGTTTTTCCAAATTCAATTGCCCCCAATTTATATTCATGCACCCCCAATTTATATTCATGCACTCTGAATGAAGAATTTTGAGTGATTATACCTATTTTTGTCATATTTATTTTCCCATTCTTGTCAATTTAAAAGAAGCTGAACCTAAGAAAAAGGATGGAGTTTGCACAGTGAAACATCCTACTTTATCACCTCTTTGGTAAGGAGAAGAAACCCACAGCTGTTTTGTAACAGCTAGTATAGCATTAAGTTATTAAGTGCTTTATTCCTCAAACACATCTCAAACATGTTACTACATCTTAGTCACTCTGCAACTACAGAAAAATGTTTATCAAAACCTATGATGAGCAGTTTTATAACTATTCCTTTAGCACTGATCTGGGAATGAAAACATAAACAAAGAGGGCTGACTCTAAATATTTAGTACATTCAGGTGATGATATTTGCCTCAGAGATTATCCAACATAAAAATCTATAGTTTTATTCAGCATAAATAGAACAATATGTTCATTTGAAGCATTCAGATCTCAGCTCCTGGGCACTTCAGGGGAAAAGGCAAAGTGAGGAAAAGCAATTTGGGTTTTTTAAAACCCTCTCTTGATTTATGGTATCGTGTGGAGAAAAAAAATCTTTGTAAATAACTGTTCATATTATATAATGCAGTATTCAAATATCATGGGGAAAAGCAATCAAAATAAACCAGAGTCTTCTCCTTCCCTGCCATTTAAATGTATTTCATTCATGAAAGTAACCTCTAGCTGATTACCTGCAGCAGCAGCATCAGTAAGAGTGTGTCACAGCTCATTTGCCAGGGCTGCAAGAATGAAGCTGGTTCTGTGCTGGAGACATACCTCCACAAACAAAGTGAACAGGTGCTGGAAACACCCTCTCTATGAGGTCTTAGTTTTGGGTTCTTGATCTGTAGCACCACTACCAAAGAATGTTGACAGTTTCAGGTACCCCTGTAACACTGCATTAAAAAAGTTGATACTGAAACTGAGTTATTAACCAGGTCAATTTACATAGCAGTAGAATAAGCTTCTCAGGGAGGTACTGGGATAATAAAAACTTTACTGTGCTGAAACATTAAAAACAGAAGTAAAGATAAAGGAAGATAAAGGAAAATAGAAGTAATAGAAAATAGAAGTAAAGATAAAGGAAAGATAAAGGAAGGCATGTTCTGGCCACTGCCACCTTATGGTTTGGAGTGGATCCAGTACATTTGGAAGGCAGAACCTCCACAGCAGTGGACAGACAGACAAGCATCTCCCATTGAGAAAGCATTCACAAAGCACCTGTCCAAGTACATCTGCCTCATTCATGTTCATTTCACCTGAACTCATCTTGAACCACAGTTGCTGGGGGGCTTTTGTTTTGATCCTTACTTCTGTCAGAATCTTGAATGACAAAACTACAAGACCACCAGGGTTGAGCATGGAGACCAAGAAGGTGAGAAAAGCAAAACTTTCCTTACCTTCCTTATTTTATATATATATATATATATATATATATATATATATATATATATATATATGTATATATATATATATTTGACACATTTACATCTATATGAAATATATTTATATATGTATATTTTTATTTATTTTACATTACTTTCTTTTTTTTAATTTACATTACTTTCTACACTCTGCATTATGGCTTATAGATACCTAAGGTGATTTTTCCCTCCTCCTTCTGTTCTGTACCACCACCTGTCACACTGAACCTGGTAACCCTGCTCTGGGCACCTTGGGATGTATCCCCATAGCTAGGCTCCAGCCAGCTCCAAACCATGCACCCCCAAGCTCCAGGGGTAAGGCAAGCCCTGGTCTCACTGGTCTCACCACCAACACAGCATATAACCATCCTGCCACTTCAGAAGAAAGCTTCTGCTCCCCATCAAACCCCCTCCAGTAACAGCTGGACCTGAAATGTCTCCTCCAGGCAACTTCCACCTCTCTCTGCATCAGCAGTGCTCCCACACTGCCCTGGCACAGGGTAAGCATGAGTCCAAGAGAGCTTGGTTTTGGTTTGGCTTTGCACCACAGCTCTGGTGCTCGTGCTCCCAACCAGGCTGAAGGGAATTGCAGCAAGCCCCAGGTACCTGCCCTGGCATGAGCTGCAGCTGCTCAGCTGGGAGGCAGCAGGGAGAGGACAGCAGAAACCACTTGTGGAACTCTAACCCCAGGTGAACTGATGCACATATTCACCCTGGCTGTGTCTGGAAGGACTGCATCACTAAAAAGTGGAGAAAACCTTGGAGATAAGGGCTAAAAGGGTTATGGCAAACTATCAATATACCCATTTCTATCTCTGTAAATTGTGCAATTGCTTAGGGAAGGATTATGTCCCGAGCAGCATGCTGTGGCCAAAACACACCCCCACACCCCTCCCTGGATAATCCCCAGCAAATAAATCCTCTCCCATCCAAGGATGCTGTCAAGTGCTAAGGGAAACAGTAGCTATTTCCAGCCTTCAAAGGCAAAACCTCCCACAACTCCAGGCCACCACATTCCTTCACTGAAACATAAACACAAAACAAAATTACCTACGAACAGCAACTGTGTTTAGTTCTCCTAGTTGTGTGTCCACATACATGCATGCACATCTATATAATAAATATATATATAAAAATATATATATTGCACTGCCATCTGTCAGAGGCTTCTACCAGCAGCTGCAGGAGACAAATGCCCCCCTGCCTAATCCCCTCCCCATGTGGGAAAATAGCTCATTTTACTAGCTGAATGCATGCTATATATTTTCTGTATTTATATGTATAATTAGACATTCTTTTCTCTGTGTCATGAATGAATTGGGGAAGAGTCACTGATTTCTAATGAGGAAGAGCAGAAAGGCAGGGTGACAATAAAAGGACCCTGTATTAATCAAATGTCCATCCCAGACAGGAATTCCAAGGCCTTAATCTCCGTCTGGGAGAAGTGCTGCTTAAGGCTTTCACTCAAAGAGAAAAGGAGAGATTTCACATGGCAGGTGCTACACTTGCTGCAGCAGTGTAAAACGCCTTTATTCCACATTTCTGGTGAACATTAAAAGAGAAAGAAGGAAAAGAAGAAAGGAAACAATACAAGCAGCAGCCTCAAGGCAGAGGGAAGTGGGGAGGAATGGAGTTCCTTCCTAAATTCTCACATTATTACACATTACCAAATTTAAACAGGCTAAACAGCATGATGGGCCAACACACATGGTCCTCTTCTGTAAGCAACTCAGATGAGGCTGCATTTTGTTCTGGCACTGGTCCCCACATGACCACTGGTGCTCATGCAGGACAGAGCCAGAGCATCAGAAAGCATCATGAGTCTGCACAGCTCCATGGCACAGCTCTGCCTTCACATCCCTGGAGCTGGGAGCTTGCTTTCATCCTAGAGGATGTTCCTGCCTCTTGGCTGAAGCAGCACAGGCCTCTGCTGTGCCCATCCAAATGCACTGCTAGTGCAAAACATTTCCCTGCCCATGGAATCTGGAAGAGCCTTTGTAAACCTCCCTCCCTCATCTACTTTACAACTTGTTTCAAACCCAAGGAGAAAATGTCTTGCCTTTCTTGCCTGAGCTTCTTAATGTCCCTTTGTAACAGAATTACTTAAGTGAAGTGTTTTGGCATAAAAATTGTGTGGAAGACTCTTAAAAATTACCTGCCAAAGAAAATATATCCTCTGTCCCTGCAATATTAAATTACATATTTAGTTGAGGAGAAGGAAAACTCCTGTTTATTAGAAATTCATGTCTTGCCTCTCCTGGGATGCCACATGAATGACTAGAAAGGTGATGTCAGAGTAAGCATCACAGCAAAAGTGCCAAGGGAAGAAAAAATCTTTTCTGTTACCTTGTTTTGCTTTGGATTATGTTCAGGAAGATGCATCACTTCAGTACAATTGCCAAAGCATTTCCTGCATCATACCAGCCTGCAGCCTAGAGCTGGATATTGCCCATCCTGCCCATGCTGGCTCTCCATGGAGACCTCCAGCACATTCAGAGAAGACAGTGGTGTTTGAAACACTGCTATAATGAAAACTAAAGCAACCAAGGGAAACAACAGAACCTTTCAGACTTGCTGTGAGCAACACTGAAATAAAATTATATTGTTTTCTTCTTTAATTTACAATGAACTACAAGCAAATAAAGCATTGGGTTGGATTCCTAGACCTGGTAAGATGTTTGCAGAGCCTAATCTGCCCAATCATCAGCTTCATAAAACACCCAAGTAACACTGACACTCACATCTCATGGACTAATGTCTAAACCTTACACAAATTTACAGCTCTTCAGCTCAAAGCACCATGACTTCAGTATGTTCATCCAGCTGTACCAAAGGTATCCTGCACCTTGTATTTCTCTCCTATTGTTTCATCAAAGTCTGTCATCCTTCTTTCATCACTCTTCCCTAAAAGCAGCTTTCTGTTTTCATTCAAAATATAAACAATGCTGCCTAACCATTTTAGATAAACCTTTTATCAGTCATGTTCATACCCCCAAAATAATGCTGCAGTCATTCAATTCTCACACAATATATAAGTAGTTGGCTTAACTCTCTAGGCCAGGCACCCTGTCCAAAGCCATGCCACAGTTTAGAATAAAAGAACACTTCAGCTGCAGCAGTCCAATGACAGGAAAACATCAGGTAACATCAGGAAAAATTACCAGAAAGTTCTGATGAAGATATAAGCATTTATTATTTAGATATCCAGCAACAATTATGTTGTAGTAAAAGAACTGTTTTACCTTCAGAACTAGCACAAACATTCATTTATGGAATTTAGGAAATCAAGCTTGTGTCATTGCTATCCAACCCCATCTTATTCAGAAAAAGGATGATGTAGATATTGAAGGATCACATGGAGTCAAGGAGAGACAGTTTTCCTTCCTTCTCTTCCCTAGCCATACACTTCTGGCCACTGTGTGAGGCCAGGAGGAGGAGCTTTTTGGTCCAGCTAAGCCAATACAGCTGCTCATTTTCCTGCCTTGTCTTGTTATACCAAAGAAAGCCCATGAGAGAAAATAAGGGGAAGGTCAGGACATTCTGGAAAATATTAACAATTGAAATGCTCAACCAATGTCCCTACACCTGTTTAGGTTCGTATTTATAAATTTGCTGAGAAGAGAGAAAATTGAAAATTTCTACAAAGGAAGGTCAAGATTGTCATTGAAAAGGTGAAAAGGAGAAAAACTAAAAGAATTACAAATTGCCACCCTGCCCTTACCACTCAGAAATAAATGGTTAAGCAGCCACAAGTAGAATACAAGAATAAAAGTAAGATAAAAACCTCAAACAGCACAAAAATCATCAAAAATTATGTCTGATGTAATATTCCTCTTTGACAGGGAAACCTCTCAGTAGGCAAAAAGAAGAGCAGTGTATGCATCTTGAATTCAGTAAGGCTTTTGACACTGACACATGAACTAAGAAATTACAACCTATGGGTGCGAGGTGGGTGCCCAAATGGTTTAGAAAATCAATAGCTCAGTAGTTATCTCTGAAAGTTTCTTTATCAAACTGTCCTGAAATTTCTGATAGGCTCCTAAATATATGCTGGTCCAATTTTGTTAAACAGCCCCATTTGGGATCAAGGAAACAGACATGACCCTTGTGAAATCTCTCTCTAACATCAGAATGGGTAAAGTTACAAGTTCTTTAGAGAGAGGTCACTTTTCAAAGTAATTTCAAATTGCAGAAATGGTCTGGAATAAAGAGGATGCAATCAATAAAGTACAAAGTTCCATATTTACATTGGAATAATCAACTCTAAAAATGCAAAACTAGGAATGAACTGACTCAGCAGGAATACCAGAGGAAACCCTTGTTAGACACAGTGACCAAAACCTAAATGGAAATAAAGAATACAGTGGTGAAGGACCAAACACCTCTCAGGCTGGATATGTTAGTAGTGCCTAGAGGACTGTTGGTTCTGGTAGGCAAAGGAAGAAAAATGCAGAGGCTCTTTTGTGTGAATAAGATATGCCAGTGTGACTTAAATTGTGATTTAAAACCGACTTTATTAAACTGACACAAAAAATAATGTGATGTTGTTGTAAAGCAGGCTGTTTAATTAATCTAGCATAGCTTGATAAAGAAATCTTAGACTACTTACCAGAGTTACTCATGTTCCTCCAGATCTCTTCACCTCAAAAATGGGACTAAGTGAAGTATGAACAGTGATAATGTATATTTTTCACTTAATTCACTTTGAATGTGACTACTAGACCATACTTAATTACAGTAAAACTCACCAGTGAGTTTTCTGAGAGAAGCAACTTGTACATCATCCCATTTTGCTAACCAAACTGCTTTAAAAATGTACATGAAAAGCTGAGCACTTGCAACTGCTAATGGGAAACTGAGTGAAATGAAACAGTCCCAGTGCTGAACCTCTCCAGTATTAACTCCAAACCAGCACAGTCTCACCACTTTCTACAGAGCTAAACAGCTTTTCCATTTATAAATAAATTTTAACCACCTTTATGTGGGAATACTGTTTCACAACTAGAAGCATTCTGCATACAGGATCATTGTATTTATCACTATTAAAATCTCAAAAATATGAAAACCTCCTTTAGCAAGCTGCCAATTACCATTCTTCTTACAGTGGAATAAGATGCTCTTGCACCTTAACTATTAAAGCAAAATGTGCATTTCCCATTTAACATAATCCCCTACTGACTACACCACATCACTTGGCCAGTACAGTTAGAGACACCAGGGTTTTCCACAAACTGTCAAAAAAAACTTTCTCTACTTTAGGAAATATTCAGCCTCTAAATATAATGGTGTCCACAATTACATAAATCAGAAATAATCCTGAAGACCCTATTCTCCATAGACAACAGCAGTTACACATTCTGAAGCCTTTCTTAATAAGCAGCATATCCATATCCCACAATATCATTACTGAGCATATTTATGATCCCAGAAGCAGCAGTGTCCTGCCTATGTCACAACCATGATGGAAAGCATTATGGAGAGCCAGATGAACACGTACACCAAAGCAGTTCCAGAGTGAACAGGTCTGAAGCAACCTGGACTGTTTGAGAAGACTCAAATTAGGAGAGCAATGAGATGAGAAAGATTAAAAGGTCAGACAGACAAGACAGCAAGTAGACACAGAGGTAGCACGGTCCAGTGATGTGACCAGAATATGTATATCCTGTATTCCAGTCCCAGGTCTGACAGAGGCTTTCTCTGTGCTGTTGAGAATCATTTCATTTTCCTACACTTGTGGTTTACAAGCTTTAGAGACACTGATTCCAGATTTACTGAGACATACAGTGGTACTGCAAGAATGCACTACCATCTACATCCAGCTAAATTTCTTAGAAGGAACATAAATGATGACAGTAGAGAGTAGGGGAAAATGATGTAAGGGAGGGGAAGGAAAAAACAAAGGAATGCAAAAATAAACAAACAAACCCACCAAATAAACAAACAAAAAACCTGAAACAAGGAGTTTACAATAGAAGTTTGAAACTGACTCTTTAACTCAAGATTAAAAGTTTGAAAAATCATTAATGTTTCTGAAATGCATGTTTGCATTAAGCCATGTTATGGCAAAAACTCCACAACCCAACACCAAGCAAGCCAGCCTCTCCATACAGTCTATACAGATAAATATGTACAAACAAGGAATATTCTCCATAATCCTTATACCGACCAATCACAATGAATCAGGGCACATGTTTTTGGAAAACAGAGTATTTTTTTTAAAAAACAAACTGATTTGCTTTCTGAAGACTTTTTTAGGGTACATTATAGAATTGTCCATGTGGCAAAAAATTCTGCTGGCCAAAAGGTACCTCTGATTTCCCCAAACTTATTTTCAGAAAGAAAGGAACACTGTGTGAGAGTCCTGAAAATTGGCTCTGTTGGCTCAGTCTTCTACTTTGAATGGAGCAGAGGTTCATAGGCAATGTAATTTCAGAAATTACTAATGCTACTCAAACCACCATATGCCTCTATTTTTACACTGCCCTCCATTCTTCTGCCAGATGCTTCTCTTCTTTCATTTCATCTACTTAATGAAGCTCAGCTATTTAGGCCCCAGTGCTTTGATTTTAGAAAATTACGTAAGATATTTTATAAAAATAAATTTTCATTATTATTAAGAAGATGACTGAGTGCCTATTTTTCTTTTTCCAAAAAAGGTAACATTTAGTTTAGCTGTTCAAAAAGGTATTTGGTGGCGCCAATATCCCACCTTGTAGAGGGTGAAACCAGAGACAAATCTCCAGCCAGAATTAAAATAAGCACAGGATACTTGGAGCAAATGTGGTCATACTCATGAAAGTGTACCTGACATTTTGTCTCCATTTGGGTAGTAGGGTATTTTTTGCACTGACAAAGAAATGACAATGTAATATGGATTATCTAATAGTCTACATATCTGGATGTTTATCTAGGATCTCACTGTACAGGATTCCAGACCTGTGGATGGTTTGATTATCCCAGGATCCCTCTGAGTCTAGCAAATCTCAGTCTGCTATCTTGCTCACCCCTAAAGAATTAGTATTGTAAGACTCCCTGAAACCTCTCATTTTGTCTTTATGCCCCCATCATACTCAATGAATTCAAATTGCTTACTTGCATGACCTTAGAATACAGGCTGCTATGTGATTCATTTTTAATTTGCCTTAATCGAAACACTGAGAACGGAAGATAAAAGTTAAATAGCAATATTCAAACTCACATTTATTACTACTCTCAAGGTGCAATTAATCTACCCTGAGGAAGCCAAAGAAGGGTGGAAGGTCTCATTTGGATGCTTTCTGGCACAGCAAGGACCACTGTGACAAAAGCAGAGCACAGCAGTCACAAGGAGTTGTGCTGCTCTGGGTAGGGGAGTTACAGAGCAGATGAAACCTCCACAAGGCATCCTCCCAACCCACCATCTGAGTGATACAGTGGTTCCACTACCTCTGAATAGAAGTGAAGGGGCAAGGCTGGAAGTATCTCACAGCTGTAGGTGCTCAGGAACAGCACCAAAAGCTGCTGTTAACGCCACAGGGTAAAAGGAGTTCTAAAACTGGAGTACAGCTCTCACTGCATCCACAAAAGCAGCTGCACTGCTTGGGAACACAAAGCATCTCAGGTGTCCTTTAATGCACTGGGCAGCTCCCAAAATGCCTATGGGACATGCTGAGAAGGTGAGAAAGGCACTAAGGGTCAGTTAATGACATCAGTTAGAGTTTCAGAGTTGACTTACATATTTCTGTTAGGCAGAGGGATTGCACTTCCACACTGCCCTGTATTGTACTGTGTTATAGGGCAAAAGAGTATTTTACTTTACTGATGAGATGAGCTTATTTCATAACACAGCTGTTTTTACTGACAAGTGAGATTTTAAAGACAAGTTAAGCTTCTTGCATACAAAACCACCGGTAAGAGGAAAGAGCTCAGGTCCCCACCTGTGTCAGGAAGGAAAACATTAACACAGCTTTGGAGCAGTCAATTCAGTGTTAGCTTGTCTGCTTTACTTTTAATGAACCATGAACAAGCCAGCAACTTTGACTAACAGTTAGTACCTTGACCCAGCACATATATAAAACCAGACATAGCCCCAGAGAACAGGTTTACTCCCAGGGTCAATCTAAGCAGGAGAAAAAAGTGTTATATATTGGTTTGGCTTGAACTAATTCAGCCACAGCACAAGCTGGAGCCAAATACACTGCAGGAATGATCCTTGTGCAAACATGGCACAAGAGCCAGCTGACAGGTATTACACAGGCCAGAAAAATGGAATCTATTAATGCAGGGCTGCAGGAGAGGTTTCATAGCATGCAGTGACCTTCCTTCCTTCTGTGCCTTCTGCTGCTCAGCAAAATGACTATGCAGGATACTGGAGCAAAAGCAAAATGACCATGCAGGATACTGGAGCAAAAGCTGTCCAAGAGGGTAATGGCTTTCTGATCCACCAACTAAAAAGAGAAATTCAGCAATTCGCTTTCAAGAGGTATCTTTTTAAAATAGTTCATGACATCTATGCTGCAGATAATGGGTGTTGCAAGAAATTCCCTTAGCATGAGGAAATTTACCCATGCTCTTTTATCTCCTCTTACACTAGAGTAATGCAATGGTTCCCAAGTCTTAATGTACATATTGTTTCTGATTTGTATCTTAGAGCAAATAATCACAAACACTTGCCTTGAGGGGCTGTAAAAGAAACTAGACTATTACAATTATTCAGTTCTCACGTGCCCACATGGGTCCAAACAGCCCTCCTAATCTGGCAGTTAGTTCATCCTAAGAGATGGATTCAAAGTATTTCTCTCTTTCTTCTCTGCTTATGGTAGCTGGTGAACACAGGTGACAAATTGGCCTTTTATTTCAGCAGCAGCTAGATCCAAATGATGTCAGCATACAGTAGGTAAAAAAAACACACAGGATAGGCTGCAGACCTGGCTGATCTCTTTTTAAAAGAAAAATCAAGAAATGACTTTTTACTAGCTTGAAATTTTGACCAGCATGACCACTCTTCATAACATGAGATGAAAACTTGCAATGCCCTGTCCAATTACTCTCAAAATAAATGACCTCCTGACAAGATTTTACTGCTTCACCTATGAAGCTGAATACCCAACACAAACCTCTTCGTGCAAACGTCCTTGGCTGCTTTTTTTTTTTTTTTTTTTTTTTCTGAATGGTTACATTTTCATCATTGTCATCACCTTCACCAGATGCTCATTGCTCAAAAGCTCAGTCAAGGGCGAAGGGCAAAAACAAGGCAATGATGTAAGGGCAGCTGTGAAATGATTACTCAGGATGAAATCAATAGCAGTGTACCACTGTTGGGAGATCAGCAGCACAATTGAAAGCTACTGAGCCAAAAGTGGTTTCATCTTCAATCAGGAAAGCAGGGTGTATGAGGACCTGATTTAGTTTCCTTCAGGTTTGAAAGCACTGCTGCAGCATGCAAGGTGTGCAGCTTCCACAGCCCTCCAGGCATCCCTTCCAAACCCAAATATTATGTGGTATGAATCAGACTAGAAAATATTAATCAGCATAGATACTGGGAGAATATGGGAAGACTTTGCCACTTCTAAATTTATTTGTACCATGACTGTAGTATGAATCCAGTTTCAGGGTTTATGTTGCATGTATTCTACTTGCCAGAAAAAATACAAGATACTAGTGTGTGACCGTGTTCACAGGGGTTCTTGGATGAGGGAAGAGATGACAATATTGACTCCATGTTCAGAAGGCTTGATTTATTATTTTATGATATATATATATTACATTATAACTATACTAAAAAGAAATAGAAGGACAGGTTTTCTCAGAAGCTAGCTAAGCTAAGAATAGAAAAGAATGAATAACAAAGATCTGTGTCTCGGACAGAGAGTCCAAGCTATCTGGTCTGTGGTTGGCCATTAATTGTAAACATTCAAGATGGTCCAATCACAGATGGACCTGTTGCATTTCACAGCAGCAGATAACCATTGTTTACATTTGTTGCTGAAACTTCTCAGCTTCAGCAGGAAAAATCCTAAGAAAGATTTTCACAAAAAGATGTCTGTGACACTAGTGGGTCAAAGGATGGTTTCATGTGGGAATATAACTGGATACAGTGGCAGGTTGAACACTCCTTCAGCAAGGGAATATTTACAAGAAGCCTTTTTTAAATTCTGATATACAATTTAGCTAGAAGAAAAAGTTACACATCCTTCTCTGAGAGAACAGGAGGCTGCTACTGCTATTAACTCATTCTGAGACTGCCTTAATGGCTTAATTGTTCAAGACAACTTATAAATAAGTGTCTTATTTTAAACCTGTTGCTGGGAGAGAAGCTCCAAAATGAAAGTAATCTTTAAAGATGGGAAAATTAAGGTATTTTTTCCATACAGGCCATGCAAGTTCTCTTTGTAAGAGATTTTCACTATGCATTAATAAGCACAGTCAACAGTAATTCCAAAGAATAATGTGCTCATGGGATAACACATAGGATAACATGTTTCCTGAGACATATGTTCAAAAATGAAGAAAGCATGTTCTAGTTATTGAATTTGTCCACAAAATGATGGATGTGTCTTTCAAGAAGCAGTTCTGAAACAACAATTTATCAGTCCTGCTTTATTTGTATGTCCATTGGGAAAGTCAATACTGTAGCATGTGCTGGCATACTTGGAGCACAACAGAAGGTAAAACAGAAACAGCAGGAATATCTACAGCAGATGATCAGAACCAGCTAACTAAAAGCACATTCTATAAGGAAACCTCACCTGCTTCTCCTCTGAGAGGCCAGGGACAAAACAATCCCAATGCCTTTATACAAGAACAGATCTGCCCTAACTTCCTTCAGGAAAAAATGTGATCTGAAATTGGATCTTTCGTGGGTTTTCACACCTATTTGGTTTGCCAACTCAGGGGTTTTCTCATGCAGTGAGAAATACCATCCACATCAACTTGCAGCCCGTGGAAAGGCTCATGTGCCACACCACAAAGAATTCCCACCCTTCCTTCCCTTCCTGCATAGGGACCGAGTAAGACAGAAGCCATTCTTGCAGCTGCAGATCTCCCTGAAACAGAAAATACCAAACACCTGGTACCATTCCATCAGCTCTCCTGCAGCACTATCATATTACATTTTGACTATCATACAATAAGGAACCCTCTGTCTTCATTCAATGAAGGAGGAAGTGGCAAGCTGGGGTTAGAGAGAGTAGGGCAGAAATGAGAGAGCAAACATCCTGCAAAACATGTTCAGTCCTGGAGCTATGTCTTGGAGATCTGTAGTAACAATACTAGGCAACAACCCAGTTTTTTGGTTTACAAAACAAAACACTCAAATCTTCAGAATGGAAAATTCCCCACCATTCTGGTGAAAGTGCAACATACAGCCACAAATCTTCTTGGGCGAGTGCACATTGCAATTTTCACAATATTCAGTATTTTCTGACTTAAATCAGTAGTTTCTATGAGTCCATAAAAAAAAACAAAACTAGGAAATGCCTAAGGAAAACTGAGGGTACCAGCTTTTCCATCTTGCCTTAAGAATAGAGCCTCACTTTTACAGTAATGCTAAAGAGTTAAGACTGATAAAGTCCCTTTGCTGGGAGGGGAGACTGTCACCTGCTGGCACAAGAGAAAAGGGTATCTCAGCATACTTGCAGGGAACCATATGTCTACAGCTCTATTTTCTGCAGGGGTCTGTCTATCTGCTTCCCAAGAGGCCAGTGCTGAGCTCCCCAGCTAGAAGAACAGACTCCACAGTGAATTTTCTTAGGTGGGCAAAAGCAGCAATGTCGGTTTATGACAGGACTCATTCCCTTAAAAATTATTTATGCCCTTAATAGCATTTTTTGCAGGGTGGAGGACAAAACTGGTCAGAGAAAGCATTTTTAAAAGAGGCATGTGTTTGTCTTTTCCCCCTACATCAGTGAGCAAGGTTTCACATTAGAAATCAGGAGCAAGTTCATCATATACCACTCACTCCTCTGTGCTGTGTGTGTCTGGCAGGCAGGCTCTATCCCCATAAATGTGGGAAGCTCTTCAGAAGGACTGTGTTCTTGGGATGCCCAGGCACAACAAAACCATCAGGGAGAGCAGAGAGCCCATCTGACATCTGAGACTGCAGGGAGAAGGGAAGAGCCATCAGTGCAGCTCTGCACCAGGTGCAGCTGGTGGCATGGGCTATTGGGGTGCTTTCCTCACAGGCACAGGGAGAAGAGGCTGCCTTGCTCTTGAAACTTGTACCCACTTCTGCTTTCTCTCTTTTCTTGCCTGGGGATGGAGGGAAGTAGCCCCACCTAGGTATCTTGCAGTGCTCCTCAGCAAGCCCCCTGCCAGAGCATTTCCCCAGCACTGAAAAGATGTGGGTGTTTGCCGCTGCATTCCGAGGTCTCCCCCTGAGATCTGAAGGGATGCTGGCTGCTGCCACTGCTCAGAAGAACCAGCAGCACAGAGAGGGAGCACAGCCTTCCCAGCCAAACCCCTTGTACACAATAAAGAAGTGAAACACAGAACTTGGTGCAGTGTGGAAAGCAGCTGACTACCTCCTGAGTTAGACATTTTGTCCAGAAGATTTCCATACAAAAATAAGCATTGGAGTCTCTAAAAAGCTCTCCCAGACAAGAGTGGCTGCCAAGCCAATGCACCACAGCCAACACAAAAAGCTGGAAGGATCTGTGGAGACAGGGCAGCTCCCTTGAAGCTGATGGCTCTGGCAGCAATGCTGAAAGGATGCTACAGTGTTTGCTGCAGCAGAGCTGCCCACTACAGCTTGGGAGAGAAGGAAACATTGCAAATGGAGACAACAGGAGCTCCTACAATAATTATATGGGAAAATAGGGACCTATTTAAAGACACTTCTCTCTCTCACTCTGTCAAGGTGGTTAAGTTAAAAAGCATCACAGGAATTTCAAAGAATGGATTAATTTCAAAGACAAGTGTGTAGTATATGGTAGAGATAATTCATGCTATTAATGCATAAAATATTGTAAGATCCAGACTATGTCTTTTGACCACCCTGGTTGGGAGCAGTGTCTTATTCATATTCATCTAGTTCCTGGACTACGTTGAGATAACATCAGCTTCTTTAGTGTAAGAATAGAAGCTTCCAGGGCGATAATCACCGGCTTCCCGGTCCTGGGACCACTCAAGAGTGATCATCACCTCGATGATTACATCTACCACGATGGACGGTGCCACCCTGATGCATGTGAATGCTGACTTCCCCGAAGTTCTCTAACAATATCTCGACACCTGCACTGGACCTTTGTCTACCTCTGCTGACGTAAAGCCTCGGTTCTGCATGTGAAGAGACACAAAGAACATTCGGTCATCTCTGCCTCGGGCAGACTGACCTATATAAGAACTCGCAGCATCATTCGTGAACAGGGGGCACTCTGACATTCGGGGGTCCGATCCGTGTGTTCACCCAGCGCCGAACCTGGGCTCGACCCTGACCTTGGCTGTGGTGGTTTTTGATGACCGAAATTCGGTCTCGCGGACAAATAAATAAATCTTTGCTGAATTTTCTTATAAAATTGGCTCTTGATGTGATCATTTTTAACAAGTGTATGACACCCTGTCAGACCTAATGAAGAACCAAGGGTTTGGAGACAAGTCTGTGAAACTCAGTTCTGCTAACCACAAGCTTTCACAAGCAAGGACTCCTGCTGAACTAGAAGGCAGCTCCTCCATTGCATCAATGCCTCTTCTTGAAGTGACAGCTCACACATCAAAGTTTACATACTCCTATTGCCTATTAGCAATCAGATACCACCATTCGAGGCATGAAGCTTAACTTCACCAAGGTGCACTCCAGGGACACAGCTGCTGCAGCCCTGACCACACACTGCATGCCACCTTGTTAAGACAGAAACTACCACAGTGCTCCAGCTGTTACTACAGGAAAATCCTTTGCAGGAAAAAAATGTATGTTTGGGATTCTGACATAGCCTGGATAAAATATACATGCAATCCAAATTCTCCTTCTAGGAAGCTCCAAGCTGAAGTATCAGCAAAGAAACCAGATCTTGGAATAATAACATTGTTGCAAAACAGTTTAGAATAGAAAAAAAAATTAATCTTACAGATTTATTCCAAGGAATTGGGTGTCAGTAAAACCTGAGTATCTGTTTAAAAAGTAGTGATTTTAAAGCTAAAAGTTTTCATTATCATCTCAGCTTGGATCAGCAAGTTCAAAATCAAACTTCTGACATAAATTTAAATATCCCAAAACTGTAGTTTCAGAAGTGAGGTAATGCAATTGCTGCATCTCCAGATTTAACAAACTGAGTCCACTTCCTCTGCATTTTCCCCCACCTACCCCACCTCCCTGTCAAAGCAATTCACCCCTCTGGTAATTCAGGTATGCTAGAGGGAAGTGTTGCAGGACAACACTTAACATCTCCTCCTCTCCCTGGCAATTCAAAAGAAGGCAACAGAGGTCTCAGTAATTGAGAACTGTTCTCTCAATGAAAAGGTCCAATTTTACAAGATTCATCACAAAGTCTCTTATTCATCAACAGCCTTGGCACTCTTACTCTTCTACCTCACACAGACATTCCTGGAATGTGTTTCAGGCTACTGGGGGGAAAAAAGGGTAGTTCAGCAGGAAGCAGCAGAGGGTAAAGAAATGAAGAATCTGAAATCGATCCTGTTCCTGTCCTATGCAGTACAACTTCTGTCAGCAGCATCAGCAGAGCAAGACTATCCCCTTGGTGAGTACAGTTTTATTTTCACTTTTTCTGTTTTGGTACCTCCAGTAATGTTGACAAACTGCTTACACACAAGAACAATACTTGTAATTTTGCATCAACGGTCTTGTAGCTGATCTCTTACAAGGCATCTGAGTTCTTATATAAGCTAGGTCTGGAGATTAAGAACAACAGATTTGTATTTTCATCTGGTCAGGAAAAGTTCTATTTGACAAGTTTCCTTGCCAGACTCCATGTTAGTTTGCTGGGATGAGGATACACAGAAATTCACTTCAGAAGTGGCAGAAGGTTTTACTACCATTTTTATGAGAATATTGTTCTTTCTTGCTCTGATTCAAAGTTTATAAAAACCAATTAAGAGATTGAAACAAAGTCAGCAGAACCAATATGGGCAAGAAATGTCTTTTTTGAGTACTGGACCTGGCATCTGGGCAACCTTTGCAATTGAGTGGCAGTCTCCTCTGAAAGAATGCTTTCTCTGCATTTTCAGACACAGCTCTGCTCTGGGCCACACAAGGGACAACAACAACAACAACATAAAATAGTAATAATAGTAATAATAGTAATAGTAACAGTAATAGTAACAGTAATAATAACAATAATAATAACAATAATAATAACAATAATAATAACAATAACAATAATAATAATAATAATAATTCATTCCTTGGATTTAAACTCATGTGAACTGATCATTGCTAGTGCAGTGTAAACTAACTTCCCTGGAGATCTAACCCCTCATTGTAGTACTTACAGAGGTATTAAAACAAGAAAACATATTTTTCAGACTTCTGTGCAGTGTCAGTGCAAAACAACACAGTAAAAGTGAGGTATGTGCAGAAAGTTATCCTAGTTTTGATGAATGTGTTTGTTTGGGAGTGCAACAAGAAACCTAAGGAACTTGTTTGCCCTGGATTAATGTAACACCAAGGAGGAGTTAATGAACAGTAAAGCTGCAAAGCAAATCACAGAGAGAGCAGGAACTGCCAGAATTAGTCAAGCGTTTCTCCCGATGGTGCGAGCCTGCTTTGGGTTCCAGGTCATGGCTTCCACACAAAAGTGCACTCTTACCTCTCCAGAGCCTTGCCCAGCCACTGCCTGTCCTGTGCAGGCCACCTCTCCCACACAGCAGCAAATACTCAATGATGTCCTTAAGGTTTACACCACAGCATTCTCTTCTTACGGTTTTTCATGTTTAATTTCCTTTTTAAATAAAAGCCGTGGAAAACCAACCCCAAATATCCAGCAGTACCCCTTGCCTCTGTGTTCTCTCATACCACTTGCCTATGCTAATGCTGCACAGGACTTGCACTCAAGGGTGTTAAAAACCACAGCACACACCTCCTCCAGCACCTGAGCTACAGGAATAAGCACTGGAAGACACAAGCATACAAGGCAGCAGAAGAGGACTGGCTAGTGGGGAGGAACAGAGTCAGCTTCTTGCCACAGACTTTCACACATATTTGTAAGATATGAGAGGAATGTTGGGAGTCAAGCTTTTTTTTTTTTTTTTTAGGGGGGGGGAAAGGAGAGGGAGGTGTTAGTGAATAGTGAGAAATTACATCTAGTGGCTGAGTGCAGCATAAATGAGAACAGGTTTGGCACTTTCTGAAAGGCAGTGAAGATGCTGATAAGACTTAGGGCACCTGTTGTAATTGGTGACCTCAGCATGGGCTGGAGTGGATTTCTATACCTGTGAACATGCTTATGAATTATGATTATGAATGCATAAATATAAATAGTGCAGAATGATTGTACTTGCTTTGTTTCTGTGGCTGTCACGTAGTCTTGATCAAAAGAAAGAAGGAGGTGCATACATTAACACTGGTGGGCTGATGAGAGGAAACCAAAAGCAAAGACCTGCTGCCATGTTTGTCTCACTTTGTATAAGTTACAAAAACCTCCTTAGAAAAGTACAGTAAACTGCTAAAAAACTTTTCAGCATTATTTCTCAAAGATAAGTTATGGGATAAATATTCAGCCAACATCCAATTCTGAGGCCCTGAATGTCTATTTATTCCACAATTTAGGACAAAGACCTCTAGTCCTGTACAATTCCATTTCCTTTTCTCTCAAGTTGTCTTGCATTTAAGCAAAGACAGTCTATATTTCTAAGTGGAAAACAGGTAAACATTTGGTTATTCCATTTGCAAAAAGTTAAGCTGTTATCACCATAAAGCTGAAGAAAAAAATTTTAACAGGTAAGAGGATAATGTTTCTGTGATTATTTTTTTCTTTAGCTCATAAATCAAGCAGGAATTCTAAAGCAATTCTCATTCAAAATGCCCTTGGGTTCTTTAAAGACACGTGGTGGCAGGCCAGTAGGACTTTCACAATTGTAGATTTTGGGGGAAGAAGGAGAGTTACACTTGAGAAAAGCCACATGCTGGGACAGACTGCACAATTTTGGTACAAGACCATTTTTTCATTAAAACATACTGGACTGAATACAGCAGTAGGACACATTTGCTGACTCAGACACTACAAAATGAGAATTCAAGAGTAAGTTTAGTTTATGCAAACGCAGTCTGAAGACAGTCCTGGCATTGGTTTGAATAATATTGGTTTGAAGAAGTATCTGCACAAAGCCTTCAGCTGCTCCAGTCCATTTCACACCCTGCCCACTCTTGTTACACCTTCTCCTTGTCCTGGTCTTAGCTGGGACAGAGCCAATTTTCTTAGAAGCTGGTTCATTGCTGTGTTTTGGATTTAGTGTAAGAACAATGCTGGTAACACACTGATGTTTCAGCTGTGCCTCAGCAGTGCTTACCCTGAGTCCAGGCCCCTTCAGGGTCTCCTGCTCTGCCAGTGAGGAGGGGCACAAGAAGCCAGGAGGGAGCATGGCCAGGACAGCTGACCTGAACTGACCAAAGGGATATGCCATACCAATAAAGCAGGTTCTGGACTTGGGGGACCAGACCAGGGACTTGATTCTCCACAGAAATAAGACTTTGATGTTTAATGAACTCACCATTATCAAAGTCAGATACAGTTTGATACCACACAGACACAGACTTTCCCTAAATTATTCTGGAAGGAAGGCTACCATAAGAAACAGTATCTGCAAAAAGTAATCAAAATTCCCCTATAAAGTTGTAATACAACCAGGTCAAGCTGCCCTTCACAGTTGTATCTGTATAGGTGATGTTTGTGAGTAATCTCCAAACAGGTAATGCAAACAAAACAATGGAAATTCTGATCCTCTTGCCTGGACCATTGGCAGACATGGAGCTGAAGGATCTCTCAGTGGGTTGTGGGCACCCTCTATGCTGTCTTTATTACTTGCTAAATTCTTTGCAAGTTCTGCAGAAGACTCTTCCTCACTCCATGCAGAAATTCACTGGTGGGAATTTCAGTCAGATAACAAAAGTGATTCCCTGCCTCAGGGCTCTTTTGTTCCAACCCAACTGAACAGCTGCCCAGTTCCCAAATGTCCTCCTTCATTTGTTCTGTGCAAGCCATGCAGAGCAATAGTCTCAACTCAGCATTTGATTCATGAGGAATGCCTCCCCACCAAGCCCAAAATAAACAAAATCATGTTTCCATCCTATCCTACTTGCATTGCAAACTAGGATCTCAGCTAATTTTAAAAACCTATGCATCAACACAAAATACTTCCAGGACAAGTAACTGAAGTTAATCTCTCTCAGCTCAGGCTATGGCTCAGTTAACACATCTCACCTTGAATATCACATTGCTCTTCTCTGTATCTTGAGAATCTTGCCAGCTGTACTAACACAGGAACAACAGAAGAAAGCAGCTATCACAAAACCTTGGCTCTTGCATCAGGTGACTGAAATGAGCATTGCACAAGGGTGCTTTGATGTTATAAAAGGCCTAAGAAAATGCCAGGGGTTTGGGGCGTATTTCTTGCTGTGTTTACTCTCTTACCAAAGGGCACTTGTCACACACATGCCATCTGCTGCACTGAAATGCAACACCCAACCAGGTAAAATAAAAATCTCCTACACCAGCAGGCTCTTTGTACAGATTCAAAGGATTACCACTAATATAATTTTAGGTGTTTCAAGAAACTATGCTAGAGAGACTGCATTTCTTAAAAGCTTCTCCTCCTGTAGGACAGAAACCTCAGCTCCCAGGGAAGACTCTGCTCTCATGGCTGCACACAAGAAGTCACAGGCTCATAATCCAGAAATGTTTGTACTTGTTTCAGGTACAGAGAGCTGAGAGTGCAAAGTGAACACAAATGACCCCCACTCCCCTTCACTGCCCCCTGATCCCCCTCCTTTCCCCTGGGTGCTCCCAGGCACTGCAGGAAGCCAAAGGAGCAGTCCTGCAGTGGAAGCCATCTCTCTGGGAACTGAAACTGGCTTTAGAGACACTCAGCCTCTTAATGCTTGTGGATATTTCCCACAGCCTGAAAGAAAGGAAAACCTGGAAATGTGTTACTACATGGGCTTACCTACAGCACCTTGGAAAAGCCAAGATCCCTTAGTACAAGCACCTCCTTGGTCAGCCACTAACAGGAACCATGGAGGATGGTGCTATTTGTTGCATCCATTTCATTCTCCTTAGGTTTTTTATTTGTCTTCAGTCAAAATAGATGCTTTGGTCTATTCTGAGTACTGAAAAGGATCATGTAGGTCAGTGTATCTGCTTTATAGTTAATGAATATTCTGAAATCTCAGCATATCTGAGTCTCCTTCATACTCTACAAGAGGCCAGCTCATACAAGATTGTGTTAAGACATGGAGATCATTTTACATTATCTGCCCACAAAGGCTACCCAGGTCCTCAAGAGAAATAAGCAAAAAAAATCCCAAACCTGATGACAGAGAAACAGAGAGGAGCAGGATCATGCTAGAGGTCCATCATATTCCTGGACCATCTTCCCAGAAAAGATGCAGGATTTTCCTCATGGCCATCTCCTTCCCTACCCTTATGAAGCTCAGCACCCCTGTGCCTCTTGTATTTGAGGATCACTCCTACCAAGAAACGCAGTGGTCAGTTGTTATCAAAAAAACAGCACACTGATAAGGACTGGAAGCCTAGCAAAGCTAGAAGTGCAACCAGAAAAGCCCATAAGCTACTGATGTTGGAACAGAGAGAGCTGAAAGCAGTCAGAGATGGAAAAACATGCCCCAAGACCCAAAACAATACTAGAGTTGAAGTGAAAGCAGAAAAAATAAGATTGCAAATTGAGACAGGTAAAGGCTAGAGGATAGGATGATGAAGAAAATACTGAACATAAAGCCTTTAAAAAGCCTTGGAAGATGTGTCATGACCAAACTGATCTATAAAGATGGCCTGGAAAGGTATGGAAGAGGGACACATATTCTTTTTCATTCTCTCACAAATTCTTTCTTAAAGGATTGTCAAAAAACCTTTTGCTCTATTCACATCTCTTTTGGGTTCTAAGTGTTGATTCAGCACTTATTAACCACTGTTAGGAGCACAACTAGCAAAACAACAGGAGATTTGTAGGAAATGAGGAACAGATCAAAGAAAATCAGATTATTCTCTAGTCAATGATATGAAAGTACTAGGACAAAAGAGGGGGGAAGATGAAATTGGGGAACAATGCAGAGCTTTTAGAAGTGGCACAGAATGGAGAGAAAATGGGAAAATTAAATGGTAAAAAGGTCAAGGATATCCTCATTACCTTACAATCACAGGAGTGGCCTAATATGGTAGAAGCACACATTGGTGTTTGAGTGCAGACAGGATCAAACTTCACTCCTGAGCTGTGCTGCTCCATCTCTGGATTTGCTGGTTCTGCACTGTGAGTAAGGAGGAGTTAACAGAGGAGTTCTGCTCTCTCCTGGCACTACAGGACTGAATCACACCTAATCAGGGGAGCAGGGGAGCTGCAGTTGCACACAACCACCAGCTCCCAGTGAGGTATAAAACAGGGATAGAAAACTAAGGAAGAGGAGGACTGACTCTAGTGCTGTTTTCTTACAGTTACTCTTCCCATTTATTTTTGGCTCAACACAGGGAGGCAAAAGGAGGGGTAGAAAGAGAAGGCAAGCAGATTATATATTTGTATTCTTGTTTTCCAGTCCTTCCAGAAAGGCCAGTTTTGTAAACAGAGAGAAAGCTGAGATTTTCTTTATCTTGTTAACTACTCCTATGACTGTAACACACCATGCAGAGCACACAATTATCTCTCTGCTCAACATTATCAAAAATGCACTGCAACTTCTTTGGCAACACGTTCTTTAAGGCAGGCTATCTGCACCTAAAAACACTCAGCCTTTTGTTTCAACAGCACAGACCTGCATGCTGAATTATAAAAATTGTCCAATATCATATTATCTTGGCTACAGATTTAATTTCACGGAATATGAAACTTCACTGAAAATCATTGTACAACAAGACAATGAAACATAAACATTCACTTCTGTCTTTTTTCCCTTTATTTTAAGTGTGAGCCTACTACAACTCCCTCTGGGAGGATATTTTTCATACAAAGCCACATTCTTTGAGTCTTATTCACATAAACAGTCATGGAACTGAATGAGATCAGCCACAGAAGCAGGGAAATCAGGTTTTTATCCAGCATTACTGATACAAAATACAACATAAAATTTTAAAAGAACAGGATAATAAGCATCCATCTTTAAACTATCTAATAATGCAAAACCTACTTGAAGGTTTTGTTTTTCAGTTCTACCCTTCCAAGATGTAATACATTAAATTAATTATAATTTTGCTACACCCAATTTGTTGATAATTACCTCTCTGTGGACCATACTGTGGGAATTTTTAAAATAGTCATTATTTCAGTATCACTTTATTCTTGATCCTTAATTAAGCAAGGCCTGAAAATCCCACTTGCAGAGCAGAAGGGAAGTGATTTTCAAATGGTACTTGGTAAAATCTGCTAACTTTTGCATTACACTTTTGCCTGACTCTGTTTTCCCTGAAACACCATATGTATTTTGAGCTAAGCTTAACATAGACAAACCATGAAAAACTTTTGTTAGCAGAAGAGTGGATACTCATTCTCAAAATTTGAATAATGACAACTGATCAACTGAAGGTCAGTTTGCTTTTTACAGGCAAAAAGGACAGACATACAACAGATGCTTGCAGCCATATTAAAACTTACAATGTGACTTTATTAATAACCATCAAACTAAGACACTGCCTATATAGTTAATGCTTTCCAAAATCTCAGTACTTTGGGGAAGATGACAAGTATACAGCTCCATAGAATGACAGAAAAATCCTTCATCTTAGTGTGAAACACTGCAGCACATATTTACTAATGTTCTGAGAAATTCCATCATAGTGTCACTCTCCTCTGATAACCTTCCCTGGCTTAGCTTACTTGAAAAGCACATTTAGTGCTTTTTCTACCAAGGCAGAGTATCCTGTGTTTCATGAGAGTTACACAGGACTGAAACACAGAGCAAGTTCTCAATTTCACTGACACTCTTTATTCCATGTCTGGGAAGGACTGAGAATGGGTCCCAGACAAAACTAGCTTTACACCACAGCCTCCTGAGTAGCTCAACACTTATTTCAGCCTAATCAAGGAGAGAGTCTTAATTTAAAATTGTGAGGAGAACAAATAAACCTTTAAAATGTTGGTTTGATTTTTCTTTCAAGTGCTGTGCTCAGTTCTTCTGAATGCACCCTTACCTGTTTTCTTGGTGTGTCTGCTCACCAAAACCAGCTCACCCCATGTAAGTATATGCAGACATTTGCTGCATGTACATACCCACATATGATATGTAAATTAATTCATATTATTACAACTTTTCCAAAAAGTCATTCTTAGAAGCTGTAAATACATGTATCCAAGTTCTGTAAACTTGATTTTGAATATGTTTCTGTCTTCCATACCATGTATCCTACTTTCAGGATTACAAACAAAAAGAAGAAAAACTGGCACAGTTCTAGTAAATGAAGCAGCAGCATCCTCCTCATTTGTATGTCTGCAGTTATAGACATGAAAGGCTAAATTCTCTGAAAGAATATGGAACCCAGAAGTTTGCTTTTAAACTTCTCAACCATGTGTTGGTGGGCAAGGATAAAGGGAACAGAAAGGAGGCAGAAAAATAATTGGGTTTGTTTTTTTTGACCTAAAATACTCTTGTATGGAGACTGGGAATGAATCTGGGAACAATTTCTTAAAATATTAGGGGTTTTTTTTCAGTTCAGAGCTTATGCCTGCAAATTCTGCTTTGATTTATTGATATGGCACGCTACTTAGTGCAAACATTCACACCCCTCTTTTAATTCAGCCATTCACTTTCCCATTGGGACCCATCTTGCTTCCAGGTAAACAAAGTGTAAAATTCTTATTGAGAAAGGATGAATAAACAAAGCAGAGCTAAATATAGAAACAGTCAACCTGTTCTGACAGGTAGGAAGAATGAGAAGCAGAAATGAGTTACTGTAATACACTCAGGGTTCTCTTTAACCAAAACTAAATCCCAAACAGAATACTGAAACTTAAAATTTTATAAAGCAAGCTGGGATGTGACTGCAATGTAGATTAGATGGAGCTGAATGTTGATTATTTGGACACAAGACAGATGCTTAAATTAAGCTGCTTCACATTTGTGGTGAGTGTACACATAACTTGCTGACACACTTGCACTGATGTGAAGTTATTTCCCAATAACTCATGTCCAATCCCCAAAGATTCCCTCCAAAGGAAAGAAGGCTGCTTAAAAGGGGAAAAAAAACCCCAAACAAACGCATAAAAAAAGTCCCAGTATTATAAAAACTAGGCAGTCATGGGATAACAGGAAAAGTCCTCATCTGTAGAGAGAACCAGTGAGACAGGAAATAAACAGTACAAGGTCAGTCTTCCCAAGAGAAGAACACTAAGCCTGCAGCCATCTGCATTAAGCATATATTGTGTTCATTACACCCACTAATGAATCACAAGGGAACAGGGAAAGATTACAACTGTTAAAAAGGGCTGGTAGATTTCAATACCATTTAAAACACAGTCTGGTATTTGGGCTGGGAAAAAACACCTCAACTTCATATGCATAATGATGGGCTTGGGATGATTCAGGAATGAAATCCTGGATTGACAGTGGACTGTTCTTATGAAAACATCAGCACAGTTAAAAAGCAGGAAGGGTGCTAAAAAATTATTACTGCAGAGAGTACAACCAAACCCACCTTTATTCATCTAAGAAACTCAATTTCATCTTAGAAGTTGTAAGTCTGGCCTTCTCCTCTTTAAAAAAGTTTAGCAAAACTAGAAAAGTTTCCAGGAAGGAGAACATAAGTCAATTAAAGGTAGGATAATGAAATAGAAGAAAATCAGGTTGGAGAAATACTAGAAGACATCAGATTAAACCAGCATATTTCAAGCTCAAAACAAGTGAGAAGAAATAGCTCTTCTTATCAAATAGCAACTTTCAAGCTATGTTTGTCATTTGTTCTTTCTTCTCTGATTTTCTCAGGCTGTTTCCCATTCACTCATGTTCCCTCCTCAGTTTGACAGAGTCACTGATATGGATGCCCTACAGGAGTGAAAGGCATTAAAGAGATAATGTGTCATCTCTCCCTGTAAATGAAACACAGCCAACCTAGAGATGAGAATTGGCCAGGCTGACCATGACACCATCCACCCACACCTCCAAGCCAGGCTCATCATTCCTGCAGCCATTGGACTTGCTCAGCTCCTGGCCACAGTGATGGAAGAGCTGAAGGAAATATCCCCAGCCAGACAGTCCTGTCCTAGTCAGCAAGAGATATCCACCTCTCACTGCCTTCAACCAAAGTATGATTTGTAAAAAATGGTCACACAGAGAAGCTGCTAATGTTAGGCACTCTGTTATTCCAACTATGTCAAAAGCATCTATGTCACTTGGTAGTTTTTGAAGTTTTTGAAAACTCTTTACATTATTAGAATTTAAATAAATTACATTTGATCCTGCTTATTTTGAGGCTAGCAGCAACTAAGGCAGCCAAGATCAACACCCTCTCTTTACTGAGCTGTCCTCTCATCCCCAAATCCAGTTCTGCTGTATCAGGCCTGCTGGCAATGAAGCTGGTCGCCTGCAGGGGCACCTCCACTTGTCTGTCAAGACACCAGGCAATAAGTGAAATGGATGACAGCCTCACCCAGTGCATGCCAGGTCAGGGTTTCTTAAAATCTGTCTCTTTCAAACTGATTAAGTGTAGTCTTACAGAGAAAGAAGAGAATCCAACTTGGTAGCAGACTGTTCATTAATAAAATACCATACTTCAAACTCATGTTTAAGCTTACTCCACACCTGAGTCTGCCATTCATAGCAATACTTACCCCATAAGCTTAAAAATAAACATTAAAAACCACCATAAACTTAAAAATAATAATAATAAAAAAGAGCACATTGAAAGAGTATGGTCGGATTTTATCCACAAGCTGTGAAAAAACACCACCATATACTTGCAAGAATTCAGGAGCTGTTGCAAAGTCTAGAAAAAAAAATTATAAGAAAATGCTGCACTTTTAAAATCTGGATTCAAACCAGAACAATAACATCAATGAAAACCATAGATGTCAGGCAGATAATTTTGCAGCCAGAAGAAAGACACCCCCCCTTCCCTCCATCCCATAATCCTCTTGAAAGACTTCAGCCAGACATAGCCAAATCCCAAAAGTGCTTAGACAGAAAATGAAGGAAAATTACTCATATGTAAGCTTTACAAAATACTAAATACTGAGTTAAGCAACAAATCTGCCTGGCAGTTATTAGTGCAATTATTTGGAACAGTAATGATAACAGTGAAAAGATCACATCCTGCCCAAGACTCTGAAACAGCTGCAATTTCTGCATCTGTTGCACAGACAGACATCAAACTCTGAGGAGAAGTAAATCATACCTAAAATGATTCACTGTGAACACTATTAAAATGTTACTCAAATATTAAGCTCATATATAATTACCATACATTCATGGTGCTTTCTTATTTTATAAGGCTGGCACTTTTCCTCAGTGACTGTCCCAACTGAGACAATTTAGGGCACTTTAATTCAGAAGTGTATTGGCACAATATAAATAGACCTAGCAACAGATCTTCCCAAGATGTCACATTGCAGATGCTGTTAAAACCAACAGAAAATACTCCTGACTGGCTTAAAGCAATTGGCATGTCGAAGTGGAAAAGGAATTATCCCACTGCAATGCAGACACAATGAAGATGCATACTCTTAAGGAACTAATTTTCATTGATTCCAAATGCATTTTCCATAATGCAAATGAAAATGCTTTTGTCCAACAGCATGCCAAAACACGAAACCTGTATCTTCAGTGGTCACTTCTCAAAGTGGGTGGTGTTTAGGTGGGGAAGGTGGCAAAGCATGAGAGAGAGGCATAGGCTGTTAGAAGAAGCTTATTTAAATCCAGTATTTGGAGGAGGTATGATTTAATGATTTGAAGAATACTCCAAAAATGCTTTTGATCATGACATAAGATTAAAAAGCCTAGGCTTTTCTGGCATAGGAGTATATAATTTTTTCTTCAGGATTATGGCAATTCCACTAGGGTACCTGTGCTCAGCACATCACACCCCAGCTACCCTGTAGCCCCAGTATGCTCCATCTAGCCAGCATCTACACCAGATACTCCCACCATTTGCCACCAGATAGATCCACCATTTGCCACAGATGTGCCCAAATCCCATCCCTAATCACAGCCAGATTCCCCCTCATGGCTGTGGCTTGGCTGAGACACACCTAGGGTTTGGAGGAGCAGCACTGGGTGTGGGGAGTGGGAAGGAGGGAGCCACAGAGGAGACAGCAGGCAGACACGAGTGCTGGCTGGAAGAAAGCATCTTCCTGTTCATTCCAAGAACCTTTAATTACATTTGATACATAGCAGGATCTCTGCCAAAAGATCAAAAGTAAAACCGTGCAAGAGCAAGCCAGCAATCTACAGTCCTGCATTGTATCATGAGTTACCTGTGCATTTGGTATTCCACCAGAAGTACATCACTGAGGATACCAAGACAACCTCTCCACATCTGGATAATGCAAGAATTCAAGCTGTTGTACTGTATCCATTAGGCCATCCAATGGGGGTTGATTTATGGCAACAGGATATACCCAACTAACTGTTAGTGGTAATAAACTAGATTGCTTTTAGCCTCAAAGTCCTGTGCAGCCTTAATGCTTCATTTATCACACACCTCTAAAAATGTGTCCTAAATTGACACTCATTTCATCATTGGTTTTTTTGATAGCATTCTTGATCTTGGTATCAAACTACTGCACACCAACAGTATCCTTCCTGCTTCACTCTCAACACCTTCACGTCTCCAACTCAACCTCAGTGTTTTCCAGAAAACAAGAAAAATACCTGTCTGGCCAAACCAGCAGTTTTGAACACAAAGCATCATTGTGTCATCCACAACCTGCCAAAGGAAGCAACACACAGAGAACATCCCAGCACAGGGACCATCCCAACACTCATGAGTTTGAAGGCTATGCAAAAAATAAGAACTCCACATATTTATTCTGACTCTTCCTAAATTTGGAACATCTGCCTTCACAAATCCAGCAGTCTTCTGAATGGCAGCATGAGATAAACCAAATACAAACAAAAGGAAAGAGACCAGTACACATAATTCAGTGACAGGTCACAGCAAGATATGGGGTATTTCAGGATTTCACTATTCTCACAACTGCTGTCAATGAACTGTAACAAACTATTCTCCAGCAGCACCTGCTAACAGGGAGTGGAGTAGCCAAGTAACTAAGCTATTCCTAAAGGGTTCACAAGTTAGCAATGGTATGCAAGAATATTTCTAGTATTGTACTTCAGAAACTATTCTGGATATTTTTGGGATCAAAATAGCTGGATAGGAGGCAGGGAAGAAAATTAGCCCCTTGCTGTTATGAATTAAGGTCTTTCTGAAATGCAGTTCTGCACCTTCTATTTTTGGCAGGATCATTAAAGTCACATATTTAGTTCCTGAATAAACAAAAGGAACTAAAAACACTTATTTCAAATTTTTATTTGCCCAAAGCAATTTCAATCAATTTATGTCTTTGACAAATATCTCCCTATATCAATCTTGCCAATAAAATATGGCACCTCATTGTGGTTTTAAATAAAATACTTCCAGGGACCTGTTGTACTGATATATCTCTATAAAAAGATACAACTGTGAGTTCTCTGCAAGTTCATCCAAAGTCCTAACTGTTGAGGGAAAAAGAGAAAGTGCACATCTGAAACTAATGAGAATAAGTATAGATGTCAGTATAATTAATTTAAGAACCTGGCAGTGCTTTAAAAATGTTCATTGGTACACCACCTATCCAAACCAATAAGCATTGTTCATCCTGTTATACAGATTTAGTGAGTAAAGGACAGTAAGGTCTTTTACATCACAACATGACTCACTGGCAAAGTCAAACAGAGGTGAAGCTAAAGACACATGGAGAAATGCAGCTTGAGGCTCAATTGCTCACCACCACACCCTACAAGCACCTGATTTACTCAGGTATCATTCATCTCATCTAGTCCAAGAACATGGTCAATTTGATAATCTGAACTCCAGAACATGCCACCTGTGACAGGGCAAGATGCTGAGCCTGGTGCTGGAACTACATCACATCAGCCAACATGGGAGCCCCACTAGTGCAGACAGCTTCTCACAATTTCTGTTCCTCAAAAAAGAAAGGACCTCTGTGAAAAAATCTTGAAGGAAAGCACCTGCATGATCAGGGAGTTTCCACTTTATTTTTGCCAATCATTTACTGGTTATTTCATTTCTTGTGTTCAAAGCCAGTCTCCTATATGAGGTTGGTAGCACTGTCTGGGTAAATATTAAGTAGCAAGGGAAAGTGAAAACTTCCCAGCTGAATACTACCATAAAAGTACTTCTTAAATTTTTTTAGTTTATTTTCAAACAAACAAACAAACAAAAACCAAAACAAACAAAACAAAACAAAAAACAAACAGGGAGAAAAGCAGTGACATTACTACAGCTGCTACACAATTCCCATTTACCCTTGCAGATAGGTCCTCATGGATAAACAGGCATACATCATCTACACACCAGGCATGTAAATACTTTATGTAGTAATCCAACTGAAGGTTTTGCTACATGCAGTGTATTTAACTATTTTTGAGCATTTTCTGCTCAGAAATTGTTATGAAGTTCTGAAGGAGAGTCATTACACCATGTCTTGTGGTCTGCAATGCAACTGCAGATCTTGCATGTAATCACACATCTCCAGAAACACTTTGTTTTCCAACTATCTGGAGAATGAAGATTACACAATACTTGAAACTTGAGCCTGCCAAAATAAGTTGTTATAAAACTAGCTGCACAGCCTGACACATCACCTTGAAAGAAAGTAAATAACATTCTCCTCAGAATAACCCATAGACTCAAACAGTCCTACCAGGGGATCTGATCCATGCCTAACCAACACTGCACAAGAGTTAAGACATGGTTACATTTTTCTGTCTTTGGACAGAGGCAGACTTGCTGATCTTCCCAATTACTCCTTTAACATTGGTAGGACATTCTAAGTTCATTTAAACAACTCATGGGGCAAAGATTCAGCGATCCACCTACTAGCAAGCTACTTTCTAACTCTCTCAGTGTTTTCCCTGCGAACAAAATGTATCAGTAGCAGACAACATGTCCTTTTGGTCATGTGCATTGCAGAAATACCAAGCAGAAACCCAAATAATCGCTTCACATATAATTATAAAAACATGAAGATACAGGTTATGCCTTTTTAAGAAAACAGAGCGCTGTCTACAGCCTATGCTGTAATACACACAACACCCCAGGGCACGATAAGCTCTTTATTAATGCTTGCAATAAAAAGAACACTGCAGAACAATGACACGCCGTAGCCATGGATTTCCACAATCAGAGCTCAACAAGCAGCCAGTGTGTACTCACAAGGTGTCGAGACCTCGGGGGGAGGCGATGTTTGCAGCAAACTAGTGGAAATATTTCCAGCGGAGTTTTCAGGTGATGTCAACAACAGGAAGGATGACTTTGAGCCAGATTTCCATTTCTCATCAGATGCGGCCTTAAAAGTTGGAACAAGAGCGTTACGACTCCTCATTTTCACCCCCAAACCTGTAAGCGAGCCCCTACACCGACACAGGCTCCTGTACCTGCGCGGCATCCCGGAGGGTCCGTGTCTGCCCGACGGGGGGGTCCCTCCCCGGGCTGCAATACGGGAACACTGTCACGACTCCGCCCGGGGGCACTGCCTTCGCCGCGGTCGCGCCCAGCTGCGGCCCCGCCACAGCCCGGCCACCTCCGCCATCACCTGTGCGGCCCCGCCGGGAGCGCCCCCGCCCCGCCCGGGCCCCCGCGCTCCCCCGGTCGCCGCAGCCGCACACGGAGCCGCGGCGGGGCTCACCTGCGCTGCCCCTCCAGCGGCGCCGCTCCCGCCGGGCCGGGCTCCGCTCTGCCCCTCCAGCGGCGCCTCCGCCGCCGGGCCGGGGCTGCCCCGGGGGAGGCGCCGCCGCCGCCGCCGTGGCCGCTGCGAGGGCGACACCGAGCGGCCGCGGAGGGCGGGCGGGCAGCGCCAGAGAGCCGCGCGCCTCCCGCCTCCGGCCGGCCCGCGGGACGGAGCCCGGGCCCGCCCCCGGCCAGGAACACAGGGCTCTGCCCCGAGCAAGGCTCCGCGCGGCCGGGACGCTCTCCTGGAGCCAAGCTCCTTTGCAGCTTAATGATGGAAGCTCATAATAATTTGCGTGGGAGCAGAAGCGCTACAAAACCACAGAATCAGAGTGGGTCAGGTTGGAAGGGACCGCAGTGGTCACCTGGTCCAACCTCCCTGGTTAACCAGGGTCGTCCTAAAGCACGTGGAACAAGACTGCGTCTGGACAGCTCTGTCCCTCCAGTGAGGGAACTTCCAGAGTCTCTCTGGGAAATCTGTTCCAGTGCATGGTCATCCGCACAGCAAGTTCTGTGAAGAAGAACATAAGTTCTTCCTTATGTTCAGGTGGAACTTCCCATGCACCAGTTTCTGCCTGTTGCCTCATATCAAGAACAAGAAGAGCCTGGCTCCATCTTCTTGGTAACCTCCCTTTAGATATTTATACACAGTAATGAGGTCTCCCCTCAGTCACATCTTCAGCAGCCAGGCTCAGCTCTCTCAGCCTTTCCTCATAAGAGAGATGCTTCAGTCTCCCAATCACCCTTGCTGCCCTCCATTGGACCCATAGCAGCTACATGTCCCTCTTGTATGGAGGAGCCCAGAATTGGACACAATAAAATTTCCCAAATTTTAGGGAGGCCAGATGCCCTTCCCTCCAGCAGGGAGCCAGTCAGTGGGCTTTGAAGTCTGAACTGAAGGACAGAGAGGAACACCTTGAAAGGTGACTGTGTCTGCTTGAAGCCTCACCCACCCCTCCAGCTATCACAATATCACTGGGACCTTCTGCTCACCCAAGTCATGTGTTTGTGTGGGCAATTATGGGTGAATGTCAGTAATTCACAAACTGGTAGGGAAGCAAGTTGGACAGGACCATCTGTAGACACTGGTAGAGCAGAAAGGAGTTTGTATGAGTAGGCTGAGTAAAATGATAAAAGTGGGATTGGGAGAAGAAGGAGAAAACAGAAAGCAAGCGGCAATGAAAATGAAAACAGAAAGCAAGATACAATGCTTGATCTCACATGCTCATCACTTTCAGAGGCTGTTTCTCTGGCTTGAAGGCATTCTCAAAATACTCTAAATTAACTGATGCCCTAAACAAACTAAACATTGAAGTAGCTCAGACACTTCCTAGTTATGTCATGAATATATTCTTTTGAATGTTTTTTCAGGTTATTCTACTTATGCCTTTTTCATTAAACAATTATTATGGTAGTCATCGTTCTGTGGCAATAGTCATACCAGAAGTTCACATTAAAACCCTTGGTGCTCCCCAGGAAAGACTGACTGACTGACTGACTGACTGACTGGATTTATTCTTCTGATGCCTCCCTGATCACAGCAAGGCTTTGTCAAAACTACAGCATTTATCTGAAATCTGGTGTCATTACTTAAGTTAAAGTGTAGTTGCTAAAACACATAAAAACACACTGTGATTCTTCACACTACAATTTTGTTTGCTCATTTCCATATTCAGGATGGGCTTACTTCATGTGAATTTTATTTAATTTGATACTGTTCAAAATTCTGATGTAGGAATAGAAGTATTTGTGTGAGTAACAATTAACCTGTATTAAAGAAGCTCCATATATGTAAAAGTTGGCAGAACTATTTTATGTTTGATCATTACAACTGAGAAACAAGATGCTAGCACATTGTAGAAAAAAGCTTTTTTGGCACAGGTCTGTCACCAATGTGACATTGTGAAATTTAATGGAAATTTTCAATCTTTAACAGGAACAGGATGAGACCCTATCATGAGCCTGCAAACCTAGGTGCAGATAGGTTCCTATTATGTGGATGTCAGTGGGACAATTCCCTGTACTTAAGTAAAATTAACTTTGTCAATGAATTGCAGCTCTCCATGGACAAAGTCCAGTCACATCTATCACTGTACATATCATATATGCAAAGATGCAACCTCTTATTTACCTCTGCCCTTACTGCAAGTCCTGTGACTGAGGGCTGGGCACTGTTTCATTATGTGCACCCAGCTTCAAAGTCAAATGACCTGACAAAAGGGAAAGAAGAAAAAGGCAGAGGGAACTGAAAACAATCTGGTGGCAAAGGGACAGAGGAGGAGCAAGTCCTGAGGCAAGTCCTGAGTCCACAACAGATTATATTGCCAAGGGATTGGCAGAAATGCTTTAGCCTTACTCTAAAAACCTATCTGGCAATGGGCCTGGAGTCTATGTGGCTTTGAACCTGAAGCTGTGGTCAGGTCACTGATGTCAGTTGTGGGAATGTTGTGGGAAGAGCTGCATTGCCACCAGTACTCTTTTTTGAGTTTCTACACCCTGATTTTCTATTTTAATATATCCAAATTATTCACTCTCTCATTGGTCATGTTTCATAACTTTCTGTATAAAAGAAACCTAATACAGACATTTCTGGGCAAGACCCCCTATCCAAAGCTGGCCTTGAAACCTAACAGCCCTTTGTGCACATAAGTGATCAGCTGGTGTGTAAGACAGATGTTCCTCCATTACACACCTGGAAACTCTTTCCCTCTTTCCATCAGTTTTCAGCATGCTAGTGGCTGTCAGGGCTGTCCCGAGACACAATGCTGAAAACTCACGTGCTAAAAAAATCCTGCTCCAAACCTAAGTCCTAATTCCTTTTACAGGATTTAACCTTGAAAAGTTTCCCATAATCTTTTAGTACATTGTTAATCTGTTCAAGCAAAACTTCAGGCAGGTTGATAAACTGAGAATAAAGGCAGGCCTTTGAATAAATTTGTATATTAATAGGCAAGGGGGATTTCTCCCACCTCTGAACAGATGTGTACCTCCATTATCTCTAGTGGGTTAGTGCAACCTGGAAGGCCTGGCGATAAGATTGTCATGCAGCACAGAGGTCAGAAAAATAATCAGCTGCAGGAAGAAAGTGAAGACTCCAAACAGAAGTCTAATCAATAAATTGAATGCAAGGAGGGAGAACGGGATAGGAAGAAGTAGAAAGGAAGAAACAGAAACAGAGGAATTTGGTGCTGGAGAATCAGGAATTCAGCAGCCAGTCACCACAGTGGGCAGCATGGGATGACAGCCAGGGACACACACTCTGGAGCTTAGACTGGCACAAGATAAGAAGAGCAGCACTGGAAACTCCTGAGAAGGAGCCTGGGCGAGAGGCAGGAGGTCTGTCCTTGCAGAGCAGGCCTGGAGGAAGCAATGACAGGGAGATGAGAGCACCTTAGTTTGTCAGAGTCATCAAAATTTCAACTTCTTCAGAGATTTCACTACTATGTCTCTTAGTGTTCCTTATTAAACAAGTTAATTATTTCTAAAATAATCTCTCTAACCCATACTGCAAATACATTACCTCCCACCATCAGTGCCTAGATTAACATTTTGGGCTTGCCCATGTGATGACATGGAAGGAGCATGGGGCAGGGCAGCAGGCAGTGCTTGGCAGATGAGCTGAGCAGCACCAAGCACACACTGGCTCTGCCCATGTCCTGGAGTGTCCCACATGCTGGAACTGTGTACAGATGATGCAGGACAGTCCCACATCTGTCTTTGGAGTTTGTGCAGGATGAGGTTGCAGGACTTGAGCAAGAAGAGGAGGCTCAGGAGAAACTTTACCACTCTCTTCAAACTGACTGAAAGGAGGTTGTAGCCAGATAGGGATCGGACTCTTCTCCCTGGCAACCAGTGACAGGAGGAGAGCACATAGACTTAAACTGCCTCAGGGGAAATTTAGGTTCTACATTAGGCAGAAATTCTTCACAGAGAGGGTGATTAGATTCAGAATGGACTGTCCAGGGAGGTGGTGGAGTCATCGGAGGTATTTAAGGAAAGACTGGACATGGCACTTAGTGCCACTGTGTAGCCGACATGGTGTTCGGTCATAGGTTGGACTCAATGATATCATAGGTCTTTTCCAATCTATTTGATTCTGTGATTGTAAGGATTCTGAGCAGGGATGCTTGCAATAGAAGCGCCAGGTGCCCTCTCGGTGCCGCCGCCGGGCACACCTGGCCGCTCCGCTCGCCCACCGCGGCGCCCCGCACGCCAGGGGCAGCGCCTCGCGTTTGCACGGCTCCTACGGGCGTCTCTCGGTACAGCAGGGCCGGGGCGAGCGGCGGCGGCGCTCGGACCCATCGGTGAGCCCGCAGTGCCCGGCTATGCCCGCCGGCGCTGGGGTGCCAGCGGCACGGCCGGGCTTGGGAGCGGGCCCGGGCGAGCGCGGAGGCCCCGGCGGCCCCGGCGGCCCGTGACCGGGCGCGTCAGGTGACGCGGGTCACGCCGCCTCCCCGCCCGCCCCGCCGGCAGCTGCGCCGCGCTCCGCCAGCGCCGTGCGGGGGGAAGGAGGGGAGCGGCGGCGGGCGCGGCGCCAGCGCGGGACCTGCGCCCCCCGCGCCCCGAGCCTGCCGCAGGCAGAGGGGCCGCGGAGCCCCGCGAGGAGCGCGGCCGGCATGAGCCAGGTGCCGAGGAAGCTACCGGAGGAGGAAGAGGGGGACGAGGAGGAGGAAGAGGAGGAGGAGATCGTGGGCTTGGCGGGCTACGCCGACGGGGCCGAGTCCTTCTCGGACGGCGACGCGGAGAGCGGCGGCGATGAGGCGTGTGAGTGCCGCTCGCGGCGGCCGCAGCGGCACCGGGGGCGGCGGGGAGCGGCGGGGCGGCGGCCGCGGGGCTGCGGGGGCGGCGGCTGGGGCTGCTCCCGGAGAGCCGAGGGGCAGCACCGGGCTCGGAGGGGGCTGCGGAGGAGCGGCCGGCAGCGAGCGCGGGTGTGGAGCGAGGCGGGGCGGGGGCCGGGGTGAGGCCGGGACGGTGGCGGGGGACGCAGGGCCGCCGCCAGGAGGTGAGGAGGTTTGGCGGCCCGCGGATGTGGGTCAGGGAGGAGGCGAGGCGCCCCGCGGGGTTTGGGGCACGGGGGGAGACGGGGCCAGCGGTGCGGGGAAAGACGAGGCGCCCAGAGGGAGGGCAGGCCCAACTGGGGACGGGGCTGGGCGCTGGGAGGCCGGGCGGAGCGAGGATGCTGCGGAGGTGGCCATGGCAAGGGCCGGGACGGGGACAGGGTGCCCGGTGGGTCAGAGGGTTCAGGGAGCTCTGAGGAAGGAGCAGGACAAGGCTGACAGGTAGCAGGAAGCGTTGGGAAAGAGGGAGGAGGCAAAGTGTGTGTGGTGTGTGTGTGTGTGTGTGTGTGTGTGTGTGTGTAATTTCTCATCAGTATTCTTCCAGTCTGGCGTGAGAGTTATTAGTTATTAGAGGCCACAGCTTGATGATGTGACCCGAGTGTGCCAAGGGTGGGGGGTTGGGTGTCACGCTATAAAAGGCAGCGGCCACACGCAGCTCTGTGTCCGGAGCTGCTCCGCAGCTGCGAGTGTCAGTCCCACAGTGGCAGGCTCTGCTGAATGTCCGTCTGTCTGTCTGTGCTTGTGGGGAGCCGCCTTACTCACTGCATGTCCGCGTCAGTATGGATGGTGATGCTGAGAAGGACGGGCTTACCAGGAAAAGCAGTCTCATTCAGTAGAAAAAGGAAATGCCAGCTCAGAGCCTGTTGCGTTCATTCAGAGCCTGAATTCATTCTTCTGAGACATATTTCACAAAGGAGCTTGGAGAACTCTCAGTATCACAGGATAAAAAAAGAAGTGCTTTTTTATAAGAGCATAATAAAAGGCCACATGCTTTAAGTCTATTTCGATATTAGCGTGCAGAACCCTTCTCCTTAAAGGCCCAGTCCTCCAGGCTGCCACGGGAGATGCTGCATTGACTAATGTAATTTTGGGGAGTGGAGGAAGGTCAGTGCTTTGAGTATAAGCCTTCATGGTTAAAAGCTATAGGAATGCTGGACTGTAAAAGCTGTAACTGAGATAAAATAAAGTCTTACTTAAACCTGCTAAAGAATTGCCTTTATTTTGATGCAAAGAGAATAAATTTTAATGTGATTCTTTAGTGCTACACTAGCTTAGTATTTTCTGTAGAGAAGTAACCTGTATACTGTCTTCAGACAAATTCATTTGGATATTTTTGAATAGGAACTTGTTAGACTGCTAAAAATTGCAATTGCTTCTTTACAGTAATACCAGAATATTGTGCTTAACAGAAAAAAACATTTACATCTGAATAGCAAAAGAAGACAGTACATGCAGGGACTATTTCACACAGGATTAAAACTGTCCAGATTCCCTGGTTTTCTGTTTCATTTTGAATTCTCCAGAGAAAGAGGCAGACAGCATCTGAACTAGAGGGGGTTGGGATTTGGCCCTGTGTTTTGTATAACACTGGGCTGCAGGGCAGGGGGCTTCCCCCTTTTTTTTGTCCTCTCTTCCTGGCTCTGTATGGCAAGTAGTCCAAAATTCAGTGTCACTGCCTCCACTTTTCCACAAAGAAAGAATGGAAAGGGCAGTATAAGAAGAACAGCTTCAGTGCATGGCTGTTGGCAGTGAAGAGAGAATCCAGGCTTAAAAGTAAAAGCATAATTTCTTCTTGTAAGTATGCAGAAGATTTCAAAACTTCACATTGGTCATCCCTCACCCTATACTGGGTTAGTGTCTCCATCTTCAGAGCTGAAACTATGGCTCTTGTCTTTTGTTTACACTTAGGGTCATATTCAGAGACCTTAAAACACTTAAATTTACATAAAGCCTAGTGATAGTTTTTATAGATGCAATTTAAAAGTGTTTAGAAGCAGGAAAGCCCTCTGCAGAGTGTCCCAAGGAAGTGGCTTTAAGACATACCCTTGCAGTGCTGCACTTGTGGCAGCATGGAACCTGGTCTTCTGGAAGAGACACTTCTGAGTTTTTTCTGTAGCCACAAGAATTTCTTTTCACCAGGTGTTTCTGCAATGTCTATGAACCCCCAGTAGCTGAACACCCTTCTTCATTGCATACAAGCTTTTTCTGTTAACTCTTTAGTCTTGGGCCATCTGTTAGCATTGAAGATGTTCAGTGCCTGTGTTTTGTAAGGGCATTGTCTTGACAGCAGTCCAAAGTGCTGCAAATTCCACAGTCACAGCAGTACTGGAAATGCTACAGGAATAATGGGTTTGAAGGTAAGAGTAGGAAGTTTGGAACTGCTACCTCTCCTTTGCATGGAAATGGTTAAAACTTAGTATAACTGAAATAGTGGGGGGAAAAAAAAATCATCATTAGCTGTATTTGTTCAAACCTAGACTAAGAGGCTTGTTACCTTGCAGTTGGTAACATAAGCAAAATAATTCCTTTTGGCTTTATATTACTTGAGCAGATGAGCTGTGGTGTTTCATTTGGATGTTTGAAAGCTGGTGGGATGTACAGAATATGGCATCCCCATCCCATATGCCCACAAAGCATGGGTTGTCACCTGCTTTGACAATTATTTGCAGTTGATCTGTTACTCAGGATGGGCTTCAAAAACTGCTTTAGTTATCTCTGTATATCTAATGGCATAAAGGAGATACTAAAGTATTAATTGTGTACTGGTGAGACAGGTTGGGAGTGCTGCATGCTGTTCTCAACTCCTGGGAGCTGTGCTCTTCTGCGTGTTGCAACGCATGCAAAACGCTCCATAGGCAAGGACACAGCTGTGGTTAACAGAAGTTCTGTAAGGAATTGAGTGCTTTTCTGGGGGAAAGTGCTTTTAGGTTTGTTGAGTTAAATTTGTGAATACTTCAAAGGAATGGCCTCTAACCAGCATGGCTTCTGTTCTTTATGGCTGCTTAGAAAAGTTGAAATATGAAGGGCTGTTGATATGCATTAGAGACTGGCGTTTTACAACATTTACTCTTTGCAAAAGTGAATGAAGCAGGAAATGTGTGGCATCTCACAATGGGGAAAATTACCTTTCCCATTATAGAACAGAGAAGAGTTTAGTGTTTCTCTTGGGCATATTATGATCTCACTCAGTAACCTAGTCTGGGAAGTTGCAGTGATACATCTACTGGCATTTCTGTGGCAAATTAAAAAAGGAGTTGTCATGTACTCCTGCAGAGGAATGTGGGCAGGCAAAGCATCGTCCAATTCCTTTACATATAAGGTAATCTCTTAACTCTCTCTGAGAGGGAAGTGCTGCAGAAGCCTTGCTATCTCGTCAGGTTTGGATGATACTCTTACATTTCCCTGTCTTTGAACTGGCAGGATTTCAAAAGCTAAGTAACAGTCCTACTAGCAGAAGAGCTGGTCTTCATTATTCTCATCGCTAATTCTGTGTGCAGTTGCAACTGTATTTTTTTTTAGTATGGCTTTAATAGAAAGGAATTTCCTGCTATTAAGCATTACAATCAGTAAAAATCTAACAGCCGGGAATAATTTTAATACCACAACGTAAAAACTCCCAAATTATTTAAGATATTTCTTCAGATATATGTGGGTTTTTAGATTGTTTCTCAAAGAAAAGGGAGTTAGGTATGTAGCTTGTCCTCTGGTTGTCTCATCAATGGTCAGAATCTTGGTCAGAAAACTGCTGTCCATCCTTCAACCAAGTCTGAACAAAAGACATCTCAAAGGTTATTAAGTTCCCACAAGTTTGAGGAAAACTGGCATTCAGAAGAGAGGAGAAGTTAAATGAAGTGTCCTCAGAGGGACAAGTGAGCAGTTTTGTGTGTTCACTGTGGCAGCAGCTGGCAGACGGGTGTACACAGTGTAGCCAACTGAAATGTGCTGAGCTCCAGATCAGCCACAGCATGTCATATCTATTATTTGAAGGAGATGTCATAAGACATACAGGAGGAAGTTGGTGTTTTTGTGGTGGGAAGAGGAAGGGGACACAAAGTACAAATCCATGGTAGATGAGACTTTGTAAGTTCAGTTGCATACAGAGCAAATGGGAGGCTTTTTATTTTTTTGCAACATGCAATAAAGCCTCAACTTGAAGCCTGTTCTTTACATATTTTTATAAAGTCTTTACAAAGCTTTGAATAAATTATTTTCTCTTCTTATGGCCAAAAAGCAGAGTGAGATGGAGTATACACCATTGACTCTTGCATATTTGGTTTGGTTTTTTGACAAGGCTGTACTCCCAAAACATAAAATATCTGTACATCATCTTAGAGCAGATGTTTATTATTCTTCTGGAGATGTGAAGTATTGTAGGCACATTTCTCCCAGCCACAGGAGTACTACCTCTGTTCAAGTTGATGGGAAGAGTAGAGGAGCATGTTGACCTCAGTTTCTTACTTCGTAAATTTGTTGTGTGTAGATCAGCAGAAGTGGCCATTGCTGTGTTTACTGGATGAGATTCTTACAGAGTTACCTATCCCTGTTCTGTCTGAAAGTGTTTCCCCTGTGCACATGTTCCTGCCTGGCAGTGTTCATGTGTGATAATTGACAAGAACACAGTCAGTGATAGTACCTGCCATGGTCTTTCAATTGCATTTGAAATGGACAGGATCCCACCGATAATGAGTTGGAAAACTTCTGTCAGTCACTGGTGACACGGACCTGCACTGAGTGGCACAACCTCTCACAAGGCCAGTAGATGGTGCCAGGACATGTTTTATGCTAACACTGCAATATATTCAGTTTGAGAAGCCCTACTTCTCTGTCACTCAAATTTGGGAGGCACAAACAGACCTGGACACGGTTCTGTACCCTCCTGGCAGACATTCCCTGCTCCTTTGGTTCTGAAGGCTTCAGGCACACAAGAAGACGCAAGATGTGGTCACCACCCCTGGGTGCAAAACGTGCTCCTAGGCAAAGGATTCCTTTAAGCTTTCCCTCTTCTTTTGGCTGATAAGACTATGTAATAAATTGGCAGGTTCAAATTGTTACTGAGATTTCTTGTTTTGGATTTTCGTATTTTGGGAGTAAAGCTGACCACATATGCTGGGCATATTCAAGAATGATGCATGTGAATGAATGTAAGCCAGATAAGTTTTGCAATTCAAAATTTATCCCAGCAGAAAAAAAGAAAAAGAAATGCAATGATGTATTATGTTGCGCTGTGAAGTATGATCTGGATAGTCTGTGGTGCAGTGGAAAGGAGTAGGTCTACCAAACCTCACAGGATAGTATGTTTAGTCTGTTGTGTGCTCAGTATTTTAAACCTGACCTCTCTGTACTCTGAGTTGTACTCTGTGGGTTTAGCACTGACAACTCATTTTTTTGTGCTGCTTGTGTTTGACGCTGCAGAGTCACAGAGGTGTTTCAAAGCTTTTTACATATAAGGGCAGTGCCATTTCACCTCAGCACCAAAGGACATTTCAAAGTTATAGGCCAACTAGATGCAGCAATTTAGACTTCTCTGGGTGTTTTGATTAGAGATAACCTGAAGCTAAAGTGTGTACAGGAATGGATAGCTACACATTCATGTCCTTACAGATATAACAGCATAGTTTACTGTTGGAACTACTTGATGCTGATATAACTGCATCAGCACCAGAAAAAGTAATGCCAGTTTCAAACTGGGGTAGGTAACACAATGAAACCCCTGTGTTCCCAGGCCTTTGTTTTGCAAATAGGCAGATGATATGCTGTAATCTTATTTATCGGATAACAAACCTTACAGATTGTAACATGAATTGCTGAGCAGCAAGTGAAATCCTAAGCACCTTAGAAAAGGACTCCTCATGAGCTCAGTACTGCTTACTGCTTACTCAGTAAGCAACATAGAAGCGCTGTGTGCCTGCTGAGTTGAACTCTTCCTGTAGCTCCTTGCATGTGTGATTTCATTTATTAGTTGATTGATTTTAGAGAAAGGCAACCCTCAGGTAGAAAGATCATGCAGAGGTACTTCACAGAGTCTTACTCTGTTCTTCCAGCATTGTGATGTAGCTATCTGCTGGAACGGGTATTTGTTATCAGATGATACTCTTTTAAAGGAGAATATATGTGGCATAGTGTTAATTAGAGTAAAATTAGGTATTTAAAGATGTCTATGTGTGATAACAGATTTTTCACATACAAACAGAGCAGTCAAACCTTCTGCAGTTTGTCTTGGAGGTGAGAAGTAGATTTTCTGATAGCATACCCTCAGGGGCAAATAATTAAAGTCAAAATGCCTGTAGCACTGCTCTCTAAGCTTAAACATTGGTAACACTTGCATAAATTAATATAAAAATTTCATGAAAATAAATATCAAATGCATGTTATCTGGCAGTTACTAATTATATTGCCATAGTATATTCCTTTTCTTCTTGTGTGATTTTATTCAGTTTTGGATTTCAATGATCCCTTCAGTACTGAAGTTAAGCCAAGAATCCTACTCATGGGATTGAGAAGAAGTGGAAAGTCTTCCATTCAGAAAGTTGTCTTTCACAAAATGTCACCGAATGAGACTCTCTTCTTGGAGAGCACAAACAAGATCTGCAGAGAGGATGTTTCCAACAGCTCCTTTGTCAACTTTCAGATATGGGATTTTCCTGGGCAAATTGACTTCTTTGACCCTACGTTTGATTATGAGATGATTTTCAGAGGCACTGGAGCACTGATATTTGTTATTGATTCTCAGGTAAAAAAAGGGGCTTTAAGCTATTTTTTTTCTTCCTTCAGCAATAGACAAATGGGTTGGAAAGTACAGGGTTTTTCAAAGCAAATAAATAATCTACATCACAAACACACATTAAAAGAAGCCATTAAAATTTGAAGAGCAGCTTGGCTATTTTTAATCTCTCTCTGCAGTGTGTTTGGAAGTTAACTAATTTGTTTTAACATCTCAAGGTTCTTGCTCAGATTCGTAAGTGCTGACAGCATGAGATTGGTGCACATGCTGGATGTAGGCTCAGGCTTCTACTTAAAAAACACTAAAAAAATCAAGCTGCTGTTGAGCTGTAGTACTATTTAAAAATAAGTATCATAAAATCTAATATATATTTTTAAATACTTTCCTAAGTTGTAGCTCTTCTTTTTCCTTTATTAGGATGATTATATGGAAGCATTAGCTCGGCTGCATCTTACTGTGACCAGAGCCTATAAAGTGAATCCAGATATCAACTTTGAAATCTTTATCCATAAAGTGGATGGTTTATCTGATGACCATAAGATTGAAACACAGAGGGATATTCACCAGAGGGCAAATGATGACCTTGCAGATGCTGGATTGGAGAAGATTCACCTCAGGTGAGAAAAGTTGCTGTGCAGTGAATGCTAAAGAGGAGAGCAGCTTATTTGACAAGTTACTATTTTCTGTCCTCTTGAACTAGCAGGCAACATGCTTTTGATATATGAAGGATAATCAGAGATACTACATTTGACCTGAGCCAAAGTATCCTATTTCTGATTGCTGTCTAGAAGGGAAAGATGGAGAGCTGCTTAATAACAGATGACAAACATGCCACAATACTATCAGGTTTTGCTGCAGTTGCTGTCTTGAAATAAGTTGGCTTGGACACTGACAACAACCAGTGGAGTTCCAGGCCATGGAGTGTATATGCCACCACATCACTTCTGCCTCCTTTGAAAGCTCTGTGCCACATGGTCCCCTCCCAGTCACTCATCCTCACTGCTGCAGCCTGCTCAGAGCCCACTTGGGAAGACCTGTGCTGTATCTTTGCCCTGTGTCTTCTGGTAAAGTGGGTTACTGTAGCAAATGGTGATAAGTAGAGGACTTTGCAGGATGGGAACCAGAGGACATCAAGTTGTCATGGCTTTCTGAGCACTTTAAAGCCAAGTACAAATATATTTGGAGAGGCCTGCTCCATGAACATGCCCGCTCTTTAGAGCTCGTAACTACTTGACTGCATCACTGCACTGATAAATGGGTCCACAGCTTTCAAAAAGTACATCACAATAGGCATACTCAGTAACACTCCTCTCCTGAAATTTGATAAATATTTTTGTAAGAATACCAGCGTGGGAGTTGCATTAAAAAGTTCTACATTGAGTTCTAGATTTCACTGTTCAGGCTGGGGGGTTTTTTAGTATAGAGATTAAGTCCTGTGTTTCAATCATATAATGACTTTTGATCACAGGGGGTAATTGCATTAGTGTAGGCACTTACTGTCTGACAATATTTTATTTCACTCATATTATGAAAGGTGCATCATGTTCACAGTATGTGGCTAAAAGGAAAATGTGGTGACATTTTTTTCCAGCTTTTATCTGACAAGCATATATGATCATTCTATATTTGAAGCATTTAGCAAAGTGGTACAGAAACTGATTCCACAGCTCCCAACACTGGAAAACCTGCTTAACATCTTTATTTCAGTAAGTACTTACTATGTCCTTTGTCTGTAGATCTGGCTGTGTCCAACATGCATGTTTAGATACTCTATTCACTGCCTTCTTAGAGATCATGAGCAATGTGAACTCTCAGAGAAATTATCAGAACTTAGTTGAAATGCACCCCCATGCAGCTTGGCCTCACCTCCATGTCTATTAAAGAGCATTGATGAGCTGCTGAGATACTCAGAGTATTTCCTGAGTCACATAAAGTGGGTTAGCTGCCATCACTTTTCTGCTTGTAACATCAATCTGAATGTTACAAAAGTCTGTGCTGCATGTATATGTTGAAGTTGCACTTAAACCTTGTATAAATAAATATTTAAAGGAACATCATCTAGTCTGACCTCATATGGGGAGCTGTCTGTAGTGCTTCCCAGAATTAATTTTACTTTGTATCAGAAAGTTTACCGAGCTTAAGAAAATCTTCTTATGTCATGAAATTTTTAGACATAGATTCCACCACAACTTTCACCACTTCCATAGTTGCTCTGAAGGCCAGTTAGGGAGTCTTGTATATCTAGTGGTTTGTTACCACTGGGGAAGAAGTTGCTTGCTCCACTCTTCCTGTATGTCTGATCCCTTCCTTTCCTTCGTACTGGCTCTGACACTCACTTGTTCCCTCATGGCGTTACTATACCATGCACTTATGCACTGCTTAATTTAGTTAAAAGCAGGTGATGGAGGAGTCCAACATGCTCTTTTTCTGACACAAGGTAAGAGATGGAAACATGGGCAGTGAGTGAAAGGGAGCACAGGGAGTAATTTGAAAAGGGGAAACTCCCTATTTTAGTGATCGTTATATCAGGTCATTGTGGCTCTGAAAACTGCACCCTTTCTCACAATATTCTAATTTTGTGCTTAGCATCTAGCACTAATTTCTGAAACTTCAATTTCCAAGCAAGATACTTTGTTGTGTCTTCTTGTGATTTTGACATAAGAAATTATTTAATATCATTCAACAGTTTGTAAGATAAAATTAGACTTCATGGTTTCTCAGTGTGGAAATGGATAGAGATAAAAGTTGGATGTGACAGGGAAAGCTAGGAATAGAGGAAGGTCATTCCAAAACTTATTCTCTTACTATTAAACAGCACATTTATATGGTTTCATAATGAATAGTTCCCTACAAAGATCTGTTTCTTCCAAAACATCTGGACTGTATACCAGTTATTATCATGAAGCCTCAAAACTCCATGGCGGAAAGGTAATGAAGAAATGATGACAACAATTCTAGAGCAATTAGACAGTCGTTTTGGCACACAGTCTTTCAGAGAAAGCTAGCTGAATAGCAGTCTTCCCTATGCCAGAGTCACTCCAGTCACTCTATGTGAGTCAGATCTCTTTATGGAGTCTCCTCACTGTTTGGAGTTGGTGAAGGGTTTGTGCAGAATCTCCACATGAACTGAGCACAGGCAGCTTCCTGAATGACTGATGCCAATTGCTCATGTGTCTGGAACACCCAGCTCCAATCACACCTACAATATCAGGTACAGATTGTAAGGAAGAAAAAGTATTTCAAATAAATGGGATGTCCAGAAAAGTGAGGGAGGTGTGCTATTTCCCCTGTTCAGTATGGGAAAAGTCTCAGACTGTTTCTTTGCTCCAATTTCTAAATGACCTAGGGCCATGTGTAGCTGCATCACTATGTCCTCAGTATGCTTGCTATTTTTACAAGTATCTTCTGTCTGCAGAGAGAGAGACTCAGAATGATTATTTGCAACCACAGGGAGATTAAACATCGTTCTCCTTCATACAATTAGGTAGGGGGTGCCTCTTTACCTTGGCAACTTAGTAGCAACAAATTTTGGCATGGATTTTGGTCACGCCTTATCGCAGGAAGCCAATGTGTTGGATATCAGGGCGGGGGTGTATTCGTGTTCTACTTCTCAGTTTCAGCGCATTCACGAGGAAGTGCTTTCATTTATGCCACAGAGACTTCCAACACAAAAAGCTGATGATTACAAAAATAGATCTGTGATCACTCTTAAGTTCACAGCAGGTTTTTTCCCCAGTTTATAACGCCACAGTGTGTGAGCATGTTTGAGGAACCATCAGTGTGATAATACTGCTTCTGCATTCTTTAATGTAACAGCTTGTAAGTCATTAAATAATTAGCACTAAAAATCCACCTTAATCTTATCTAACACACCAGCTTCATATAGAAGGATGCTTGTTTCTTAGTTACTCTGGCCTTATTAACCAATCAAGTTGTGTGACATGGGAAAGTGTATTTTCATTTGAGGTTGTTTGGTCTTTTTTGAGGGATATTAAAAAGTATGTGTTAAGAAAAACAATTATTATAGTAAAAATAAAATTATATACAGTTTTGATCATTTAATGATTTAAATTTTGTAATCTGTAAATTCAAATGTAGTGATAAAAATTAATTCACGAAATCTGCTGTGTGATGTAAGGCCTGTTTAAATAATTGTCTAAAATTCATTACTAACTGGATGTGACTGGCAATATCCTCTTAAGTTCTTTTGACAGTCGCTTTTTAGGGCCAAATTCTGGCTTACTTTCATACATTAAAGACAGAAAAATATAGGCCTGCTTACCTATCCTAGGAATTGGAGGAATACTACCACTTTTACTGAACTCATTCTATTTAAGGAATAGAAACTGTCTTCTACATCATCACACCCCATACAGTTGAGAGACATGGTTTGAATTTCAAGTACCTCATGGTTTTTACCTATCCAAAATAAAATCTCATATATTCATTGCAGATTTTTCACAATGGCTCTCTTGGTTCAGATTAACCATGGAATATTCTTACATCAATTCAGAGTGCCTTTAGCACATGTTGCATCTTCTCTGCAGACTGTAGGGTTGTGTCAGAGAGAACTGGTGTTTATTCATGCCCTCCTCTCACTTAATCAGTGTCAGCCTTTCATTCAGTAAAGAACCCACAGCTCCAGTAACAGAAACAGTTGATTTCTTATTGTAGTTTTCCCTAAGCATTAATGATGTAATGTCTCTTTGGCTATTACTTTTAATCCACCTTTTCTGGTTTTTTATGACTTTTTATTATTATTTCTACAATTTCTGTTTGGGTTCTTTTGTGGGCTAGGGGTAGCAGGTGGAGGGTGGAGTGTTGAGTAGTTTCCACACAAAAATTCTGGGAAATCCTTTGCCTTTTTGGTTACAGTTGTACTAAAAACCCTGGCAGATGAAATATTGGAAGGCATGTGGGTAAATTTAGTGGTTACTACTCCTGGCAGTCCATCCATTTCACAGAGGTTTCTGTTACCATACAAGTTCTAAAGAAGCAAATATGTGCAGTTTCTCAGCAGGTCCTACCACAATGGATCAGTTGCAATTGAAAACAAGCATAGTTTGAGTTAAGAGACCAATTTCTGCCCTTAGCCAGCAGGTGTAACTGCTGGCATGGCAGAATGTCTCAAGACATTCATGGCAAACGTTCAGAAAACTTTCTGAACTGTCACTGCAAGTACAGGCAGGCTGCAGCACCTGGAGCTCTGAGATGAAAAAATCACTTCTCATTTTTAAATGTTATTATATTGTCACTGGCATCTTAATAATTTAAAGTGCATCTTACCTGTACAGCTTAAATCATTGCTATGTCTCTCTTTTTGTAATACAGAACTTCATAATTGACTTCTCATGAATGACACTGCAGGGCTCAAGTTTCAGCTTCTTCTGTCTGAGATGACTTGTATTTTCAAATACAATTTTGGCAATGAGTTATAGCTATGTACTTACATGATATTTCAAAAGAGTCTTGTAATTAATCTTATTTGACAGCATATGTTGAACTGTGTGAGGTGCTGTCAGAATTACTATTTAAAAATAAAATTACAGAACTCCTATATGTGGCCAGAACAACCAGCTTAAATATGCATACATTTTTGTTCTTTGTGCTCAAAGAACATAGAGTCATAGAACCCTGAAGGCTGAAAGGCACCTTTAGAGATCAGCTGCTCCTCAGAGTCAGGCCAGTTACAGCAAGTTGGTTATAGCTGGGTCCAGTTCAACTTTGTGCATTTGGAAGGATAGAAACACTACAGATTCTCAGGTCAGCATGTTCCCAATCCTTCACCGCTCTTCTGTTAATTTTTTTTTCTTGTATCAAGTCAGAATTCCAGCCTGTGCCTTCAACATTGTAGTTCTGAGAAGAGCTTGGCTCTGGCTTCTCTGAACCCTTACATTAGGTATTTGTAGATAGCAGTAAGTCTTCTCTTCTTCAGGTTGAACAAAGGTTCAACCATTTCTCTGAGACTCTCCTTGTACATTCTGTGCTTCAGCCTGTTTACCTAAGGTATCCACAGTGTATACTTTGTTTTTAATATTTTTTTATTACTGACTTACTGAAATAGGCCACTCAGAGATTTTTTCCATTATGAAATACAAGAAATTCACCTCTCTACTCTGTTATTACTAATGGATGTTTGCAGCCTTAGCTCTGTGTGCAGTGATGGATGAATGATGCCTCTTGAAGGAGAAAATGCCCAAAATACTACTGGCCATTGTTCAGTAGCATATCTAGTGTTGGAAATTTTTCTTCCTATTTCAGGAAATATGGAAAGCAGGAGAGTCACTTTAGTTACTTAACTATGTGTTAAACAGTTGACTTAGAAAAGAAGGAAGGAAAAATGGAAAAGTTCTGTAACTGTACAAAAGAAGCAAAAACTATAAAAACTCGTTAGGGATTTTCAGTGTGGTTTATGGTGGTTACAGAACTACTGTGGCAGCAGTCCCAAACCCTGTTAAAATGGGAATCCCATTTCTGGAGACAATTCAGTTGGATGGAGAAAATTGCTTGTCTCCCCATATAGATGGATACTGAAGAGTATTTTATAGCTTGTGCTTTAGCAATTTTGGGAAATTGCCCATTTTTCATGCTGGGACAGGTGTGCATGTGTAATCCTTTGACATCAGCCAGCAAGGCTACTGTTTTCAGTTAAGAAGTACACTTTTTTTTTTTTTCCAGGAAGCAGAGGCTTATGGCAGTTTACCTTATCTACACAAAGAGTAAGAGCTAGGCATTCCTGGCTAGCTTCTCAGAGCTGTGAATACGATACATCTCCAGTATGGAGAGTGTCTTAATCAGCTTGGCAGGATCACAGGAACACAGCTGTCATCATTTTAGCAAGCCTTAGCATTTTAAACATGGCTTTAACTCCCAGTGCTACATGAAACCTGAAGGCACCAACACAACACTGGTCTCTCTCCTGTGATCCTAAAAGATGTTCTACAGAACCAGACACTAGAACAACTACAGACTGCAATGGAAAAATTTCTTAATTTCCTTGGAAATCAGTTCCTGAGCAATACTGTCTTCTTTGTCCATCAGTGTTTTCTTTCTCTTGTTTCTATCTTCTCATATGCTCACTTAGAATAACTTTAGATTGCCGCTTTCTTTTATGTCTGTTGCTACAATTAAAACACCAAAATCTTGAACTTGGAATATTTTTCTGCTCCCCCCTTGCTCTCCCTTATTTTCCACTGAAAAGAAATCTCTCCAGGTGGAGCAGTTAGGGAGTGTTACTTGGCATTATGTCTGCGCAGAGGCAGAAAATGTTGGAAGGTTTGTGAGCATTATGGTTTGCTACAAATACAACAGTGCTGTATGTACAGTTCTTTCAAAATGAGCTTGATTGCAATTTATTTTCTTTAGCCTAGACTTTTTGTATAACAGGCAAATAAAGAAACAGAAAAGCTTGGGGTTAATTTGAAAACATGGATTCCACTTTATTTTTCTTTTTTTCTTCTCTTGAATAGAATTCTGGGATTGAAAAAGCATTTTTATTTGATGTAGTCAGTAAGATCTATATTGCAACAGACAGCACTCCAGTGGATATGCAAACTTACGAACTCTGCTGTGATATGATAGATGTTGTGATTGACATTTCTTGTATATATGGGTAAGTAAATTGTGAATGTTTTTCATAAAGCTGTGTACTGAGAATCTGAATAGCCTCAAAATTCCAGTGATGTGGGTATAAACCATAGTGAGAATGGGTATTTTGCCAGGACAGGAGAGGAGAAAACGGCTGGCTTCTAAGGTTCCCAGCAACAAGCATTGTTCCCTGTTTAGTCCCTTTTGTGAGCATCTTCCTCTTTCTATGCTAATAATTTTATTTGGAGGAAGAAGTCAGAAGAAACCAACCTAAAATAAAAGGAAACCTCATCTTTTTTTTCCCTACGGATGAAATCAACAGAGGGATGCCTCCTGTTTTAAAAAGAAGTAGAGCCATATTGAGTTTTATTTAATAGCCAGTGGCCTCTAATAGCCTCAGAGAGTTGTTTCACTCTCATTTCAGTTCTCTGTTTGTCCTCTATTCCCTATATGACCTTTCTGGGTTTTTTTCAATTTCCCCTTTTTGTACACTAGCAAGTGGAAATCTCCTGGGCTGGCATGTACATCTCCTTGCAAGTTATGTGTTCAGTGGCTGGGCCCTTGGCCAAATGTAATGCCAGCCCTTCCTGGGAAAGGCAGGGGCACATTAAGAATTAGTGCACTAAGATGCTTACACTTGGATGCCAATGCACAACATGCTTAGAGAGTGGTAGGCTGGGCTAGCTTTGCATTTGTACCACTGACAGACTTTTTGCTCTCTGGGACGAGGTACAAGAGTGAGTCCTGGTGCACATGTGCAATAAGCACTGGAACAATAAACTTGAATACTTAACCTAAAATCTCTAAAGTTTGTATATTCTACTGTGTGTTTCAGATTTTGGAGTCATCACTTCAGTAGCTGTGTAAGAAATTGTTTTACAGAGGTACAAAATAAAGGATGCTGATTTTTGTAAAGGGAAGGATTCTGCTGTGTAGTTCAAAAGAGTGTGCATTTAATAATTACGTGTACAACACCACTTATGGGGCTCTTTATTTACAAAATATCATTCTGCCACTGTACTTGTGTAGCCATTTAGCCTTTATCACCAGAGATCTGCTTGCCATTTTTTAGCTACAGACTAAAGATGATATTACAATTAATTTTTTGTCCTCTGTTCCTGGAGCATCTGTGGAACTTGCCACTTTAATATATTGTTGAGACTAATTGTTCTGGGAGGTTGGTGATAACTATCCATTTAACAATATCTGTGTGTGCATTCAGGAATGAGGATGAAATTACAATGTTACAATGTTACAATGTACAAAACCATACTACAGTTATCATCATGACACAGCATCTGTGAACGAGAAATCTCTTTTCATAATATGATGTTGCAAAAGCAAACATCTCATGAGGAAAGTCTCATGATGTCTTAAACTATCAGTCAGCTGCTACCACTCAAGCAAGGTTACTGGGTTTGGAGTTATCCGTATAGACCTACTGTTTCACGTTTTATAAGTCATAATACAAAGCACTGATTTAAAAAAAAAAAACAGCCTTGTGGGAAATGGGTGGTAACTTACTGAGGAAAAAATCAGGTTCCAGTTCAGGCACTTGGCAATCAAACCACCTGATTTCTAGCCCCAGATCTAAGGTTTGGTGTGTGATATGATAAACAATTTAATCTCTTTGTCTTCTTAGTTTAATGGTGTGTAGTTTGAGGAAGAGTCTCCCTGAAAGATGAAAATGAAGATTTCATAAAGTTTGAGATTCTTTGGTGAGAAAAATAATGTAACAGTACTTTTGTTAACTAATCTGTTGTCTTGTCTTTTCTTGTTTGTTTGTTCGAATACTGCTCTTTAGGCTTAAAGATGATGGCACTGGAACCCCTTATGACAAAGAATCAATGGCAATCATAAAACTGAATAATACAACTGTCCTTTATTTAAAAGAAGTGACAAAATTCCTCGCTCTTGTATGTTTTGTCAGAGAAGAAAGCTTTGAGAGAAAAGGTATTTTCCCCTTTTCTAGTATTGCATTAATTTTCCCTTATATTAGTGAGTTAATGAATAACTGAGGTTGTCATTAGCTGATAACAGTTTCTAACTGTATCATAAATATTGAGGTAAGTACAGCTTGATAAACCTTACATAACATTTTTAAAGGGATGAAAGAACTTGTGCAGGCATTAAGATGGGATGAAATCATAAACATATTTGACAAATTTCTGATATTAAAGTATTTCAAAGTTTACATCCAATGCAGTAAAGCTTCCACCTGCAACTGTAGACTGTGTTAGTTTATATTGACTGGCACTGATTTGTACCTGTTGACACCAGCATACACATTTGGAACAGCTTGCCTGCCATAACCAAGGGAAAAATTTTGAAACATGTCTGCTGGACTGTTTGAGAGCCTGGTGAGCTTTTGATAGACCTTAAATTGGTCAAACGTCTCTTCCATACCCCTACCACCTTTATTGCCTATGAATGTTGAATGCAGTTGCTTTCTGTAGAAAGCATAAGAAGTGTTATTTCTGCATACTTACTAACAGCACTGTTTCAGAAGACACCATGTTGAATAAACATCCCTTAGGGTTTGTCCATAACTGTGTGAGGTTGTTGTGTCTGCATAGTTGGGACACTTGGTAGCCTTCACTCTTCTGCAGTACGGTGCTGGTATTATAATGGAGATGAGCTTTTTGTGCCTCATGAATTCCAAGTAATATTTTGTCTGAACTACAGGAAGACAGAAAACAGTTTCTGGGAAAAAAACCAAAGTATAACATGGTGGATTTAAACCACTTAAAAATATGCATCTCCTCTTAGGGAAACTAAAGTAGAAAATGCTGCAGTATTTGAGTTAAGAAAGCTTATGACATTAATATTGAATGAGGTCATGAGCTCAGTACCAAAATTATATTGTGATCTTACAGAATTGTAGCACTCAGTAAATCGTCCAATTGACTACCAATATGGCTTTACAGCTTTTCTGTGGGATTACATTCAGCCCACTGACATGGTAATGTTATCTGCCTATTATGTAAGTATCTAATCTAACAGCATGTCTATTGTGTTACTTTTTAATTACAGTGTAAGATGAAATACAGCTGGCTGAGATTTGGTAATAGTTCTATCAAGTATCCATTTCAAAGTTTATGTATTGTCAAAAATTGAAAATTTCTTAATTAATAGATGGTACTTATTTTTATCACAGTTATTCTGTAAAGCAGATTTCCAAAGTGACACCATATTTTTGAAAGATTTCAGTTTTTCTTCTGGTATACTGAGCACTTCTTCAAAGCCCTTTATTAAATTAAGGATCTGTTATCTGCCAATGAACTTCTATTTGATTTCTCTTAAAACATACCAGTATATATAGTAGCAGACGTATCAAGCTGTAATGCTTACTGAATTATTTGTATTTCTCAAATGTGCTTTTGCTTAGCACAGAAAAAATTCCTGGACAGTTCACTGAATATGACCCCCAGACAGAGAGTATGGTATTTCACTAAACAGAATATAAGCAATGTTTTCATTACCTTATTTATATGAATGTCTTTATTAATATGTAAAACATTTCTGTCTCTGTAGGATTAATAGACTACAATTTCCATTGTTTTCGAAAAGCCATACAAGAAGTATTTGAAGTAAGAATGAAAGTAGTAAGATCTCGAAAACATCAAAGCCACCTGCAAAAAAATAAAAGACCCACTCCCAATGGGACACCAAGAATGCCACTGTAACTGAGGTTTTCTGGCAATGTGGCAAGCAAAGTTTTCATGAAGTTGATGTGACTTCTGCATCTCATTGCACTGAGGGAAGAGGAAAACAAATGGGACTGATGTATTATATGAATTTTCCCTGAACGTTCAGAAAGCACTGTTTAAATATTTTTATCCAATCAGTTTTTTTCATATAGTGAGCACTTTGAGCAAAATGTTGTATATATAAACATTGAGGTGAGCACTTGTAAGAATTTTCTTAATATATGCTGTAAACCTTTTTCATGCCATATTAAGAAAAAACAGCTGTGACAGAAATACTGGGTACATAATTTGCACTTTTTCATGTTTTCCTTGTGGACTTGGACTTTGATAAACTTAGTTTTTATGGTGATTTTGATGCATGGTGTCAGGTAAAATGTATGCTGTAGTTTATTTACCTGCTACAATCAAATTGGTTAGTAAACAATTAAGAAAACTTGGTACAATGCCTTTTAAAATTTGTGACAGCTAATACCTAACATTCATACAGATCTAATTTCATATATTTTTCAATTTGTAAACTGAAGAATAATATTGAAGTATTACAGCAATAAGCACCTTACCAGGAATCGTAACTGGTAGGTAAATATTAGCTTTTATAAAACAGGCTTTTGGCCAAATTTCATCCGGAGTTCTTCTTAACACTGGTCATGCCCTCTCTTGGGTCTGGTTTTATTATTTACCTCAGCATATACCACTAAAATACCTTTCTATAAAAATGATTTTGTAAAATGGCTCTATGTTGCACTGGTATTTTTATAAGGCTTCAGAGGAGTATGTTGTATCTGTACAGCTGGATTTACATTGCTAAGTTTGTGTTGAGAGCCTGCGCGTGTACAGTTGGTGCAATGAAGAATCTGTATGTATTTCCACCCTGGCATTCTGATGTACTGATAAGTCATAAAGGTGTGAGCACTGGGTTCTGATTCCCTCTATCAGGGGTACATCTGTGATTGAAATCAAGACGAGACCATTAAAATGAGGACTGGACAATCTACCTGCTGTAATAATCAGCGTACATCACTACTTTTTATTTTAATATTGAACATGGGCAGATTTACCACAGGATCAGCCAGGACAGCAGAGGACTCTCAAACCTAAAAAGTAACACTTTCCATGTTCTGTATTGAGTGGTTTTGTTTAATTAGTGATACAAAATTATAATTTCTTGATGGAAGGGGAACTCTTAATTTTTACCAATTGCATGCGCAGTCTAATGGTTTTGTTGGCAGCTTTTGGGAGTGAGAAGAACTTGACCAGAATGGGAAGCAGCTTACTGTACACCAGAAACAGGTAAGGGAAAATGTACCTTATTCACAGCTAATCTGCCCCTAACCAAAATAGCTCTGGGGACAGGCAGGAGGATGGAACCAATGGCTTTGTCAAGAGTTGTGTGATAAGTAATGCAGTTCTAGGGGCTCAGAAAGGTAAGAAATACTGATAATAGTGAAAATCACTGATCCTGGTGCTGGTGACAAAAACAGTGACAGTAGCTGTAGTCAAATCAGAGTGTTTAAAAAACAGAGTTCAAATTCCTTTTAGTACTGTCACCACCCATCATCTTAGTTGAGGGCAATTCTTCTGACTAGCCCCTCAGTTAAAGTAATGCAAAGCTGTTTTCAGAGTTCACCAAAGCAGTGATGGGTAAGAGACACCTTTTGACAGCTTTCCAGTCCACAGGACTTTCACTGAAGGGCTGCTGTAATTTCTGGCCATGTGTTTGTCTTTCATTTTGTTGAGATTCCCCCACTGGGTCACAATCTCTGTCCTCCCTTTGCCCCACCAGGTGTAGGTGGCTATGTGGGACTAAGAACACCTACCAGGCTGGGCCAGATAATTTTGTTGTTGTTGTTTTTATGTGTAAATTATCTCTTCATAGTGGCTATGGTATGAGTCATAACTAAATGTACCTTCCATAATTTGGCCTGAGTTCTATGTAGCCATGCATGCCCTTGTATTAGAGACTATCACCTTGTTTAAGACAGTGAAGTTGCCTCTTGTAGTCCCATCTAGAATTTGAAACAGACTAGCATAATTTAGTGAAGGTGATTTTAGCCAACATAAATTTTCCAATTTGATATTATCAGAGTAAATGTAATTTTCATCAGGTTACTTATGTTTCAAATATAAAATTTAAAGAATGTTAAAAATTCATTAGTTTTAGTGTTTAACTTTTGTATTTTCAGGTTAGGTGATAACTCATTTCACTTTTGAGTAATCATTTTCTAATGTTTTAGCTGAAGTGATTGGACACTGAGTGAGGCATGCAAGGTTCTTTTTACAAATATATTCTAAAACTTGCTTTTTCTTTAAAAAAATCTTTTAAATTTTATTGAGATTCTAGTTTTTCTTTTAAAGAAATTAAATACCCCATGTGCTACAAGAGCCACTTAAAGCAGTGTTGATACACCTTTTCTAAAATTAGAAATTGTGGAAGAAGTAATTACTTTCCAAATAGTCCAGTATTTCTAAAGTACCTGATCCATGAGTCTCCATTTCTTATTTAACATTGAAGTTGACTAGAAATGGTAGGGACTATTAATGAATAAGCCATGTCTTTTTAATATGCTGGTTTACAATAAACCCAAACCAATTTAGTATCCTGTAGACATTTTAAAGTCAGGAGCTAGATAACTATAAAATACTGTTTCCAAGAACTTGTTATAGTTGAGGAAATCCCTGTAAGTAATTCAACAGGCAGCAGCTCAGGCAGCAGAGTGTGTGAGGGGTTCTCTGAAGGGTTCAAATGCACCTTTGAGCATGCATTGGAATGGCTATTTAAAATGTTACAGTGCTGGAATATGTTTCTAAAATCTGGTGATTACCAACATGCTGTGCATTAGCATGGAAGTGTAATTGACAGGAGCAAACTACTCTGATAAAGCATAATTCACATGGATCATTTGAGCTCTCATGTTTCATGATAGAACAGGGTTGTTTTTTACACTAAAACAAAAATTCTGTGGTTTCTTGCATGTGAAATTGCACTCCTGATGATTTGATACTAAGGGAGCTCATTCTGTGAAAGTACTGCAGCAATTTTTAAAAGAAATGTTGACCTATGAACTCCCTCCATCTTTATATGCATCATCAGAGTAAGTGGAGGAATTAAAGAAAATAACCCATAATTGTATACAGTAGCAACTGTTTGCTTTAATAACATATTTATTGTGCTGTCATTTGCAACAGTCATTGTAGAATATTTTTTTCTCAAATTGAACACTGGGGTTTTCCTATTTTTGTACCGATGATGTACATGACATCATGTCATGATTTTTGTGCTGCAGCTTTGTCCTGTTAGATGGACAGATACATTAACACCAAAATTTCTTACTCAGATTCTAAATGTTTATATATAGCTGTGTGTGAATTTACTCAATTACAGATAAACACATCAAATTCTCCTATTTCAGCTGTGTGGAAAATCAGAAATAAGCTTGATTGGGAAGTTCTTTTGGGCTCCTCTTATATGGTGGCATATGGTTGACATCCCACTTGATTTCTCACTGTATTAATATTTGCATATTAGCTCATGCACATATCTTCAAATAGCTACATTTAAAAATGACACTAGCAGATTGCTGCTTTTAATTTGTTTTCTCCCTGGTATCTGTGTTACGTTTCTCAGTTTGCTGTCTCTGAATTTCATATTTTGCTGTAACCAGGTCTGATACTCAGTTTCATTGGTTCCTTCCAGCCTATTCCCTTTGGTTTGTAGGCATTATGAGGCACAAGCTAGGTCTTGAGCTAAAACCTACTGAAAAAATACTGAGTACAAAAAAAATCTAAATTGTAGAAATCCATTACATGCTATAACATCCCTAAAAAGACTCAACATATTTATGTAATCCTGGTTTGTATGCATGCTATAAAATATGTATTGATATTGAAGTTACAGTTTATGTCCACAGTCAGATTTTAAACATTTCTTAATCATGTCCAGAACGTATTTTAAAATTTAAAAAATATATAAATATAACCAGGACAAAACCCCCTAGTGCAGCAGTTTATCACAATGTCTCTTGGACTAAACTAACATATTTTTGATAAGGTAAAAGATTTTCATGAGACTAGTCAGAGAAGATACTCTACTGAATATTCCCCTGAATACCTGGACCTGCTACAAGTAAGAGGGATTATTTATTTCAGGATTACTGAATAGCAGAAGTAAAAGAGAAAAAAACCCATTGATGTCCTTTCTTTAAAAAGAACCAAACCAAAAATAAGAACAAGCCAACAACTAACATGCACTAGCCTAAATTGAGAAACTGGGATTAGACACATGGATGAGTGCAAACATGAGAGGCAAGAAAAAAAGTACAGAGTGGCCAAAGGTACAGCATATAGGCCAGAAAATTATTCAAGCTGCCTTACACAAAATGTTCAGGGTGGATATTTGGAGGAATTTCTTCGCAAAAAGGGTGATTAAACATTGAAATTGGCTGCCCGGGAGGTAATGGAGTGATTAAACATTGGAATCGGCATCCCTGGAGGTATTTAAGGAAAGACTGGACATAGCACTTAGTGCCATGGTCTAATTGACCTGGTGGTGTTTAGTCAAAAGTTGGACTTGATGATCCCAGAGGTCTTTTCCAACTGAATTGATTCTGTGGTTCCATGAAAATATAGACCAAGGAAAGATAATGGGCACATTACAACAGTGTCAGCCCCAGGAAGGTAGTGTGGATGAGGTCGGTTACACCACATGGTCCTCAAAGGTCCAAGTAGTTGACAGGGAAGAACAGGACAGTATCAAAACTGCCTTTCCTATTTCAGCAGGATTTACCCCTTGTGTTTTTATCTCCATTCAGTGCAAACTAAAAGCCATTCTGAACTGTGCTAAACTGTAGTGTCAGTACAAATATAACTATAAACCATATGAATGCATTCACACTGGAAATCAAAAATAATTCTAAAGCAGGAAAGCAGCACAGGGAGAGCAAAGAGCCTGACTACATCCAAGAGAAACCTCTCCTTGTCAGGGAAAATGTGTGTAAGTCATGATGTTTCACTTCCTTGAGCATGCTAGCATCAGGGAATGCTATAGTCTTGACTCACTTTCCCATCAGCACTGCAAGTTTCTGACCCAGATGAACCTGTGTTTGCATTTAGGTGTTTCTGTGTCAGGTAGGTGCCCCCTCACCCAGTTCAATCCACGCATCACTGCAAATTCTTGGTCCTCAAAAACCTAGCCTGCCTCCTTACTCCTTCCCACACAAACCAAGTCTCAAACCTAGTGCATGCTTCTAGGTAAATACTGCCCTAGTCCTTCCTCAGCTTTCTGTTATCCAGAAAGAACAATCATCCAACAGTTTGGGAGCCAGTAGTGCTTTCAGACTCCTTCACAACTAGTGCTGCAAGCTCTCTTCTGCAGCTGGAGCTCCTCTTAATGCTGCTGATAAAACTGCATAATGGGATGGAGTGATGGATGCCCCAGAAATAAAACCTTTCAGCAACACTTCTGGGGTTTCTAAAAGCCCCACTATCCAGGGCCATCATTCAACTCCAACTTGTTCTGAGGTTAAGTCAGCTGTGGATTGAATTCTCCCTTTGCTTATGCACATCCACCTCTGGGTTTAGGGCTACTTTGATAATGAGAGCCATCTGGGCTGTGGGAAATGTAACCTGTTTCAACTCCTTTTGCAAGGTAGTATGCAGAGAGAATGGATGTGCCTTCTGGGAAAACAGTAGTGCCAGATCTAAAGGTCCTGGGACCATCTCTTGTCTCCAAAACCTGTGCTGAGAAGTGGAACCATACTCTGTTTCTCTGCAATTCCCTTTTCAATGACTGAATTGTCTTCTGGTGAGCCAAATGGTCTGATCCACAAATTGCTTCTCTTTCAATACTCCTTTGAAGCTGATTCAACTTCTTTGGACTGTCAGTATGCCATCATGCTGTCTTGGTCTCATACCCTAAGTGCTGAATGCAAGTTTTGCAGCAGAGACACTCAAATTAATTCACTACCACCATTCCTGTTCCCCTTGCTCAGCAGTGTTTCCAGCTCTGTTCCTTCAGTAATTTCATATTTCAATTCCACATTTTCTGTCTATAAAGCAGCAGTTGTCATTCAAGTTTTGTATTCTTCATGAAGTCTGTTATGCAGAAACTTGATTATTGGCTTTAAATTTAGTATTCTCTTGACAGATTATAAATGCCTTTCTGCTTTACTCAGTACACCCTCTCCCATGAAATCTTCCAGCTCCCATGAACTAAATGGATTCATAAAAGTTCCTTAGCATGGAAGAAGTTCTTTCCTTCTTCCCTCCCCTTTTTATATTGCTACCATTAATAGTCCTAATTAAAAGCTATAAATCTGTAATTTGAATAGTTATGACAACACCAGACTGCACAATTGTTTTAGCTTTTGTAATTTCAGAGTAAGAGTAGCCTCTGCAGCCTGCATCTCCTGTGAGTCTGTATCCTCGTGGGTCACCTTGCTAGACACCTTTCAGCAATGAAAAAAAAAGCCTGCAAGCAGATACAATTTACCAGAGTACAGTAATAATTTATTGGTTAATATAGGTAGCTGTGATTAGCAAGCCAATAGACTAAGCATTAACATGCTCACGTCCCCATGCAAGACAACAGATGAGTATTCTCTGGCTCAAGTGTCACCACACTGCCATCTTTTGACTCTCTGCCTTTTCCTTCCAGCATTTTACAGCTTTTTAACACTGCTGCCTTTTCTCTGGACCATATGTCAATAGTCCAACCTCCATCTCTTGGTCTCTCTTGCCTTATGTGGCTCTGCCGTGCAGTTTTCTCTAAGAGTGCCAAACCAAGGTTCTGGGATTGAGCCCGACCAGGGCTGGGCTGTGGAGCCCAAGCAGCTGAGAGTGACCATGCAGAGGAGAGTGACCTGGTATCAGGCAGTGGAGATCAGGTCAGTACAGTCAGCTGGAGCCCAGAGAGCAATGCAGTTTGCCAGAGGGTAGGCATATTTGGTCAGCAGAGCCACTCTCTGGGCTCTCCCAACTGTTGTGATTAGGGCTTTAGTCCAAGTGTCCACATGGATTCCTTATGTTATTGAAGGCACTCTATGCACTTCACCTGCTGCTGCTTTGTTCAGAATGGCAACAGTATCCCATACCTTTCTGCTCTGTATGGATATCTGGCATACCTTAGGATACCTCAGACAGCATCAGATGCTTCTCTGTGCAACTGAACCAAGCCACAGATTTCCACTAACCATCTGAGAAACTCCTGTGTGTCCCAGATATCTACAAAGGGCCGGTGAAGACAGCTGGTAACTCAATATATCTTGGTTAATGACACAGTAAGCTAACACCATTTGGTAAATGCTTTTTGAGGAACTTTAAATAAACAGCCAGCTCACCAATCCTTTATTTCTATTGCTGAGTCAGTCAGAGCTGTATGTAAGCAGCTGTATGCAAGCAGGAACATGCAAATGCACATTAAAGTGGTGAGTAACAGTTTTGGAATGGATGGGGTGGAAGGACTTACTTGATAGCAGTCCAACAGACATAACCCTGAGTGCTTTTCCTCTGCCTGATGTTTAATTGTGAGAACCAGTGCACCCTTCCCAGAAGAAAGCTTATGGGAGTAAGTTAAAATGAAGGGACATGCAGAGGAACTCACATACGGAAAAAGTGACAAGAAAATCTGGGGCCTGAAGCCCTAAAGAGATCATGAAAAACTGGCCGCATGGGTCAAAGGCTATGCCCCGCCTTTTCTCCTGAAATAGTGGCACTGGAGCAAAATATTTGTAAATTTTGGTAGTTTGCAACTGCCTCCAGCTAAACAGTGTGCTCTGCAATTTGCATGGTGAGGAATAAGCACCAGAGAAAATTTCTGCCGTTATCAGTAGCTGCTAAGGACAGAGTAACTAAATCAGGGAGGTTCAGAGTCGTGAACAGCTGTCACTTGGACACAGATTCAGCTTTGACTTGTGGCTTTGCACATGTCTTCTGAACCAGGAAATCATCTGAACTATTACAGCAATGATGCCAGAAGACTGTGAGTCAACTGGTTGGCATGATTCTGCTCATTCTTCAGGGAGTAAAGAAAAGGTGAAACATATGTACCTTTATTTTGACTTCACATTGTGAAACATCTTATTAGTTCACACTAACTCTGCACCAATGGTCCAGATTGGGCACTTGCTTGCTTCATCAATTAAAGCAATCTGGTAACTTTTTTCCCTACTATCCTTCTTCATTTCTGAAATAATGCTAATTAAAAGTCAGCTGGCAAAGCCCCCCATTTTGTGAGATGGTTGCCTTAGAACTAAGCTTGAAGAACAGACAGTTAATTGCTTTCCTGAGAGGCACCATCCATATGTGCAATTGCTACAGGGCACTGGTTACACAATGCCACGCTTGTTTTTATTGATGAGGAGGAGGTGCACTTGTTGAATCCAGATTTACAAGGTCTGAATTAACACAGAGGATTTTAAAAGCTGAGACTGTATTAGTCACAATGAATACCATGATGATTTCTCTTGCAAGAGAAATCATACTAACAATATAGGCATGTGAATATTAGATTCCTTAATTCCATTAAAAATTTAATTCTGCAGCCAACTGTCTGTATTGAAAGGCTAGCATTATAAATGAGGCAAACCCTTCTACATTTTGTGAATTCATAACAGCGGGGCGTGATTGCTCTGTACAAAGAACTATTGTACTATCATAAGCTTCTGTGATCTCAAACTTTGTCTAGAATAAATAATTAGTACCTGAATTTATGAGACAGCCCACAAAACATACAAACCCCACTCTGAACTGACTTTAGATAATCACCTAACATATTTATACACTCATCTCATACCATTATATGACCTGCACAGAGAAATAAATAGTAGTTCAGTGTCACATAACCTAGCATAATTCCCTGAGATTTGTAAGAACATACACTGATGCATCCAACCTTTGTGCAAAAACTGAACCCCTGTGTCACACAGGTGTTCTGCCCCCCAGAGAAAGAAGAAGTTTTGGGAGTAACTCCCTCTTTGTGGGCTCCTGCTGGATGCTTCTTACTGTGCATCCCCCCAACTCTGCATGCTCACTTTGTGATTCCCATTCCTACTGGCTGAGCTCCCTTGGAGCTTTAAAGTCAGTTCATCAAGGATCTTACTGTTAAAAATGAGAGGCTATATTGACTGAAAAAAATGCTTGTAATTCTTCTAAACTGAGGGGAAATGCTGGATATAGTTCTCTTAGGTATAGAGAGCTATGTACCTCAGATGCAGCTATACATACATACATACATATATACATACATTCATATAAAATACCTATGTATACATACATATAAAAATACCTAACCAGGGTAGTCTAGAACACAGAGGACTTAGCTTAATCTCCCTTTACAGGTAACTGAAAAATGCAGGAACTTTTAAAGCATGATTTGTTTGGTGTACAGCTAACATCTATTCCAGGCAAGAGGAGCTCCCAGTTCTCTCCATCAGCTATAGAGTGAGCCTCAGGAATCAGCTCAGAAATCTCTATCCATAGTTTGCAAGTGTTCAGCAGAATTTCACCCATATGTTAACTGTGACTTGGCCTTTCTTTCACAGTAGAAACACCTTCAATTGAAAAATTATTCATTTTATCAAACCTTATGATTGTCATTAATTTTGTCCTTTTTTTGGTTTTTTTTTGCACCAAAAGGGCCTATATGCTTACTTTGCTCTGAAGCTAGATGGATCTGTTAGAGCTTTCATCCAAAGATAACCAGAGAAAAAAGTACACGTAAACATGGGTAAAAACTTTCAGCACAGATTCAGTGTGGCATTAAGCAACAAAATCTTTGTTGCAGCAATGTTCAGGCAAACTTTCAGTTTCTATGTGCTTCAGCTTGTTTATTTTTTCACCAAGTTAGATCATATGACAGGATACACAAGCTACATGAAGTGCTGCCAGCATGTAGAATTTGACTGCAATTTTGCTACTATATTTGGTGTTTGGTTTTAAAACCCCACAAGTTCTGGTACAAAATGGCTTCTTCCTGCAAAAGTCTAAACAAAAGGCAGATGAAAAATCCGAAGGGTATTTTTAACCAGAGGCAGGAAGAGGAGGGAGGCTGCTGCTTCTGGACTGGCAACACTGACTGTGCATGAGCTCTGCAGTGCCTCATGTGCCCCAAGCAGCTGCCGAGATGTGGGGTTGGGAATTAATCCCCAGATCTCTAAGTGTATGCTGACTACCTTGCAGGAATCAGCATTTTCATCTGGCAGCATTCACCTCCTGCAGCTCTGACTTTTAACTAATAGTACATCTGAAAATTAAAGCAGTCTTGTACTGCTAGCTCTGCACAATACCTCACGGCAATTCCCCCAGCTCCCAGCCAGGCCACTTTGTAGCTTACTTAAATGAGGAAAATGTGCACCTTCTTTCAGGGTATTTCTCTTGCTTTCAGTTTATTCAGTTCATTTTCAACAGTGCTTAGTTCTCATGCAGTTAGAGTGACTATATATCTTTTTTTAGCTGAAAGCCCAAGTTTCACATTAACTGCAGGTGTTTCCTCCTTGAACTATATAAAAGGACACTCTAAGTGCATCCAACAAGGGTCAAAGGCCAGAGCCCAGAAGGCAGAGCTGAACTCCACTATTCTGCTATTCTGCTTAAGTAGTTCATAATAACTACCACTTTATACTATTCATATTATAATATGACTCAAAAATTATCTTCAACCAAAATAAATTCCAGAATTTTTACATGAAAATCCAGATTTCTGAATGGAGAATACCTCTCTCCTACTTTGGGGAAGGGCACAATTTAGTGACAAATTGTCCCAATGCCCTTCTCCATCTGCACAGCAAGGTGGCTCTGGAAGACAAGGAAAGATACTTATGACCAAAATAGTTCGTGAACCCAACAGCCAGTGCCTGCAGCTCACCATCTCAATCGGTCAGATCAACCATTCTTGGCTAGAAATGCTGAAATGTCTTCAGGAGTTGTTGGCCATTTAATGTATCTATGGTGCTTTTGTTGTAAGAGGGAACCCCAAGGTCTGATGCCATCTTTTCCCATCTCTATACATGAATGACCCTTTATATTATCCATAGTGCTTTGTCCTGTAAAAAGGACAATCACTTTGCCCCTTTGAAAATTTTGCTAGTTGTTCAGGAGGAGTAAAGTTGCTTTCTTTACCTATTGCTGTTACCACATCACTGTGCAACAGGACAGGAAAGGAAACACTAACATGGTGTTTTGTAATATTGAGAGAGAACATGGTGGGGTGAAAAATATGTACCTACTCAAATGTTTTATTTACAACTGTTTGCCATTGCTGTTCAATCAAAGTGGGAAAAAGAGAACTAAGACCAACAACAAAAAATTAATTTAAGAGGTTGATTCTTATTCACAGCTTGTACTGAAACAAAAGGAAACAGAGACTGCTGAAATTCTGACCACTTTAATTTAGATATTGTCTCAGCTATATGCTCTTAAAAGTTCTATCCCAAGTGTATTGCACCTATAACCAGGTGGAAGAGAAGCAGTTGAGATGTAAATATCTCTCCGTCACTGCGGCATGGAAAAGGTGACAGTCAAGTCAAGCTCTTGCTGGTAATACTTGCTAAAATAACAATCATTGACATATGACAACATTTCAGTCTTTCATGATCCTGAAAACCAACAAACAAGATGCTACTCAGTCTTACAGTGAAGTCTGTTGGGCGGGGAGTGTGTTGTGTCTGTGGGTTCCTGGAAGCCTCTTTTCCAAGCCCCCAGTTTTCAAACCCGCCGAGGCCCGGAGGCACCTCGCCCCATCACCTCTGCGGTCGGGGCGCACAAGGCCCATTCCCACCCGCGCAGCCACCGCGGCCCGGCCGCCGCAGCACCCCGTCCCCGCCCGGCTGCCGTTCCGGGGCCGGGCCCGGGGCGGTGCCGGCTCGGCAGGTGCCTCCCCCCGCGGTCACGGCGGGGCTGTCGCCGCCGCTGCCACGTCAGGGGAGTGTCCCGCGGCGAGGCGGGCTGGGCCGGGGCCGGCCTTCCTCCTCCGCCCCCTGCCCCCGCCGCCGGAGCCGCCGCGGAGGGAGCGAGCGGTGCCCGCTGCCATGGAGGCCCGGTACAACCTCAAGAGCCCGGGTAGGCGGCGGCCGCGCCTTTACGAGCTGTCCGGGCCGCTGCGGGCGAGCTGGTCGCGGAGGGCTCGGGGGCCGGGGCCGGGGCTGGGGCTGCCGCGGGGGAGGAAGGCCGGGGGCCACGGCGGTGGCGATGGGTTCCCTGCGCCGGGGCGGTGGCGGCGTTCAGGCGGAGGCCGGCCGGGTTCGGTTCGCCTTCGCAATGCGATGGCGTTGATACCTTCCTCCGAGCTGTAATTCGGTTCAAAACACCCTGACCGCCAGGTCTGTGTGCCCACGCGTTTTGGTGGATCGTGGAATCGTACCTTTGAACGTTTAGTCAGGTGGCCGTGCCCTGCTCCCCCGGCATCGCCTGCCCTCTGAATAGGTGCCTGTGAGGGACGGCTTGCCAAGGGTGACTTGGCCTGTGTGGCGTCAGTTTGTTTTGCAGAAGTGTTGCTGTACAGGCTCTATTTACTTGCGTGTCTGTGTTTGCTCCCATGTTTGGTTCGGCATGTTTGCATGTTAAAATTCATGCCTATAACTCCTGCGCTTTCTTTTGAATCCTTGAAGTGAGAGAGATGCCTCAAGAGATGTGGAGAAAACAGTGCTAGAAGGGAAGGCTTGGATTCCTGGGAAGCAAACAGTGGACAGGCCGTGTGTCCCCCATGGCTGTGTCGGAGCAGCGGCCTCTGACCGGCTGTGCCAGGGCTTCCCCCCCGGGAGCTGCTTGCACAGCCGGAGCAAAACCTCTTCCGCGGCTTGTAAGGGCTGGGAGGGTTTGTGTGTGGGTTGCTGTCCCGGCTTTCCCCTGACTGGGTGTTGAGAAATAGGCATTATCGGCTTCATGTTATTGTGATGAATAGTGGCTTTATTTTTTAATCATACCTTCCTGTTACCAGCATGAGAGGTGAGGAGAAACTGAATGTTATGATGACTTGTACCTTACAAATGTCAGTGACACGCTTGTTTACAAACATACCTCGTGCGGATAATGTGTCTATTGTTAAATTATGTCCCTTAGCCTTACACCCAAGTTGCATAACTGAAAGATAAGAAGGATCACTAAGCGAATGATGAACTTTTTGTCATTTAAAAATACTTTGAAGGAAGGAATACTTTGTTTTTAGGGAGATATGCAGGATGCGTGGCATATGTGAATTTACAAGGCCAAACAAACATGCTCCGTGGTTGTGGTTCACCACGTCATGGGAAACAGTGGTGGTGTGCTGTATGACAAACACCTGGGATCTGGGTGGAGAGGACAAATATTTGTGGCTTAATTTAGAAATGTTCTTCCCCTTTATTGCTACTTGTCCCCCCTGTATTCAAGAGAAAATTACCTTTACTGGAATTGATTTTCAGCACCTGTTGGTGTTGAAAACCAGGTGGAACCAGCTGTTCCATAGCAAAATGAACTTTATGTGGCAAAGACAAATAATTCATACAATGGTTTAATATTATTTCTCCAAATTAAGCATGTTTGGTTACATATTAATTTATTAAACTATTTATTTCCATATAGATGTTGAAAGTTTGTAAATTATATAAGTAACTTTTAAAATTTCTATAATGATTTAAAACATGGATGTCAATAGTCAATATATGTGAAATCGTTCACTGAACAGATGTGCAAAAAGGTGTTGAATAAATATAACAAATATTTTAAATAAATATTGTTTCTTTCACAGTTGTCCATTAAAATGAGTTGACAGTAATTATGTATAGCCACTGCTTCTAGTCTGGCATTTAACTTGCTAACCAGGTGGATGAGCATAGGCAATTACTTAATATTTCTGTGTATGTTTTACAAATTCCTGTCTTGTTCCAGTTACCTGTGCACTTTAGTGCTGGTATCTTACTCTTGCAATTTGACTGAAGGCTTACAATGGAACTCTACAATATTCTAATATTAAGCTAGCTTCAGTTAATGTAAAGGCACTAAAATACATAAAAAGTGCACCATATTTTCTATTTCAAAGGGTTGTGTCATCTGTGGACTGAAGGGATTATTTGGTAACTGAGCCCTCTAGGGCTTTAGAACAAGTAGCTGACCTTGTGCCTGTTGTTGCTTTGCCTTTAGTAGAGGAAGAACCAGGCTGCTAACCTTTAGGTCAGCTGTAGGGATTTAGAACATGCTATCTTGAGACAGAGTGGAAAAAGTAATCATTTTGTACCTGTACAAGAGGCTTCTACTGTTGAAATCTGCTCTTTGACTTGAGCAAACTGCAAATGGTGACTTTGTCTGTTCAGTAGATTTTTAAAGGGCAAATCCTACTAACCCTTTTATTACAAGTTGCTTTAATGTAATGTTGTAGATGAAAATACATTTTAAATAGGAAAATATTGTTAAAAGAAACATGTGACTTTATTAATCTTTATTTTCAGCCAAATTCTGCTATAGAGTTGTGAAGGAGCTGAAGTTCATCTGTGAACTTCATACCTGGATCTCTCTTCTGTGAATGTGCTAGACCAGGTTGATGAGTGGGGATCAGTTAGGCTCTCCACTGCTGTACTTTGTGTGCTCTCAAGCAGACCACAAAAGAGCAATATTACTACATGTCTTTGTCCTGCTCCTGATTGCTCCAAGGCAATGTGTTCATCTTCTTCCTTATCCCTGTTTCTACAGCCAGTAAGTTCATCCCAACATACCAGAAAGATGGTAACTCTCCACAGCACAAAGCAAGTTGTTCCCCTGCACACCACGCCTCTGTCGCTGAGAGGCAGCGCAGCTCTGGCCATTCTCAGTTTGCCACAGGTACAGGCCATGGCCAGTGCATGTCTGGGATGGCCAAACAGCTTCTGTCACTGACCCTCTGTGAGAGCAGGGTGCCATGGGGGCATTCACCTCATGCTGTCTTCTCACACTGCCTATGAACTTGAGTTTCTTTTTTATTTCTTCCCCAAAAGACCATTAATTTTGGAAGGGATGAAATTTCACACTCCACACTTCAGGTTTCTTTGTATTGCTTCAATAAGGCAAAGCCTTGTAAGCTGTTGCTTCATATTTTTGTGTGTATTTTTGGCAGTTGTAAAAGGGTAAGCTGTTTTCTGTCTTAGGATTTCAAAATGGATTAGTCAATGTATATCAGCCTGCTACCACATGGCTGATAAACCTCTCCCATCAATATTAAAGCTCAGCTGACTAGAGTACAGACTCATCCTCTTCATGCCTCAGGAACATCCCTATTTTCTGAAATTTATAAGACAGCTACTTGGAATAATCTCTTTAGTTTTTTTCCCCCAAGAGCTGTGACCCTTGGCCTGTAAGATCAGACGCCAAATCTTGTAGTCACTGCTCTTGTAGTGACAATGTCTCACTTTTGTCTGGGCTGTGACCAGGCGTCTGAGTGGGCATTAGCACAGACACTTGAAGAATTATGAACACCTACTTGCAGTGCCTCACACAGAGCCCACAAACAATCATGCTTTTTCATTTTTTGGGGGGCAGAGTTTATTTTGCTTTCAGCAGACCAACTCATTAAGAATTTGATTAGTGAGGGCACTGGAGGCCTAGGGAGAGCACGTGGAGGGAAGCGTGCATTTATTGTCCTGGGCAATGTCCTGCATTTATTGCCCAGGGCACTGCTTTGGGAGCCTGACGGCATAGGGAACCTAACAATGCTGAGATTGTGATCCTCTTAGCTGTCATCTTCAATATGATTGCTGCTTTTCCTACAAACTGTACTTCTTTCTCCCCTGCATATTTTGTACAAGTAAGTGATCCGTGCCTACAAGCATGAGTCAGTTCTTTGTTAACTAAACAGAGCTAATAGGAAATAGCCAGTAGCTGTTGTGCTGCTTAGTACCTTCCGAGTATGAAATAAGGATAGATTGTTTGAAAATAAAACGTTGAACAGATGTTAAAATTTTATTCATCGTTTGATCTTAGTGTGTTCAACAAACACCTTGGATTTTGTAAGTTTTACCTCCCTTTGTGTTGACTGAACAGTTGTTTTCAATTGCAACTACAAGAAGAGTACTGTACTTCCTGCTGCCCTGAGGGATATGAGGACTAAAGGTTGGCTCTTTCTGAGGGTGAGAGGAAAGCAAGACAAGACTAATTAAAAGTTTTTGTGTTTTTTTAATAGTTGTTAATACTTTGTTGATCATATGAAGGAATGTACGTGAGGCTGTGAAGATGTAAAAGAGCTGTTCAGGAGGCTTATGGGTCTTGAGAAGGGATGTATCTGAGACCCTGAGGATGGAAAACAGCTGGCCTGTTTCTTGGCAAATGGTGTTTACATTTGTTTTGTAGCAGAAGGCAAAGGAACTGCCAGAGGAATGTCCTGGTCTTGGCTGGGATGGAGTTAATTTTTTTCCTAGTAGCTGGTTCAGTGCTGTGTTTTGGATTTATTTCTATTATTTTTAGTTCACAGATGATCACACATCATTCACAGGTTCTAAGCTGGCCAGGAGAATCACATCCACAACATGTCACACAGGTCCTAGTGACGCTGTGCAGGTTGCTGTGAACCTGTTAGAATTTCTGTATGTTTAGATTTAATAAACCATTCTCTAGAGAGTACAGCAAAAAATATCATTGAAAAAATATCATTTTCCATATCAAAGAGCTACTGTGACTCTTCGTTTTAAATATGTTTTCTTACATGTGTCAGTGACCACATCACTTAAAACGGGGAATTTTTTTAAACTTAAAATGTCAAAGCTCATCAAGTGCTGTCATTTTATGAGCAATCCTAGGTACTTTACACATAAACTTAATCCTGATGGGCTTTTTAATGATGTGTAGTGGAGCTACTGACAGAGTGATTCACTGTTATTTTTCCCTTCCAAGAAATTTAAGCATTACCTTTAGTAAATGAGATTTTCTTTTAAATGCCAATGCAGTTTGGGTTCCCAGGTGCTTTGGGTTGCTGTGGGGACTGCTGACACTCTGCACTGTGACCTCTGAAGTCACTTGATGGTTACACCAGCTGTGGGTCAGGCACTCTTGGCTCAATGGTCAGCTATAGAGTGGAGGGGGGAAGAAAAGAAAGCCAGCTGGATTTAAGAAGACCCTCCCAAAATGTCGTTCAACACGTCCATGTAATTGAAAGGACTTGATGCTTGTCTCAAACTGTGTATGTGATTTCACTTTAACATTTTTTTCTATTATTGTTGTGTAATATTTTTCCTAATTGTAGGTAGTAGCCTCATTAATAGAAAAACACATAACAAAGATGACTTGTGTTTTACTAATCACTTAAGTGGATTGAGTAGTTATAAAAGTTTCTCTGAGATGAAGGGTTTTATGGGAGTTTTACTTTCATTGGAAAACCTGTATTCAGTAAATAAATTGCATCCTTACTTGTGCTGTTTTGGTTAGCAGAGCCATAGGGAAAAAGTTACTACTTCTTCTGTATTTCTTCTGCATAGACCTCTAAATCTTGCTTAAAGTGAAAAAAAAAATAATAATAGCAGCCATAAATAAAAAGGTAGGAAACATTTGCCAAAGCAGTAAAAGCTGTCAGGTTGTTTTATTCTTCTTTTCCCAGCTTAGATAAGTCATCTTGGAAGATTGAGAGATCTCTAGCTTTATGCCAGCTGTTCTGGATTCCATTATTTATCTGTTCATTATGTACTTTCTTTTTCAAATAGCGGAACTGAAATTTCAAACTGAAGTTTGAGAATTCATTTCAGAATGAAAAGGTTGCTGTGTATTTGAGGAAGATACTGTCATGCACAACCACTTTTTTTTTTTTTTTTTAGTAAAGACATAATGATATACTAAGAAAACACCACCAATGTTCAAATCCTGTCATCTCTTTAAGCAGTCACACTGATGTTTACAAAGACTGATCACTTGCATGTTCTGTGTCCAGAAGGTTTCCCCAGCCACTAGCTACAGACTTGTCTGGTTGGGCACACAGCAGGAGTACTTGAATGTGACCTGCAGATATATTCAAAAGAAGCAATTGTGTGAACTGAGGTTTGAGGGTAACTTGAAGTAAAGGATGATGAAAGTGGAATTTGACTGGACGTGGTTTTTGGCAGAAATCAATCTATGAATCACATATGCATTTATTGTCCAAATTTTGTGCATTAATTGTTATTCCACCACCACTCAATCCTAAAGCAAGCTGGTGGCTTTAAACTTGATTCTTAGATTTTTAATATCCATGTTTTGCTTTTCAGAAAATTTTATTCAGTGTAACACAAGAGGCAGATTGTCAGGTAGGGCCTCTGACCTGTAGTATTCTGTCTTTCCTCCACAGAGCAGTAGATAGCTCCCACACCTTCTGCTTGGTGGGAACTCTCCTGTAATCTCTAGTCCAGAAACTTAATTTCTCCAGGATTTAATTTTGATGAACATTGATAAAGTGTTACTGAGTGTATCTGTGAAAGTATGGTTATTTTTCATGCTGATGGTCATGTCACATTAAAAAATAACTTGACTATTTTGTCTCTAAAACCTACCTTAGACAAATTCTGTGTCTTGACTTTTCTTTTTTTTAGCTGAATTAGTGATACTCTTTGACTTTATTGATAGTCTGCAATTCTTTATTTCAAATGGGTCCAAACCGTTCTGATTTTTCAGAATTGCCATTGCCAAATGTTTACTCAGTGACTCAGTATGACTTAAGTGGGTTGAAATACCATGACTTACTGCAGGCAGACTTTGTGAATTATGCTTGTTTCTTCCACTGCAGTTTTTGGTAGCCAAAGGAAGAACTGTTTCATGAATACTGCAGCAGTGCTTAAAGAAGAAACAAATTTTGTGCTTTCTTCACTGGATTGCACGTTCTCAGAATGAACCTTTACCTCTCCAGGCTTTCTTTGCAGCCTCTCAGTTGGTTTTTTTCAGCAATGTGGGAGGAGAAACACAAAATGGTTTGGGTTGGCAGGGATCTTTAAAGGTAATCTAGTTCAGCCTCCCTGCCTCAGGCAGGGACACATTCTGCTAGATCACAGCTCAAAGCTCTGTCCAACTTGGCCTTCAATGCTTCCAGGGATGAGGCCTCCCCAGCTTCTCTGGGCAGCTTGTTCCAGTGTCTCATTGCCC